>NC_064622.1:259490502-260115502 GCF_023898315.1 Schistocerca nitens
TCCTCAACTAGGCAGAAAGAAATGATATAGAATCACTTTAACAAATGTTAAGAATTCAATTCTCTGCGAGCGTAGAGGAAATTTTTATATTTTATGTTCTTTATATTATTTAAAATAGCATTAAAAACTGCTTACCAAGGGTATTGTAATAATAACTCTTTGCGGTTACATTTAGAACATCCGATCCACCTTACACTTCAAGGCGGTGGGGTACTCTGTTCTGTTAATGAAAAAAATAAATATATAAAACGTTGCGCGTAAGAACCACGAAGATAAGATTCGAGAAATTAGGGCTCTTACGGAGGCATATAGACGACCGTTTTCCCTCGCTCTATTTGCGAGTGGAACAGAAAGGAAATGACTAGTAGTGACACAGGGACCCTGCGCCACGCACCGCACGGTGGCTTGCGAAGTATCCATGTAGATGTAGAACCTATAACGCATGCTCGTATACTCGTTAATAGTGGGCAGTGGGGCACCGTGCCTATTACATTTCATCCACGGTTCACAGGATACCGTGTGATAAAAGGACAAGCTGGACACCTGTATTTTTCAGGCTCAAGTCTCACAATAGTACCGTAACCGGTTTCGACCTATTACCAAGTCGTCGTCACCAGATGTTTTGGGTACACAGTAACTAGTTAATCGTCATTTGAAGAGACCAGGAAGTTGCGCGTGCGCCTAGCCTGCGTAGGAAAGGATATAGTCTTCCGGGTACTGAAGGTTCCTGAATGACGCCAGTTGAGAAGCTGACGCAGACCCACCGAAACGGCTGCTTGAGCAACGCCGTGTGAAACAGCAACCTCTATCTTCCTCTTTTCGTCGGTCTTTCCCCGTTGAGTTGATATTTGCCTCCAGCCATCGGGTCGTAACATGCAGGCCTTTTTTCTAAAGATTTTCAGCGGGTGAGCAAGTTCAGTGCAATTCAGTCCTTGGTGCTATGCCGGCACCAGGTTTCACCCTGTCCCCCCCCCCCCCCCCACACACACACACGTCATATACACGTATCATATGTACCTAACATATAACTCTAACGCTTCGCAAAGGAAAGGCGCCAATGTGCGCGAAGGATACGAAAACCCTTCCCAATTAAGCGCATGAGGTTGCCCCTCGTGGTCTCCAAGCCAACAACGCCATACGACTAGACCTGCCCCAGTGATCTTTTCCTTCCATCATACCTTCAATTACAGTTCTCAGCAACCATTTTCTCTCTTTTACCTGTTTTCTCTTTCACTCGTTTAAGAACACTTTATTCCTTACTTTCTCGATCCTACTGATGTTCAATATTAACCTGCAAGTCCACATCTCAATCTTCGTAACTGTGCTCACTAAACTTTTTGGTCTCAGGATTTGTACTTTTGGATGTTAACAGCTGTTCCTTGTTAACAAACGTTCATTTGCCTTGTCAAATTCTTGTTACAATGTTTGTCTTGCATAGCCCTTCTTTATTTGTTCTAATTAATGTTCTTCTTGCATAATCTTTCATTATCTATTCTCCTTTGGAGACAGTATTAGATAAGTAATCCCTGAGTAGTTGGACGATTTATGATGAATTGTAGCCATCCAACATGTTCACCTACTACGCACACCAGTACCTTGTTATCAGACGTCCCATCTCATTGAGGGCCCGACTCAGTTCCTGTTCATTTTCGGATACCGGTGCTGTGCCACGAGCAAATACTGTTCCGCTCATTTTCTGCCATACTCCTTCCGTGTTGAGATATCCTTTTACTTCCCTGATTGCCTCTTCAATGTACAAATAAAATGTTAGTGATGACAGTAAATAACCGTGATATAAGCCAGACCTGATTTTGGCATTTGTACAATTCAGTCAGTGCTATTTCGGTCCGTTCTCGTAAAAAGAGTGGAATACCTTCCTGTTGTTGATACTACGCTGCCTAGCAATGGGAAACATATCGTATTACACATTATCGGAAGCCTTCTTCACATGTGCGACTTCAATCCTTTTTCTTTGTTTTTCCGAAAACCACAGTGCTGGAATCGCTTGTGGAGTATCTCTGCTTCTCCTAAGACCAATCTCGTCCTCTCCTAATGTACAATGCTTCCCTCTCCGGTTTTGGAAGAAGCAGTACTCTTCTCATAATTTTTAGTGCATGTGATACGAAACTGATTGTGGAGTATTTACAAATCCATCCGATCTGCTTTCTCATAATCTGTTGGAACTTTGCCTGTTAAATAAATTTCAGTATCTATTTTGTACAGCACTTGCTTCGCCGTTTGGCCTGATGGACGTAAGAAATCCACTCTTGTTTCATCGATACCTGGACATTTGTTCCTTCAGAATTCATGCACATTTCTTTGAAATTTAAAAATCAGCAAATCACTATTTATAATGAACTTCGATATATAGGGCGATTCTGCAACATTTTACCTCTCATGATTGCTTACTTCGATGGGGTATTGTTGCTTAGTGCCACTGCGTTCTTGGCACACTTTGCTACGTGGCTGTTCAGGAGCGTTTTCGTCTTTTACTATATCTCGCATCATAAACTGCTAGTAAATACAGTGGTACTTCATTGAAAGCGCAGAGGCTGGAAAAGAGTCTTACAAACGGAATTGCTGAATATGGTAAAATGATATGCGTTTCCACGAGTGGCAGATATGAGAGAAGCCTACTGAAATACATTTCATCACCAAAGTCGCTAAATGATTCCAGGAGGAGCCTTCAGCGATGCGGAACAATTCGGTAACACCGCTGTATTTCTACGATGACAGATATGATCATTTCTGCACTTCAAACAACACTTAAATCTCCGACAGGCTATACCAAACTTATGTTCCGCAAGTGTAATGTTGGGAAGTATGTATATATGCTTGAGTATATTTGTGCTTGAGCAAAAAGTCCTCAATTTTTTCACTTACGTTCAGAGAATCTATTATTATCTGCCCCAGGAAACGAAGCCCAAGGTCATTTACGTATTCCTGCGACAAGTTCACATCTTAGTACTGGCCATACTGGGTTGTTTGTCGTGGTTTCTTCTATCGAACTCAGGTAGCTGCTTCTGTTACTCTTAGCAGATCTATAACAAGTGTTCGCATCTTTAATATGGCCACTTAGAAACAGATATCGTTCATGAGTACAAGAATAATTAAAAGTTTCGTATAGTTTTTCTTTCTTTCGCTCTATTTTTCTTCTTCTGTTTTCTCTGTTGCTTTTACGTGGCATGTCCACCTCCATATTGTTGTGAAACAGTGCGAGAAACATGACGAATAATTAGCAGATTACGGCTAACAGTGAACTATAAGAAAGAGACATACTGAAAATCAGTTGCCCCCGGGAGACAAAGGTCAAGCGTTTGAGTGTCGGTCCGGCACACAGTTTTAATTTGCCGGGAAGTTTCGCGTCAGCACACACTAAACTGCAGAGAGAAAATTCATTCTGGAAACAGGCATATTCATACAGTTACAAACCTTGGAGCTATACCACATTGCACCTAGCAGTATCCAGGGTCTCAAAAGCTTACAAGGTAGTGGGTGCAGCCACATACACTAGCATCCAAAATTAAAGCAACAAACTGCTGTATCCCCGTCCTGCGTATAATTCTCGATAGAATTATACAAACTGTCAATTGTCATCAGGTGTCGTTACGATCGTGTTCTGCACGGAAAATGGCATTCCGATCAGTAGACAACAATGTCAACAATGGAGTCAGGACACCTATCAAGCTGCGATAGTGTTTGCAGGGTATTCCCACATCCACAATCGCTGTGTACACAGTCACAGACGGTGCAGTATGGCACAGACAAGACGCCTACAGACACTATGCTGTGGAAGGCCATAGGAAGAATGGAAGCAGTGGAGTCGCCAACTCATATGTCCCGATGGCTGCATGTGAGTTGTTCTGTCCTTTCTCATATGAGGCGATAGTTTATAGAGACCGAAACTGTATCCCGGAGACCAGGACAGCGACAGAGAGAGAGAGAGGACCGTTATTTTGCTGTAAGGGCACGACAGTACCACCTCAGTACTGAAATTCAACTGGCATCTGACCTCGCAGCATCCCATGATCGTATTGTATCGAGGCAAACGGTGTACAGAAGGCTTCCGCAGAGTGATTTTAATTGTCGGAGACCTGCTGTGCCGGCCGGAGTGGCCGTGGGTTCTAGGCGCTACAGTCTGGAACCGGGCGACCGCTACGGTCGCAGGTTCGAATCCTGCCTCGGGCATGGATGTGTGTGATGTCCTTAGGTTAGTTAGGTTTAATTAGTTCTAAGTTCTAGGCGACTGATGACCTCAGATGTTAAGTCGCATAGTGCTCAGAGCCATTAGACCTGCTGTCTGTTTACCTATGGCGTGTCTGCACAGAGGGGAACGTCCAGAGCGGAGCCGTCAACATGCCACCTGGACAGTCGAGCAGTGGGCCAATGTTCTTTCCACAGATGAGTCCCGATTTGGTCTCGAAAGTAATTCCCGACGTAATAGCATCTGAAGGGCACGTGGAACACGGTTGCGGGACACAAACGTTGTGGAAAGGGAACGGTGTCGAGGAGGATCCCTAATGGTGTGAGCAGGGATCATGATGATCACTCGAACACCTCAACATGAAATTTTACGAGTGAATCAGCAAGATTTAACTGCTGTCAGGTACCGTGAGGAGATGCTATTGATGGACGATAATGCCCGACCTCATAGAGCACGGCTGGTTGATGTTATTTTGGCAAAGAAAGCTAATGTACGCGTGGCCTGTTCACTCTCCCGATTTCAATCCCATAGAGCATGTCAGGGATGCACTAGGGAGACGGGTTGCATCAAGTCAGCATCCACCAACGACTCTCCAAGACTTCTGAGCAGCTATGCATCATTCACAGCATGTCCCGTCGTTGTTAGGCGTGTATTGGTGCCAGAGATAGTCACGCTCCATACTGAGCACGTTAACCAGTTGTCAGAATGTGTGTGCAAATCTGTTAAGGTGGAAGAAAAGGAAGAACATTTATGTCTATCGTTATGCATTTTGCAGTTGATAACGTTCTGTATTCTTTACATTTTTTCTACTTTGCTATCACCTGTTTATACTGTTTTGTGGAAAATAAACTAAACATTGCAAACTTCCCGTTTGTTGCTTTAATTATGCATACCAGTGTATACAGTCATTAATGACGTATACCGCTTCTGCTGATCGAAAAACGTGCTTGTTTTAACATCGGATGCATCGCTATAATAAAAGCCAGCTGTTACCACAATGCAGCCGTTTCCTCCAGGAAAGCAAAAACACTGCAGACGTTGACGCGTTCTGCAGGCAGCTCAGCAGATGGTTGATTATGTGTTTCTCTCGGCACGATGAGGAGATGTCCGAAACTTTTTTTGTAACGCAGCTGCATGAAGGGAGCTGAACAAGATTTAATGTAGCGACCCTGCTGTAACTTAGACTGAGGCGACCAAAGTCATGGGATAGCGGATGGTAGTACCGTGTACCCAAGGTATAAAAGGGCAGGGCATTTGCGGAACTGTCATTTTTAGTCAGGTGACTCATATGGAAAGGTGTCAGAGGTCATTATAGCCGCACGATGGGAGTTAACAGACTCTGAACGTGATCGGTAGTTGGTGCTAGACTCACGGAACATTACATTTCAGTAATCGTTAGGGATTTCAATATTCCGAGATCCACAGTGTGCCGAGAATACCAAATTTCAGGCATTACCTCTCACCACGGGTAACGCAGTGGCCGACGGGCTTCACTTAACGACAGAGAGCAGCGGCGTTTACGTAGAATTGTCAGAAGAGCTAATGGTAGCCATGGATTCAAGTTTTCAATAAGGCACTGAGCAAGCTTGGTGGTAGCTCCATAATGGTGTGAGCTCCGTTTGCACGGAATGGACTGGTATCTCTAGTCCAACTGAACCGATCATTGACCAGTTGCTGCCATTCACGGGCTTCATATCCCAAACAACAATGGAATTTTTATGTATGATAGTACTCCAAGTCACCGGGTCCCAATTGTCGGCGATTGGTTTGAAGAACATTCTGGACAGTTCGGGCGAATGATTTGGTCATGCAGGTCTCCCGACATGAATCCCATCGAATATTTATGGGGCGTAATCGAGAGGGCAGTTCGTGCACGAAATCCTGCAGTGTCAACACTTTCGCCATTACGAGCGGCTATAGAGGTAGGATGGCTCAGTATTTTTGCAGGGACAATCAACGACTTCTTGAGTTCATGCCACACCGAGCTGCTGCATTACGCCGGGCAGTATGAGGTCCGACACGACATTGTCAGGTATTCCATGACTCTTGTCACCTCAGTGTATAGGCGAAAAGAACCGCAACGATTGTTTTTCGAACGCAGCACTGAAGGCAGTGTTTTGATACAGGCACTTCATTTAAATTTTGGCAATTGATGCCACCAATGTTTCACTTCGTCGTAGCGTAGTTGATTACTCAACCATTACCTGATCAATAAACCGCTATGTAACCCAGAATCGACCACTCGATGACACGGGAGGTTGACTCGCCAGTATAAAAGGACGCGAGAGGTATTGTGTTGCCAGTAGAGAAGCAGTAACAGCAGAATGGATCAGCCAGGAGAACTCAGGGACTCCGGATGCCATACCTGTTGACACACTCAACCCCCCGGGATGGAATCAGTGTACCCCAGCTGTCTGCGTCTAGTGTAAGCCATGAAAGAGTGCGAACGTTTTCAAGTGTCTGCGAGTCGTGTAACTGACGCAGGACGTGGAGTCCAGCCCGGTGTTCACCTAGGGAGATGTGGAAAACCGCCTAAAAACCACATCCAGGCTGGCTGCTGCACAGGCCCTCGTCGTTAATCTGCCGGGCGGATTCGATCCGGGGCCGGCGCGCCTACCCGAGTCCACGAAGCAGCGCATTAGCGCCCTCGGGTAACATGGCGGGTCAGTCACTGCATGTCATCTGAGTAACAAATCTATCGGGAACATTGCAACTGTTCTAAAGCTGGCCATGTCTTCAGTTGGTGATGACCCAGTGAAATGGAAACGCAAAGAAACATCCACATACAAAGCAAGACCAAGTAGACCTCATATACTAAGGAAGAGGGGCCGTCGAGTATTGCAGAAGGTGGTTGTAAAAAGTCGCATGAAATTGGCGAAAGGAATCACCCGTGAGTTCCAGAGTGCCACAAGTAGTCCATCTAGGATGGTCGAGCAGCTCCTCATAAGCCACGCGTTTCGTAGGCAGTGCTAAGCGACTCTTGAGGTAAAGAGCGACTTCACTGGATAGTGGATGGCTGAGGACGAATGCTTTGTAGTGATTAATCATGCTATACCCTATGGCAGTCCGATGGAAGGGTTTCGCTTTGCCGAATAACTGGAGAGCGCTACCTGCCATCACGTGTAGCGCCGACAGTGAAGTGCGGAGGAGATGCTGTTAGGATAGGAGGGTGTTTTTCGTAGTTGTGTTGTCCCCTTATTGCGTATAGGAAAACGCTAAACTGCGGCAGGATATGAACACATTTTACAGAATTGTGCACCTGTTACTGTTAGACCGGGAGTTCCCAAACTTTTCCTTTGAGGAAACTCTCCAAGAATCCTGTTACTTTGATTGATCACATTTAATTTAAAGATTAATAAAATTATAAAAATGAAAGAAACTTATTTTGTTCAGTGGTTACTAAAATTTTAAATCGTACCTGATAACACAGAAATCATAATAAAATTAAAAACAGTAATTGGTAATGTCAAAATGTCGAAAACGGAAACGCCATGTTATTAATTGTTTTTTGCGCGGGGAGCACTTCCTCACTTCCCGAGGCGCACCAATGTTCTGCGGTACACAGTTTGGGAAATCGTGCTCTCGAGGCACAGTTCCGGGACGATGATTGTGTCAGTATGAAATGAACCCTGTCAAAAGCAGCGTTTCTGAGGCAGTGGCTTGTAGACACTAAAATTCCTGAAATCAACTGACATGCCCAGAGTCGCGAACTGCATCTAATGGAACACCTTTGTGATGAGTTAGAATGTCAGCTTAACTCCAGACGTCAGCGTCCAGCACCGCTACCGTCCTCTGGTTTCTGCTGTTGAGAAAGAACGGGCTGCCAATCCTCCGCAGACATTCACACATCACTGGAAATGTCCGCAGCAGAGTGCAAGCCGTCGTAAACACGAAGGGTAGACACGCTCTATGTCAGTGTTCAGTAATAGCGTCGGGAATAATTTTAATCAGCCAGAGTTTGTTTCACGATATGTGGCACACTGTGTTAATGAGATTTTTTTTTCATTTTACAAGAACAAGACTCTTCTGGAATGTCTGTGGGGAAGCACACTTCGTTAACACCCAGAAATTCTTTCCATAGGAAGACTTTTCCCATTGTCGTGTCAAATGTTGTTTTCTGGAGACTCCTTTTCATGCGATCGTTAATTAAGGATTAAAAGACTTATTAATAAATTATTGGAGACGCTTTTCAAATAACATTTCAGTTTGATAACAAATACTGAATCCGAATTAGTAGTTCAAAAAAACGACGCTTAGCGAGGATCGAACCAGCGACATAAAAGTTCGTGGCGCCCTCCATCGGTAATGCTGGAATTCAATATGGTGTTAGCCCACCCTTAGCCCTGATGACAGCTTCCACTATCGCAGGTGTACGTTCAGTCAGGTGCAGGAAGGTTTTTGGGCACTCGCGGAGTGCTGCACTGAGGAGAGGTATCGATGTCGGTCGGTGAGGCCTATCACGAAGTCGGCGTTCCAAAACATCCCAAAGGTGTTCTATAGGATTCAGTTCAGGACTCTGTGCAGGCCGGTGCATTACAGGGTTGTTACTGCCGTGTAACCACTCTGCCACAGGCCGTGCATTATGAACAGGTGCCCGATTGTGTTGAAAGATGCAATCGCCGAATTGCTCTTCAATAGTGGGGAGCAATAAGGTGCTTAAAACATCAATGTAGGCCTGTGCTGTGATAGTGCCACTCAAAACAAGAAGGGGTGGAAGAATACATAAACTCTTCATTATTATATCATTGATTTATGTTTATTGTTTTGATCCATAATTTATGATCATAAGATTAAGTTTCCCCCTCCATGAAAAACACGACCACGACGTAACACCACCGCCTCCGCATTATACTGTCGGGACTACACACGCTGGCAGATGACGTTCACCGTGCATTCGCCATACCCACACCCTGCCATCGGATCACCACATTGTGTACCGTGATTCGTCACGCCACAAAGTGTTTTTCCACTGTTCAGTCGTCCAATGTTTACGCTTCTCCCACCAAGCGAGGCGTCGTTTGGCATTTACCGGCGTGATGTGTGGCTTCTGAGCAGCCGCTCGACCACGAAATCAAAGTTTTCTCACCTCCCGCCTAACTGTCATAGTACTTGCAGTGGATGCTGATGCAGTTCGGAATTCCTGCGTGATGGTCTGAATAGATGTCTGCCTCATACACATTACGACCCTCTTCAGCTGTCGGCGGTCTCTGTCAGTCAACAGGTCGGTCTGAACGCTTTTATGCTGTACGTGTCCCTTCACGTTTCAACTTCACTATCACATGGGAACCTGTAGACCTAGGGATATCTACTGGTGTGGAAATCTCGCATAGAGACGTATGACACAAGCGACACCCAATCACCTGACCACGTTAGAAGTCCGTGAGTTCCGCGGAGCGCCTCATTCTGCTCTCACGATGTCTAACGACTAGTGAAGTCGCTGATATTGAGTACCTGGCAGTAGGTGGCAGCACAACGCACCTAACATGAAAGACGTATTTTTTTGGGGGTACTCGATACTTTTGATCACATAGTGTAGGTATTGGTACGACGCGCCCACCTAGCAGCAACTCTGTTAAAGCTTTGTAAATCTTTGGTACTTTGTAGAATTGCATTATACATCGTTGGACCGAGTACTCTTATTTCTAATAAGAAAAGTATGATAAAGTCGACAAGGAACAACCCGTAATTTCCTCTTGTCACTGTTTGGCTTCCGGCAGAGAATTACAAAACATCTGTAGTAAAACTGCTGGTCTAATGTGCCACTGAACGTTTCTACGTATATTAATGAGACTTGAGACAGCATAGAGAGATCTTAAAGGTTAAAACCGCACACAGATAGCTCATCTTAATGCCAGCAGTATCTGTTCCTTCATCTGTACATCTGTATGTGTCTTCTTGCTTTTTTATAGTTACGTTCTACTCCTATAAAGACCTTGAAGCACAGAGTAATACACTGCAGCCATGTGCCGGGAAATAATATGCAACAGACACGTCACAATGAAACTATTCGAGGTGGTGCCGGAAACATCGGTTGACAGTTCTCGAGACGTGTCGTTTCCTGCCCGAGACAGGTGTTTCGCATTCAGTGTCAGTAATATTCAGCATCGACATTCACGTGTGAGGCGCGGCGGCTTCCTGCGTGGTGCAGCCACGCACAATGAATGCATGCGTGCGCGAGCGTCTGGCGAACCGTTCGCACCTCGTCGTGATAGCAGTACAAAAGACATAGCTAGCGGATAGAAGCCAAGTCTTCTACTAACCGGCGACGTGCCAAAAAGTTTAATAAGTCTGCCCTGCGCCGCAACACGCAACTGAAAATTAGCTATTTTCGGAATAGGTTTCAGAGTAAGTTATTACATAGCCTCCTTTATAACTTCGTGCTTTCAAAGTACTTCGCTCATGTGCCGCAGTGGCGAAGATACTGCACTGGCGTTCATCACAAGTGGTAATCACATCCTCAACTTCCAGTCCTTACGTTTCATACTTTGAGCCGAATGCTTAAATGGTTCCTTCAAGAAATCGCGAGAGATTCTTCCTCACATCCTCCTCCAGCTGAATCGGTAGTCCGTCTCTAATAACCTCACCGACAAAAAGAGTGTGCACTCTATTGCCTTTTTCATGAAGTTTTCTCTGTAAGCAAATTCTTCAGATTTATTCAACGTGCCATACACTGAGGTGACAAAAGTTATGGAATACCTCCTAATATCGTTTCGGACCTCTTTTTATCCGGCATACTGCAGAAACTCGACGTGGCATGGACTTACCAAGTCATTGGAAGTTCCCTGCAGAAATATCGAGCCATGCTTCTATAGCCGTCCGGTGTAGGATTTTGTACACTTCCTGACCTCACGATTATGGCCCATAAATGTTCGATGGGATTCATGTCGGCTTGTCTCGGTGGCCATATCATTTGTTCGAATTGTTCAGAATGTTCTCCAAACCAATCGCGTACAGTTGCGGCCCAGTGAAATGGCAAGTTGTCATGGGAACGTGAAGTCCATGAATGGCTGCAAATGGTCTCCAAGGAGCCGAACACGACCATTTCCAGTCAATGATCGGTTCAGTTGGAACAGAGGACCCAATCCATTCTAGGTAAGCACAGCCCACATTATTATGGAGCCACCAACAGCTTGCACAGTGCCTTGTTGACAACTTGGGTCAATGGTTTCGTGGGGTCTACGCCACAATCTAACTCTACCATCAGTTCTTACAAACTGAAATCGGGACTCATTGGACTAGGCCACGGATTTCGAGTCGTCTAGAGTCCAACCGATATGGTCTCGCAAGCCCTGGAGAAGCGCTGCTGGCGATGCCTTACTGCTAGCAAAGGCACTTGGATCGGTCGTCTACTGCCATAGTCCATTACACCAGACTTCACCACACTGTACTAACGTATACGTTCTTCGTACATCCCACATTGATTTCTGTGGTCATTTCACGCAGTGTTGCTTGTCTGTTAGGACTGACACTGTACGCAAACGCTGCTGCTCTCGGTCGTTAAGTGATGGGCGTCGGCTGCTGCGTTATCTTTTGTGAGACGTAATGCCTGAAATTTCTCCTAACGATTTCAGAGATGGAATGTTCCATGTGTCTAGCGCCAACTACCTGTGTACGCGATACTACCGCCATCTGTATATGTGCATGTCGCTTCCCTATCACCTCCGTGTATGTCACTTGTTGTAAGCATTTCGGCCGTATTCTAATCCTCAGACGTTACCCACTATTGGTGGTAGTCCTGTGGATGTCTAATCGATTACAAGGTGGTAACCAACTTCACATATTACAGATTGGGTTAATGTGTCACATAGAACACTGTTAGTTTTATTTTTCCAAGCTGGTGGTTAGGATATCTTATTCAGAGCAAGGGCTGACATAAAGTGTATGTATTTTGGCAATATCCTCTGTAGCCCATGGGGAAATTTGTACACAGTTCCATTTTTCTTGACGTTACTCCAGCCGTTACTGTGCTCCGATGAAATTTCTCTCATCAACCCCTGAGCTAATTCTGTTGTTGGTCATATAGCTCTCAGAGGATATGAACGATACCCTTTCGCTTTATAATTCAGATTGGGCACATCCGTAAAAACGATTCCGTTTTCACAAACACCCCTTATTGATTGACGTTAAGTAGGCAGCTGCGAAGAAGCCACGCGATTTGTGAGGTAGGGAGCGGGGCCGTACGAAAAGTACTGCTGTGCTAGTAGAATTCGTTGTCAGCCTAGCTGCGTCTCACCGTTCACCGTTATGGTCTCTCTTATTACAGCACCAGTCAGAAAGAAATAAGTTTTAGTAAAACGTGTTTTCAGACATCGCACACTTTGCGAGGAAGAAAAGGACGAGAAAAACCAACTATTGTCAACGGTTTTAACTGAGTAATACAAAACATTTATCATGATGAAAACATACTTGGTACCGCTGTTACTAGATTAATGGAGAACAAATCTGTAGAATACGAACAAAATTTTCAAACTGCAGAAAAGTGGCATAAGAATAATAACCAAAAATAATAGTCAAGCTCATTGTAAAGATCTGTTCAAAATACTGGGAATTTTAACTGCACCATGTGAGTGCATGTACTAATCAATTGTTCACATCGAAAATAACATTGATGATTACGTACAAACCGCTTTGTCCAGTTTCACGGACGAAGATATACACTGAACATTTCACTTTACAAGAATAATAAACATGAAACTGGAAACAGTGTTTTCTGCCAAGGAATATAACTTCGCAATAAATTGCCAAAGGAGATGAAAGAAATTGTTAAAACATACTTGCTTAAAAAGGTAGTTAAAAAGTAACTAAGTAATACACTCTATACATTGAAGGGTTACTTAGATAACACAGAAAGGGGTTTGGTAAAAAAACGTAACAGAAATAAATAATAAATAATAACGTTAATAAAACATCTGTTATTTGACGCAACACTTTCACACTATATTTTTTCTTCTTTTTTTCCATTTCTGGAAAAATCCATTCCCAAAGCTATGCAATGTATAATTCTGTTAACTTATCCTCTTTCTAAGCTGAACATCTCACTCATTATAGAGGGATGACGACTCAGTTTTTCAGGCTAGCAAATGGGAAGTGGCTGTAAATAAAATTGTCCTGCCTTCGGCTGATAGTGAGTGTAGTGTTATGAAACAACGTGCGTATAGTGTGTGTACTTATACAGTGACTGGGAGTGATAAATGAACAGTGTAGCATTAGCCTTTAAATTATTAAATAACTTTTGTAAAAAAGTGTTTTACACTAGAGGTAAACAGAGAGGCCTTGTATTCTGCAGGTTGGAGGCTTCAAATCTTCATCCAGCCGTCCTAATTTAGGTTTTCTGTGGTTTCGCTAAATTACTTCAGCAAATGGCGGGATAGTTCCTACTGTAAGCCCACGGACTATTATTTGTCCCAACCTTGTCATACTAGACCAGTAAGTCTGTGTATATGAATTACTTTGCGTTGTTTTTAAATTGTAATACCACGAATGCCCAGTAACCTTATAAAAGAGATCTGTGGATGAATAAAACTATTACTACTGCTACTGAAGCAGCGGCTATTGATACTACCTAGACACAAATGGAGACCTTGATTATTTTAGAAATATCAGTACACTGAAGAGATGACGCAAATTAATATACAGTACAGAGTATAACTGAATTCCCTTTACAGACTTTGATGTCAGGTTCCTTACACGAAAACGAGAAAATGTCTTGAACACATGGGCGCTCAAATGCATACCTTAAGAGCTATAACCACTTGTTCAGTAGAAAACACGTGTTTCACAAGTGGCGAAGATGAGCAAGTGCTCGTACCCGTTGAAGTAAGCGTTTTAGAGCCGATGTTTACTTGATCTTTTTTTTTTTTTTTTTTTTTTTTTTTTTTTTTTTTTTTTTTTTTTTTTTTGTTCTGGTGCGAGGAACCCGTCCTCAAAGTCTGTAAATGGAATTCAGGTACACCCTGTTATTACATCCCTCGAAACCATTCAGGTCGAAGTAACAATCTTCATGTAATTGCATTTCTGAAAGTGGTTTCAGAATGGCACGTACTACTGTCTGGAGCTTGTCACTGGCTCTCATTCCTGTTGGTCACAAGCTTCTGAGCTGCGGGTAGTAGTTCAGTATCAACCACCACATTTGTCAACTGTTTTAACTGTGCCAGCCGTAATACTACGAATAGGTGCATTTGGTCCTAGCGAACCTCCTGCTAAACTTGGAATCAATTTTATAGCCTTTTTTTCCCTGGAAGTTGGCTTACATGGGCTATAGACGCGAAACGTTATATAAACGATGGTCAGAAACAGTCTGAAAGTACGTGTAAGGACGATTCAGGGTAGGTTGTGCGTAGAAGTAATTGTTAAGAAGAAATTAGATACGTAGCGCTGTTTCCGAGTTAATTAGCATGGAAGTTAGCCAATTAGGCCGTTGCTCTGCACGTAAATTCAAGCCGCGCGTCGGGGACGGTGTCGCCTAACGTGTTCTTCGTTTTTGTCCCTAAAATCTAACTGTAGAACATTGGACGGTATGAAGATCGGATCCGAGATAAAGGCTGAATAGTCTCGTTCACTGTCATCTACGCTCTAAGAACAACTGACACTATTTGTATATGGCGGGCCGCTTGAATTTGCGCCCACAACGGCTTGATTAGCTAACTAACTTCGAAACGGCACATGTATCGATTTTTCTTTTCTTACGAATTATTTCTCGGCACAGCGTATGCTGCATCAACTTTTATCAATCGCTTTCTGACCACCCTGTGCAACGCACACCATTAAACATGACGAGGAGTTGCAATGTTTATGAATGACACTGTACACTGGGGTCCCCGTTCCCTTTCCGGCGCAACCATTCTTTTCTATTTTGTAATATCTCCTTCATTTCTTGATAATTTTAACGTTTTGCTATCTCCAGTATTAGTTCAGTGAAACTGTCAGAAAAAAAGCCTGTACCTTGCAAAAGGTGGGGTAGAAGATTTTATTTTTTTAACTCGTTCATATTGTTGGAAAGGCTAGAAAACCAAGTTTTGCCAACAAAATTTCTCTTGGTAAAACTTTCTGCAGTCAAAAATCTTCGAAAATTTTGGATTTTTTTCAGTTTTTTCAAAATCTGTTTCATTTGCTCCTGTCGCTTTGACGTCTATTTTCTTTTTTAAAGAACACAAAATTCTCTACAAATTTGATTTTTACCATTTTTTCTACTCCCAATATCTAAGGAGCTACAGCGCGTCAAAAATCTAAATTTTTCAAATTTCGAGCGAAGTGGCAAATTACCTAATTTTTGAACACTGTTATTTCAGTTTCTATTTGTGTAGTATAAACATATTACTCGTCATGTTATTCATTGGAATTTACCATCTCACTCTGCTAGAGGGCCAGAACAAACAGCATCATATTCAGTAACTACGAACACATTCACGCCGGATTGCGTGAAGTTTATTTGTGTTACAGTATGTAATACGATTGCATACAGGTGCCGCACATTTTCTACAGTTGATTGACGTTAATGATCAGTTATAAGTAAAAGTATGTAGGAATTGTTCTTTAGCGGACAAAAGCGTATTTATTCTTTGGCGAGCGGAAGGCAATTATCTCTAGTGATTGTTCACAGCGCGCTGACAGCTATTAGCACACAACAATAAGGGTCCTACAGTTTGGAGTCGCTTCCATTCAGTATATGTTGTGGTGCTGAAAATGAGTATGTCTGACATGAATTTGTGTTTCATTTGCGAAAAAACTGTGGTGAGTGGTGGATGCAATGTGAAAAAGGACTGAGCACACTTATCGATTGTAGTGCTAAACGCAGGGAGTCTGCTCACACCCGTTTTTTGAAAGCGCTCAGTGAAGTGATGGTGCATGAAGCATGCTACAAGAAGTACATTAATGAGAGAATGATAGCAGCTAGCCTTCGACATCCTCAGGAACCAACAGGCGTGCTACGTCGGTCGCAGGAAAAAGGTCAGTTCAGTTTCAAAGAGAAATGCGTCTTATGTTGAAAAGGGAATTCTGATGAATTTTTAACCAAGCAGTTAAGACTGCCATATGCCAAACGAAATTTTGATGACTTTTTAACCAAGCAGTTAAGACTGCCATATGCCAAACGAAATTTTGATGGAGGGTTCCTTATCCACAAAGTGACTTGGACTCGAAATGTTTGCTTCAAGTCAATAGCCCAAAGCTATGCTTCTTACCTACAACGTCAATTTGGACCTCAATTTGCTATTGTATTTGATGGATATCCATGTGAGGGAGACAAATGTAGCACAAAGAGTGCTGAGAGGATTCGTTGGTCCAAATACATTATTCGGTTGACGTTGTGGTTGAATCAGAGATGGTGAACCAAGTCCCTCAGGACAAGCTCTTGTATAACGAACGAAACAAGATGCGTTTGATCGCACTTCTTAAAAAGGAATTTCTGGAGTGTAGCGTTGAAGTGCACCAGGCACAAGAAGATTCTGACGTTACGATTGTAACATCTGTCATTTCAGGAACCAAAGATTTTGGAAGTGTTGTCATTGTAGGAGAAGATGTTGACCTGCTTCTGTTCATGACCGGTTTGGGGCAAGGCATTGAAAAATTATTTTTCTTAAAGTCAGGAAGAGGAAATGCAGAAGACAAGTGGTTTTCCACTGCATCTTACAAGTCTGACAGTGAATATATTCTGTTCACTCACGCCTTTAGCGGATGTGATACAACATCCGCTTTTTTTTGGTCAAGGAAAAATTAAGTGCTGCAATATTGTTGCGAAAAATGAACACCTAACCTCAGCGCTTTGCACGTTGAATAAACCACATGCTACCCGTGAAGAAATAATAACAGCAACAGAACAGGTTACCATCGCATTGTATAGTGGAGGTGTCAGCAGTTCCTACACACTAGATTATATGCGGTACCAGCTATTCGCCAAGTCTGCCACAAAAAGCAAACTGAATCTTGCACGGTTGCCACGTACACTAGATGCTGCACAACATCATTCGTTGCGGACTTACGAACAATTCCAATAGTTGGAAGGGAAACTGGAAACCTCCTGAGAAATGGGGCTGGAATCACAGTGACCACGCTCCAATACCCGTTATAATGAGCCAAGATCCAGCACCTGAAGCACTTCTTCACATTGTTTCATGCTCATGCAAGCTGAACTGTGGCGGAGCGTGCTCTTGCAGAAAAGCGGGTTTGAAATGTTCTTCAATTTGCAAGAAATGTTGTTGTTGTTGTTGTTGTTGTTGTTGTTGTGGTCTTCAGTCCTGATACTGGTTTGATGCAGCTCTCCATGCTACTCTATCCTGTGCAAGCTTCTTCATCTCCCAGTACCTACTGCAACCTACATCCTTCTGAATCTGCTTAGTGTATTGATCTCTTGGTCTACCTCTACGGTTTTTACCCTCCACGCTGCCCTCCAATGCTAAATTTAAGATCCCTTGATGCCTCAGAACATGTCCTACCAACCGATCCCTTCTTCTAGTCAAGTTGTGCCACAAACTTCTCTTCTCCCCAATCCTATTCAATACCTCCTCATTAGTTACGTGATCTACCCACCTTATCTTCAGCATTCTTCTGTAGCACCACATTTCGAAAGCTTCTATTCTCTTCTTGTCCAAACTGGTTATCGTCCATGTTTCACTTCCATACAAGTCTACACTCCATAAAAATACTTTCAGAAACGACTTCCTGACACTTAAATCTATACTCGATGTTAACAAATTTCTCTTCTTCAGAAACGATTTCCTTGCCATTGCCAGTCTACATTTTATATCCTCTCTACTTCGATCATCATCAGTTATTTTACTCCCTAAATAGCAAAACTCCTTTACTACTTTAAGTGTCTCATTTCCTAATCTAATCCCCTCAGCATCACCCGATTTAATTTGACTACATTCCATTATCCTCGTTTTGCTTTTGTTGATGTTCATCTTATATCCTCCTTTCAAGACACTGTCCATTCCGTTCAACTGCTCTTCCAAGTCCTTTGCTGTCTCTGACAGATTTACAATGTCATCGGCGAACCTCAAAGTTTTTACTACTTCTCCATGAATTTTAATACCTACTCCGAATTTTTCTTTTGTTTCCTTTACTGCTTGCTCGATATACAGATTGAATAACATCGGGGAGAGACTACAACCCTGTCTCACTCCCTTCCCAACCGCTGCTTCCCTTTCATGCCCCTCGACTCTTATAACTGCCATCTGGTTTCTGTACAAATTGTAAATAGCCTTTCGCTCCTTGTATTTTACCCCTGCCACCTTCAGAATTTGAAAGAGAGTATTCCAGTTAACGTTGTTAAAAGCTTAGGCCGGCCGCGGTGGTCTCGCGGTTCTAGGCGCGCAGTCCGGAACCGTGGGACTGCTACGGTCGCAGGTTCGAATCCTGCCTCGGGCATGGATGTGTGTGATGTCCTTAGGTTAGTTAGGTTTAAGTAGTTCTAAGTTCTAGGGGACTGATAACCACAGCAGTTGAGTCCCATTGTGCTCAGAGCCATTTTTGTTAAAAGCTTTCTCTAAGTCTACAAATGCTAGAAACGTAGGTTTGCCTTTTCTTAATCTTTCTTCTAGGATAAGTCGTAAGGTTAGTATTGCCTCACGTGTTCCAACATTTCTACGGAATCCAAACTGATCTTCCCCGAGGTCCGCTTCTACCAGTTTTTCCATTCGTCTGTAAAGAATTCGCGTTAGTATTTTGCAGCTGTGACTTATTAAACTGATAGTTCGGTAATTTTCACATCTGTCAACACCTGCTTTCTTTGGGATTGGAATTATTATATTCTTCTTGAAGTCTGTGGGTATTTCGCCTGTCTCATACATCTTGCTCACCAGATGGTAGAGTTTTGTCATGACTGGCTCTCCCAAGGCCATCAGTAGTTCTAATGGAATGTTGTCTACTCCTGGGGCCTTGTTTCGACTCAGGTCTTTCAGTGCTCTGTCAAACTCTTCACGCAGTATCTTATCTCCCATTTCATCTTCATCTACATCCTCTTCCATTTCCATAATATTGTCCTCAAGTACATCGCCCTTGTATAAACCCACTATATACTCCTTCCACCTTTCTGCCTTCCCTTCTTTGCTTAGAACTGGGTTGCCATCTGAGCTCTTGATATTCATACAAGGGGTTCTCTTCTCTCCAAAGGTCTCTTTAATTTTCCTGTAGGCAGTATCTATCTTACCCCTAGTGAGACAAGCCTCTACATCCTTAAATTTGTCCTCTAGCCATCCCTGCTTAGCCATTTTGCACTTCCTGTCGATCTCATTTTTGAGACGTTTGTATTCGTTTTTGCCTGCTTCATTTACTGCATTTTTATATTTTCTCCTTTCATCAATTAAATTCAATATTTCTTCTGTTACCCAAGGATTTCTATTAGCCCTCGTCTTTTTACCTACTTGATCCTCTGCTGCCTTCACTACTTCATCCCTCAGAGCTACCCATTCTTCTTCTACTGTATTTCTTTCCCCCATTCCTGTCAATTGTTCCCTTATGCTCTCCCTGAAACGCTCTACAACCTCTGGTTCTTTCAGTTTATCCAGGTCCCATCTCCTTAAATTCCCACCTTTTTGCAGTTTCTTCAGTTTCAATCTGCAGTTCATAACCAATAGATTGTGGTCAGAATCCACATCTGCCCCTGGAAATGTCTTACAATTTAAAACCTGGTTCCTAAATCTCTGTCTTACCATTATATAATCTGTCTGATACCTTTTAGTATCTCCCGGATTCTTCCAGGTATACAACCTTCTTTTATGATTCTTGAACCAAGTGTTAGCTATGATTAAGTTATGCTCTGTGCAAAATTCTACAAGGCGGCTTCCTCTTTCATTTCTTCCCCCCAATCCATATTCACCTACTATGTTTCCTTCTCTCCCTTTTCCTACTGACGAATTCCAGTCACCTTCATCAATTTCTTCATCATCTGCAGAGCTAGTTGGCATATAAACTTGTACTACTGCATTAGGCATGGGCTTTGTGTCTATCTTGGCCACAATAATGCGTTCACTATGCTGTTTGTAGTAGCTAACCCGCACTCCTATGTTTTTATTCATTATTAAACCTACTCCTGCATTACCCCCATTTGATTTTGTATTTATAACCCGGTAATCACCTGACCAAAAGTCTTGTTCCTCCTGCCACCGAACTTCACTAATTCCCACTATATCTAACTTTAACGTATCCATTTCCCTTTTTAAATTTTCTAACCTACCTGCCCGATTAAGGGATCTGACATTCCACGCTCCGATCCGTAGAACGCCAGTTTTCTTTCTCCTGATAACGACGTCCTCTTGAATAGTCCCCGCCCGGAGATCCGAATGGGGGACTATTTTACCTCCGGAATATTTTACCCAAGAGGACGCCATCATCATTTAATCATACAGTAAAGCTGCATGTCCTCGGGAAAAATTACGGCTGTAGTTTCCCCTTGCTTTCAGCCGTTCGCAGTACAAGCACAGCAAGGCCGTTTTGGTTAATGTTACAAGGCCGGATCAGTCAATCATCCAGACTGTTGCCCCTGCAACTACTGAAAAGGCTGCTGCCCCTCTTCAGGAACCACATGTTTGTCTGGCCTCTCAACAGATACCCCTCCGTTGTGGTTGCACCTACGGTACGGCCATCTGCATCGCTGAGGCACGCAAGCCTCCCCACCAACGGCAAGGTCAATGGTTCATGGGGGAAGGCAAGAAATGTATTGGGGTCAAATGTGAAAACGTGCCAAAATTTTTATATGAAGACAGTGAAGATGTTATGGAGGATGTTGAGGAAACCGCTGACGAAATCAACGAACTTGCTGAGAAGTCAATCTGGGATCAACTCTAAGTACAGACCCTGAATCCGTAACTCAAGGTATTTCTGATGACACTGAGGAACCTGGCCCATCAAAACGTTGGAAGTGATGCTCATATCTGTCTCAAGTGCGCTAATGTGCGATATTACAAGTATTACACACCAGAACTGTCAACATTTTTTAGTAACTGACAATGCATTTTAATTGTAATAACGCTACTTATTTTTAATGTCAACTGTGTGGCTTTTATACACAAGAATAATTACCTACCTAATTAGGTTGCCTATTACAGCTAATAATAGTTCAGTTTCCTGAGACAATTTATTTTGTGTGTGTGTGTGTGTGTGTGTGTGTGTGTGTGTGTGTGTGTGTGTGTGTGTGTGTGTGTGTGTAAGTCTCTTAATGATGTATTTTTATATTTATAGTTTTACAAATACCAGGGCTGAGGTGGCCCACAGTGAACTTCAGGTAGTGATGTGAGATCACAATAGTTGGGTGCCCAGCAACCCTCATGTTGCATACAGAGAAATTGAATACCCGAAAGTGAGGTGGTAAACTCCAACATATAACATGATGTATAATGTTTTTATACTACGCAAACAGAAACTGAAAAAATAGTGTTCAAAAATAAGGTATCTTGCCACTATGCTCAAAATTTGAAAAATTGGCATTTTTTGAGGCGCTGTAGAGCCTTAGGTATTGGGAGTAGAAAAAATGGCAAGAATCAAATTTGTAGAGAATTGTGTGCTCTTTAAAAAAAGAAAATAGACGTCAAAGCGATAGGAGCAAATGAAACTGAGATATTTTGGAAAAACTTAAAAAAGGCCGAAATTTTCCAAGTTTTTTGTCTACAGAAAGTTTTCCCAAGCGAAATTTTGTTGGCAAAACTCGGTTTTCTAATATTTCCAACCATATGAACGAGCTGAAAAAATAAACTCTTCTACCCCAACTTTTGTAAGGTATATCTGCAATTTGACTGGACTATATTACTTCCATGGAGGTGCAACATCTTCTGTGTGAGGTATTCGGGGGATTCCATGACACCAGTTCTTGGTTCGTAATCTTTTCAGAATGAGCTTTTATGCTATTATCGTTCTGTATCGCGTATCAGTGTAGGTCGAAACAGTTTTCTAATTTGTTGTTATCCTACTTAACAGTTTTTGTTAACCTCGTCACTGTGGCAAAATAGAATAGGTTGCCTTTCAGATCTGTTGAGTGGCAGTTTTATTGCATTAAAGTTCGTAGGAGGAGGGAAGAAATGTGAGAGTTTAACTATCCGTCGACGACGAGATCATGAGAGACAGAATACAAACTGGATTAGGAAGGAAGGGGAAGGAAGTTTGCCGTTCTCTTTCAAAGGAACTATTGTGGAATTGGGCATAAGCTATTAAGAAACAGCACGGAAAACCAAAATCTGGTTGGCCGGACGAAATTTTGAAGCGCCGTCGTCCGGAATGCGATTGCGAGTCCAGTGTCTGACGATTGCACCACCTCACTGGGTATTGAAGTCCTTAATGTGGGATAGAAAGGACGACATGCACAAACTTTGCCTGTAGAAATAAATGTTTCAGTATTCCAAATGTACATTACGTCGCATCATCTTTTCCTTCGGGTACGTTTTAGAAAAGAAATAATAATCCACAATTCAAGTCGTACCTCGTCGTACCTCTCGATATGTGTGGCTGACGACATATTTTCCGCGATAATCTTTGACGACATGACACTGAATGATGGCGGCAAAAAAAGTGTGTCCGTGATGAACTCTTTAGCAGATATTGTCATGTTCTGAAAAATTGCACGCGTCAACAGCCCTCTGATTGCTTTTGACACACGTATCCCGAGAGTCTCTTGTCGTTGTGAGGATCTTCAGCCTGACATTCCTCATGTTGACACTTTGCCACATACATGCAGTGGTTCGAATGCCATGAACGGGAATTGTGGGGAACCTGATGTGCAAGTATTCAACAACAACAAATTGTACACGACGTCCGAACGTGAAACAGGAGGAGAAATTGGCTGTAAAAAGTACATTAACTGTAATTTCTATTTCTGTGTTCTGCAACTCTGTCTCCTGTAGGTAGTCACAGATTTTACAGCGAGGATGTTTTTTTATTTTCAAGTATGGTCACGGATTATTTTCAGCTATCTGATCCATTTGCTGTTTCTCTTGCAGTTACACGCTATTCCTCCGTAATCTACACGCGATGCGTCGGCTATACCGCGCTTGCTTTTGTCTTATGTTTATTACTCTTAATATGATAGCAAATACTTTAGTACGCTTGTGTTCATACTCCAAATACCGCCCTTTGAACCGATTCAGACACAGTGGAACATTTTTTTTTTTTAAAAAAAGAAAACTGCATGCAATTTACCGACGCTACGCTGTTGTCGCAGTCTGCTGTGCAAACTCATTCACGATGTAATTACCCGCTCTACATCCCTTTTGATCTATTCTCGGCACGCATCTACGCTCACTCCCTTCCTATCCCTGTCCATATAATACTCTTATATTCGATATCGTCAGTATTTCATTCTTCCATCATAAGTTTGCTGAAAATTAAATTTTCTCTAATGTGGCGTATTCTAAATAACACTAATAATCTAGTCAATGCTAGTGTTACTACGCAGTGAATGTTTACTTTATGGGTATTTGGTATTGCGAGCTGTATGTAGTCGTTAATTTCTGTTAGACACACATTAAATAGTACTAACGATAACGAAAATCAGTATTTGTTTCATATTTTTCATTTATATTTAGATTTTTCCATTAAGTTTTATCACAGCTTAATACTTACATTACTCGTATTTTCCATATTATTTCCCAAAATGGTACAGTTTGCTTAGTTTTGCTACCTACACTCCGAAAGACACTTTACAGTGTGTAGCGACGAGTCTTTCAGGTACCAGTATAATTTCCCAATTCCATTCTTCTGTCCCAGTGTTGCATGGGAAGAGCAGTTGTGGCAAGACTCTGCATGAATTCTAATTTCTTAAGTTTGTCATGTCATGTTAGTTTCCAGAGGAAGTAATACCAGTGTGTTGGAACGTAAATGCCCTGAATTGTAACAGTAAACCTATCCGTGACGCAATTCCTCTCTTCTAACGTCTGCCATAGAAAGTTAATGGGTATCTCCGTGTGATGCTCTCACGATTACGTGACAAAGCGAGCCGATTTCCTTTCGGACCTTCGCATCATTGTTAGCCACTTCTTTCGGGGATGAAATACGCTGCGTAGAAGTCTACCCCTGAAACTTAGCCTGGTATTTGCTTTTCGAACTAGTTCCCTGTAGTCGTCCCACTTCAGGCGCTCCGGACTCATGCTGCCGAATTTTTTTTTTTTTTACGGTTTTTACTGTTTCCACTGATTGATATTGTTTTATGTAGGGTGACCCGAAAGTCCGTTAACAATTAAACTTTAATACTTTACGAAATAATGTAGGTGGAGAGGTAAAAATTGACACACAAGCTTGAAATAGCATGCGCTTTTATTGAAAGAAAAGAAGTGCACAATTTGACCAACAGACGACGCTTCATGTAAAACAAAAGCAATAAATAGCATAACAATTGATTTTTGGTGAAGACGATATTCTCTATAACAACTTCTCAACATTTCGGCCATCATTCACGAAAATAGCTGTAGTCGAGGAACAATGTTGTGAACAACACTGTACAGCATATCAGTAGGTACGGTGAGAAATTGTCGTCGAATGTTGTCTTTTAACACCCGTAATGATTCGGACGGTCGCGGTAGATTGAGACTTCATGTAACACCACAAATAGTAATAACACGGAATGAGGTCTGCGGACCTGGGAAGTCGAGCGTGACGGAGATGGTGGATTGGCACGTGATCCTCAACAAATAATGCGTGGGGGAAGATTACGATTGGTTGCCTAACGTGCTGTGACAGACGAAGCCCATTTCACACTCCGAGAGTCTGTCAACACCCTCAACTGCAGAAAAGTCGTGTTCATCAGCGAGGCTAGGAATGATACAATTCGGTAAAATACCAGCGTACCTCGCACCCGTCACGTTAACTGTCTGGAAAGCAGCATATCGCATTTCCTCGTGGGAAAATGGTCCGGTCACGATTGACGTGGTAAACCAGACCGTACTGTGAATTTCTCATCATGCAGAGGTTTTCCATGACAGTCCTGAGATTTTGGGTAGCCCAAGTTCTGCAGTTGAGAACGTTGACAGACCCTCGCAGTGTGGACTTCGTCTGTCAACACGTTAGACAGCCAATCGTAATCCTTCTCCAGGTTTTGAAGTGCCTTCGCCGCAAATACTCTCCGCGTCACAAAATCGGTGGCTAACAAATTATGACGACGCTGGATTTTGTACGGATACCATTCGAGGGGACGCCTTAGTGCTTTTCAAGCAGTAGTGCGCGGAATGCCGGGGCGACGTGCGACTTCGCGAATGCTGCTCACCATACGGAGATGAACCCCCTCTAACGTCTTCTTTTCTTCCTGAACGTGCGAATAGGAGTAGCACTTGTCTGGTCGCCCACAGTGGGGCTGATCGTGTGATCAGCCCGTGGCTTCTAACTTCGTGAGCATTTTCTTCACAGCGACACTTGTCACGGGACTTTCACACGTTCGAATACCGTTCTTGTCGTGATAGGTTCGCAAAACTGCAACAGCGGATTCTCCATTCTGATAGTAAAGCTTCGCTGACAGTGCCTTTTGTGGTAAAGTGAACACTGCGCGATTAATGGCACATCGGACTCCCTCTCGCACTATAGCTGATGTTATACACTATTCTCATTGGGCGTCATTTACTTTTTGCTGTCCAGCGCCATCTGTTGCCCAGTTTTTGCATCCCTTTAGGGTTTCGACAAACAGCCATGTCTTTTCGGCTATATGTGACAAGTTTTACTTCCCTACTTACATTATTTCGCGAATTAGTACATTTTCAAATGTTAACTGATCTTTGGGTCACGCTATAGATTATTGTATTTGTTATTTGTGTAGTTGAAATTAAAATTTTTAATAATTATTTCATTTTGTTTCAGGTAAGTGACATCGATGCTGGCAAGGTACCCTCTGTGGAATCCTCTAAAAGTGATGTTGGAATGACAGGTAGGATTGTCGTTTATAAATTTTTGGTAATACATCTATCGCCTAGGTAACGCTCTTGCTCAAATCACCGTGACATTGATAATGCCCCATTTGTACCGGTTTTCGTCTCTTGTCATTTTCTCTCTGCTTTTCATTCTTTTTTTTTTTTTATCAGTCAAGAACACACTAACTTTAAATTCCCTAGTTTTTTTTTTTTTTTTTTTTTTTTTTTTTTTTTTTTTTTTTCGGGTACATGGCTTTGACTATCATCATCACGCTAGTTGGCGCAGCGGACTCCTATTGGAGAGGAGCTGGATTTTAGTCCCAATAGGCCACGCAGATATGAGCTTTCTGCTGTGTCCCTAGGTAAGTCGAAGCTTCACACTGCAACAAGGCCATGCCCAATTTCGTTGCCCGATCTTTAGCCAATCGCAGCTTGCGCCCAATCTCTGAAGACATCAACGCTGACAAAATCGATGATTTCTAAGCTTCCTTGCGATAAAATCTTTCTTCTTTTATCTGGACTAATCTATCATACATTTACATTACTTCAACATATACAGTACAGCAACCAGCCACTTTGATTATACCAAGATAAGTTTCGGGGCTTTTCTCATCTGTCTTGAATAGACGTATTACAATTACACTGAAGCGCCAAAGAAACTGGCATAGACATACGTATTCAAATACAGATATATGTAAACAGGTAAAATACGGCACTGCGGTCGGCAGCGCCTATATAAGACAACAGTTATCTGGCGCAGTTGCTAGATCGGTTACTGTTGCTACAATGACAGGTTATCGAGATTTAAGTGAGTTTGAACGTGGTGTATATTCGGTACGCGAGTGATGGGACATAGCATCTCCGAGGTAGCGATGGAGTGGGTCCACCATATTATATTAACATCAAAAATGTACCTTTGAGATAATCTTGTTTTATATTCAAAATATGCCACATTAATTTTGTTCTATCCATACCAATTCATTTGTAATTCTGCAGGTGCTTACCAACCCGCCCACGTTCTACTACTTGAATGATGTTTTGAAGCCTGCCTTAAACTAAGCCGTTTCATAATATAATACATGCAATTCATATCACTCATTCGTTATGTTGCTGCTCTCTCTTTGTGCAAACCAATACGTCATGCTGCGTTAATAAGGAAGAGTCAGCATTTAAAATACGTCAGGCCTTATAAAACACTCGTTCGACCGATTCTTCAGTCAACGTCCTTTACACGCTTCCATTAATAAGATAGAGAAGACTAATTGAAAAGTGCTTAATTTCATCATGTGATCATAAAGCAAACGCAAGAGCATTATGGAGACGATCAAACTAACTCCATTGGCAGACCCTACGAGACAGTTTCAAATTTGAAACTTTCTCACACGGACTTGTAAGTTTGGTGATCGTCAATTCTAAATCCAACAACGCAACTGATTTCAGAAGTAATTTCTAAATACATAAGAAAATTATAACTTGACTTTAACTGTAATTTACAAGGTAAAAGAAGGCTTAACGGAGTCACATCGTGAATGCTTCTTCTGCAACCGTATACCACCGTATACAAAAGTCAGTGCGATGTGCACATAACTCATGAATAAAGGACTATGGGATCTAGAAGAAAACGAGTGTCCCTAATTCTAAATTAGACACAAATAAACTACTCGGAAGGAGAGACAGCGGCTAAGAAAACTACTTTGCACAGGAAACTGTAGATTCAAAATGAAATCAACGTAAAGCTTTTGTTTTGAAGATTATATACACTGAAGAGACAAAGAAACTGGTACACCTGCCTAATATCGGTAGGCCCGCTGCGAGCACGCAGAAGTGCCGCAACACGACATGGTATGGACTCAACTAATGTCTGAAGTAGTGCTGGAGGGCGTTGACGCCATGAATCCTGCAGGGCTGTCCATAAATCCGTAAGAGTGCTAGGTGGTGGAGATCTCCACGTTGCAAGGCAGATATGCTCAATAATGTTCAAGTCTGGGAAGTGTGGTAGCCAGCGGAAGTGTTTAAACTCAGAAGAGTGTTCCTGGAGCCAGTCTGTAGCAATTCTGGACATGTGGGGTGTCGCATTGTCCTCGTGGAATTGGCCAAGTCCATCGGTATTCACAACGAACATGAATGGATGCAGGAGATCAGACAGGATGCTTACGTACGTGTCACCTATCAGTCGTATCTAGACGTATGAGGGGTCCCATATCACTCCTAGTGCACACGCCCCACAACATTACAGAGCCTCCACCCGCTTGAACAGTTCCCTGTTGATATGCAGGGTCCATGGATTCATGAGGTTGTTTCCATACCCGTACAGGTCTATCCGGTCGATAAAATT
Organism: Schistocerca nitens; assembly: GCF_023898315.1. Lineage (NCBI taxonomy): Eukaryota > Metazoa > Arthropoda > Insecta > Orthoptera > Acrididae > Schistocerca > Schistocerca nitens. The sequence goes on from NC_064622.1 coordinate 259,518,857, forward strand.
TGAAATGAGACTCGTCCGACCAGACAACATGTTTCCAGTCATCAACATCCAATGTCAGTGTTGACGTATCCTTTCCATCAGGCTGGATGGTGCAGCAAACATATAAAGGTTATTTTGAAGAAAAAGTCTTGGCTGCAGTAGTTACTGTTTAGCACAGTGTTTCGTCGTTTTAGGGCATCAAAAGATTTTGTTTACTCCTATGCTGTAAGGTCAAGATCGCGCGGAGTAGGGCGACACACACACAAAGCCAGGCAGGGCGGTGCTGCAATAGGACCACACGTACAGAATTACGAACATTTGGCTTCATTTAAATACAGTATAGTAAAACCTGACAAACACTGTTGAAGACTTGAAGCATGTAAAAAGTTAAGCATTCGTCCTAGCGCTCCGTGCTGCGTAAAGGCGGAAACTCACACAGATAGCGCGCATGAGTAATTTTAAATAAAAAAAATCGCTAAACGCATATAATGGGAATTAAAACACGACTACTGAATAACATAGTCGAAAGAAAGAATATTTCCTTCATTCATATCCCCCCGCCCCCTCAGTGGCACGCCACATCCTTCTGCTTTGGGCACGCATTAGTTGCCCCGCATGGTCTCTTTTTGGCTGTCTGTGAGAAGACCGAAGCTAATTGACTCAAGAAGGCACATTTCAGTCCATTGCACATAGCCCCCTGGACACGAATTCTCTAAAAACGCCCACATCTTATCTATCTTAACGACGCACACTCTGAACCTGTTCAGCAATCGCAAGATGTAGTTGCACACGTGGATGAACTAGACCGTGTGCTGGTGAGCGCGGCGTTAGGGGAAGATATTGCTGTTTCGTCGAAACAGCGCGGCGGGCGCCCTCCTCTTCTCGCTTTGTGTGTGTGGAGGGGGGGGGGGGGGGGTCATCAGATTGGGGCGGACGAGCGCGGCAGCGGGGTAATCAGGAAACGCTAACCTAGGGGTCAAGCCATTCCGAGGGCCGGCGCTTTGAGACGGGCTCGTTAACCGGCGCGGTTTCCGAGGCCGCCCGTGCGCCGTGAAGGTGTGTGTGTGTGTGTGTGTGTGTGTGTGTGTGTGTGTGTGTGTGTGTGTGGCGTCGCTGGGTCTGCTCTCGAAGGCGCGTCGACGCCCCGTGTCCCGACCAAGAGTCCTCTCCTGCTCACTTGCGTCCTGTCAGCTCGTTCCGTCTGCGTCCTCTCGCTAGCCCGCCCGCCCGTCTGGCTGCGAGCCGCTCGTATTGATCCGCCGACCCAACAAGTGAAGTGGGGCCGGACGCGGCCTGCGATGCTAGATTGACCGGCGCCGCCTCATAGACCGACGGCGCCTAGGCCGCTGGAGCCCGAACCAGGACGTCGCCCCCTTAGGTGCGCGCTCATCTGCATCTGCATTCACATTTTCACGACTATTGTGCAATTTATACTTCAGTGCTTAGCAGAAGGCTCACAGCAAACTACAGTCATAGCAGTGTCTGTATTTTACAGTGTCTTGTAGTTCGATGTAAATCTCTTTCATTCATGCATGCATATCTGAAGGAAGAGACAGTGCTTACAGTCTACAGCTGTATTAAAAACATAAAATGTATTAGCAGATTGCGAATACGATTATACACCAGCTGTATCATTTACTAGAAACACGTGAACATTTATGATGTATCCCCATTATGGTCGGAGAAAGGCAATGGCAAACAAACTCCGCTAGGACCTTGCCTAGTGGGCGGAGCGGGTTTCCCGCATCGTCCCCCTACGCTCCGCGAACTATGGGACCTCGTCATCATCATAGGCAGACTGAAATTATGAATGAAAATTTGTACTAAACCGGGAATGCGAACCCTGGCCTCCTATTCAGCAGGCAGATGCACTAACCCCTACGCCACCCTGTTACTGTGGCGTTGCACAACTGTACGGACTACCTTAACACGTCTCCCTCATCACTGTCGCCTCAATCTCTTCAGCTATCCAAGCACGCCTCCAGGTCCGATACAAATCTACGTTCACATAGTGAAGTCTGCGCGCATACTCGGATAGCCGCAGTGGCAGGACTCGAACCCGGATTTCGCGCTTTTGTCGAGCGGCCGCCTTAACATCTTCGGCTGTCCAAGGAAGCCTCCAGATAGTAGGACAGGTGCAGATTTGGATCGGACCCGAAGGTGTGCTCGGATAGCCAAAGTGGTAAAGGCGACAGTTTGTGGTAAGCCGCGAATCCGGGTTCGAGACCTGGTCCGACACAAATTTTCATGTGTTTCTAGTAAATGGCTCGGCTGGTGTATTATCGCATTCTCAATTTGTGTATACATTTCGTGTTCTTTCAGACTGTTTCTCAATCGATCGACTTTCCAATCGAATATGGGAAAAATGGACATCTAAATCTTTCTGTGCGAGCTCTGATTTCCCTTATCGCGATAGTCGTTTCTGCCTTTGTTGGTGGGAGTCAACAAAATCTCTTCGAATACGGTGGAGAAAGTTTTGAAATTTCGTGAAAAGATCTCGCCGCAACGGAAAACGCCTTTGTGTGAATGATTGTCACCCCGTCTCGAGTATCATGCCCGTTGCACTCTGGCCCTTCTTCCGCGGTAATATAAAAAGAGCTGTCCTCCTCCGAATGTTTCCGATATCCTCCGTCTATCTGATGCGGTCCCACACCGCACAGCAATACTGCAGAAGAGGGCGGCCAGTCTTAGTGCAGGCTTTCTCTCTCTAGTAGATCTGTTGCAGCTTTTAAGTGGTCTGCCAATAGAACAGAGAATTTGGTTGGCTCTCCCCACAGCGTTATCTATGCGGTCGTCCGAAGCTGTTCGTAGTAAATGTTTAGTGGAATAACAGCTTTTTGGTTTGTGTGATTTATCGAGTAACCGAAATGTAACAGGTTCCTTTTAGTTCTCATGTGGAAGACCTCACACTTCTCATTAGTCAGTCTGTTGCGACTTTTTACACCATGCAGATACCTTGTTCAAATCATTTTTCCATTGGTTATTATCATCAGATGACGTTAGGAGAAGGTAAACGAGAGCATCCTCTGCTAGCAATCTATGAGGGCTGCTCAGATTGTCTCCTAAATCGTTTATTTGTATTAGGAACAGCAGAGGACCAAGAAGATACCTTGAGCAAAGTCAGATATGACATACGCTTCACTCGATGATTTTACGTGCTGTGACCTTTCTGACAGGAAGCCACGAACACAGTCGCACAACTGAGATCATACTCGATAGGTACGCAATTTGATTAGACGGCGCATGTGAGTAAGGGTTGAAAATAATTCCGCAATCTAGAACTATAGTATCAGCTTGAGATACCTGTCGATAGACCTCAATAGCCAGTTGTGTTTCAGATTAATCACATTTCCAGAATCCGTGCTGGCCGTGTGTCAACTGATCGTTTTCTTCAATGTGTTTCATAATGTTCGAACACAGTACATGTTCCAAAATCCTATTGCAAATAGATGTCAGTGTGGTCTGTAAAGCAGCTGATTACCCCTGGCCGGCCGGAGTGGCCGTGCGGTTCTAGGCGCTGCAGTCTGGAGCAGAGCGACCGCTACGGTCGCAGGTTCGAATCCTGCCTCAGGCATGGATGTATGTGATGTCCTTAGGTTAGTTAGGTTTAATTAGTTGTATGTTCTAGACGACTGATGACCTCTGAAGATAAGTCGCATAGTGCTCAGAGCCATTTGAACCATTTTTTTGATTACCCCTGTTTCCTTTCTTGAATATTGGTGTGACCTGCGCCTAAAATCCCACCACATACGCGCTACTGTTTTTTATGAGAAGCAAAATTTTGGGAAACAAAAATTGTCCCCCAGTGGGCATAGTCTGTAATAATTACTCGCTTTCAGCCATACTTGATACAGTTCAATTATGCGTTGTAAGAGGCGATGCTTAATTTGTGGCGTTCATAAAATAAAATATGCATTGGACTACGGGACGCCCGCATCTCGTGGCCGTGCGGTAGCGTTCTCGCTTCCCACGCCCGGGTTCCCGGGTTCGATTCCCGGCGGGGTCAGGGATTTTCTCTGCCTCGTGATGGCTGGGTGTTGTGTGATGTGCTTAGGTTAGTTAGGTTTAAGTAGTTCTACGTTCTAGGGGACTGATGACCATAGATGTTAAGTCCCATAGTGCTCAGAGCCATTTGAACCATTTGAACTACGGGACCTCGTGTTCATAAAATCGTCCATTCCACACACTGCAACCGCACAGCATGCCGTGTCGTCTTTGTATGTGGTGACCAAGAGTACCCAATTGACTCTTTTCCTGGTGTCTTGCGTTCATGTTTCCAAAGGCTCTATTGGGCCACCCCCTGGCTATTACTTACCTGAAGTATTAAATACTTTTGTTCATCTGCATTAAAATAAGTAAATGTACAGTTCTGTTGTCATTCATTGGCACGTTAAGAAGATTCTTGAACGTCTTTTCTGCTGAATGGCAATTCCTGATCCTTTGAGCAATTTTAGGTTTCTTTCTTTCTGTTCCATGTACAGGATTTTCAAGTCATTTTCTATGCTTTATCGGGAGTTGGCTACTGCTGACTAGTCTTAATTCCTCAGTCTGAAAGCGTTTTAATATTCTTCGCATCTTGCCGAAAATGTTCTTCCTGTCTGTCCGATATATTTTGCAGCAAGGATGTGCAGTGTATTTTATATACCGTCAACTTTTAAATGTTGTCTTTCTTGTTAGCATTGTCATGTATCAGGCTATACCTCACTAAATTATTAACCTGGAATGTAGTTTTGACTGCTCGAGGCTTAAAAATTATCGCCATATTTTGTGAGACCGTTCCATAAGCCGGCATAGTGAACACTATTTTTTCTTTCTTCCGTTCCTTCTTTCTTACCTTTTCTACGCGTTAGCATTATGAGGTGCGGTTATTTCAACTGTTTCTGCTTCCTACCACATTTCTCTCATCTTTCTTCTGTCCAATGGGTCAGTCTTTTTGAATTTTTCATGGAAACATTTGGAATTTTGCTGTTTGTTTCTGAGTGGCAGTCGTGTTCCTGATTAATTCGGAGTTCGTGTACATCCCTTTCAACTTCTTTAAACCTTGTGTTCTTCTGTCTTATTATTCATGCACAGGTTTACTTTAGCGCAGATGAATAGTTGCAAGTATTTGGTATTCCGTGGGAGTAATAGTTAGAAATCGGTCAAATAACATCTGAACCGGCTCCAGGCGGATTGCAGAGGAGCAGTATTAATGAGATTTACAGGTTCGTACAGGGCCACCTCTATGGAACTTCTTTTCATAATATTAATACTGTGTTCCTTAAGGCTACTAACTGTGAAGAATGCAGCACAGCACAGTTTAGGAAGAGGTTACACAGAAAAAGTGGAAGATATTAGAACAAAGAACAGAGTTTTTGGAAGAACCATGCGGGAGTGGCAGGATAATTCAGATGCAGATATAATGGGACGATGCATCTATGCGTTTCTTCGTAGTGTGGGAGAGATACATCAGATGAAATACATTCTTTCATCGAGGGGTACGATCCATTCTATCACAGGACGCGGCTTCACCCCGCGTAGACTTTAACTGTTCATGCGGAAATCTGAACGCTTGTTCGACACTGTATTCATTTCTGAGAGATGTCAACGATAATACGAAGTAGCGGTAATAGGGAATGGGACAGAAGACATCACACTGCAGGACGAATAAAAGTGGCACAAGCTGAACAGAACAAGTGGAAAAATGATCAGCAGAGGACCTTGGATTTATCTATCAAGATAGTATAGAGGTGACACTGATTCGCCGTATAGAGTTAATTATATAAATAACTGTTGAGCGAAGGTCGCGGTGTCCACATATGAGCCGCAAAATGGGATTTTCGTCATTACTGCTCGTGTTCCTTGATCCTAAGCTCTACAGTTCTGATTCTTGTTAATACTAATAAGAACCAACAGATCTTTATTAATGTAGTTAGACTTCTCGAGTTTTTGTATTTATTTGTAGGTGGCAGCTCATTTAAAGTGTTTCTGTTAGCAGTTCTGGAGTCGGAAACACAACGGTGTTGGCTGAGGCGTTAACAGTTAAGGAAAGTGGGATTTAGATCTTGGAAAAAATTAAAATCGGTGCGAATATACTTATAAATAAAAGTAAGCCATATTCGTTTTGCAAATAAAAACCGCCTGTTCTTGCTGCAACGTTATTTTATTTCTTCCAGACGCGTTTCGCCTTTTACTTTAAGGCACCTTCAGTTGAACCTAGAGTGATACAGTTTCGTTTTGATATGCTATATTTGTAGATTACAAAACAAATCACGTCTCGTTTAATTACGTAAATACTTGATTACTTACAGTTCTTTTTGGTTGGCCTCTGCGTTTCCTCTCATCTGGTCACACGCTGGAGGTCGCACTATTACCTACAAAACACAAACACATTTTCATGTTACGAACAATAGTGCTCCACAGCAATAAGGGCAAAGAATACGAAAATTGTGAAGAAAAATGTTCGTAACTTGAAAACGTGTTTATGTTTTGTAAGTGAAGTAGTAGTGTAACCTGCAGCATTTGGCAAGATGACTGAAAACGCAGAGACTAATCAAAAATGCGAAGAACTGTAACTAATCACTTATTTACGTAATAAACGAGACGTGGGCTATTTTATAATCTACAAATAACGCATATCAAAACAAAATTATCATTCTAGATTTCACTGAAGGTGCCTTCAAGTAAAAGGCGAAACGCATGTGGAAGAAATAAAACAACATTGTAACAAGAACAGGCGGTTTTCATTTACAAAAAGAATATTTCTGTGCTTGCTACGGATAATGACCGAGCAAACAAACAAAAAATAACCCAGTCAAGGACAACCTATGGAGATCTATACATTTGATTGTCTATGATTTATGATGTTACTGCAGAGTAGCAGAGGGAGTAATCCGACAGTTCTTAGAGTCTTAACGTGAAACTCGCGAGAAGGACAAATATTTTCTTTGAACTGTATTAATATAATTACTTTCATAAAAGTGTGCATGAATTTGACCATACATCCAGTAAACTGCAGAATTAAACAGTTGTAAGCTAATGGTAGACTAAACGTGTGCTACAAATTAAATTAGTCTTAACTTAATTAATAATGAAAAAGTTGTTTTTGAAACGGGTTCGCCACGTATTCTTTTCTAAGCCCTTTTTTTCTTTTCTTTTTTTTTTCATTTCCGCTCTTTCTGTTATTTCTTTCGCATACTGTAGTAAAAGGAGATCTTGTAGCTTTGTTGATATTGATGATGATTGTTGTTGAGAGATTCACTACAGTACTCTTCGGGAAAGAAATGCCTTTCGGTACCTGCACTGAGGAAGACCGTAAAGTGTCTTCGTTTTTATCTGTGCGGCTTGCTTCAATGTTTGTTGGGAACCGAGCAGTGTGGTCCGCTCGCGATTGAGAAGCGTTGTTCCACTGGAAGTGGGAGTCATTTGTCTCGTTGGGACGTGAGGCATTCAAGTGGTACGTGTCAGGAATACCAGTTGGAATGAAGGACCGCTGGTGGGACACAGAATACCCTTTAAGTGCGAGAATATTCTAGCGTTCAGTGTGTGTTATAATACGGAGAAGCTATGCTTGTAACGCGTGGCTTGTCGTTGTAATTAGAAAAATTCCCGTCCAGACGACGGTAAATTACTACTTAAAATGAGTTTTTCATACATAGCATCAGAGACGTCAAGAATAGATCGTGCTTTTGCTTGCGTTCAGAAGCTGACTGAAACACAGCAGCAATGAACACGGCGTGTGTTGTTCAGCAAGATAAATATTGCGGAAGAGTCTTCACAGCGCATGGTAAGCGACAGTGAGGTATATCGCTAACTGGCACTCTTTTCCTGCCTCGTTCCATAACAGGGAGGGGAGCAAAAATAATCATCTTGTGCCTGTGTTTGCTCCTTAATTTTCCTACTGTTGTCATAAGGCCCTACGAAAATCGGATTGCTTTGAAGCTTACATAAATTACTTACATTCCCTAAATCCGCCTGGCAGCCATTTTCAGGAAGAATATCAATATTTCACTTTGTTGTGGTCGAAACAGGCTAGTTACAACGGCGTGAAGATGGCTATGATTAAGAGGAACTCTCCAGTAGTAGTTGAGAACAGCTCCCTTGAATTTATTCAGTGCAGCTTTGCTTCGCAGTGTTGTATGAACCTATCTGGTACGATAATGTCTCAAGATTTTCCAAGAGAATCTCATTCTACCACATGAACTCCGTACAACTGATAGTATAAGTTTTCAAACGAGCCCGGAAGCGCTTTACAATAGCTAAAAAAAACTGTATGGGGACTCGATATACGTCCTAATCAACCCTCCCTCCCCCCTCCCCCCGTCCGTCTCTTCCTCCCCCTACATCTGCGTTTCGTCTCCTCCCCGTCTTTCTGCCCGTCTCTCGCCACTCCTCCTCCCTCCCACCTCTATCCGTTCCCTCCTCCCCCCCCTCTCCATGTGCAATCCCCCCCCCCCCCCATATCTTACACCTTTAGCGGCGTTCATTGTTACTGCCAACGAGACCTAGTCGGGAACTAAAGTCGCTTAAAGTGAATAGGTATACTGGTTGGGGTCATTGGTATACAGGGTATAAGACAAATCTCATGCTGCTGGATCTGTGAGGACAGTAGCTTCAATGATGATACTTTGCGTAGTACTTAACCTATAAATGGGTTTGATTACAATACTTTGGACTTTTCAATTTCCACAGAAGTATTCAAATAATAAGGCGACAAGCCATAAATACAAATAACCTGTTTTCTGTTAAAACAGTGTTGCGAGGAAGAAGACAAAACAGTACGTGTACACAGTTACTGTTCAGAATTATACATAAAAAGAACACACATGGGAAGAACAATTTGTCCCCCTGCTGCCCGCTGAAACTGACTGCGAGAAAGGAAACGAAACCACGCATCTTCACACCACAGTATTTTCATTCTCGCAGTCGGTTATAATAGAAAACGTGTAGATTATCGTATAAAAAATGTAGAGCCTAACTCCGTTTCAATGTTCAATAAAGTGTCGTGTTAAAGTTTGAAATAAATAGGTCAAGAACGTTAAACACCGGCCTTTCTTTATGCAGTAGTATAGTTAAACTTTCGTATAAACATTTTAGCGCAGCCACACAAAATGGGCAGGAGTAACCCTACATTCATTGTGTGTGTGTGTGTGTGTGTGTGTGTGTGTGTGTGTGTGTGTGTGTGTGTACGCGCGCGCGCAACGACAGAGAGAATGCAGCACATTCGAGGAAGGTGAACAAACAGTAACGATCTCGTAAACCTCTGGCAGTTTACAGAAAGTGGACACTTGGCCGAACCGTAAAAAAACTGAAATCAGCTCATTCCACCTAGCCAACAGAATGGCAAACACAGAATTGAATCTAATCTTCACCAATAAAATATTACGGTATAGTCGACACCCCAAATTTTGGGTTAGACATTTATGAACAATTTAGGAAATATTTAGAACTAACAGGACAGAAGATAAAACCAATAGATAACAAACGAAGAACATTAAATATGTAATGGAACATACTATTTTTCTGAAAGCAGGGTGGTTTTATTCTGGGATACAAAATACCATATTATTCCCCACTCTTTCGCCTACAAAAACCGTATTTTTCAATGTAACTCCGTTCAATGCGACCTCCTTAGGCCACCATACTGGGAGGACCTCTACAACCGCATGCTGCCACTCTAATGGTCGACGTTGGTACCACATCTTGCTGCATCAGTAACATCCCCATTATCCACGTACTCCTCCTCACGGAGTGCCTCCATCATTGGGCCAATTTTTGTAGCTCTTTATGGTCTTCTGTTAGGTGGCATCTCTTAAATCCACACCAACACCATGGCTATCAGAACCCTCCAATATTGCTCCTGCATACTCCGACGACAACAGCAGTAAGACATGATTAATAAAAGTCAAAACATCCAGAGACCAATTCTTGAAACATTCAACAAATAACCACCCACCCGACTAAAATCTAGAGAACCAATCCAAATAAACAAGAGCCAACCCGCTCCAGAAAGCTATAATCTAAGAGCTGAGTTGAGAAATCAGTGAGTGTCCTTCCATGCTCATAAGAAGTCTGGCAACATAGATCCAACACCTGGTGTGAGTAGGCTGTTTGGGTTTTTTCATTGGTAACGCAACGTAGCGCTCTGTATGAAAATCGCTGGCTGTGCTGTGTTCAGTCTGGGGCTGGTTTGCATTGTTGTTTGCTATTGTAGTGTTGGGCAGCTGGATTCGAACAGCACGTAGCGTTGCGCAGTTGGAGGTGAGCCGCCAGCAGTGGTGGATGTGGGGAAGTGAGATGGCGGAATTTTGAGAGCAGACGATCTGGACGTGTGTCCATCAGAAAGAGTAAATTTGTAATATTGGATATCATGGACTGATTATATATATATATTATATATAATGAGTTTTGAACACTATTAAGGTAAATACATTGTTTGTTCTCTATCAAAATCTTTCATTTGCTAACTATGCACATCAGTAGTTAGTGCCTTCAGTAGTTTGAATCTTTTATTTAGCTGGCAGTAGAAGCGCTCGCTGTATTGCAGTAGTTCCAGTAACGAAGATTTTTGTGAGGTAAGTGATTTGTGAAACGTATAGGTTAATGTTAGTCAAGGCCATTCTCTTGTAGGGATTATTGAAAGTCAGATTGTGTTGCGTTAAAAATATTGGCTGTCAGTTTAGGGTTGATCAGAATAGGTAAAGAGCAAAATGTCTGAGTACATTCAGTTCTGCTCAGCTGTTTGAAAATCAAATAATGTAAGAGGTTTATCAGCACAGTAATTCATCAATTTTTCTAAGGGGATGTTTCACATGGCGACCCTGCCAGGATTCTGCATTGGGGTGTTACCCAATGCACTATGATGAGGAATACTGTTATCCTCAAATATAATTTGCATTAATAATATGTTATTTTCTTTGTAAAGATGTTTATATGCATTATTAATTATGTTCTGTTTCAATGCTCATGTGTGAAATTAATGTTTTGAAAACTATTCTCATTATTTTATATATTTAATTATGTCATAATTCCTGTAACACTGATATATATGCTTATTTCTATTCTTTTGTAAAGCCTGTATTACTACAAATGTTATCTGTATTATTATGTTTTTAATGATGTTTTCTGTATCTTTGTAATTGTATTCTCATGCTATAAAATTGTAATGGACACCAGTTCAGCAAATTAAGTAACTTGTAAGCATTCATTTCAGTGCACATGTTTCTGTTGGTCATAGTATAAGCACAATATGTGAGAAGTTGGGACCATTAGTGTTTGCATGTGTGTTGATAATTCAGCAAGGGACTGGTTAACAGCATTGCTGGTTCTAAGGTCAACTCCAAAAACTCTGTGAGTGCACAAGTGGTGGTTTATGGATTTCCTATATTGTCCGCACGACTCTTCGATGGTGATTGTGCACCTGCACAGTCGCAACAGATGGCTGCTGGTCGTCTCTACAAGGAATGCAGTGGGTCTGCACCTCTGGTGGTCCACTAATATCGTAATCTCTAACAAGACTACAGTGGTATGCTCTGTGATGGCCTACCTACCAATATTCTTCAACTTCGACTGACTCTGCTGTGGGTTTTCTCTGTTGTGGCCCATTACCTGTCTGGATGTCAAGAGTCAGCACTGTCTCTCCGTTGGAACAACACTACTTCTTCAAGACTGCATGGAAATCCACTACTTCGGTGTGCAATTTCTTTTACTAATGAGACTTTGTGAAAAAAACTGTAATTACTGTTGTGATAAATGATGAGGACTGTCTTCATGAGAACAATTTTTGCTTTTGATGAACAGTGTATCAATAAGTGTGTGCATTTGATATCTTTGTTATTGTAACTATGAAAATTTTTTTTCAAATCTGTATTGGCCACTGCCAAAAACAATTTGTAAAATTTTTTGTGGAGAGCATGGGGGCTATGTTAGTAGGCTGTTTAGGTTTTTTTGTTGGTAACGCCACGTAACGCTCTGTATGAAAATCACTGGCTGTGCTGTGTGCAATCTGGGGCTGGTTTGCGTTGTTGTTTGCTATTGCAGTGTTGGGCAGCTGGATGTGAACAGCGCGTAGCGTTGCGCAGTTGGAGGTGAGCCCCCAGCAGTGGTGGATGTGGAGAGAGAGATGGCGGAATTTTGAGAGCGGACGATCTGGACGTGTGTCCATCAGAAAGAGTAAATTTGTAATATTGGATATCATGGACTGATATATATATATATATATATATATATATATATATATATATATATATATTTTATGAGTTTTGAACACTATTAAGGTAAATACATTGTTTGTTCTCTATCAAAATCTTTCATTTGCTAACTATGCCTATCAGTAGTTAGTGCCTTCAGTAGTTTGAGTCTTTTATTTAGCTGGCAGTAGGGGCGCTCGCTGTATTGCAGTAGTTCCAGTAACGAAGATTTTTGTGAGGTAACGTATAGGTTAATGTTAGTCAGGGCCATTCTCTTGTAGGGATTATTGAACGTCAGATTGCATTGCGCTAAAACTGTTGGCTGTCAGTTTAGTGTTGATCAGAATAGGTAAAGAGCGAAATGTCTGAGTACGTTCAGTTCTGCTCGGCTGTTTGAAAATCAGATAATGTAAGAGGTTTATCAGCACAGTAATTCATTAATTTTTCTAAGGGGATGTTTCACTGCGAACGAATCAACCAAGAAAAACATGGGGCTGCCTCAACTGTATCAGAACTGGCCACGCTGTGACCAAAGCAACGCTGCACAAGAAGGGAATTACAGATTATGACGAATGCGACTGCGGAACATCGTAACAAACCGCGCACCACATTTTTCACTACTGCCCAAAAGGAAAATTCGTGGGTACCTAGAAAGACTTCGTATAAGCAATACTGCAGCAATTAACAGGATGGAGTCTTTGGATATCCAGCTATGATGGACAATGGATGTCTCAGCTTCTTTGAGCTATTGCCGGTTCTCCAGCTCTCATACATATATGCAGGGTGATTCATTTGCTCCTATCTATGGGTTTTATGCAACCTGCTACACCCTCAAATATTACTTCCAAAGTAGTCATATTCTGTCGCTCACTACGCGCAAACATTAGTCCTACAGAAAAAATGAATGGGACCTTTTTGCAAGAAAATTGATGTAGTTAAATTTTGTGCTGGAACAAGTTTTCGCTAGAGGCCATAGGTTTTGAATTATTCAAGAAAAACGTAAATAATCTGCCTTCAAACTCATTTTTCTTGACTAACTCGAAAACCGTGCTATCCAACGAAAATGTATGACTGTACAAAATTCAACTACACAAAATTTACTACAAAAAGATCCTGTTCACTTTTCTCTGTGAGACTAATAGTTTGCGACTAGCGAGCGAGAGAATATGAAAATCTAGGGCGTGGTTTCTGGAGGCTGAATCGCCCTGTATAGATGTATCGGCTTGTACTGATTCATATCTTATTATAACATCTTGTATCAACTGAAATGTTTGTACGTGTGAAATATAATTCGGTAAGTCATAAGATAAATAAATAAATATATCTACCAGCAGCTGTCGTAAATTGACAGTATCAGGTATATGGCCTATCGAGACTGTGGTCTATCTCTGAGCGACGTTACTGCTCGCTTTGGTCAGGATACCACGACTGTCATGCGAATATGAAATGTATGGGTTCAGGAGGGCCATACTGAACGCCATGCAAGACCTCAGCGATCCCGAACGACAGGCGCACAGGACGACAGACGTGTGGTTCACACAATCGTCCAGGATCGTAGAGCAACGACACGTACAGTGAGTCGGGAACAGGGCTTGTTTTCAAAAAGGCAAGCACCCTTATGGACAGAGCGACATCGTCTGGAGCTCCACGGACTATCAGCACGCCGATTATTGTTGCGGTTTCCCTCGACGCGGTAGGAGAGGGAGGGACGTCAACAGTGGTGCAACCAGTGACAACACTGGGCGAAGAAACGGCACCACGTCATCTTTTCAGACAAGGAAGGCTCGGTTCTCTGTACAGCATCAAGATGGTCGTACATAGCGCGGAGTCCCAGAGGAGAACGAACGTTGTGTGATTGATTACATTCTTCACCTTCATATGGATCCAGCTTGCCGCTTTCTTATCCTTGGGTACACAAAACTATCATCTCTGGTTGGAATAGCCAGTAATTTGGACAGCAGCTGTTACATTTCTGCCGTTGTAATGCCTTTTGCAGTGCTCTATCTTCGAGGTCTTCATGATGCCGTTTTTCAGTAAGATAACCAAGCTTGTATTGTCTGTGCTAACGTGACCTACCTCGATAAAGCCGGTGTTCAACTGGTTCACATGTTTTCAGCCATTGAAAACCACTGTTAACGGGTTTCGGAAGTAATACTACGCCACACTCCCGAGCCACTTTGATCGAATAAGTCTGGCATAGAGTTCCTGCAGCATTCAACGGCGTATCCATATTTATCATCCAAGCTCAGCTTGATACAATGCCCAGTCACCTTAAAACCATTATTGCTACCAGCGATGTCAGCTCTGTACTAAATTTAACATCCTGTGTATAACCCAATTAACCTACCAATTTAACACTGAAGTCTTCCTCCCGCACTGTGTAAGTTCATAAATAAAATGTCGTTATATGTTGTCCTACTTAGTGTAATCATCTGTGTTTGTTTTTTGGGGAGACATTGTATCTCCTTCTTCCTGTTGCTCTCACCCTCCTCCTCCTATTCCCCATGACCACCACTCTCCCCCTCCCCATCTCACCCTCCCCATCTCACCCTCCCCATCTCACCCCCTCCCCATCTCACCCCCTCCCCATCTCACCCCCTCCCCATCTCACCCCCTCCCCATCTCACCCCCTCCCCATCTCACCCCCTCCCCATCTCACCCCCTCCCCATCTCACCCCCTCCCCATCTCACCCCCTCCCCATCTCACCCCCTCCCCATCTCACCCCCTCCCCATCTCACCCCCTCCCCATCTCACCCCCTCCCCATCTCACCCCCTCCCCATCTCCCCCCTCCCCATCTCCCCCCTCCCCAATCTCCCCCCATCTCCACCCCTCCCCCATCTCCCCCCTCCCCGATCTCCCCCCTCCCCGATCTCCCCCCTCCCCGATCTCCCCCCTCCCCGATCTCCCCCCTCCCCGATCTCCCACCTCCCCCATCTCCCCCCTCCCCCATCTCCCCCCTCCCCCATCTCCCCCCTCCCCCATCTCCCCCCTCCCCCATCTCCCCCTCTCCCCCATCTCGCCCCCCCTCCGCCCATCTCGCCCCCCCTCCGCCCATCTCGCCCCCCCTCCGCCCATCTCGCCCCCCTCCGCCCATCTCGCCCCCCTCCGCCCATCTCGCCCCCCCCCTCCGCCCATCTCGCCCCCCCTCCGCCCATCTCGCCCCCCCCCTCCGCCCATCTCGCCCCCCCCCCTCCGCCCATCTCGCCCCCCCCCTCCGCCCATCTCGCCCCCCCCCCTCCGCCCATCTCGCCCCCCCCCCTCCGCCTATCTCGCCCCCCCCCCTCCGCCCATCTCGCCCCCCCCTCCGCCCATCTCGCCCCCCCCCTCCGCCCATCTCGCCCCCCCCCCCCTCCGCCCATCTCGCCCCCCCCTCCGCCCATCTCGCCCCCCCCTCCGCCCATCTCGCCCCCCCCTCCGCCCATCTCGCCCCCCCCTCCGCCCATCTCGCCCCCCCTCCGCCCATCTCGCCCCCCCCTCCGCCCATCTCGCCCCCCCCTCCGCCCATCTCGCCCCCCCCCCTCCGCCCATCTCGCCCCCCCCTCCGCCCATCTCGCCCCCCCCCCTCCGCCCATCTCGCCCCCCCCTCCGCCCATCTCGCCCCCCCCTCCGCCCATCTCGCCCCCCCCTCCGCCCATCTCGCCCCCCCTCCGCCCATCTCTCCCCCCCTCCGCCCATCTCTCCCCCCCTCCGCCCATCTCTCCCCCCCTCCGCCCATCTCTCCCCCCCTCCGCCCATCTCTCCCCCCCTCCGCCCATCTCTCCCCCCCTCCGCCCATCTCTCCCCCCCTCCGCCCATCTCTCCCCCCCTCCGCCCATCTCTCCCCCCCTCCGCCCATCTCTCCCCCCTCCGCCCATCTCCCCCCCTCTGCCCATCTGCCCATCTCCCCCCCTCTGCCCATCTGCCCATCTCCCCCCCTCTGCCCATCTGCCCATCTCCCCCCCATCTGCCCATCTCCCCCCCCATCTCCCCATCTCCCCCCCCATCTCCCCATCTCGCCCCCCTGCACCCCATCTCGCCCCCTGCACCCCATCTCGCCCCCTGCACCCCATCTCGCCCCCTGCACCCCATCTCGCCCCCTGCACCCCATCTCGCCCCCTGCACCTCATCTCGCCCCCTGCACCCCATCTCGCCCCCTGCACTCCATATCGCCCCCTGCACTCCATATCGCCCCCTGCACCCCATCTCTCTCCCCCCTCTCTCTCTCCCCCCTCTCTCCCCCCTCTCTCCCCCTCTCCCCCCCTCTCTCCACTTCTCCCCCACTCCTTCCCACTACTCCCCACTCACTTTGCCCCTCCTCACTCTCTTCCCACCCTTTTCACCTTCACTTCCCACTCCCTCTTCCCCTCTCAGGTCCCTCCCCACCTCTCTCCTCTTCCCTCTCCCTCCTCTTCCCACCCCCTTCTTCCCCCATAACCCCCTTTTCCCCCCGCATCCCCTTCTTTACCCAACCTGCTTCCCCTTACCTGCTTCCCCTTGGCGCCTCTCCCATCCTCTTCTGACCCTCTGCTGCCCCTTTTCAATCCTCTCCCACCACTCTACTGCCCCTCCCTCTGGTCCACTCCCCTTCCCCCCTCTCCCTATCATCATTCCTTCTTGGTCCGCAACCTCCCTCTTGGTCCACCCCTCTCCTGCCCCCCCTCTCCCCATCCACTGCCCACCACACCCTCTCCATCCCCTCCCATCCCTCCACTCTCCATCCCATCCCCTCTCCACGCCGTCCCCTCTCCTCCCCCTCCCCCCTCTCTCTCCCAGCCCAGAAGTTACATTTCATTGAATTTGTCAACGAGGTTTGGCACATATGGCTGTTACATCGTGGCTGTTAAATTCCTGTTCTCATTCATCTCACTGCTGCCAGTATTGGGATCGTCCCTGCTATTTCGCTTTGTTAGTATTTAGATACACTTGCAAAGCAGCAGTTGGAAGCTAGTATTTTCAGACTCCAAACTTGACCATTTGGGTTTAAGGAATACATGTTTCTTGCAAAGATCAATGTAAGAGGGACGCCACTCAGAATCGGTATGGAGAATCGCCATGAGCATTGAGACAATCACACCACCAACGCACCAGGTTGATGATAACATGTGTGCTAACACTGTGTCCTGCTGCGGGAAGAAGTCCATAACAGCCTGCTGCACATCCACTTCTGACGAGAATCGTCATCGTTCAAGGCCTTTTTGAGAGGACCATAGGTGTGATTATTGCATGGGGAGGAATCAGGATGTGGGTGCTCGAGTGTCCCCCCACTTGAACTGGTGTAACTTCTGCTTAAGGCATTTGCTATATCGGGATGTACGTTTTCATGAAGCAGCAGCGCGCCTTGTCCACAGTAGCGATTTCTGACAGACTTGCTGTCCCATAGACGTTCTTTATTCTCCGATATGTCTTCGCCTTCTGCGGACAAGAAAAGAACAGCAGCACGTTTGTCCAAGTTTGGTCCCATTTGGTAATGACGTCGCCATAGTTCAAGTTTCCACATTTACCGTGTGCTCGTCGGAAAGAGACGAATGCCACACTAATACGAGGTGAGGCATTTTAAACTGTTATTAACATAACACTTGTGACCCTCCTTCACCACTCGCGGGGGCGGTAGGGAGGGGGGGGGGGCTGACTTCGAAATCTTAAATAGGAATTTCTTTTGTTTTATTTTTTTGCAGATTTGGATTGTCCGTGAAAAATACGTAACTTTTGTATAAAACATACTTCGTTTCATTATAGATGGCGCTGGAATCGGCACACATGAAAATGGTGTGACAAATGTTGCAAAACGGTAATCTCACAAAAATACACATCCGATTACGGAAATCGAAGTACATAATTTGATATTTGGGGAACGCTGTCATGAAACTCTGTATCTGAATGACGATCTGATATCTATGTAAACACACTCTTTTAGCCATCCACATAGTAAAAAGTCGGCAGAGGTCAAACCGGGTGAACGTGCGAGCCACATTTGAGGATCTCGTCCAGTCCATCAACCCGGGTAGTTTCGATTCAAAACTTCTCGAACTAGTTGTGAATAATGCGCTGGGCATCTATCGTCTTGAAAACACACGTCCAGTCTTGTTTGAAGTGGAACATCATCCATTAGTATGGGTAAAACATCCACAATGTCGAGTACACTTGAGCTGTCAGGTTACCTTCTATGAAGTATGAGCCAATTACCTGCGTACCTAAAATACCGCACCAAACGTTGTCAGCCCATGGGCGTTGATGTTCAGCTTGCCTTGCCCAATGGCGGTTCTCCACCAACCAATAATGCATATTATGTCGATTCACTTGACCACGATTCCTAAAATTTGATTCACCAGAGAAAAGTGTGTGAAATGACATCCTCATTGACTGCCAGTTGTTCCTGGATCCAGTTGCAGAAATTCAGGCGATTGTGAAAATCACCATGTAATTTTTCATGCAGCGATAAATCAAATTGATGCCATTTGTGTACATCCAGTATATATGGAACACTTTTTTGCGAAATTCCTGAACCTTGCGTAATTCGCTGAGAACTAATTTGAGGATTTGCAGCAACCGCAGCTAAAACATTCACTGTGTTATTTTCGTTTGTCACAGACTCTTTCTCTAGGTTTAAGACTTCCCTTTTCAGTTTAACAGGTGGACAATACTACGAAACGTCTTCGCAAACGGAACATTCCTATCGGGGAACAGAGTACCATACCCTTAACGAGCTTCAACATTTTTCTGAGCCTCAGCGTATGCGGCAATGACATTGACGCTCTCTGCAATCGTTAACGTCGTTGCGACGAGATGTGTACAGTCCGAATCATTGAAGTAATGTGCACAGTCTGACCGCGGACTGAGCGAATGGTCTCAGTTTGTGCTTCATTCGATTGTAGGAGGTGTCACATGAAATATAAAAAGGTACTTCGATTGCTGTATTCGCATGTGCATTTGTTTGAGATAGTGCCGTTTTGCAACAGTTGTCACCTTGTTTCTATGTTTTCCGCTGTGACCGAGCGGTTCTAGGCGCTTCAGTCTGGAACCGCGCTGCTGCTACGGTCGCAGGTTCTGATCCTGCCTCGGGCAGGGATGTGAGTGATGTCCTTAGGTTAGTTAGGTTTAAGTACTTCTAAGTCTAGGGGACTGATGACCTCAGATGTTAAATCCCATAGTGCTCAGAGCCATTTGAACCGTATATCTGCATCGGTGTCGTGCTACATTGCATATACGCTGCAGCAACATCCTCAAACGGAAAACTTTTGATCGCCACGTATAAATTTGTTTAGTTTTAATGATGTGTGAATTCTAACGTGAACGTTCCCCGAGTTCAAAAAAATATGACTTTTGATACATTTTTTATCAAACTATCTTTGCGTTGGAAAGAATTTGAGACCCGGGAAAAGGATTGGGATTAATTTAAGGAAAACAAATGCAAGGGTGGCACAACTTGATGCTTCATTTACCATTCCCAAACAAATATTTATTATTAATAATAATTCAACCATAAGCCAACTAGCAGTTACCAAGATTCTTGTCAAATTCATACCAGTAGTTAAGGTTTTTAAGTTAATATCACAACGTATAAGGGCATTTGCATTATACATAAAATAGAAAATGGTACTGGAAGAACATATGAAGTCTGCAATACAGTGGGGGTCCGATTGTAGACAGTTAATTGATTCAAGAAACCCGCGGCGGCACTCTGTCCGCGTGACCATCATCACAACTATGGGCTGATCGCACAAGGACTTGAGCACAAGTTCAACAAATGTTAAATAAAATACATTAAAGGGCATACATCACCACTGCAACGGTAAGCTCCAGGCCTACACCAAGGCAATAAATTAGACACAAGTGCATATAATGTTGGTGTGCAAAGTTCGTCAGCCGCCTCACCACTAGAGGTACACCTTAACTTTAAATTTTCCTTTTACTATCGATACTAGCGAGCGTAAGGCAAATGACGATACTTTGGTGTCATAAGAAAATGTTATTCTGCTCGCACATAGACGAATACGACCAAGCTGACCAAACGCTACCCACGTGTAAAACCCGAAGCAGACAGTAATACTTGACTGATCAGCCACAAGGCCGTTAGACATAAACCAAGTACTTAAATAAACTACCGGGCCCCTAGAACACCATTAAAATGACAATGACAAACTCTTATTTTTTAAAAATAAATCAAGAAATTCAGTGCTCAGGTTATCCAAAGGCTTCCTTCACACGCCCACAAGGAGCTTACAATAATAGAAACACAGAGTAAATTGCCTTTTCAAAGTCACTAAATCCAGTTCCTAGTCCCGCGACATCCCCACCGCAGCACGATTCCAAAAGAACGGCAATAAACTACTCAACGTGGGGCTGGAACGGGAGATCCGCAGAAGCGCATGTGATACGCCAACACCTAGGGCTCATGCGATGACGGGAAAGCTGCCGAAACAGAAGGAAAACTCTTGCCTGCCCCGGACCAGCAGAACAGCAACGCTTGAGCTTCTGCCGATACAAGGCTGTCAGCGTGTACCAAACAACAAACATCACAAGTTTGGCAGAAGTTAACATACAAAGCAGTACTTAAACGGGCAATTAAAGATTATTTGCAAGGAAACCAACTATTACAGGAGCGGCCGGCTCATAATCATTGCAAGTTAGCCTTCCTAGAAATAACAAGAACTAATATACAAAGTCATTTAAAAGAATAATCACGTCATAATCAATAAAGATTAAAGAAGATATACCTTTATTGGGGCCTCATTTTTTACTAATAGACACTGCAATTTGGATACGCACCGAATGGCAGATAACCGATTAAAATATATACCTATAACCCAAAGGAGTCCTCAACACGGAATAAGAGAATGTGCAAATACAAGCACGCACGCGCATACATGACCCACAAGTGCGTACTTTTAGGCTGAGCGCACACAACTTTAGTCACAGGCAAAATCCAATATCTCACCCCAGGAAAGGCCATAAGGTCTACAACAAACTGAAATTACAATCAACACACACACACACACACACACACACACACACACACACACACACACACACACGTCTTCATACATAATTTCACCGAGCAAGGTGGCGCAGTAGTTAGCAGACTGGACTCGCATTCGGACGACGACGGTTCAAAGCCGCGTCCGGCCATCCTGATTTAGGTGATTTAGGTTTTCCGCGATTTCCCTAAATCGCTCCAGGCAAATGCCGGGATGTTTCCTTTGAAAGGCACTGCCGACTTCCTTCCCCGTCCTTCTCTAATCCGATGAGACTGATGACCTCGGTGTTTGGTCTCTTCCCCCAAACATCCCAACCCAACATAATTTCAGATAATTGGCAAGGATGCCAATAGCTTCACCACTTCTGGTAGGTACCAGATAATACTGCCCTCCTGTTCGTAGCTGCTAACAAGTTGCTCAATATTTAACACACCACAACTGACTGACTGCACTTCGTGACCAGGCTGCGTGCGACGAGAGCCGCTCCTTATCCGCCAAACTCGCCGGTAGCAATGGTCACCGCTGCAGGGAAACACGAACCCCAGAGCCCAACTCATCGCTTTCAACTCGCTACAATCGCCAGGACGCCGAGTGCTCAGGCACATCCTTCTAGCTCCGTGTCCCACACATCACTCACTACCACACCGCCTCAGAGGGAACACACAACCAAGCAAAGATGATATGACGAGGATCAGAATCGATGGAACGTGCGCACAAGTGGCGCCAGTAGGATCGCGCGCGCCCTCACAGAAACCCTAAGGCTCAGTAACGAAATGCGATAACAAATAGTTGTAATATTAGTGTAAGGAGTAACTCGCTGTTGTCCGAGAACACCTGTTCGTGTGCCAATCACAAGTCTCATGTTTGTATACGTTACTGCAAGTGAGTATGAAGGAATTTTTCCTAGGGAGGACACTGACGACGACTATTGTCCACTTCAGCAAGTTTGATCGGTATCCTCAGTTGGACGAAACTGTTATTGGCTTGATGATGAATTTCTGACTGGCAGAGTACAGCGGCGTGCAGCGAGCCAAGCTCTCCAATCTCTGCATGTACGTACGAAACAAGCTGGCTATCTATAACGTCGCACTCTGTGAACAACTGAGATTGTTTAGCCTCTTCCACTTGAATCGTCAATCATAAGGTTGTTTTAATCGAAGTATAACTAAAACGACAGCATGAGAAGAACTGCTGACCGACAGAACTTTAGTATCGTATTGTACATATCCACGGACCAAAAAGATGCGAGAGGGAGGGGGGGGGGGGGGGGAGGGAGAGGAATAATATGTCAAAACACAATTTCTGAAGGTGCGGAAAAGAAAGTGGCGGAACATTGGAACTTGATTGGAAGAAGATGGGAGGAATTGCTTTATTGTTTGTTAGGGGGAAGTTTGCCATATACTTTAATTTTTGTACAGACGTTTTGAGGTTGACCGAAGGAAACGCTTCAACTCTTCAAAGCATCGGGCACTGAATCGCGCGCTGAGTGCAGGGTAGCTCGTTACAGATACGGATGGCAGCAACAGAGGACTGGCTTGCGAATGTTTTTGTTTTATGGCTGTGATACTGTATGTGAAATCTTAATTAAAATTATATTTTAATACCTTCAGCTGCTAGCGGGCGTTGGTATATATCTTCCACCGCTACTCGTATACACGGTTATTAGCACTCAATTTAAATCTACCTGCATGCAATTTGTCTTTGCTTCTTTCTGTACTGTTAATGTTGTAGGATTTTCTAAATTTTAGATCCCATATAAAACTTATATGCTTGGGGTAATGAATATAACGTAGAACATACAGAATGCCTCGCTAGATGTAAAAGACCACCTCCTGGCCTTAATATTGCTAGGTTCAATAAATAGGGAACGGCGTCAACCATATAAGTATGTGAGATCGGTATTTCCATCATAGTGAGGTGACAGGTGATTACTCTCTGATGCGATGTACTGAGGTGCATATGCGAAGAGGAGTTACTAAAGTAAACATAACGTGTGGTAGTCGCATACCTTGTCTGGCTGCAGCGCTCCCAATTGTGCGTGTGAAGAATTGACATGGTAAAACCGACGGATGCTGCAGACGTAACGCCCACAACCATTCATTCAAGGTTGGACGTGTGCGTTTGCCACCTATTTCATCAGCTGCTGATGTTTAGTATACATTACTTCTTTGACTGTCGCTGTTTACTTAAGTGATATTGTATGAAGATACTGATTATACGTTGGGAAGATAATTGTTTTGATTTCCAGGCAGGACAGCGGGCGTCAAGACCATTCACGACCACGGGGATTCCGAGCGAAACGCACAGTTCCCGAATATCAGAAGGCTCCTGCCCTCTATCGGATGCAAAACCATGAAGAGGCTGACCAAGTATGGGTTCATGGTGTTGGGCTGGAGGAGTAGTCGTAACGTACGTTGTAGTAATCGGTGTAGTAATCGGTGTGCAGTAGTCTTTTTGTTACTAATTGTGGTACAATGTGAAGACTGAACTTATCCAGTGTACCACGGAAATTAAAATAGAAAAATAATGCTAGTTGGAACTACTAAAATAATTAGAAGCAATTTATGAATTCTTGTAAATTGTAGCATTTCCCAAGATGTTTACACTCTGTTTGATGATGTTTGTTTCTTGGACATAAAGCCGTGGTCCAAGGCATAATTCTCTCCCTGGCGTTTCGTGTTCCAATGCTGGGTGCATCATCAGATGCTCGAACGACTCGGAAAACAATGTTCAAATGCGTGTGAAATCTTATGGGACTTACCTGCTAAGGTTATCAGTCCCTAAGTTTGCACACTACGTAACCTAAACTATCCTAAGGACAAACACACACACCCATTCCCCAGGGAGGACTCGAACCTCCGCCGGGACCAGCTGCACAGTCCATGACTGCAGCGCCCTGACCGCTCGGCTGGACTCGGAAAACAGTTATAGTCTCAGACAAGCTCAGCAAGCCGAACTATTTGTACGCATCCACACAGCGGTCGGTTCGTGACGTGATCAGACCGCTCCTGAGATCGCGGAGTCTAATCGACGTGTACTACGAGCTTGTAGTGGGGAGGAGTTGGCGCTGTTGGTTTTATTTACGTGTAGCACTAAGACCCACAACTTGTTAATCTGTCCTTCCTGTTTTCTGTTAATTTTGTTTTTGTGTTTTTGAATTGGTGTGGCCCCTCTGTACAGCCTGGTGTAGAACGATTAGACATTGATAAATACCACAACATCAGAGAAGAGAATTTGGTGGTTCCCTGGTTCCAGTGCATTATCTGCTACAGCCCTGGCGACAGTTGCTCTTACGTCCCTTACAGGTGCTAATGCTTCGTTTTGTTGTTTGTATACACACTTGGCCACAAGTGCAAGGGATTTTGTATACTACTGCTGTGGCAAGTGGCGGGCGTAGTACCGTTGCAAATATTCGCGTACCGCGCGGGGTAGCTGCTCGGTCTGGGGCGACTTATCACGCTGCCCCCCCCCCCTCCCTCGGGGGGCGTGTGTGTGTGTGTGTGTGTGTGTGTGTGTGTGTGTGTGTTGTCCTCAGTGTAAGTTCAAGCTAGATTAAATAGTGTGTAAGCTTAGGAACCGTTGACCTCAGCAGTTTGGTCTCGTAAGACCTTACCACGATTAAATTAAATTAATTAAATATTAGCGCTCCATTCTTGTTGGTTTAAATACTGTATCAATATCATGTTTACTGAGTACTTTCCCGGTGTGATCTGTGACAGTGTTCACGAATGGAAAGATAAATTTCCATGTAGTTGCTTCTTTTTTTCGTTAGAATTTCTAGATCTTTTCAGGGTTAGTGTCCTCTTTGTCTCCAGGAGAAATACCTACTCTGACCAAATAAATATCACCAATAACGCAAATTCTGGCAATAAGTGCTGCATTCTACGTGTGTCCGCTGTGTTGGGTGATTCGAAAAAGCATGAAATTTATGCTAAACACCGTTAACAAAGATGAACTTTCTTGCGTTTCTGACTCGGAGAGTACTGCTAACAAGGAGACAGCCCATACTGTAAATCACGGATTTTGATGCACTTCAATTATGTTGTAGAGGCACTTACCTTGAGTACCTGTAGCGACGGGTCTTGGTTTTTGAGAAAATCGATTTTGAAGTTCATTGCGCGCTTTGTATATCCGTAACATTACATATATTCCGAGCAAGTCAACGTAGCGCAGCGGTGAAAGTTCACGGCTACCATGTTCGAATCCTGCTCATGTACCTTTTTTTTCCCTTCAAAATCGACCGAATTTTTCAATTTCATTTCAAAGAATATCAACGAACAGTGTAAGATGTGCGAAGTTATAAAGATATATTCAGTTATTAATTTCTTCTGTCTTACAATATTACAAAATCTAATATTTTATCGTCCACATTGCTTAATGCGCCAGAACAATATTGTGGGTGATACTTATCATAGAAACAACCGAAGCACAGATTTTCGCAGCACCACGCGTATTTTATGATAGCAACCGTCTTGCAGACGCGCGGTTTCTTCATGAAAGATACCGCGAAACACAATTCTTTTGCATTTAGAAAGATTATTCTTTCATCCGTTAATTTCGATGCGAACCATGTGTATCTAATAGTGCTTTCAAAATTAGGTGCACTGAATTGATGTAGGATTAGCGTAGTCTTAATAGCGCTGACCACAATTGGTTAAACACATAACATGTGTTTAATCGTAGAGCTAATGTTCCGTTGTGTGTGCTCTGTGTTGACTGCATGCACAAATAGTTCTCTGTCGCGTGATGATAGGTTGATCAGCTCGCAGCTATTCGTGTTGAAAGTGTTTCGTCGAAGGTAGTCCAGGGAGAAGAAATAAAAACAAACTTAGTTGATTAAAATGGATAGTGTCTTGTAAAGATATCATAAGATGAACATCAATAAAAGTAACACAATAGTAACGGAATGTAGTCAGATTACGTCAGACAAGGCGCAGGAAATTATATTAGAAAAAAAATTAAAGATAGAATACTTTTTTATTCGGGCTGCAAAATAAATGTGAATAGCCGAAGTAGAGACGTTACAAAATACAGACTGGCAATAGCAACAAACCATTTTGTCGTTGAAGAAACAGTATCGAATAATCGACTTTTCCGGATTTCGGCCTCTGGCATGATTTCTGCTTTATCCGATAGTTCGCAATGAAATGAAACCTCAAAGAATACCACGCGAGTCAAAAAAGAAGTAGTGTATATTTTGATTAATTTCAAAACAATGTAGTCCCGTGCATCTGGACTGTCAAAAGCTGCGTGACGCTGTTCACGGACGCAGAATGCTATAGGAAGATACAGTATGGGATCGACGATTTGTGCAGTGTCTGGCAGATGTCAGTCACTCTCAAAAACAACTCTGTTTCATTCGCTACTCTTTTACGAGCAACTACTATGTGCTACGGCCAAGCGCGTTTCCTTTTGCGCGGCAAATCGGCAGTGTGTCAGTAACGATGTACTCTTCTAAAAAAGAGAAATTTAACATCGATTATAAATTTTAATGTTGTGAAGACTTTTCTGAAGATGCTATGATATATCGTAACATTTGACGATGATGTCCTATGTTTGGAAAGGATCATATATTCTTTTACAAAAGTGTAATGCCTTTTACATTAGTACAGAGAGATTGAATTTTTTTTAAATCTGATATTGCTAATTTAATTATAAAGTTTTTTATATATATTTAGAACTATATAGGTAAAATAGTATATTATTTTATTACATTTGGCACTATGAGAATTAAAGTAACATATAAATTTTCTACTTGATCTGCAGATAGGTGTATTAATATTATTTGCTTTGGAGGCTGGAAAGTAATTTTTGGAAATGTTACGATATATCATAGCATCTGTGACACTCATGTTTGTAAGCTCTTTGTATGTACCAAAAAATGTGGTGCGTGGTTGGAATGATCTCAGCGACAAATCTAAAGTGTACAGTGAGAACTATTACGTGTGCAACAACGAGGATGCAGTGGGAATGCCTTTACATCGTTTGGATGAACGTTCTGAAAACAATCACTCGAAACCGACGCTTCACGTAAGTCACATGCAACGAAAATCTGCAACGCAACCATCTG
The DNA here is from genome assembly GCF_023898315.1 of Schistocerca nitens. Lineage (NCBI taxonomy): Eukaryota > Metazoa > Arthropoda > Insecta > Orthoptera > Acrididae > Schistocerca > Schistocerca nitens. Next base: position 259,546,029 of record NC_064622.1, read on the forward strand.
TGTGTGGCGTGTTTGTAATTATGTTTTATTTATATTTTAGGACAATTAATCTATAAAAACACACCAAATGTCAGAAAGAAAGCGTGTAAACCGTCTGATGATGAATCGCAACGATTCGAAACCGGTAACGGTTTCCTTTGAATAAAGGAACTCAAAGTAAATTTATGGCTGGTTGCTGTCCTAACACCATCAACATTTGAAATGGATATAGATTGCAGCGGTTATACAGAATGGCACTCATGATTGGAGGCAAGGGGGTTGGGGGCACCCCTCCCCCATTCTCTCAGGGAAAGGAAAAAATTGTGTAGTCAGGTGTTTCTCTTAAAAAAAAAATTCCAAGTCGTTATTACGCATTTTTTAACAGTTTCACAAACGGAATTATTTTATGGCTACTTACATGTCACTGTTCCAAAATATTAAAAATAGTTAATAGCTCCAGGTCTAGACCCCCCCCCCCCCCCCCCAAAGCTAAAAAAACTATCGAATGGGTGTCCTTAGTTCCACAGAGAGAGAGAGTATTCTGCAGTATAGACTAACGTGGAGAATTGCATACTAGTCTTGAGACAGAAGACAAGAAGCAAAGGAGTTGCGCCCGAGCGTTTTTGTTATAGTAGTTCTAGGCTGACTGCTTCGACGAATGGTTTTCTCCATACGTCTATCTTCCTATAAACCATGATACAACAACTCTAAATACATTTTTATGCACACTGAAGAGCTAAAGAAACTCGTACACGTGTCTAATATCGTGTAGGGCTCCCGCGAGTACGCAGATGTGTCACAACACGACGTGCCATCGACTCGACTAATGTCTAAAGTAGTGCGAGAGGGAACTGACACTATAAATGCTGCAGATCTGTCCATTAATCCATAAGAGTACGAGGGAGTGGAGATCTCTTCTGAACAGCACGTTGCAAGGCATCCCAGATACGCTCAATAATGTTAATGTTCTGGGTAGTAAGGTGGCCAGCGGAAGTTTTTAAACTCAGAAGTGTGTTCCTGGAGCCACTCTGTAGCAATTGTGGATGTATGGGGGTATCGATTTGTCCTGCTGGAATTGCCCAAGTCCGTCAGAATGCCCAATGGACATGAATGGATGCGGGTGATCAGGCAGGAGGCTTATTATACGTGTCACCTGTCAGAGTCGTCTCTAGACGTATCTGGGGTCCCATATCACTCCAAATGCACACGCCGCACACCATTACATAGTCTCCACTAGTTTGAACTTTCGCCTGCTGACATGGAGGGTCCATGGATTCATGAGGTTGTCTCCATACCCATCACGTCCACCCACTCGATACAATTTGAAATAAGACTCATCCGACCAGACAACATGTTTCCGGTCATCAACAGTCCAATGTTGGTGTTGACAGGCCCAGGCTAGGAGTAAAGCTTTGTGTAGTGCAGTCATCATGGACAGACGAGTGAGCCTTCGGTTCCGAAGGTCCATATCAATGATGTTTCGTTGAATGGTTCGCACGCTAGCATTGAAAGCTGCAGCAATTTCAGGAAGGGTTGGACTTCTGTCACTTTGAACGATCGTCTTCAGTCGTCGTTGGTCCCGTTCTTGCAGGATCTTTTTCCGGCCGCAGCAATGTCGGAGATTTGATGTTTTACCGGATTCGTGATATTCACGGTACACTCGTGAAATGGTCGTACGGAAAAATCCCCACTTCATCGGTATCTCGGAGATGCTGTGTCCCATCGCTCGTGCACCGACTATAACACCACATTAAAACTCACCTAAATCTTGATAACCTGCCATTCTAGAAGCAGTAACCGATCTAACAACTGCGTCAGACGCTTATTGTCATATAAAGGCGTTGGCGACCGCTACGCAGTATTCTGCCTGTTTACATGTCTTTGTATTTGAATACGCATACCTATACCACTTCATTTGGCGCTTCATTGCAGTAGGGATGACACCTTCATGTATATTTGTAGGTTTATATCATGCGCAATCTATGTCGATTTCTTCAGACCCATGTGTGTTACCAGGTGATCATGTAGAAACCGTATAATCTTCATTAAGCATCTCATAGGCAGTAAAAAGAAATGGACGTCGTCTATACTGAGCCACCATTCCTGTTAATGGAGTGAAGATCGGCAGTGCGTAGCTGGAAAGAAGGTTCCGAACAGAGGGCACCATTTTGTTCTACCATCTGTGACAAGTAGCAGCAAAACAGAATTAAGTGGTACAGTTGAAGAAGCAAGTGAATAGTTTAATAATATCATTCCACAAAACTTAAAGCAACTTAAAGTATCACCAATATCGTTCACAAAAATTTATAGAATTCAAAAATTCTAAAAAACGAAAGCTCATGTGGTGTTGACAGAATTGCAAACAGAATTCTGAAAAGTGGTTAAAGTAATGTGCTTAGTGATAAGGGTAAAGCATCATTGGCACGGTAATTTTTTCCAGATAGATTAAAATATGCAAGTGTTAAACCTGTTTATAAAAAGGTGACAAGAGATACTTAATTTACAATCCAGATCTCTTACTGACATCATTCTTCAGAATATTCGAAAGAGTTACGTACTCAAGAATAGTCTCACATTTAAAGAGAAACCATTTACCTCGCAGTCCGTCTGCGTACCTGTGTTTCACTGTAGATAGATGCCGTACAGGGACTCGATTCGATTCCCAGTACTGTCAAGGATTTTTGCGTGGTGAGAAGCCTAGTAAGGAGTGCACTCGGGCTCGTAATATCAGTTGAGGAGCTGCTTAACCGAATAGTAGCGGTTCTACTGCGTAGAAATTCTGCAAAAACCGCGGGAGACCGGTGTGCTGCCTAGGGGACCAATTCTGTATCTTTCCGCCATTTTGCCGAACGGTTAGGTACACGAACGCACCGAACGGTCTTGTTTTCGAAGGAGAGCCCAACATTATTCTGTAAACTTTTCAGAAGCGGTTCCATACGGTCCAGCGAACCGAAACGCTGTTGTCAGTTCTCTTCGCGCCAACCAATCAAAAGCAATCTACCTCAGATCCGCGCATCCGCACTGCATGGTCACAGCAGCATGTTTTTCACAGGACCGAAAAGTGTGGTTACAGTGCGTAATACTGTTCAAATTTCGCTGACCATGTGCTTCCATGAATGCATGATAGCGATAGAATATTGACTGTGTTCTGGAAACTGTCATAAATCTGACATTGTCATTTTATTCTCATTCACATCGACGCCTTGTTTTAGATTTTACGTTTCGGAATATGAGTTATGAATTGAGTGTATTAACACATGGTACAAACACATATATAGAAATACCAGAAAAATTCGTCATTTTTCCTGTTTTCCGTCGTTCGTTAGTTGCTTCAAAATTCATGGAGGTACGTTCTGCCCATGCAGCTAATTGAAGGCAGTTTGTTTATTGCCCCACTTGTTACGCTTCTTTTATTCGTGAAGATGCTTCACAAATAAAATATGCGAAACGCGTGTGGCAATAAACAAACTGCCTTCAATTAGTTGCATAGACGGAACACATCTCCACGAACCTGAAAAATTGTTTAAGAGAGTGTCAAAGAAAAGAACATGCATATAATGTCGTTGTAACTCGCTCCTAAAGATCCAAACGATGAAGTAGCCTACTTCACTATATGATACATCTGCGATTTGGTTCATAAAAACAAAATTTAAAAAAAAATCACCTTCTCGAGAGCGTGTGGCGAGTGAAGCTATAGAAGTTCGTTGTAGTTTACAACATGCATCTGATGAATAAAAATGTTTCGTATATGGTGGTATAGTCTAAAAATATTGTGGCGGGAATCTTTCGTCTCTATCTTCTGGTGTAAGGATTCGATCGCAGATAAATACTTGTGACAAGCTAAAGTATAAAGACTATTGCTGCTAGTTTCATTCGCATTAATTTAAGTTGTGCTCTTAGATTCCTGCCTGACTACACGCTCGAAAAATGCTCGTAGCATTGAAAACGATTGAAACTAAAGTAAGATTTACGTGAGACGTCTGATAAGTAATGCAACACACTTTTTTATCGGCCAATTTCGCTCGAAAAGTACGGAATTTGTTCTAGGACAGCGTGGATTATTCCCACCTCAGCTTCTAGTTTCTTGAAGTTCCCATAGATGTCGGCGCGACGCGTAATCTTAAAAATGGCGTCTGCAACGGAGGTGCATTTCAAGCAGAGAGCTGTCACTGGGTTTCTTTTGGCGGAAAAACAGAGCATTGCAGATATTCGTAGATGCTTGCAGAATGTCTACGGATACCTGCCATTGAACAAAAGCACAGTGAGTTGTTGGGCGAGGGGTCTGCCGTCATGAAAATGAGGTAGCGCAAACCTGTCAGACCTGGACGCACAAAGCTGTGATTCCTGCAATGTTGGAACGTGCGGACACTATCATTCGTGGTGATCGACGGGTCATAAACAAACGCCTCGCTGCACAACTCGGCATCTTCTGTTGGTAGTGCTGACACTTTGGTCCATTAGTTGGGGTAACGAAAGGTGAGTACCTGCTGGGTTCGCCCACCTTCCGACTTCATCTGTTTGACCTAATGAAGGGTGCACTCTGTTGGAAGCAGTACGTGGGTGATGAGTTTACTGATGCAGAAAGACGTTGGCTCCGACGTCGACCAGTACAGTGGTAGCCTGCGGGCATACAGACCCAACCACTGAGGTGGCATAAGGCCGTCGCATTGAACGGAGGTTATATTGAGAAAAAAAAATGTTTTGTAGCCAGAAGAATGGGGAATAACATGATGAATTGGAATCCTGAATAAAACCAACCCACTTTTCCGAAATAAAATGTGTTGCACTGTTTATTGAACGCCAGTCGTATAAATACAGCTGACGGTGTCATCTCTCTTAATGAAGTATGTTTTTCTGTCGTGTGATGATGGGGTGATGGAGTTATTCGTAAAAAAGGTGTTTGGTTGAAGGTAGTCGCTCGTGTACAGGATTGCATTCCTGTCGCTGGAAAGAACAGGTAGAATCGTCGCTCGCTAGTTGGACGGCTATTGGAGACCCAGAGCGCGCAGCTGCCGGCGAGCTGCGAGAAGCGCAGCCGTGACTGCGACGATGCCGTCGATTAGCAAGCTCTTCCCCCCCCCCCCACCTCACTCCCCTCCACCACCCCTCGGTCCCTTGCTGATGGCCCACCCACAGGGGCCGGCTGCGTGCAGGGCGCGTGCGTGCTTGCGTGCCGCAGCTGATGATGCATCAGAGCTGCGTGGAACTCGGGATGGCGCCAGCCAAGCGTCCCCCCCGCCCCCAGCTCGCTTCGTGTGTGTCCCGGCTGTGGGATTCCGGCGCAGATAGTCCCGTCGTCAGTCCCGAGAAAACACCGCCTATCACACCGGCCGGCCTCGGCTGTTCTCAGCGCGTCCTCACTTACGTCGCCCGCTGGCTCTCTCGGTTGTCGCGCCACCTGCCATATCTTTACTGTTGGACCAAAACGCACTACTAATGGTATTGCCCAGCCGGGGGCTGATACTATCGCCGCTAACTCCCTTCTGCCACCAGTCTGCGTCAGTGGCATTCAGGGGCGCCTGATACGTAATTGCCGAGGGCAAGGGCGAACAGCTACCTAATGCAACACAAGTACAGCCTTCACAACGTGGGTCGGTCATCAAGGCATTGGCTGGAAATATTCTGTGGGCTGGTTGACAGACAGCTGCTCCCTTAAATATAGTCTACCAGCAAGCGAAAAGGAGTTCCATTGTCGACTTAAGAATTAGCTCGAGAAGAGGAAAAACGCTATTGGATGCGCGAAACATTGAGTTGATGAATCTTGTATTTAAAGCTACGCCGACGAAAGGGAGCGAGTGCTTCAGACATTTCTGATTTTGTTAATGTGGTGTCATCTGGAAGGCATATTTATAACCACATCATCCCCTGTATGAAACGGCAGTGTTACAGTAAGGCCATGAAGGTCGGATAGGATATGTGTCAGGCTCTTAACATTGACTTGTGTGGAGAAATGTCAAGTCTACTGTCAATTCTCACAGACAAATGATACACGGACCTACGGAGCGGTCTTCTATAGGCGTTTCTACCGTTGGAGCTCTATGCTGGCGAAGTTTACTGTGGGAGAACGAAACACCGATCACAAACCTTGCTGGGCGCTATGCGTAGTTGCTTGCGTGACCCTAGAGTTTCCTGGCTGATATTTTGCTGAGCACATCTTTGATTGATTTGACAAAATGTAAGCACCTTGGAGCCTGTTGTACCTCGTTTTTGTCCACTGGAGAAAGCTGCTGAGAAAAGCTGGAGTAGGCTCGATGCATAGTATCCAGTAATAACCTCGCGTGGTCGCGACACGGCGACATTGCAGCGAAAGTCGCGCAACTGTGCTAGACTGGAAGGCAACCAGTGTGGGCCTAGGCATTAGTAGTCAGGCTTCGTGGCCGGTGTACAATAATGCAGTGACTGCACTGAACCGGCTCAATTAACAGGATAGACATTACTCTGTAAAACTACAGGACGAGATGGACAGAGTAACGTAACATAGTAACGACTCGGTTAAAACGAATGAAAGTGCAGAGGCAAGTTGCCAGAGGTCTCCCAGTAGTGACATGGCGTGAGGTCAGTATGACTATAGCGCCACGTGCGGCTGGCCCCGCAATTCTAGGCAGTTGTAGGGACAGAAAAAGATTATTAGCAAGCAATTACGATGTATTGTGGCAGTTTTCTTCATTAAATCATGACCCGGAGACATCATTCGGATGACTTCTCTCACACGGGGAAGAATTATGGGGAAACTGGAAGAGGACGAAGTGTGTAGTTCAGGAGTTTAGTATTGTTCACAGCATTGTGACACGTGCATGAGGACCATACGCGACTGGAACAGGAAAGGGAGGTAATGACAGTGGCACGTAAAGTGCCCTCCGCCACACACCGTTGGGTGGCTTGCGGAGTGTAGATGTAGATGTAGATGAGGAGCATTCAGAACCACAGGCACCGCTGCCCGAAGGATGATGATGTTTGCTTTGTTGGGGGGGGGGGGGGGGGGCTCAACTGCGCGGTCATCAGCGCCTGTACCAAATCCCAATTTTTACATAGTCCAATTTTTACCCAGTCCAATCTCGCCTCTGTCACGGATGATGATGATGATGATGATGATGATGATGAAAACACAAATACCTAGTCGCCGGGAAGAGAAAATCCCCAACCCGGGACCCTGTGATCCAGAGGCAGCAACGCTAGGCACTAGACTATTGGTCTGCGGACCTGCCCGAAGGAGAGGTGTTGGTTAACCATGGTCAACTGTAGCAGCAGATCAGTGATACGTCGTCCAACTGGCAAGAAGGGGCATCCGCTTCGAACAGCGCGTGCAGCTGCAACCAGATTTACTGGACTGCAAGGCACACAATCCAACGCTTTGCAGTTGCACGATGACTGCATTGAGGTGGTCTCTCTGTCCGACGACCAGTACTTCGAGCGACGGTGCCAAGCGTATGGGGACTGGACCAGCGAGGAGTGGTCTCGCGTGCTATTCTTGAATGAGAGCAGATTCAGTATGAGTAGTGATACTGGACGTATCGTCATAACGCGGCAGATGTGAACACACAGTGCACTCAGGAACATGGTCGAACGTGACGGTTTTACTGGTCCAGATTTTATGGTGTCGGGAGGAATAATGGAGCATTGTTGTACTGATCTCCAGGTTTTTGAAAGCGGTGCACTCAGCAGCCAACATTATTGTGTTACTATACTTTTTCCTCACCTACGGATTTTCAGGGGTGCGCTCGGCCCTGATTTCATTTTTATCGATTACAGTGCGTGGCGCACCGAACTGTAGGAGCTCTTGAAACGATTTAAATCACGTCGCGCCTGTGGGGGAAGACATGTTAGGGAGACATACTGCAGCACGTCAAAGTCCACCAACGAGCATCCAGTAGCTGCCACTGCTCTGGGGGAACACCCCACCACAAGAACTGCTAACCAGTCTTGTGGCCAGCATACGAGCCTTTGTGATCATTCACACCCTATTAAGAACCATGTCTCGCCTTTTGTATGTACAGCGGACCATCATGAATCGCAATGACTACAGTGTATGTTTTGCCTTCGAATAACACTGTAATTGTGCTACCCATTTTCGTTGGAGAACACCGCAGCTGTTTTCGTAAATTACACTGTAGGAAATACTGCAACCAGCAACAACTTTTCTTGAAATGATTTTATTATACGATTGCTAGTTTCGGGCCTGAGCCAATCGTCAGATCGTAGCGTTGACTTCTTTTATATTTGTGTCCTTTGCTAATTGTGCACATTCACTGTTGTTGTTGATGTTCACTTTGATATACATTGGAATCACTTTTTCAGCTAGACATGTTTTGCTAAACGCTGAAAGAAGTACGAGGGTCACTCTAAAAGAAATGCACACTATTTTTGTAAAAATAGTTTTCATTCAGCATGTGTGAAAGTTTTACAGTGTGTAGATACAGCCTTCCTGCTTGTTTTTAAACTTAGTTCAACCTGTTCCCTTGAGTGGCGCCGTCACAGCATGTCTTCAAGATGGCTGCTATACTTGACGTTCGTCAGAAGCAACGTGCTGTCATAGAATTCCTGTGCTGTGAAAACGAGACAGTGGGAAACATCCACAAGAGGTTGAAAAGTGTACCGGGATGCTGCTGTCGATCGCAGTACAGTTAGTCGGTGGGCAAGCAGGTTTCGTGATCAAAGCGGGCACGGCAATATTGAGCATTGTCCTCGCAGCCGCAGGCCTCGTATTGCACACACTCCAGACAATGTGCAAAGAGTTAACGAATTGGTGACTGCTGACAGACACAACACAGTGAACGAATTGTCACGCTACGTTCGGATTGGGGAAGGAAGTGTTTGCGGAATACTGAAAGTGTTGGCGTTAAAAAAGGTTTGTGGCAGGTGGTTTCTCAGGATGTTGACTGTAGCTCACAAAGAAACAAGTAAAACGGTATGCAGCGAACTTTTGGAACAGTACGAGAATGGTGGAGATGAATTTCTTGGAAGAATTGTGACAGATGATGAAACATGGGTCCATCATTTTTCACCAGAGACGAAGAGGCAATCAGTGGAGTGGCATCATGCAAATTTACCCAAGAAAAAAATTCAAAACCACACCTTCTGCTTGAAAAGTTATGACTACGGTGTTTTTCTATTCCGAAGGACTCTTGCTTGTGGACATCATGCCAAGTGGAACCACCATAAATGCTGATGCATATGTGACGACATTGAAGAAACTTGAAGCTCGATTGAGTCCTGTTCGATCTCATCGGCAAAAGGAGAATGTTTTGCTGTTGCACGACAATGCACGGCCACATGTCAGTAAAAAAACCATGGAAGCGATCACAAAGCTCAGATGGACAACACTGAAACACCCGCCTTACAGTCCTGACCTGACTCCATGTGACAATCATCTCTTTGGGAAACTGAAAGACTCTCTTCGTGGAACAAGGTTTGAAGATGATGACTCCCTTGAGCACGCTGCCACACAGTGGCTCCAAGAGGTTGGTCCAGAATTTTTCCGGTTCGGGTTCCAAGATGGCGTAAGGCAGTTGAGAGGGATGAAAATTATGTGGAGAAATGAAAATATTGTTCCTAAAGGATGTATCTACACACTGTAAAACTTTCAAACATGTAGAATAAAAGATGGATTTAAAAAAAAATTGTGTGCATTTCTTTTGGAGTGACCCTCGTATTATTTTCATTAGCTGAAGCTTGCACTTTCTGAAGTAATGCGTAGTTCTCTTTACATGGCGTGGTAATAAAGACACTGTTTTGTCCATTTCGGTTGGAGAACACCGCACCGCAGCTAACCAAAATAATACTTGGTATAGCATTTAACAAAAAATGTCTAGCTAAAAAAGTGATTCCAAAGTGTAGTAAAGCGAAAATCAGGAGCAACAGTGGAAGTGCACAACTGCAAATGACACAAATGTAGAAGAAGCCAACGCTACCATCCGACGATGGGTGCAGGCCCTAAACTAGTAATGATATAATAAAATCATTTCAAGAAAACTTGTGCCTAGTTGCAGTATTTTCTACAGTGTGGTAAAAGCGTCAGTCCTCCTCATCTCGTTGCATACCTTTTTCATTTACATTCTGTATTCTACTGTAGCATTTCTTTCTATGTGTGTCCCAAGTTTCTTCGAGCTGTGTTACTTGGCAGTGACACATCACACGGAAGCTATTTTCCTCCTTAAGATTTGCAGAGCAGTGTATTTTAAATTGTGAAGCTTCGTTCATTCAGATGAAATGGATACTCACCAGGGAGCAACCATTTGATGGTTTCGTCTATTTCAAGTTTTGAATGGTCACATACCGGCAAAAACACCGCCTCTAATCACAAACACAAAATAGGTACCAGAACGAAATTTGCACTGTGCAGCGAAGTGTGCGCTGATAAATTAAAACTGTATGTCGGAACGAGACTCGAAGTCGAGACCTTGCCTTTCGCAAGCAGGTGCTTTACAAAATAGGTTAACAATTATAATTGCCTGTACTGTTTGTCCCCTAATCGGGTTTCACCTCAAAACAGTCACAAAACTTTTTTACAACTTGAAACCAAGAGTCTTTCTTCTTCTTCTTCTTCTTCTTCTTCTTCTTCTTCTTCTTATCGTGATACTCCTTGCGGGAAGTATCCCTATTTCAGGGTATTTCTTCACATTTTCAGTGAATAATCCCACATCCAAATCGGCTGAATCCACGGCAGGCTGACAACAGCTGGTGCTAGGGTTGCGAATACATGCGCATCGCCCAATTATCTGGTCGCGTCACTGCCATAGTGCGCATGGCTCCTTACGTTTTACACTTATTGCTAACCTCTCGAAGTAGTAATGCTGGGAGCTGGCGACAATCAATCATTCGTGTGCATCGAGCCGTAGCGTGGCTTTCTGACACAGTTCCGGCAAAACCACGAGGGATCGTCAGCGTGATAAGAGTGAAACTTCAGGTGCAGTGATGCCACATACTACTTGCAGAGTATCTACTGAAATTAGGGCCGTACGTAGGACAGTAGGGAAGCTGCCAGATGGACAGTGATTTCAAGTAATTAACCACATCCAGAGCAAAACACTGCTATGCTACAGGAAGAAATTATTTTTTTACACACTCCCTGTTTGATTTTGGAATGAGGAGTACTAATTTTCTCTGACTCTGGTATTTACTGCGTTTATTAAGAGAGAACTCCATTCTCCACCTTCGGTGTTCCATAAACACTGTCATGTATATTACACGATCAACTGATTTCAGCACTTTACCACTTTCAAGTTTTACTCGTACCGTAATTTTACACGAGAATAAGAGTAAGACTCGAAAATGGGACAGCACTGAAATCAGTTGATCGTATAATATAGAGGACAGTGTTTGCATAACAACCAAAGTGGAAAATGGAGCTGTCTTTTAATAAATTCGTGACTGTGGCACGTAATGTGAAAAACCTTACTGCATTTATAACTGACTGACTCAAGTGGTAACACTCAGCTCTAAGTAGACTTATACACGGAACACACAATATTCATGTGTCTTTTTGCGTATCTTTCCCTACCGATGCTCCGTATTCCGTTTAATTTCTGCAACAGTGGTTAGCAAAGCACACTTTGCCATCATTTACTTTATTTTACTACATATGTAATAATCATCGGATCGTTTGTGAATTACCATCACACTTCCATCCGGTAGATGCATGTCAGTATGGAACACATGGTTTTCATGTTCCTGTCGCTCAGCAGCAACAAGTCTTCGTCTACGACCATTGCTTCTATTCACATAATCTGTTATCTACCCAGTGCTCTTTAGACATCCAAGTACTCACTGAGGCGAGTTTAGAAATGCCGAGTTTTGCGACATTTCATCACTTGTGTTGTTCATGGATAATGACTGTTATAACAATAAATCATGTTCAACAAACTTGTTATTTCTGTTTTTTTTTTCTTTTCTTTTATGAAAGTAACGTCGTTTGTGTTTCTCGCAAAGTCAAGGTCAATTTTCTCTTTAACGATTTTCCAGCAGTCCTGGAATCCATCTGTCTTGTTTCAGATGACAATTGTGTACTGTGAATAATTACAATTTAAGCAGACGTATTAATAATGAAAAGTTTTCCTTCGTTGATAAAATCATCACCGTGATATTCGAATAGCTGAGGAGAGTCTAGATGATCAGACAGCCATTAGTTACATAGGTCGCACAACCCCAAGTAATATTATGAAACACGTTATTTTCAAGATACCAAATTCCGAGATGGGTTGACTTAAATGAGTGAATGATAGGCGATATACTGGTCTAGCAGACAGACCACAACGGTATCAGTAGCTTGTATGTGATAATTTTGCTCTGTATCTGTTGCTTGTAGGTAAGTGTATCTTCTATTGAGTAAACCTTAAACATTGTGCCAAAGCTTTTTTTCTGTGTCTGATATCACTAATATTCTTCCAAGCCGACGGTAAGTAAACTCGAGAGAAGAATGCGGCGCGTCAGTATTTCGTAGTTCCTGTAATTTTCAAAGTTTTTACTTTTTGTGGTCGTATTGAGTTGTGAAAAGGAATCTTACTAATTTTTTTATGGATGTGGGTAGAATAAGTATATTCGCACACGAATAGAAAATAGTAGTCTCTCCCTCGTTGTGATAGGCCCGTGCATATCTTATTCTTGAAACATTGTTCACTCCTGAATCGTTAAAAACTTCAGCTGTATATATTATGTTAAAGATGCTACTTCACTATATCGTCATGGTCTCTGTGGGCTTTGAGGAAATATAAAACGTAAACAAAAACGCGCACAGCAGATTTTTGGTGCTAGAAATATTTCGGACTCAACACAATAAATTATGTAGCTGCCACCCTGGTGCAATCACCCCGGCGGCGTACGTATCAGTTTTGATTCTTATTTGTACAAATATCTTCTCGTTTGGCCTGTAGAGGCTGGATTATTTTCCACATCTTCCCATTGCATAAAAATCGAGATGGTTCCGAAGAATTGACAGTAGGATGTCCTAATAAATAACATGTAACCCTAACGACTACACCACAGAACCAGTCTATGTAATAAGTTTTGATATGTCATTGAGTCGAGTTAAGCTGGTATAACTAAAATGGTTCTTCCTGCAGTCGGTATGAAACAGACAGGAAATACAATCAGAAGAATAATACCCGGAATACGAGCAGTTTCCGCAGGTCATGTAAGGAAATACAAGTACGTAAATCTATGTCTTCAACATTTAATGAGTTTAATAGTGTTGCTTCAGTTGAAAGGTAACTAAACAAAAATATTGGTGCAGGATACGTAATATGACCTTACTTTCCCTTTCCCTGCTTCGGTACTGATTAGGAATCGCATTCTAAACAGACAAAATTTAGTAGAGGGCGATGCAGTATTGTGAAACAGATCTGTAAAAATATCCGGCAGTAATGTTAATGTAAGCTGGAGATGTAACCAGACCAGTTTGCTCTACGATTCCGAACAGCAGAACGTGACTAGAAAAACACCATTGGGACCGATGACCGTCGCAGTCTGGTCCCTTTAATCCCCCAAACCAACCAAAAACACCATCTTTGTACATGCTTGATATGAAATTCTCATCGGTGCTAAGATATGTAAACGACGACGATCAAGAGATAGAAGCAGAAGTTGACGGAATTGGGACATCATGTGGCAGCGCGTAAGAGAAAGACTAATTAATGTAACATATATTTCGATGAGATAGTTTGACTCTTACACCTTTGAGTCAGTACGGTTTACTACCAGCGGCTTCGCCTTTGTCCGTCGCTTTCCTTGCGGAACTAATTTCCATGTTCCGTGACTAGCGGTCATTAATTCCAGCACCATCAACAGGTGTTATGGGAGGCGGTGCAAATGTCTTGGAAATTTACGCCAAGAACGGAAGAGAGCTACTTGAGAGTACTTAAAACTTCACCACTTTCTGTAGTATTCCTTGGCAGGATATTGTGCAATTATAATAAACGATAATAATTTCCATTTAATATTATGGGGCATTATCCAACTGTTTTTTGAATAACCTAGTTGATGCAACAATGCTCTGCGCTTGACTTTCGTTGCTGAAATACTTGTACAAGCAATAATGGTTGTGTTGACAGAGCAAGTGGAACTCCACCGGTAAACATAATTAAAAGTAATACCTTGAGACTGCTTAGATCCCGAACTAATTTAACACCATATAAATTCGTTCATAGACGAAATTCACAGCTTTGATCACAATACCGGTGGATGTAGTGAGCCGAAAGAATAGGAGAAATGAACCTACATGGGGAGAAAGGAGAAGTGACTGTGAGTTAACAGGTCCTATTGTTTGTAATTTGCTGTGCTGAGAGTCGAATCGGTATCAGTCTAAGTTTTACTTTCTTTTAGCTTGTCTCTCGTCATCATTGTTTTTATTACTGGCGTGTCAGATCTCATACAGCAGCGCTGTTATGAAATGATTCAAATGGCTCTTAGCACCATGGGACTTAACATCTGAGGTCATCAGTCCCCTACACGTAGACCTACTTGAAGTTAACTAACCTAAGAACATCAGACCCATCCATGCCCGAGGCAGGATTCGAACTTGCGACCGTAGCGGTCGCGCGGGTCGAGACTGAAGCGCCTAGAACCGCTCGGGCACAGCGGCCGGTCCGCTATTATACTGATAATTAATTGTACAGAGTGCCCCACGTAAAACCGGTGCGCCTCACGCCCAAGATTCAAATAACAATGAACTAACTAGAAAAGAATAAATAATACTAACGTTAAAAAACATATACTTACCTGTTATAAGACATGCTGGAAGCGGTGGCCGTGGGCATCCCGGCTTCGCTGACGTCATCTGATGACGTTACCAGGAACACGTACCTTAATGACTCTGGATGGTGGTGTTAATTTCTCTAGTAATGTTCCGTTATGATCATCTATTGTGCGAGGACTGTCAGCGAACAATTTGCTTCCAGTGCCCTCCATACATAAAAATCACACGATGTTAAGTCCAAGGAGCTTGGGGGGGGGGGGGGGGGGGGGGGCAGGGGCATCTATTGACAAATCTGTCTTCGGGGAACACGTTGGTGATGTTTGCCATACTTCGGGTTGATGCGTAAGCGGTTGGTTCACCTTGTTTGAATACTGCTTACAGCTTCTTTGCATTTGTTAACTGTGCGTAGAAAGAGTCAAAGAACTCCAGATATACAGTACTAAGGTGTAATTGAAAAATATAGGGCCAATAATGCGCATGTCGGACAACGCACATCAAACACCTATGGTGTCTGAAGAGATTCTTCATACAGAATATATGGACTGTCCTGCGATCAGTATCTGCATTCTGGGAGTTTATAACATGACAAATGAAACCAGGTCTCTTCTGACATGATATAAAGCAAGGGATCCAAGGAGCTGTTAGCAATTGTTAACAGTCAGCTGCAATAACGAACTCTTATTTTTTTTTCCCAACTGCTCCTCAAATTTTAACCCTTGCACCATACTCAAGCGAAAGGTTTTAATTTCATATGTTTTAATGCACGATGTACGAGACACACAAACCTGCTGCGATAACCTCCTTACCGACTGGCGGAGATGTCTCGTAATGTCCGTGCGAATTCTGTATGTGGTTTCAGGGGTCCTCACTGTTTATTGCCTTTTCCTCTGCACATTGTGAACGTATCCTACAGCCCTCGATTTGTTATACAGATCTCGAACAGTGCAGGTCGTCGGCAGTTTGTACCAGGATACTTCGCTTCTTTACATTCCTTGCTGAAGCCTGTCTTTGTGTAACATTACACAATATCAATTTGCTGATTTAAAGTAAACTGCTCCATTTCTGTACCAACTCAATAATATGAGCTTCTCACAACAACTGACGCACGATCATACTGCTGCACTCAACTTTCCGATAAAATGCAGTGTAGCCAACATTGGCGGCAATGTTGCCACTTCACGAGCAATTCAACTAGACCTGATTAACCGGTACGTGAGACGCACCGGTTGTATGTGGGACATCCTGTACATTGCTGTCTAATAATCAGTTTACTACTTGATATCAATTTCCCACAACCTTCATTGCTAAATGTGGATTTCCAAATAGACTGAAACATATGTAACATCTTGTGTACGTTGATAATAACTTTTGTCGGCAAGTCATTTCCAACAAATATTTCAACAGGAAATTTGTGTAATCATGCAAAATTATTTAACCGAGGAAGATATGGATATTATCCTCATTATAACCATTATTTACACAGTGAGAATGGTGTGAAACCGGCGCCGTGCAGATGCCATATCCGTGACACACTGCTAGCGAGAGTAAGTGCGAAGTGTTTTCCCACACTTGTAGAAGACTCCCACCATTCTTCGATACTTCTCTAGTTAAAGCTCTTCAACTCTTCGTAGGAAATCGGTAACAGGTAGTCCGTCGTGGCTAATTTCTATGTTATGAGTGGCTTTTTAACAGAAATATTTACCATTGTGATTCCACTAACGACGCTCTATGACTTAACCTGTCAATGTGATCATCAGTTCTTCCATATTTTGGGAAGCACGATGAAGATTCTTTGGAATTACTGTTGCTATACTGGTGGAATAGTGACATCTACATCTACGCACATACTCCGCAAACCACCATACGGTGCGTGGCGGAGGGTACCTCGTACCACAACTAGCATCTTCTCTTCCTGTTCCACTCCCAAACAGCACGAGGGAAAAATGACTGCCTATATGCCTCTGTACGAGCCCTAATCTCTCTTATCTTATCTTTGTGGTATTTCTGCGAAATATAAGTTGGTGGCAGTAAAATTGTACTGCAGTCAGCCTCAAATGCTGGTTCTCTAAATTTCCTCAGTAGCGATTCACGAAAAGAACGCCTCCTTTCCTCCAGAGACTCCCACCCGAGTTCCTGAAGCATTTCCGTAACACTCGTGTGATGATCAAACCTACCAGTAACAAATCTAGCAGCCCGCCTCTGAATTGCTTCTATGTCCTCCCTCAATCCGACCTGAAAAGGATCCCAAACGCTCGAGCAGTAGTCAAGAATAGGTCGTATTAGTGTTTTATAAGCGGTCTCCTTTACAGATGAACCACATCATCCCAAAATTCTACCAATGAACCGAAGACGACTATCCGCCTTCCCCGAAACTGCCATTACATGCTTGCCCCACTTCATATCGCTCTGCAATGTTACGCCCAAATATTTAATCAACGTGACTGTGTCAAGCGCTACACTACTAATGGAGTATTCAAACATTACGGGATTCTTTTTCCTATTCATCTGCATTAATTTACATTTATCTATATTTAGCGTTAGCTGCCACTCTTTACACTAATCACAAATCCTGTCCAAGTCATCTTATATCCTCCTACAGTCACTCGACGACGACACCTTCCCGTACACCACAGCATCATCAGCAAGCAGCCGCACATTGCTATCCACCCTATCCAAAAGATCATTTATGTAGATAGAAAACAACAGTGGACCTACCACACTTCCCTGGGGCACTCCAGATGATACCCTCACCTCCGATGAACACTCACCATCGAGGACAACGTACTGGGTTCTATTACTTAAGAAGTCTTCAAGCCATTCACATTTTTGGGAAACAATCCCGTATGCTCGTACCTTAGTTAGGAGTCTGCAGTGGGACACCGAGTCAAACGCTTTCCGGAAGTCAGGGAATATGGCATCCGTCTGATACCCTTCATCCATGGTTCGCAAGATATCATGTGAAAAAAGGTCGAGTTGCGTTTCGCAGGAGCGATGCTTTCTAAAGCCGTGCTGATGCATGGACAGCAACTTCTCTGTCTCAAGGAAATTCATTACATTCGAACTGAGAATATGTTCGAGAATCCTGCAACAAACCGATGTTAAGGATATTGGTCTGTAATTTTGAGGATCCGTCCTTCTACCCTTCTTATATACAGGCGTCACCTGCGCTTTTTTCCAGTCACTCGGGACTTTACGTTGGGCAAGAGATTAGCGATAAATGCAAGCTAAGTAAGGAACCAATGCAATAGAGTACTCTCTGTAAAACCGAATTGGAATCCCATCACGACCTGGCGATTTATTTATTTTCAACCCATTCAGCTGCTTCATAAACCCAGGGATGTCTATCACTATGTCCTCCATACGGGAATCTGTACGAGACTCAAACGGCGGTATGTTTGTACGATCCTCCTGCGTGAAAGATTTCTCAAATGCTAAATTTAAAATTTCAGCTTTCGTTTTGCTGTCTTCCGTTGCCAGGCCAGACTGATCAGTGAGTGACTGGATGGAAGCCTCCGACTCGCTTGCCGATTTTACGTAAGACCAGAATTTCCTTGGGTTTTCAGAAAGATCTTTTGCTAAGGTATGACGGTGGTGGTGGTGGTGGTGGTGGTGGTGGTTGTATGCTTCGCGCATCGCTCTTTTTACAGCAGCACGAATCTCTACTGTCTTTTGCCTGTCCTCATTCTCCTGATCTTTCTTGTAGCGCGAGTGCAACTGTCTTTGCTTCCTGATCATTCTCCGAATTGCGCTGTTAAACCACGGTGGGTCTTTCCCGTCCGTAACCCACTTTTTCAGCACATACTTGTCCAATGCGTGATTTACAATGCGTTTAAAATTTGCTCATAATTCTTCCACGTCCATCGTACCGGAAGTAAATGAAGTCGATTCATTTTCTAAGTGGGATGCTAACAACTGCTTATCTGATCTTTCTAGAAAGAATATTCTCCTAGCCTTCTTGACCGACTTTTTAACTTTCGTAACCATAATCGTAATGACATCATAATCACTAATCCCTGTCTCAACACTGACACCGTCGATGAGGTCTGGTCTGTTCGTGGCTACCAGATCTAAAATATTTCCATTACGCGTTGGCTGTCGATTTAGCTGCTCAAGACAGTTTTCGGATAATGTGTTCAAAAGTAATTCACACGACGGCTTGTCTGTACCACCTGTAATGAATCCATAGACATCCCAGTCTATACTAGGTAGGTTAAAGTTGCCTCTGACTAATACAGCATGATCCGGGTACTTCTGTGAAACAGAGTGTAGACTCCCTTTGAATGATTCTAGAACTGACACGGTGGAACCTGGTGGCCGGTAATAACACCCAACAATTAACTTTATTTCTCCTAGCCCTGTTAAACGTGTCCAGATAACTTCACAGACACACTCTACTTCGACTTCAGTAGGCACAATATTTTTGTCAACTCCAATGAAGACACTACCTCCTACGGTGTCTAATCTGTCTTTCCGATACACGTTCCAACCCTCACTAAATATTTCAGAACTTTCTATCTCAGGGTTCAGCCAGATCTCAGTTCCGAGAATAATTTGCGCGCCACACGCTTCCTGGAGGGCAGTAAGTTCAGAAACTTTATTCCGAACACTCTGAAAATTTACTGCTAATATCTTGATAGCTGAAGTGTCTTTACACTGAGCGCGTCCTGATTTCCCTGCGTGCACGTCGACTGGTGAGTGTTAATCAGGACACCTCGCAGTTCTGCCTAGCCTAAAAAACCCCCATGTGCACGCCACAAGTACTCTGCTACCCGAGTAGCCGCTTCCTTTGTGTAGTGCACCCCTGACCTATCTAGGGGCGTCCTACAATTCCCCACCCAATATCGCAAGTCTAGAAATATGCAACCAAGACCGTCACAGAGTCGACGAAGTCTCTGGTTGAGACCTTCCACTCGGTTCCAAACCAAAGGACCCCGATCCACTCTGGGAACGATGTTGCAAATAGAGAGCTCTGCTTGCACCCCGCGTGCGAGGCCAGCGGTCTTCACCAAATCCGCCAGCCGCCTGTACGAACTGAGGGTCGCCTCAGAACCCAAGCGACAGGCATCATTGGTGCCGACGCGAGAAACTACTTGCAGACGACTGCACCCCGTACGCTCGATAGCCGCAGGTAAGGCCGCCTCCACATCTTGGATGAGGCCCCCCGGCAGACAAACCGAGTGCACGTTGGAATTCTTTCCAGCCCTGTACGCTATTTCCCTGAGGGGCTCCATCGCCCGCCTAACGTTGGAGCTCCCAATAAACAGCAAGCTTTTGCCCCCGTGTGCCTGCTCGGGCCCTGCTGAAGGAGCGGCCACCTGCCCATTGACAGGATGAACGGGCGAGGCCAGCCGGCCAGCTTCCACATTGGCGCTCCGCCTCGAGCGACGCGAGCGCGTTGCAGTCCGCCACTCACTCTGAGGTGAGGGCGGCCCCAACGCGCCTGGTACACTAGAAGGTGTCTCGGCGACTGAGTCAGCGGACGCAGCAAGCGAATACTGGGGTGTCTCAAGCGATGTGCCAGACCCTCCGCCGCCGCTGCACCTCGAGGCAGCAGCCTGAAGGCGGCTGACCGTGGCCAACAGCACGCTCAGGTGCTCGCGAACTGCGGCCAGTTCCTCCTGCGCCCGCATACGGCACGCACACACCCTATCCATCCTACTGCTAATATCTGGATGTATAGAGTTGCGACAAATAAAACAGCAATATGCGACTGCACAGTTGCGTCACCACCGCCAGATTGAGCAGCGATATATGAACAATTACTTACGAACTAAGCAATCAAATGACCACGACTACGCCACTATACAGATATTAAAATGTGGTACTACCCCTGTCTTAGTACAAATGACAACCGCCTAAGCGATATTACACTCTATCGGTATCAAATTTTGATACTACCCCTTTCTAATTCGAAAATACGCAAAGATCCGAAAAATTTCGCCAAGCAAGCACACAAACACACAAAGTAATTTGAATTAAACCTGCGGAACTAATAGGATAAACTGAATATACTACTAGTTTCTGCTACTGCTGCTCGCACGCGTCACTCTGCAAGCACAGATGAAACTGCACTGGCCTCTGTCTCCTGCTGACTGACTCTACGAAGTAAACAGAAAGCACTGCCTGTCCAAAACAAACAACTGACTAACGACTCCGCGAATTTATACTTTACAGCTATCAATAAGCAATATAACTCCTCTCAAATACGAGAATACGCAAGGATTTTATGTAATTAAGTACACAAGTGCACAAACACTCGGAAAGAAGAATCACACTACAAAACAAATATGAAAGCTAAATATGCGACTCGCTACTGCACTGCTGTTGCACTGATACTTCACCAGTGGCTGCTGCAGTGGAAGAATAAATTTTACTTTTGCTGTTGGCGATGAGATATGCAGTAAGTGCCTCAGTGCCTTTCTTCAGTTTGTCGGGCGTCGTTATACTTAAGACCTGACGCTTCTGTTTAAGACGATATACACTGAAGCGCCAAAGGAACTGGTATAGGCATGCGTGTTCAAATTCGGAGATATGTAAACAGGCAGAATACGCCGCTGTGGTCAGCAACTCATATATAAGACAAGTGTCTGGCGCAGTTGTTAGATCGGTTAGTGCTGCTACAGTGGCAGGATTTGAACGTTGTGTTATAGTCAACGGACCGAGATAACGATGAAGTGGAGATTTTCCCATGAGAATTGTTCCGTGAATATCAGGAATCCAGCAAAACACCAAATCTCCGACATCGCTGCGACCTGAAAAAGATACTGTAAGAACAGGACCAACGACGACTGCTACAGATTGCAATGTTGCGCCATCAAGTGTCAGCGTGCGAACCATTAAACGAAACATCATCGACATTGGCTTTCAAAGCCGAAGACCCACTCCTGTACCCTTGATGACTGCACGGCACAAAGCTTCACGCCTCGCCCGGGCCCGTCAACACCGACATTGGACTGTTGATGACTGCAAATAAGTTGATTGGGCGGACGAGTCTCGTTTCAAATTGTATCGAATGGATGGTTGTGTATGGGTATTTAGACAAACTCAATGAAACCATGGACCCTGCATGTCACCAGGGGACTGTTTAAGTTCGTGGACACGTTGTAATGGTGTGGGCGTGTGGAGTTGGAGTGATACGGTACCCCTGATACGTCTAGAAACGACTCTGTCAGGCGACATGTACGTGAGCATCCTGTCTGAACACCTGCATCCATTCATATCCATTGTGCATCCCGAAGGACTTAGGCAATTTCAGCAGGAGAATGCGACTACTCACATGTCCAGAATTGCCACAGAGTGGCTCCAGGGACACTCTTCTGAGTTTAAACACTTCTGCTGGCCACCCAACTCCCCAGACTTGAACATCATGTAGCATATCTGGGATGCCTTGCAACGTGCTGCTCAGAAGAGATCTCCACCCCGTCGTACTCTTATGGATTAATGGACAGATCTGCAGCATTTATGGTGTCAATTCCCTCCAGCACTTCTTCAGACAATAGTCGAGTCCATGCCACGTCGTGTTACGGCACTTCCGCGTGCAGGCAGGTGTACCAGTTTCTTCGGCTCTTCGGTGTAGTTTGCCAGTATGTTGTAAATTTCTCTGTCCTTAAAGGTGAGATTTAATGAGACTACCGGCCGAAAGACGAGATACTAGCATCAAAGGAGTATAGTCTGTGATAGATCCGCTTTCTGTTATAAGATTTGTGGTTTCTAACCCCTCGCCGATTAGTTCGTGAATACCATCTACCAGATTGTCTTTAGGAGACAAGGATTGTTATTCAGATAGTTTTACTTTGGATTTGAGGATTTTGAGAAAATTAGTATTTATCGATCATTATACAAAATATGTCCTTAGTACAGGCGAAAAATATGTTTTCAGTTTACAGGATTCAAAATAATTGCGTAAAAATACAAATCGAATAATTAACTGGCTAAGCAATGACGTTATGTTGTGGGCAGCTTACAGATGTCTTTTCATTATCTGGATTATCTTGTGTTGCTTTTATTATTCCGTAGTGTGTAACTGCACAATTTTATATAATGTTCTACGTTTGCGTTGCCCACTCTACTAACCAACTGCACACTTACCCTTTTAATTATCGTTTTTTGACGACGATAGCCATGACTTTTCGACCTATTAGGCATACACATGCATGACCAGTATCTTAGAGTGGGAGAGTTACAATATGTCCCCATACTAAGGTGGCATTCTCAGAGCTACAATGGTAACCGTAATTCAGATAATACGCGTATGTAACTCATTTCACCTCAGCCTAAAACGTTCATAATTTAAAATATGTTTATGTTAGACTTCTGCTAATGGTGAAGTCAAACGATTAAGTAGGAGGAGAATTGCGGCTGATCTCAATGACGGAACGAAAGCGAAATGTCTCGTTTAAACAGTGTTTTGCCTCTGGCGATCAGTAGCTCTACACACCATTTCACTCTCTCTCTCTTTCCGGTTCCGAGCTCATGGAAGACCCGTTCCAAGACAGGTAAATGACCAGTTGTTTCTTTGAAGACTGTTCAAATGTATGCACGTGTGTGTAAGTATAATATTCGCTTCTTTAATGGAAATTTGGAGTCTGCCTCTGTCGCTAGTGTCGGACACAGGACTTTTCGCGGCGCTTGCTTCCAGTGTCTGCCTCAGGTCCTAGGGGACTGAAAGCGACTTCGAACCGTCCATTAGGCGCGCCAGGAATTCATATTTATCAGGAAACGAAATGCACAGCACAACAAACACGTATGGAGACCCTTTACCACGCGCCATTCTTACGGTAAAAGAACTGAAGGGAGGAAGAGTGGGTTTAAAGAGACGGATCATAAACTCTGGTGTGAGTAGGATGGGTTAAGAAATCGGACGTATCTTTTTCAAATGAATCATTCCAGATTTCGCTTTAAGCGATTTACGGAAACCATGGAAAATCAAAGTGCGACTGGCGGTTTGGGATTTGAACTATTATACTCCAAAACTGGAAACTGCAAGGTCACGTTTATGCGACAACCGCCTGTGTGTGACGTCAACATACAGACGGCTTGTTGCAGCACTAGCAGTGGAGGGTATATGAAGCGTATCGGCGGGACGTGGAAAACAGTGCAGTCATTATCGTAATGCCGAAACGGAGCGATTTATCTGACGTCCACAAGAGCATAATCGCTGGTTTTCGGGCCAGGGGCGGAAGCATTTCTTAAACGGCATAATTTGTAAACCGCTCGCGTCCCGCACCACTAGCTATAGATGCAGGGGTGAACGACGGCTGCGAAGATGTGTACGGGCTAATAGACGTGCAACTGTTGAGCAGCTAAACGGTACCAACAGTGTCTTCTCAGCGACCGTTCAGCGAACGTTGCTGCTTTTGGACCTCCGTAGCATGCGCCTGGTTCGTGCACCCACGGTGACGTAGTGTTCATCGGCGACGAAGGCTGGAATTTGCACGCCAGTAACGCCACTGGACGTCCACAGACAGGTGGCTGTTGACATGTTTGGCGTGGCATGTCTGAACTCAAATGTGGAGGGAGTGTTTCGGTCTCGGCGGTGTTTTCTGGGGTTCCGTGGGTGATCTCGTCATTGTGGAAGGCACAGTGGATCAAAACAAGTGTTCGTTTATCCATGGACCATGTCCACTCCTACATGCAGTTCGTTTTTCTTCGGCGTTTTATTTCACCCAGACATGTTTCAGCACATTTTGAGGTATTTTCAGTGAGTTATTTTTTATTTTCTAACTGTAAAATTATTGTTACATATTAACATTTAGCGAAACATTTGGTACATAATATTGACAATTATGAACGAATAATTGTTGTAAAATATTATACATCATTTGTTCAGAGTTCACAGTTTAGATATTTATTAACGACCTGATGCCCTATGAAATGATAATTAAATAAAGACCTTACGGTTTTGTTTATAACATTGACATAATGTTCTATTTATAGCTAATTGGCAAAAAGAGTGGATGTATGCATTAGTTTACATACCTTACATGGTAGTATTGGACATTTATTTTGGTAGCTATTCTGCTACACAATCTAAAACTTCTCTCTTCATGACAACTTAGACTCCATCCACCCCACAAATACAGTTCACTATTGAAACACTAACAGATCAAAAACTTGATTTCTTCGATCTCACCATACACAAAAGAAACAACAAACTTGAATTCACAATCTACAGGAAACCCACAATCACCAGCACCATTATTCATAACCAATCCAATCACCCCATAACTCACAAAGAAGCCTCCTTCAGATATTTGCTAGGCAGACTGAACAAAATACTCATGAACAAACACGATTACACACAAGAACTGAACACAATAAAACAAATTGCACAGGAGAATGGATACGATGCAAAGAGAGTAGACAAAATAAGCCACAAAATACAAAAACAACACACAACCATGACACACACACACACACACACACACACACACACACACACACACACACACACACACACACACACAACCACCACCACCAGACAGTAAGCAACAAATGGCACATAGTGACTTAAAACAACAAAGTCACACACAAGGTGGGTAATACACTAAAGAAACAAGGATTCAACATAGCATACAGAACCAACAACACAATACAAAGCAGACATGTAAGAACCAGCAATACTGACAAATACAGCCAGTCCGGTATATACCAAATTACTTGCAACTGCTGTCAGTCTGTATATGTGGGCCAAACATGCAGGAATTTCAGAACCAGGAACACAGAACACCTTAGAGCACTGAAAAGCAGTAGCTCACACTTAATATTTGCAGACTACCTGATAGCACACAATCACCACTCAACAAACATTGAAACTGACTTACACATCCTTAAATCAAGACCTTGCGGTGTTGTTTATAACATTGTCAATAATGTTCTGCTTATACCATAAATTAACTATAGATGGAAACTATCACATCCAAACATCAGTAGCCCAAGGAAAGAAAGTACTCAATGAATACACATCACTGTGCAATAAACTCTCTACGTCACTATAGAAAAACCATGCAAACAAAAAAATTCTCCCTCTCCGCGCCCCAGTCCTGAAAACACACACACACACACACACACACACACACACACACACACACACACACACACACACAGATCAGATGCCAAATACACTTCAAACTCGGGCGCCTCATCTAGCCAAACGTTCTACGAAACAAATGAACACTACACAGTCACACGTATTAGCGGCGAAAATTCTGCCTATGTTTTGAAAAAGCGGAAAAAGTGCAGGGTGAAGCGACCATAGGTCACGAAATCTGTCTATTCACTTCGCCAACAACGTATGAGAAAGCACCACAATATCAAAACCTTAAGTTACACACGAAAAAACCTGATATATATATATTCATTTCCGTTTGTAAATGCATAATAAACAGCAAAATAAAAAATACGTTTTGCTGTTTTGCAGATGAGAAGTTGTAGATTGTACAGCAGAATAACTACTAAAATAAATGCCCAATAGTATTATGTAAGGTATGTAAACCAATGCATACATCTACTCTTTTTGACATAATGTTATAAACAACACGTAGTGCATCAGGTCGTTAATAAATATCTGAACTGTTAACAATGAACAAATGACGTATAATATTTTACAACAATTATTCATTCACTCACAATTGTAAATATTATGTACCAAAAGTTTCGCTAAATATTAATATGTAACAACAATTTTACAGTGAGAAAATAAAAATAACACACTGAAGCACAAAAGTGCTGAAACATGTCTGGGTGAAACAAAACAGAAAAAAGGTGTCTTGAATAAGGCGGAATTCCTCTTCCCAGTAATCACTACCACTAATAATACGATAAATAACGCTTAATTGTAGATACTTCCACTGAAAAACTACTTGTATCTTTACAAAACCGTTGACTACCAAACGTTCGTTACGAAGAAAGAAATTACATTTAACAAGTTGACAATTCTTTCTGAGTCTTTGTAGAGAGCCAGAACTTCGCGCTGCAGCTTATTTGTGAGTGGTCGGTGATGCGTGAAATTGTCGACAGCGGCGGCATAATTAAAATATGTCAATCACTTGTGATTTGCAGCGGATACATACTCTTGCTCGGTATGTGATTCTGCTGGCGTTAATATTATCGTCCGTCGTATTCCTTTGGCCAGAGAGAGAGGTCGTTAGTAATTTTTGATACTGTTCGAATTGGAATCCATTATTGTTCGCCAATAACTTTGCTGACACCCATGTTACAGCTGATAATATCAAATACACAGCTTCGACAGAATTTAAAATCCACTTTCACTCGCTGTTCATTGAAGTTAGCTTATCCGTTTTTAACGCTCGTCCGTTTCCAGCATGCTAGAACATTCGCGAATTCACAGTTTGACGAAACAGTTTCACATGTAGTACATGGTATAACGGTTTCTGTAGCGACGGTTAACGATTTCAAGTGCGCGGAAGTCCATTATGTTGCAAATCGAATGAAACAATTAAACTTCATTAGTTTCTGCAACTCCCTTAACTGCAAAACAATTTGGCTCTAGTGAAGACAGTCATTGTCAAGGGGCGCGCGCGCGCGCGCGCGCGCACACACACACACACACACACACACACACACACACACACACACACACACACACACTCTAGCTGTGTTTCTGTTCACTGTAAATAACGATATCGCACTTGTATCACAGTTCTTGTAGGAGTTCTATTCGCTACGTTCAGTTTTACGCGTTGTATTTCATAAAGATATTACATGTAAGATCAAGGAAAATGTAAACTTTTGCATACTCAAAACTAAGAATAAAAATACCAGAGGGAAAATATTTCTATCGGAGCACAAAAAAGGCGATTACGCTAAAAAAAACCAAATGTGTGTGAAATCTTATGGGACTTAGCTGCTAAGGTCATCAGTCCCTAAGCTTACACACTACTTAACCTAAATTATCCAAAGGACAAACACACGCACCTATGCCCGAGGGAGGACTCGAACCTCCGCTGGGACCAGCCGCACAGTCCATGACTGCAGCGCCCAAGACCGCTCGGCTAATCCCGCGCGGCGATTACGCTCCTTTGTAAAAAGTCTCTTGAGTATTCTCGCTCTTTTTAACACTCAACTCACCTCTCACTCCCACAAGCTCCCATAACTATAACGCGCACACACCCACTAGTCCATCGCTTTAAGTCGCCCATACCCATCGAGTTCCAGTTGCCCATCCTCACTCACTCATTCAGCTCAACTCATTGTTATTACAGCCTCCTTCGTTCTGTCCTACTACTTCTGTCTCCTCTCACTGCCGCTGTCTCCCTCTTGGTCTCTGTTACTGGTACTATCTCATTCACCCTTTCCCTCTCTTCTCACTGTCACTATCTCCCTTCCTCGTTGTCATTGTCACAGCTTCTGTCTGTCATTACCATTGGCTTTCACCTACTTCCACTTTCTCCTCTTCATTCCTCTCCCACTGTCTCTTTCCCTAGCAGTGTTCCGTTAACTGTCAACTATGTTGCACTGCCACTACGGCCCTCTCTCTATCACACACACTGCCATTGTCTCCTTCGGTCTTTCTATAACACAACGAATGTCTTATCTTTCAGTATTTATTTATTTTCGTCTCTTACACTTTGTAACTTCACTTTCGGCATCAAAAAAGCGCGAATATTTTCATAGTCCAAAATTTATGGAAAAAATTCTTAAAGTACTGACGAAGGTAGAATGCAGCAACTGGTACCCTACTTCTCACGCCTTCTGTAGGAGCATACTCGCCTTTTGTAAGTTCCGGTAGGAGCATTTTTCCTCCGGTTCCCTTCTTTTCCCCGCCACAGCAGGGCATGTCACTCGTATGAAAAGAGCTATACACAAAAATAACTTCACACTCCAGAACATATTTCACGTGCACAAAAATTTTGCATATGCTTCAGTACCACAACATCGTATTCCCAGAAGCATTCTTCTGACAACGGAGAGACTTCACGTCATACAGGTGGCGCACAAAATGTGTTACCATTTTGTTTTTGAATATAAACTTTGTCAATACAATCTGAAAGGAACATATACTACAATGAAGAGCCGTCCATGGAGATTTGTTCTAACCCAGCACATGCTCAATATGTCCACCAGTTCGTTTCCTAACTTCCTTCAAACGAACACTGAAGTTAGTGATTACCCTACGGCACATGCCTTCCGTAATTTCACTGCAAGCTTGAAGAACTAATCGTCTGAGCTCCATTAAATCACGTGGACGTTTTAGGAAAATTTTTTCGTTTAGGTACCCTCAAAGAAAAAAGTCACATGGATTGAGGTCTGGATTATTGGGGGGCCAATTTTGTCCGTCATTGAAACCCGAGTGAAATGATCCGCATGTCGAAGCGCTGGTGTAAAAACTCCAACACAGTGTTTGCAGTATGTGGCCTTGCTCCATCTTGCATGAACCACTGCGTGTTGGAGGGCAAGGCAGTAGCAAGAAGCTGTGGAATTTAATGGAGCTCGGAAGACTTATTCTTCAAGCTTGCAGTGAAATTACGGAAGACATGTGCCGTAGGGTAATCACTAACTTCAGTGTTCGTTTGAAGGAAGTTAGGAAACGAAATGGTGAACATATTGAGCATGTGCTGAGTTAAAGCAAATCTCCATGGACGGCTCTTCATTGTAATATATGTTCCTTTCAGATTGTATTGACAATAACGTTTATATTGAAAAACAAAATGGTAACACATTTCGTGCGCCACCCTGTATTTCTCCACGCAATATGCAATACTTTTTCGCCCCGCCTAAGATAAAAAAGAACCCAAGTATCCCGGAAACAGATAAAGTAAGCAATACAATCTTAAAAGTTTGTTCGAGACCTTGATCTTAGGAATATATCATAAAAATTTCAGCTATTTGCTATGCATAACCGTCTTAGAATCCGCGGCTCGGTTTTCGTACGAAGAAATGAGGGGAGTTATAAGGAAGCGTCCGTGAACTAGTGGTGCCTTCGTAAGATCGTTAAGGCTTACTGTACACTCCATCGAACGCAGAAAGAACCAACTGATTCCTTCCATTTTGTTAAGCAGGAGGAAGTGTTTAATATTCATATTTTGCCCCTGTACTGTAGGATGATGACATTAAAACGATACTTCAGTTAGATATACAAATAGTCTCTAGCCCAAGGACGCTCCAAAACACTTGACCGTAGCACACTACCACCAACAGAACCCGAAGTATGAGCGCCGGAAGAATCCCGTTTTTATGCGCGGTGTTCTTGTTCGAATTCGTTGGCGCTTGCTGTCGCATGCTTGCCAATTAATAAGACATTCGTAGTGTAACATAAATGAACTAAAGCATAGTTACAGTCCATACTATAGGACAAAAAAATCTGAACCGTCAAAGACAAATGCGTAGTGAAAAGAAACTAATGAAAAGAAAAAAAATCGCTCGCAATGTACTGTGTTAAGAACAGAAAAACAAATTATCAACAGTGTTTACGAAGTGCAAAACATTTTGTAAGTATAAGAAGAACTTAAATATCTGATGATCGCAAATCAATGAGACTAACGGGGCAACACCGGAGCAACAACCGGACTCCGGAGAGTGAGGAGAGCCGGTGGGGGAGGGAGGGAGGGGAGGAGGAGGTAAGAGGCCTCATTCATTCAGAGCGGAGAAAGTATCAAAACAGCGGCGGTACGAAATGCCTGGCCACATGAATGGCGAACAAATATACACAGCCTTTGAAGGTGGCCTTCTATTTCTGCGCCGTGCCGAAGGCTGCGAACAGCTGCGAAACGCTTAGCGGCTGACTGTGAGCGCAGACTTACACCTCAATCCCCGGGATTGCAGACCGGGACCACGTCGAAAGGACGTCCGGTGGCGAGGATAAATAATTCTTCATTAGATAAGAAAACGTTGTGTTATCATTTCGAAGGGCTCATTTTTGTGTTGTGTAACGGACGGACACAGAGAATAGAGTCCTTTACTTTGTTTTTGTCACCAAAACCTGTGCTGTGGCAGTCGAATTTCTATAGCTGATTCTAATTATTCGGTAAGGTCACTGATATTTATTAAATATTGTCTTCAGCAGTGATGGTTGGAAACTGCGACCAATCGCTCGGTAATCTTCTAAAAACTTTATTTTAGCCTTATCCAGTTTTCGAGCCACTGCGAACGTATCATTGTGAGTATTTATATTGTGCCGCTGTGGTTGTGGCGATGTCGTACAACTCGCACAAGTTGTGACCGTGGCACATACACGCACTTTATCGATCATATGACAAGCCTTGTGCATCTGAGGGCTGCGTATTCTGCGCCAGTATATAATGCATCCTCCTGAAATGCCATACTCACTACTTACACGATTAATTCACATCGCAGCAATCCGAGCGACTAGTTGCGTTTGCTGTGATATATAAAGTTTGCGTGAATATCCACCGCCTGATGATGAACATGCTCTGAACTCAAAGTTAGCTAATGGGATATTCAAGAATTTTTCAGGCATCGTGAAGCTATTGGTTGTATCTTTCACACAACTCATCCGCTATTTAACCAGTGGCGAAATGTAGCGTCCAGGGTGGATAATATAAATAGTGGTATTCTTTTAATTGGTTGAGGAATGTACCTTTCTATATCTACATAGGTACCCGAGAAACCGCCGTAGGTTGTGTAGTGAGAGGATACCTTGTACCATTAGTAGTCTTTCCATTTTCTGTCCACTCGAAAACGGAGCGAGGAAATACTATGGTTTATGTGTTTACTACGTGCCCAAAATTCTCTGGTCTTGTCTTGTTTGGTTTTGTCTTTGTAGTCTTTCCACAAAATGTACGTTGGCAGCAGTAGAATCGTTCTGCAGTTCCGCAAGTGTCGTTTCTCTCGATAGTTTTCTCGACAGTGTTCCTCGAAAAGGAGGAGGGATTCCCAGTTGAGTTCACGAAGGATCTCCGTAATACACATGTTAACCGAACATACTGGTAAAAAATATTAACAGTACGCCTCTGAATTGCTTTGATGTCTTTCTTAAATCCGACGTAATGGGAATCCCCAACGCTCGTGTAGTACACAACAATGGTTCGGACGAGTGTTCCGGACGCGCTATCGTTTACAGATGAACCACACTTTCCTAAAATTCTCCCAGTAAACCGAATCGATCATACACTTTCCCTACTACCAGTCTTACGTGCTCGTTTAATTTCATATCGACTTAAAATGGAGCCTTTTACAGGGAAAAGGATATATTTATATGGTATTTTGTCATACTACACTGAAGCGACAAAGAAACTGATATAGGCATGTGTACTCAAATACAAAGATACTGTATGTAAACAGGCAGAATAAGGCGCTGCGGTCAGCAACGCCTATATGAAAACAACTGTCTGGCTCAGTTATTAGATCGGTTACTGTTGCTACAATGGCAGACTACAAAGGTTTAAAGTGATTTTGGAAGCGGTGCTATAGTCGGCGCACGAGCGATGGGACACAGCATCTCCGATGTGGCAACGAAGTGGGGATTTTCCCATACGATCATTTCACGTGTCTACAGTGAATATCGGGAATCCGATAAAACATAGTGTGTGACATCGCTGCGGCCGGGAAAAGATCCTGCAAGAACAGGACCAACGACGACTGAAGCGAATCGTTCAACGTGACAGAAGTGCAACCCTTCCGCAAATTGCTGCATATTTCAATGCTGGGCCATCAACAAGCGTCAGCTTACGAACCGCTTTCGGAAACGAAGGCCCATTCGTGTACCATGGTGACTGCACGACACAAAGCTTCACGCCTCACCTCGGCCCGTCAACACCGACAATGGACAGTTGCTGACAGGAAACATGTTGCCTGGTCTGACGAGTGTCGTTTCAAATTGTATCGAGCGGATGGACGAGTACGTGTATGGAGACAACCTCATGAATCCATGTCTGAAGCGTCTGTTGAAGCTGGTGGAGGCTATGTAATGGTATGGGGCGTGTGCAGTTGAAGTCATATGGGACCCCTTATACGTCTAGATAGGACACTGACAGGTGACACGTACGTAAGCATCCTGCCTGATCACCTGCATCCATTCATGTCCATCGTGCATTCCGACGGACGGGCAATTCCAGCAGGACAGTGCGACACCCCACACGTCCAGAATTGCTACAGAGTGGTTCCAGGAACACTCTTCTGAGTTTAAACACTTCCGCTGGCCACCAAACTCCCCAGAGATGAACATTATTGAGCATATCTGGAATACCTTGCAACGTGCTGTTCAGAAGAGATGCTCTGCAGCATTCATGATGTCAGTTCCCTCTGGCACTACTTCAGACATTAGTCGAGTCCATGCCACGTCGTGTTGCGTTACTTCCTATGCGGCACTAGACAGGTGTACTAGTTTCTTTGGCTCCTCAGTGTATATTCTTAGTGAGAAATCCACAACTACTACTTGGGCTGTTCATGGTGAATAAAATACTCTGCAGTTGTAATTTCGTAGTTCCTTTATTTGGATGAAAAATGGTTCAAAAGGCTCTGAGCAGAATGGGACTTAACATCTGAGGTCATCAGTCCCCTAGAACGTAGAACTACTTAAACCTCACTAACCTAAGGACATCACACACATCCACGCCCGAGGCAGGATTCGAACCTGCGACCATAGTAGCAGCGCGTTTCCGGACTGAAGCGCCTAGAACCGCTCGACCACAGGGGCCTTTATTTGGATAATTTGTCAGTATAAATCTGATGATGTCTTTTTGTTATTCGTATAAATGATTTCCTTAACGCTTGATTAATCAAAATTAAATTAACAGCCTTCCTATTGAACAGTAAAGATAGACGAACTTGTCTCTTAGGTTATATTGATGCTTCAGTAGGTCAGTTGGGTGATATCACAATGTTCACTTAGGTCCAGTGTTTTATTTATTGTTCGTAGTTGGCTACCGTTTCATTACAAGTTTGTACCAGAAAATTTGACTGTCGCCAGCACAGTTAGCGAAAGCGGGTGCTCTCCGCGCTGCACTTTTTGAGATCTGCTCCGCCAGCTGCCCAGCTTGTATATTTAGAGCGGCAGACTGGAAAGACAAGCGAGTGGTGCGGGTTGGCGGAAGTGACCTCACTGGCGAGAAAACAAACGCCGAGCGGGGAATTCGTTAATGGATTGGCGCCCACGCTCAGCGCGAGCACCTGTTGGCAAGCTCTGCGGTCCGACTGCTCGTCTTGTCATTGCCCCGGCACGGAACGACATTGTGTCGACGAGTTACGAGTGGCTAAAAGAGGTGCCTGCGCAGCTTCCACTCCTGGGTCGGTAGTTACATAGTGCTCGAGAGGCGAGCGGTGCGGACCTCCCGCGTAGCGGTACAGGCGGGCGCGCGTACGTTTTAATCCGCGCCCGTCACCGCTCGAGGACGCCGCGAAAGCCGATATCCTTGTAGGTTCAGCGTCTCTGTCATGTATCACGTGCCGCAGTGTGTCAACCGACACGCCCCGCCACATCAATTACATGGTTTCGAATTACCCAACAACCGCCTCATTCGGCTTCTTATTCTCCCGACTCGTCGCCAGTACACTTAAAGATGGACCACAAAGCGCGTTTTTAGTGCGTTAAAGCAGTACAGCCTGTGTGATTAGGAGATTCTGAAGTGAGACGGAAGTAATCTGTTGTTGTTCTTTTGTGGGCCCCACTGTTTCTTGACTAACACACGATGCCCAGGAGGAATGGTCAATATTCAGTGATGACGGGAATGACCTCTCGAAGAAAAACCGCCAGTAATCATGGGCTCTAAAGTGCCTGTCTTTAAATCTATGAGCACTTGTTCATTTTCCTGCTGTGAAACACGTCTCTTCTACTGAACAAGTGCTCATAGATTGTGAGATACATGTTGTAGAGCCCATGTTAACTAGACTTTTATTCATCGAATGCTCGTTGCTGTCATATCCCTGAATATTGACCATTCGTCCTGGGACAGCCTGTATAAGGTGCACTCAGAAAGAAACGAGGCAGAAGCAATCAAATGAAAACCGGTGTAAGGACAGTAATGTCAATACCTGCGGAAAAAGTTGCGACCCCTATAAGAGCACTGACGTCGCAAACTCGTCGCTGCAGGTCACGTCAAGGCAGAGTGATAACACGCACTCAGTCGTGCTAAAAATAGTGACTGGAGGCTTCGAAAGAAGACCAAAGTGGTGTAGTGCGTTTTGGGTGGGGGCGACCCTGCGTGCTTCTATTGGAGACCTCTTGGTGTGGACTCACCCGAAGTAATGACACCATGTCTCATCTCCAGGGATTACTTGTGACAGGAACTCATTCCCTCAAGATGTTCGAAAGAGAGTCCCATTCAACATGCTTCTTGCGCTAGTTTGAAGACTGTGAGGCATTGAGTGGGCAAAGTTCCAGTCTGTCTTTAATGATGGCGTGAACACTTCCTACGCTCAATCCGATCTCTGGGGCAATGGCTACTACCGTAATCGTCAGTCTCGAATAATAGAGCACACACATGCTGGACAATGGCATCGGTTATGCGGTACTGCGTTACACACCGTCCTTTCCTGAATCGCTTGTAAGACGTCTTGACCTCTCCAACACACACACTTGTGCCATTCTTCGACGAATTTCCGTTTCCCGTACGCATTCCGTTGTCAGAAAACACGCTACATCACTTCAATGTTCTTTTGTAGTCTCCCTTTCTCTGTTTTCACCACGGCTGAGTGCAGTGGACGGTCGACGCGTGCGCGTACTCGCTCTATCGTCACGTTAGTCTCCACCCGTGTCCCTCTAGCGGCGAGTTTGGGACGTCACCGCTCATATGCTGGCTGCGTTTTCTTCCGCAGGCAAATGACATTGCGATCCTTTCAGCGGTTTTCGTTTTACAGCCTGTGGCTTGTTTGTGTTTGAATGCACCTTGTATGTCAGAAGTCAAACTTGTACGCCAAACGAGGACTCCAGCCCTGACACCAGCATTTCGAGGGTAAACAGTAGTCAGTGGCGTTATCTAAGGTTCGTCTACACGAGCCATAGTTTACGGTAATATTGGCCGCAGTAGTGTTGCCATCAACATTCACCTACGAGTGTGTAGGTTATACATTAGTGGAATGAAACGTCCTATTACCTCACGAATAAAGGAATACGAGAGGCACATTTTGCTGTGACAATGCTAGTCAATGACGGCAGATCATCTTCATGACTGTGGAAAAACTTGTTCAGGGAAACTCCAATATTAGCTAGGGAGCCGCTCGCTTAAAAGGTGGAAAGGAGACTGAAAGCACTAATGCCTACTAACGTGAATCGCGACAAAGAACGAATCGTCTTGGTTGCTGGGAGTAAAAGTGTCGGCCAAAGGTAAGATACACTGGTGTGCGAACCTTAAGAACGAAAGTAACTTTTGCAGGATGTGTTATCGCCACACGCGTGAGGTGCTGCAATAAGTATCGATGGAACGTGGACCATACAGAGAAAGAACTGCTACAGTATAGTACAGAAGGTAATTGAAAGAAATACGCTATGAGACGAACAGAATGACATTTTTATTCGGAGATAACAACTACACTGAAATCAGCGCGGTTTACAATTGTCCACTAGACACAACAAACTGCGAGACATGGTTCTCAATAGTGTGTATGGTGACCATGGATGGAAATTTATGGTGTGCAACTTGCTGCCAAGCTGGGGAAAAGGTACGGGGTTCTTGTGGTAGGACGTTCCACTCCTGCATCATGACTGTTGACAACTGCTGGGTGGGCAATGCGTCTCTCCACAGCAGCTTACAAGTCTCAGATGGGATTCAAGTCGGGGGAACGGGCAGGCCAGTGTATTCGCCAAATATCCTTTCGTTCCAAGAGCTGCTCCACTTGCGCAATTCCATGTGGTCGTTCATTGTCGTCCATAAAAATGAAGTCAGTGCCGAATGCACGCACATGAGGAAGGAGTATGGTGTCAAAATATCGTTGACCAGTGAGTGTGCTGTGTTCAAAGATCTGGAGGTCTATACAACCATGCAACAATATACCACCCCACACCATAACACCTGTATGACTAAAACGATCATGGTCGACAGTTTTCCCTGTTTCATTACGTGTTCACACCTCTCACCTTACGATGGGACGTCCAGTATTGTCGAACATGATCGTTTTGGTGGTTCATAAGTTTTAGTGTGGGGAGACATAACGTTAAACGCACTCCAAATCTTTCAACACGGTACAATCCCTGGTCAACGTTATGGCGACACTGTACTCCCTCCGAATGTGCGTCTTTTCAGAGGTGCATTCGACCCGGACTTCATTTTAATGACCGATAATGCGCGACCGCAACGAGCAACGAAGGTCGAGAAGCTCTTGCAACGAGAGGTCATTCAGCGAATGAACTGGCCTGCGCGTCCCCCCAACGTAAATTCTATAGAGCACGTATGGGATGCGGTGGGGAGACTTATTGCAGCACATCCTCAGGCACCAACTGCCATCCAACAAATTGTCGATGCCGCGCGAGGTAGCCACGCGGTCTGACCGCCTTGCCACGGTTCGCGCGGCTCACCCCGTCGAAAGTTCGAGTCCTCCCTCGTCCATCAGTGTGTGTGTGTGTGTGTGTGTGTGTGTGTGTGTGTGTGTGTGTGTGTGTGTGTGTGTGTGTGTGTGTGTGTGTTGTCCTTAGCGTAAGTTAGTTTAAGTTAGACTAAGTAGTGTGTAAGCCTAGAGAGCGATGACCTCAGCAGTTTGGGCTCATAGGAACTTACCACATAAAAAAAAAGGTCAGTCGCGTTGGTGGAGGAATGGATGGGCCTACGACAGGAACTCCTTACTAACCTTCTGGCCAGCATTGCGGTCCTCGGTGATCGCCCACCCTACGATGAACCATCTCCAGCGTATTGTAATGTCCACGTATTATCATAAATCGCGATGACTTCAGTATAATTATTGTGTTTCAATGAAAATGTCTTTTTCTCTCGTCTTCCCGTGCATCTCTTTCAGTTACCATCTGTACTATGCTGTGGCGTTCTGTCGATGAGTGGTCCAAGTTTCATCGAGCTACGCTACTTGGCAGTGGCACACAATGCGAAAGTTGTTTTCGTCCTTACGTTTTGCGCAGCAGTGCACTACGTCATTGTAGTGGCTTGCCTCGTCATCGGCGGAAGTGAGTGAACAGAAATTAAAATAAAAATTAGTATCAAAAAAGCATCGCAGTACCCAGTTCCCCGATCATAGTATCAGATGAAAAAGGTGGTTCAGTTTCGTTCTTAATAAACTGATACTAACAGCAGAATGAAATTGCTCTATATAAGATCTGAACGTAGCCGTGCCAGTAGTAAATACACATGCTGAATACCATTTGCAAAAGTGACCGAAGCATGGGTTAGAAAACATGACTATGCCGTTGTATGCACGGAAAATTTTTATTGTAAATGACAGTGGTCTGTTAATACTATGCCCCTACATTGTGGGGACTGTTACAAAAGGACTTATTTGTGCTTGCCAGCAAGCACTTACTAAGACGGCATTTTTTCCGTGTCCGATGGCCACGTTCTAGTCGCAACGTTGATTATATCCAGTGCATAATGTGAAATAGAAAAGGAAAATTATTCGTTGTGGAACTGCTTAACTAAATGTTGGTTTCCAGAACGAAGAAGATAGTTAGGTCTAATAGCACTTCAGATCATCCGCCCTTGGTTTGATACGACGGCGAGATGCGCGAATTTTAAACTTTTTATTCACCTGTGAAAGCGAACTCTGTGTTTATTCAGGTTTGTATCTGAAGCTACGTAATAGTGATAAGAAAGCTACGCGCGTGACATGTTTTACACGGGACAGAGTGATGGTGAAAATGACTGGAAGCCAGTGTAAATCGTGTCCACACCGTGAAGGCAGAAAGGCCGTTCACGTTAAACAAATTATTTTCATGCTCTGTCACACCGTTAGGTAATTCTGAAACTTCGATTTCGTAACTTTCGAGCAGTAGGTATTCCTGGATGAATGAACAGGCTGTATGCCTCTTTTAGTAAGAACGATGTCAGTTTAGCATGTAAAGAACTATCGTGGATTTATTGTTATTTTGCTGGAACAAAGATTGAAGTGCAACGAGTGATTATACGAATGTCCACAATATCTCTACGATGATCTAAGGCAGTTTTGTCAGCTCTGCCCTTATGCTCACTTGTCGTTTTCCAGTAATCATCTTACTGTGATGTGCATAATAAAGAGAAAGAAAGTCGCGCTTAGCTGCTAGATAGCTAGTTTTCAGACGTGATTAAGGAATTGGAAGATTTATCTGGGTTTGATATGATAGTCAGGACGTAGATATCGTGGGCTACGATCTCACCGACGGCTGTTGCTCGATGTTAGTGCTCACTTGAACTTGAAGGGTATACAGATTGGTTTCAGCACCGAAGAGTGAAGAAACGTCATCCCCAGAAGGCAAGGACAGCTGAGGCTGTAGCTGCTAGCAGAGGCGCACTCCGGTTTCAGCGATTGGTATGCGTCGAGAGACGCTTTAGGGTAGTTGTCCGCTCAAAATAACATTGATCGTATCTCTCATGACAATACGTTCCACTCCCTCACGTAGTGGCTATTCAGAAGGACGTCTACTGCATCACTCGGACGTCACGTAGGCTCATAAATGGAAATGACTATGCTCGCGCAACGAGCATGCCAATTCCACGATCGACCCTGAAAAAGTAATTTTTTTTAACTGTCTGAAACGTTCCAGTTTCCACTCCATTCACGGATTGGCGTGAACCCAGGCAAGTGTGTGTGTGTGTGGGGGGGGGGGGGCTGCGTATTTGAAGAGAACACATATTGCATTGGACATTTCCGGTAAATTTGTGAGAAGATCACTGAGTAAACTATTAAACTGTAAACTGACTCCAGGTCATGATTTCAGATTTCATTTGTCTTGAACACGAGCGGAGTTTAGCGATCGATGCTCTACATGACTCCCATTTACGTGTCAGCTGGAAGACTCTTTTGAGTCCTAGATCTTCTGACTGCTTTGATTGGGCCCGCCATGAATTCCTCTCCTGTGCCAACCTCTTCATCTCGGAGTAGCACTTGCAACCTACGTCCTCAATTGCTGAATGTATTCCACTCTCTGCCTTCCTCTACAGTTTTTGCTCTCTACAACTTCCTCTAGTAGCATCGAAGTTACTCTGTGGTGTCTTAACAGATGTCCTATCATCCTGTCCCTACTCCTTATCAGTGTTTTACACATACTCCTTTCCTCTCCGATTCTGCCCATAACCTCGTCATTCCTTACCTTACCTGTCCATTTTCAACATTCATCTATAGCACCACATCTCAGATGCTTCGATTCTCTTCTGTTCCGGTATTCGCACAGTCCATGTTTCACGGCCCTACAGTGCTGTGCTCCAAACGTAGTCTCAGAGACGTCTTCCTCAAATTAAGGCCTAGTAGAGTTCGCTTGGCCAGGAATGCCCTTTCTGCCAGTGCTAGTCTGCTTTTGATGGCCACCTTGCTCCGTCCGTCATTGGTTTTAGTGCTGCCCAGGTAGCAGAATTGCTTAACTTCATCTATTTCGTGACCATCAGTCCTGATGTTAAGTTCCTCGCTGTTCTCATATCTACTGCATCTCATTACCTTCTTCCTTCTTCGATTTACTCTCAATCCATATTCTCTACTCATTAGACTCATCATTCAGCCGACAGTGTAATTCTTCTTCACTTTCACTGTGGACAGAAATGTCATCAGTGAATCTTATCATTGGTATCCTTTAACCTTGAACTTTAATTCTACTTTGAATAATAATTTTATTTCCATCATTGCTTCTTGGATGTGTAGATTGAATAGTAGGGGCAAAAGAGTACATCCCTGTCTTACAAGATTTTTAATCCTAGCAATTCGTCCTTGATATTCCACTCTCATTGTTCCCTCTTGGCTCCTGTAAGCATTGTAAATTACTTGTCTTTCCCAAAAACTTACCCCAATTTTTCTCAGAATTTAGAGCGTCTTTCCCAAAAACTTACCCCAATTTTTCTCAGAATTTAGAGCGTCTTGCACCACTTTACGTTGTCGAACACTTATTCCAGATCAACAAATCCTAAGAAGGTGTTTTGATTGAGCCAAACTGATAGTCATCTATGACATCCTCAATTTTCTTTTCGATTCTTCTCCATATTATTCTTGCCAGACACTTGGATTCATGAGCTGTTAAGCAGATCGTGCGATAGCTCTCGCACTTGTCAGCTCTTGCAGTTTTTGGAATTGTGTGGATATTTTTCCGAAAGTCTGATGGTATGTTAAGTCATACATTCTAACACCTACGTGAATAGTCGTTTTGTTGCCACTTCCCCCAATGATTTTAGAAATTCTGATGGAATGTTACCTATTCCGTTTGCCTTATTTGATCTTAAGTCCTCCAAGTGTTATTTAAATTTTGAGTCTAATACTGGATCCCCTATCTCTTCTAAATCGATTCCTGATTCTTCTTCTATTACATCAGACAAATCTTCCCACGCTTACAGTTCTTCAGTGTACTCTTTCCACTTACCCGCTGTCTCCTCTGCATTTAACAGTGGAATTCCCGTTGCACTCTTAATGTAGTCATCCTTGCTTTTAATGTCACCAAGGTTGTTTTGACTTAACTATGCGGTTCTAGGCGCTGTAGTCCGGAACCGCGCGACTGCTACGGTCGCAGGTTCGAATCCTGCCTCGGGCATGGATGTGTGTGATGTCCTTAGGCTAGTTAGGTTTAAGTAGTTCTAAGTTCTAGGGGACTGATGACCTCAGATGTTAAGTCCCATAGTGCTCAGAGCCATTTGAACTTTTTGACTTAACTATATGTTGAGTCTGTCCTTCCGACAATCATTTCTTTTTCGATGTCTTCACATTTTTCCTGCAGCCATTTAGTCTTTGCTTCCCTGCACTTCCTATTTATTTCGTTCTTAAGTGACTTGTATTCCTGCATTCCAGAGTTTTCAGGAACATTTTTGTATTTCCTCCTTTCATCAATCAATTGAAGTATTTCTTCTGTTAGCCATGGTTTCTTCGCAGTTAGCTTCTTCGTACCTACGTTTTTTCTTCCGTGATTGCCCTTTTTAGAGATGACCATTCCTCTTCAGCAGAACTGCCTACTGAGCTATTCCTTATTACTGTATGTATAGCTTTAGAAAACTTCAAGCGTATCTCGTCATTTTTAGTACTTCCGCGTCCCACTTCTTTGCGTATTGATTCTTCCCGACTACTGTCTTCAAGCTACTCCTCGTCACTACTACATTGTGATCCGAATCTATATCTGGTCCTGGGTACGCCTTACAATCCAGTATCTGCATTCGTTATCTGTGTTTGACCAAGATGTAATCTAACTGAAATCTTCCCGTATCACCCGGCTTTTTCCAAGAATACCTCCAATTCTTGGAATTCTTGAACAGAGTATTCGCTATTATTAGCTGAAAGTTATTACAGAACTCTTTCTCCTGTCTCATTCCTTGTCCCACTCCACATTCACCTGTAACCTTTTCTTCTACTCCTCCCCTACAACCACATTCCAGTCCGCCATGACTATTAGATTTCCGTCTACCTTTACGTATTAAATTACCGTTTAGTATCCTCATTTACTTTGTCTATCTCTTCGTCTTCAGCTTGTGACCTCTGCATGTATACTTGAACTATCGTCGGTGTTTGCTATCGATTCTGATAACAACCCTGTAACAGAACTGTTCACAGTAATAGTCTCTCTGCCCTAACTTCCTGTTCATAACGAATCTTACTCCCGCAATACAATTTTTTCCGCTGTTTATATTACTCTCTACTCATCTGACCAGAAATCCTTTTCTTCTTTGCATCTGGAGGACTGTAATACACGTAATGTTGTCGAGAACACCACAAAAATCCTACACAACTCAGGAATCAGGGAAGCAAAAGGAGGACGTGCACGGTTAATGATTACATATTGTATACAGCACACACGTTTGTCATACAAGTAAACGATAAAGGCTCTCTGCACGACGATAAATGTATGATAACAAGTCTCTCATTGGAGTTGAGGAGGTAATATATGTGCAGTCAAAGCAAGAGACTTAATTATGTCTGCTGTATTTGAAAGAGAGTTCTGCATCGCCAAGGGGAATGAAGTATTTTGGCGTGTCACGTGACAGACATGTCGCCACAGATAGTCTGGGCATTAGTTGAAAGCATTATGGGAAAGACATGCAACTTCAGCGCATGTGATCGTTGATACCTGATGCATGGATCTCCGAGGCAATCAACTACTGGGTTTTAAAAGTTTCACCGTGGCAAAAATTTGCCGCGAATATTTCGATTCGGAGAGATCTGCCACCGCCAGAGTCGAGGACTACGGGGAACAGTTGTTGATGATACAGATCGCTGTCAGCTATCGCTGTTTGTAGTGGAAACTAGACGAGCCACAGTGTCTCGAATAGCATGTCAGTTCGGTGGTAAACAACAAAAATTGCTGTATAGCCGTACCATTCATTAGCGCGGGGCGTAGGAACACAAGTGTCATTGGACCCTCGAATCGTGGTAAAACACATGCACTGACGAGTCGCGATACCACGCCAGTGACGCAGTAAGGGCGCGTCCATACTGCAGTCTCACTGCTAGCACGTCCTGCCCACAGGTAGCCTTTATCCTGTAACGCTCACATCGCTAGTTCATCTACATCTATGTGATTACTCTGCTATTCACAATAAAGTGCCTGGCAGAGGGTTCAATGAACCACCTTCAAGCTGTCTCTCTACCGTTCCACCCTCGAACGGCGCGCGTGAAGAACGACCAATTAAATTTTTCGCGAAACCTGATTTCCTTATTATTTCGCTATGACCATTTCTCCCTATGTAGGTGAGTGCCAACAGAATGTTTTCGTAACCGGAGGAGAAAATTGGTGATTGAAATTTCATGAGAAGATCCCGTCGCAGCGAAAAACGCTTTTGTTTTGATGATTGCCACTCCAATTCACATATCATGTCTGTGTCACTGTCTCCCGTATTTCGCGATAATACAAAATGAGCTGCCCTTCTTTGAACTTTCTCGATGTCGTCCGTCAGTCCCACCTGATGCGGATCCCACACCGCACAGCGATACTCCAGAATAGGGTGGATAATCGTGGTGTAAGCATCATCATCTATGTCATCGTTCCAATTTAGGTTCTTTGTAATTGTAATCCCAAAGTATTTAGTTGAATTTACAGCCTTAAGACTTGTGTAACTTATTGCGTAATCAAAATTTAGCAGATTTCTTTTAGTACTCATGTGAATAACTTCACACTTTTCTTTATTCAGGGTCAGTTGCCGCTTTTCGCACCATACAGATATCTAAATCATTTTGCAGTTTGGTTTGGTCATCTGATGACTTCACAAGACGGTAAATGACAGCATCATTTGCAAACAATCTAATCTTGCCTTACTTACATTGGTGTGAAGCGAGAATGATAGTCTTCACATTGTCTGACGACACTAACAGTGGTCGTTCTCGACGAGCTCAAAAGTTATCCAGTGTTCTCTTTCAAACAGTTTTGAATGCCACAACAAATTTTGCTGTTAATTTAAATATTATTGACCCAGAAACAGTTAAACCTATGAAGA
Source organism: Schistocerca nitens (assembly GCF_023898315.1). NCBI lineage: Eukaryota > Metazoa > Arthropoda > Insecta > Orthoptera > Acrididae > Schistocerca > Schistocerca nitens. Next base: position 259,590,138 of record NC_064622.1, read on the forward strand.
TTCTGCCTGTAACATTTTAATACAGTTTCTGTGGACGAACAATTGGTAGGATTACTCCCTCCGAGGTAATACTTCGCTAGTTCTTATCTACAACCACTTCATGCACTACATCTGCTACAGGGGACTACATTAAAAAAAAATATTTGAACTAATATTTCGAGGGCATTCAATACGTAGTGCAACGCATTTTTTTCTGAGAGCAGATTTGTTTTATTCAGGATTCCAATATACTTTATAATTTTTTGACTACAAAACCCTGTTCTTCAGCATAATCTTCGTTCAATGCGACTGTCTTACGCCATGTAACTGGGAGAGCCTGTATACCTCCATAGTACCACTCTACTGGTAGACGTCGGAGCCAACGTCTTGTTGCAGCAGTAAACTTCCCGTCATCCACGTACCAATTCCTGCGGAGTTCATCCTTTATTGGACCAAACACATGAAAGTCGAAAGGTGCAAGATCCGGCCTTTAGGGTGAATAAGGAAGAAGAGTCCAGTAGAGTTTTGTGGGCTCCACTCGGGTGCGCAGACTCGTGCGAGGCCTTGCGTTGTCGTGTACAAGGAGAAGTTCGTTTGCACTTTCGGAGCGACGAACATGCTGAACTCGGTTCTTCAATTTCCTGAGGGTACCGCAATACACTTCCGAGGTGATCTTTGCGAGGTGAGGGAGGACATCAAACAGAATAACCCTTCAGGGTCCCACAAGACGGTCGTCGTGACTTAACTAGCTGAGAGTGCTGCTTTGAACTTTTTTTTTTCAGAGGAAATGAGGTGTGACATTTTGTTTCCGGTTCGAAGTGATTGCCTGTAACGATGTTCGACAAAAAGTGTCAGGATCAGCCTCGTAACGCGCAAGCAATTCCGCCCAGATGTTACTTCATCGTTCATTATGGCTTTTGTTAGGCGGCGACTAAACCAGTGGGCACACACGTTTGACTACCCCAATTGGTGGTTAAGTGTATCAGCAATAACAACGGAGACGTTTAGTTGTGCAGTGATCCGCCGATCCCCGCGAAAGTATGTGTCCACACGTTCCAACATTACAGGAGTCACAGCTGTGTACGGCAGGCCGGAACTCGGGAGATCCGACGCGACTGGGTGTTCTTGTTGCGGTGGTGACAGAGGCCTCGCCCAACGACTCGCCGTGCTTTTGTTCAGTGTCAGGTGTCCGTATACTTTATGCAGACGCCTCTGAATATCACTAAACTGTTTTTCCGCAAAAAAATAAACGAAATAATAAGAGATACTCAATGACATGATTTCTGCTTGGAACGCACTCCCGTTACAGACGCTGTTTTGTTGGCTACGTATAGCGCCATCACGTATCTTAACTTCATGGAAGTATAGGGCCGAAGCGGGAATATTACACGATGTCCCACTTTTTTCAACCAAAATTGGCCGAAAAAATGTGTTGCATCCTTTATTGAATGTCCGTCATATACTGTAAGAAGTGGTTTGTGATTATCTGTATGCCTCTCGTCCCAGTTAATTGTCCATTCAGATAGTGCTGAAGTAAGTACCAGTTTTAGAATGTCACTTGTAGTGTGTATATTATGTCCTAGTTGGACAAGAAACACTATTATCTGCGTATGGTGATATCTTTGGTAAGATACTGCGATAATGCAATCGCTCTACAAAGGAGATTGTTAAATAGACACTTGGGCAACCTATTTTAGAATACTGAACAGACACTTGAAGATGGATGCTAATTTTAAGACCCACAGCGGGCCTGTTTCATCACCACCAAGCCGTGCAGGCGGTTTGCGGACAGCGAGGCTGCGGCATAATCGCACCTTAAGACTATGTCGAAAGCCACGGGTATGATGCGGTGGGTGGACAGTTTATCCATTTGTTTACGCGACGGTTTCGTAACAGTGCCTTGGTCCCAAAGAAGGCGGTCCGACTCTTCGATGTTTCTGAGGGGTTGCCAAGAGTCCACATTTTGGGCTGTGAATATTAATGGCGAAATCAATGTACGAGGAAGGAACATAACACTAACAAACGTTTATCTTCCTAACAGCGCGTTTAGACGTAATTTAATTATACTGTGTGCGAGGCTGTTGGTGATAAACCTGATGCTTTCGAAGAACCTTTCATTATACAACTATTCTGTGCGTTTTACCGTTGATATTTATCACCTGCCGCAGACTTCTTCCGCAGATCCAAGCCAAAAAGAGGAGCCTGTTATTGGCGTCGTTATCACACTGATGGCAACCGGACGGTGAAGCCCGCCCGCCTGCTGAATTAATTCGACAGTTTTCGATAGGACGGCGAACGCAGCTGGGACAGGTCTTCTAAGCGGCAGGTTTGCTGATCGGTCATTGACCGGTTATTATGTTCTCTTCCTGTTTGTACAGCGCCATATGTGCCACTACCGACGGCCGCGAGATGGCCCCCTTGAATCTACGGCCTTCACTTTGGGTCCGTTGAACATCACTGCTGCATATATTCTTTACTCAGCATCGCATCCAATTACGCTCTCCTTCCGCGGCGGGAACTACCTGCTTCTATATTCGGCGCGCAGCAACACACTTCCCGGTTGGCTTGTCTACGTCAAGAGATAATCACTATGAATTCTGTTGAGTAGATGGGAACAGGTGCTCGGTCCGTGATGGCAGCAAGAAATATGTTGTGGTCACGCCCTCCAACATAGCAGAAGGGCTCTTCAGTGTTGTGAAATCTTCCCGATCATTTTACCGCCTGTTATTCTTCATTTCTTTGCTGTTGATGACACACTCGATTGACTAAAGTTCAAGAAACTAACCGGTCTTGGTCATAACTAAATTATTCTGGAAGTCTAACTAAAAACAAAAATACATAATGCTACGTTCGCGCCTGCATGTATCACAGCTAGCTCACGCTAGACTCTACCAGTTATGTTACCGTCAAAATACTAACGTATGTTGATTACCTATCAGCCAGGCGCGACGAACTTGAACATAAGTTTTGTAAGTTTAAAAGAATGGGCTTCGGACACTTTCACAAGAAAAGGTCTTACCTAATTTTAAGTGCTTATCCACTCTTCAGCAGTTTCCCTGTGTGCCCATTCGCCAGCTTCCATGATAATGGCAGTTTTTCCCTTTCACATCTCTCTTCCTTGTCAGCTCTCCATGCTAATGTCGGCTGACCACGCTTCCTCCTTCCTGCGGCGACCATTCCAGGATTGCTTGTGACCATCGTCCCTGCTCCGTTAGCCGTACTTGGCTATACCATCGAAGAGCTAGGATTTTTGCACGACTGGTTGTTCCATATCCATTATCTCCCTAATTTCCTTCTCCGCTCTGTCCTGCATATTTTGGCTGCCCTCCTTATTCCAACCATCTCTACTATCTGTACTCTGCTCCTCTGCCGCTCCCGCAGGGTCCATCCTTGTGCAACGTAAGGTAATATAATTTCCACAGCTGTTTGCAGAATCCTCTTCTTTGTCTCCTTTGTTATTTCCCGGCTCCACAGAATCCCATTTAGCAATGTACATGCTCCTTTTGCCTGCTGGATTTTGTAAACGCGGGATCCAAAATAAAAGGACAGTGTATTAAAGTAGTAGCATAGAGCGTACAAATACGGCCGTCGGCTTACGGTGAGAAACAGGAAAAGCAGCGCCGCCAGATCAAGGTTCAAATGGCTCTGAGCACTATGGGACTTAACATCTGAGGTCATCAGTCCCCAACAACTTAGAACTACTTAAACCTAACTAAGTACATCAGACACATCCATGCCGGAGGCAGGATTCGAACCGCTCGGTCACAGAGGCCGGCTCAGATCAAGGGAAGCACTGAAAGGCCCCCCCCCCCCCCCCCCTCCGTGAGAAAGACAATTGTAAGGCCAGGTGCAAATGTGTTAACCATAGGAAACAGGCGGAACACATGTTTTACACGAATGTTCTTAGTGGTAAGCATGGGCGATTCCGTGCTGCACCATGTTAGGCGAAAAATCAGTAACTTGGGTACTCGGAGTATTTCGCGGCGGCATGACTGGATAAAATCTTCCCGGTTTCCAAGTCGCGTCAATTCGAATAAAATTCTCGAGCTTTAGATGGCCAGCTCCGCCCTCGTCGTCTGGAGTAAAACTACTGACTGTGAAACGATCATGCGGAGACTAGCCATCGAAAGCTCGAGAATCTTGTTCGAATTGACGCGGCTTGGAAACCGGGAAGATTTTATTCAATCAGTAACTTCTTTGCTAAGTAACCACCATTGTGAGACCATAGAAAATGAGAATAATTTGCGATCTTCCATGTCGGAATTCGGCACATTTACTACCGGTATTCTACTTGCACTTGGAAATCACGGTGTAACCTCTCGGCCACATGACATGCTGCTGCAAGAAGTTTCCAATGCTTACCACTAAGAACTGCCATGTACAAAAGCTTTCAACTGATGCTGATGATTAACTATTGGAACGTGTAGTGGGCGAACGAAAACTTAGTGATTGACGCAGAATGATAGAATTATATCATTGTAATGGAGTCACACTCCTAACAACATTCTTCTGACTGGTTTGATGCAGCCCGCCACGAATTCCTCGTCTGTGCCAACCTCTTCATCCCAGAGTAGCAATTGCAACCTACGGCCGGCCGTTGTGGCCGAGCGGTTCTAGGCGCTGCACTCTGGAACCGCGCGACCGCTACGGTCGCAGGTTCGAATCCTGACTCGGGCATGGATGTGTGTGATGTTCTTAGGTTAGTTAGGTTTAAGTAGTTCTAAGTTCTAGGGGACTGATGACCTCAGAAGTTAAGTCCCTTAGTGCTCAGAGCCATTTGAACCATTTTTTGAACCTACGTCCTCAATTATATCCTGGGTGTTTTCCGAACTGTATTCGTAAACGCGGAGTCCAAAATAGAGGCCAGTGTATTAAAATAGTAGCGTAGAGCATTCGAATACGAATCTGTTTTCCTCTACACTTGTAACCTTCCACAGCTTCCTTTACTACGATTAAAGCTATTCCCTGAACTCTTAGCGGATGTCCTACCATCCTGTTCTTTATTGTTGTTAGTGTTTTCCATATATTCCTTTCCTCGCCGATTCTCCGGAGAACCTCCTCTTTCTCACCTTATCAGTGCACTTTAAACATTTTTCTAAAACACCACATGTCAGATGCTTCGATTCTCTGCTGCTCTGATTTTCCCACAGTCCATATGTCACTAACATACAATGCTGTGCTCCAAACGTGCCTTTTCGGAAATTTCTTCCTCAAATTAAGACCTATGTTTTATACTTGTAGGCTTCTCTTGGCCAGGAATGCCCTTTTCGTCAGTGCTAGTCTGATTTTGATGTCCTCCTTCCTGCGATCGGCATGGATTATTTTGTCGACTAGGTATCAGAATTCCTTAATTTCACCTACTTCGTGATCACCAACCCTGATGTTAAGTTTCTCGCTGTTCTCATTTCTGTTACTTCTCATTACTTTCGTCTTTCTTCGATTTATTCTCAGTCCATATTCATTAGACTGTTCGTTTCATTCAGTAGAATTTTATTCAGCAAGCATTCAGCAGATCTTGTAATTCTTCACTTCCACTGCGGATAGCAATCTCACCAGCGAATCTTATCAATGATATCCTGTCACCTTGAATTTAAATCCCACTCCTGACACTTTCTTTTGTTTCCGTCATTACTTCTTCGATGTATTTGAACAGTAGGTGCGAGAAGACTACACCCTTTTTAATCAGAGCAGTTCGTTCTTCGTCTCCCACTCTTATTATTCCCTCTTGGTTCTTGTACATATTGTATATTACCCTTCTTTTCCTATAGCTTACCCATATTTTTCTGAAAATTTTGAACATCTTGCGCCGTTTGACATTGTCGAACGCTTTTTACAGGTGGGCAAATCCTATGGAGGTGTCTGGATTTTTCTTCAGTCTTCCGTTATCAAACGCAACGTCAGAATTGCCTCTCTGGTGCCTTTACCCCTCCTAAAACCAAACTGATCGTCATCTAACATAGCCTCAATTTTTTTTTGTTCCATTCTTCTTCATATTATTCTGGTCAGCAACTTTGATCCATGAGCTGCTGAGCTGATTGTGTGATAATTCTCGCACTTGTCGGCTCTTACAGTCTTCGGAAGTGTACGGATAATACTTTTCCGAAAGACTGATGGTATGTTGTCATACTCATACATTCTACGCACCAACGTGAATAATCGTTTCATTGCTATTTCCCCCAATACCTTCACAAATTCTGATGGAATGTTGTCTGTCCCTTCTGTCTTAGACGATCGTAAGTCTTCCAAAGTTCATTTAAATTTTGATTCTAATACTGAATCCCCTCTCTCTTTTCTTCTCCTACGACGGCATCGGACAAGTCTTATCCCTCATAGAAGCTTTCAATATGATTCTTCCACCTGTCTGCTCTCTCCTCTGCATTTAACAGTGGAATTCCCATTGCACTCTTAATGTTACCACTCTTGCTGTTATTTCACCAAAGGTTCCTTTGACTTTCCTACATGCTGAGATGTCCTTCCGACAATCATTTCTTTTTCGATTTCTTCACGTTTTCCGTGCAGCCATTTCGCCTTAGCTTCCTTGCACTTCCTGTTTATTTCGTTCCTAAGTGACTTGTATTGCTGTATTCCTGAATTTCCATGTTCTTTCTTTTTCATCGATCGGCTGAAGTATTTCTTGCCTTACCCGTGGTTTCTTCGCAGTGACATTTTTTTGTACCTACGATTTTCTTTCCAACGTCTGTGAGTGCCCTTTTTAGAGATGTCTGTACCTCTTCAGCAGAACTATATACTGAGCTATTCCTTACCGCAGTATCCATAGTCTCAGATACCTTCAAGCTTATATCGTCATTGCTTAGTACTTCCATATCTCACTTCTTTGTACCTTGATATTCCTGTCTAATATCTTAAACTTCAGCCTGCTATTCATCATTACTATATTGTGATCTGAGTCTGTATCTCTTCCTAGGTACACCTTACAATCCAATATCAGATTTCGGATTCTCTGCTTGGCCATGATGTAATCTAACTGAAATTTTTCTGTATATCGCCCGGCCTTTCCCCATTATACCTCCTCCTCCTGTGATTCTTGAATAGAAAAAATGGTTCAAATGGCTCTGAGCACTACGGGACTTAACATCTGTGGTCATCAGTCCCCTAGAACTTAGAACTACTTAAACCTAACTAACCTAAGGACATCACACACATCCATGCCTGAGGCAGGATTTGAACCTGTGACCGTAGCAGTCGCGCGGTTCCGGACTGAGCGCCTAGAACCGCTAGACCACCGCGGCCGGCTCTTGAATAGAGTATTCGCTATTACTGGCTGAAATTTATTGCAGAGACCAATTAATCTTTCTCTTCTTTCTTAGTATCAAGCCTGTATTCTCCCGCAACCCTTTCTTCTACTCCTTACCCTGCTACCAGACTATTAGATTTTTATCTGCCTTTTGCATAATGAATTACCCGTTCAATAACATCGTATACGTTGAAACTTCCTGGCAGATTAAAACTGTGTGCCCGACCGAGACTCGAACTCGGGACCTTCGCCTTTCGCGAAAGGCAAAGGTCCCGAGTTCGAGTCTCGGTCGGGCGCACAGTTTTAATCTGCCAGGAAGTTTCATATCAGCGCGCACTCCGCTGCAGAGTAAAATCTCATTCTGGGAATCGTATACGTTGTCTGTCTCTTCATCTTCGGCTTGCGACGTCGACATGTATAGCTGAATTGTTGTTGTCGGTGTTGATTTGCTGTCGATTCTGATGAGAACAGTTCTATTACAGGACTGTTCACAGAAATTTATTCTGTGCCCTAGCTTCCTGTTTATGACGAATCCTACTCCTGTTTTGCCGGCCGGAGTGGCCGTGCGGTTCTAGGCGCTACAGTCTGGAACCGAGCGACCACTCCAGTCGCAGGTTCGAATCCTGCCTCGGGCATGGATGTGTGTGATGTCCTTAGGTTAGTTAGGTTTAATTAGTTCTATGTTCTAGGCGACTGATGACCTCAGAAGTTAAGTCGCATAGTGCTCAGAGCCATTTGAGCCTACTCCTGTTTTACCAATTGCTTCTGCTGTTGATATTACCCTATACTCAGCTGACCAGACAGCCTGGTCTTCTTTCCATTTCACTTCACTGACCACCACTATATGTAGATCGACCCTTAGCATTTTCCTTTCCAGATATTCTAGTTCCCCTACCACGTTCAAACTTTCCACATTCCACACCCCGACTCGTTGAATATTACCCTTTCATTGGTTATTCAATCTTCTTCTCATGGTCACCTCCCCCCTGGCAGTCCCCTCCCGGAGATCCGAATGGGGGACTAGTCTGGAATCTTTTGACAGTGGAGATGTCATCTTGAGACTTTTCAATTACAGGCCACATGCCCTGTGGATACACGTTACGTGTCTTTAATGCTGTATTTTCCATTGCCTTCTTCCTCCTCATGCCCTTGATCGTTGCTGATGGTTCCACTTTTAGGGGCAGTTTCCCATCCCATGAACAAGAGAGTGCCCCGAACCTCTGTCCGCTTCTGCGTCCTCTGTGACAAGGCCGTGGCAGAGTGAGGACAACTTTGTATCCCTGAAGTCAGAGTTTAAGCGGTGGCGCTGTTCGGACACGGTACCGAGGACGTTTTGATTTTCAATCAAAGAATCTACCCCTAGATCACGGGTGCTTTGCACATAATCCTTAGTGGATGTAACAGTCAAGCTGTGGTTGTTCAAAGTGTACTCATAGCATTATGTCACTCTGTCGCTTCTCCCAAGATTATATCTGATCACTGCGTCATAGATACTAGTATATACTTCAGTACTCGCCAGAATATGTGTACAATAGAATACAATAAGGGAGAAATGGAATACTGCAGTCACGTTTGTGATTATTTCAGTTATGTAACACGTCTTCAATTGCTTACTGAACATCGCTCCCTATTCATAGCCTTTAGTATATATCCCTTGATTTGTTCTCGCAGTTAGCAGGTTCTGTTGTTGAACTTGAGGGGAAAGTTTTTTGGTAAGACACCCACAAAATAATTTATGTTGTGGAGACGTCACGTAAGGAAACATTGTACGATAGCGGTCCAAATGAAAGCGTTAAGTACCTCGCATACAGCAATTCATTCGGAAAATGAAATAATCAAGCGCCTTAATGTATAGGGGCTGAAATATCAAACAAAAATAGCGTTTTTGAGGATCTGCTCAGTAAGCTCACCGCAATCTACCTTTGACTAATGTGTTGTTGTTGTTGTGGTCTTCAGTCCTGAGACTGGTTTGATGCAGCTCTCCATGCTACTCTATCCTGTGCAAGCTTCTTCATCTCCCAGTACCTACTGCAACCTACATCCTTATGAATCTGCTTAGTGTATTGATCTCTTGGTCTCCCTCTACAATTTTTACCCTCCACGCTGCCCTCCAATGCTAAATTTGTGATCCCCTGATGCCTCAAAACATGTCCTACCAACCGATCCCTTCTTCTAGTCAAGTTGTGCCACAAACTCCTCTTCTCCCCAATCCTATTCAATACCTCATTAGTCACGTGATCTAACCACCTTATCTTCAGCATTCTTCTGTAGCACCACATTTCGAAAGCTTCTATTCTCTTCTTGTCCAAACTGGTTAACGTCCATGTTTCACTTCCATACATGGCTACACTCCATACAAATACTTTCAGAAATTACTTCCTGACACTTAAATCTATACTCGATGTTAACAAATCTCTCTTCTTCAGAAACGATTTCCTTGCCATTGCCAGTCTACATTTTATATCCTCTCTACTTCGACCATCATCAGTTATTTTACTCCCTAAATAGCAAAACTCCTTTACTACTTTAAGTGTCTCATTTCCTAATCTAATCCCCTCAGCATCACCCGATTTAATTTGACTACATTCCATTATCCTCGTTTTGCTTTTGTTGATGTTCATCTTATATCCTCCTTTCAAGACACTGTCCATTCCGTTCAACTGCTCTTCCAAGTCCTTTGCTGTCTCTGACAGAATTACAATGTCATCGGCGAACCTCAAAGTTTTTACTTCTTCTCCATGAATTTTAATACCTACTCCGAATTTTTCTTTTGTTTCCTTTACTGCTTGCTCAATATACAGATTGAATAACATCGGGGAGAGGCTACAACCCTGTCTCACTCCTTTCCCAACCACTGCTTCCCTTTCATGCCCCTCGACTCTTATAACTGCCATCTGGTTTCTGTACAAATTGTAAATAGCCTTTCGCTCCCTGTATTTTACCCCTGCCACATTCAGAATTTGAAAGAGAGTATTCCAGTTAACGTTGTCAAAAGCTTTCTCTAAGTCTACAAATGCTAGAAATGTAGGTTTGCCTTTTCTTAATCTTTCTTCTAAGATAAGTCGTAAGGTTAGTATTGCCTCACGTGTTCCAACATTTCTACGGAATCCAAACTGATCTTCCCCGAGGTCCGCTTCTACCAGTTTTTCCATTCGTCTGTAAAGAATTCGCGTTAGTATTTTGCAGCTGTGACTTATTAAACTGATAGTTCGGTAATTTTCACATCTGTCAACACCTGCTTTCTTTGGTATTGGAATTATTATATTCTTCTTGAAGTCTGTGGCTATTTCGCCTGTCTCATACATCTTGCTCACCAGATAGAAGAGTTTTGTCATGACTGGCTCTCCCAAGGCCATCAGTAGTTCTAATGGAATGTTGTCTACTCCCGGGGCCTTGTTTCGACTCAGGTCTTTCAGTGCTCTGTCAAACTCTTCACGCAGTATCTTATCTCCCATTTCATCTTCATCTACATCCTCTTCCATTTCCATAATACTGTCCTCAAGTACATCGCCCTTGTATAAACCTTCTATATACTCCTTCCACCTTTCTGCCTTCCCTTCTTTGCTTAGAACTGGGTTGCCATCTGAGCTCTTGATATTCATACAAGTGGTTCTCTTCTCTCCAAAGGTCTCTTTAATTTTCCTGTAGGCAGTATCTATCTTACCCCTAGTGAGACAAGACTCTACATCCGTACATTTGTCCTGTAGCCATCCCTGCTTAGCCATTTTGCACTTTCTGTCGATCTCATTTTTGAGACGTTTGTATTCCCTTTTGCCTGCTTCATTTACTGCATTTTTATATTTTCTCCTTTCATCAATTAAATTCAATATTTCTTCTGTTACCCAAGGATTTCTACTAGCCCTCGTCTTTTTACCTACTTGATCCTCTGCTGTCTTCACTACTTCATCCCTCAGAGCTACCCATTCTTCTTCTACTGTATTTCTTTCCCCCATTCCTATCAATTGTTCCCTTATGCTCTCCCTGAAACTCTCTACAACCTCTGGTTCTTTCAGTTTATCCAGGTCCCATCTCCTTAAATTCCCACCTTTTTGCAGTTTCTTCAGTTTCAATCTGCAGTTAATAACCAATAGATTGTGGTCAGAATCCACATCTGCCCCTGGAAATGTCTTACAATTTAAAACCTGGTTCCTAAATCTCTGTCTTACCATTATATAATCTATCTGATACCTATTAGTATCTCCAGGATTCTTCCAGGTATACAATCTTCTTTTATGATTCTTGAACCAAGTGTTAGCTATGATTAAGTTATGCTCTGTGCAAAATTCTACAAGGCGGCTTCCTCTTTCATTTCTTCCCCCCAATCCATATTCACCTACTATGTTTCCTTCTCTCCCTTTTCCTACTGACGAATTCCAGTCACCCATGACTATTAAATTTTCGTCTCCCTTCACTACCTGAATAATTTCTTTTATCTCGTCATACATTTCATCAATTTCTTCATCATCTGCAGAGCTAGTTGGCATATAAACTTGTACTACTGTAGTAGGCATGGGCTTTGTGTCTATCTTGGCCACAATAATGCGTTCACTATGCTCTTTGTAGTAGCTAACCCGCACTCCTATTTTTTTTATTCATTATTAAACCTACTCCTGCATGTAAAAACTGATAATCATGGTACTGGAATTTTACTACAAACTTAGCCTAATATCAAACGTGTGTTTATATAATAATTTACCATAACAAGTACCACACCTTAATCATCATCACGCCAGGTTGGAGGGTGATAACGGTAAACTAACTGTACAAGGACCATACATCTCACCTGTTCCAACTTCATGAGTTAGTTTTTGAGCAGCTTCTGAGACAATGATCATGCTTAAATATATTAATTATGACAATTACATACGAGGGCAAGTCAAATGAAAACCTTAAAAAGTGTAAGTAAAAATCGAAATTTCGTGCCATTGTCCTGTAAGTTGACAGTACTGTTAAAAGTGACGTAAGAAATGCCCTACAGGCGGCAGCTGCTACAGACAAGCGAAACGCGGCCGCAATACCAGTTGAAAATGGCTGCCCCGCTTGCTACATGCGCCGAGGAAGAACAGCGTTCGGTCAAACGGTTTTTGAGAATACTACGAAACCTACAGAAATCCATCGGCGAACGAAGGTATAGTATACTGAAGCACGTCTGTCAATGCAGCAAGTGTATGAGTGGAGCAGAAAGTTCGGAAATGCTTGACTTCTGTGACAGAGGCTCAGCTCCCGGGTCAGGCACACCTCGCTGTGACCAGTGTGTACTGCAGCAGCTGAAACCGATGTGCTGGAAAGTCGCCGTGTGACGTTACAGCAGACGAAACCTGGTACACTAACACCAACACGAAACAGAGTGTGCAAGCGACGTATGACACTATTCTTGATTACCAAAATCCAAGAAGTTTCGGACGCAGTCATCTGCAAGGAAGTTTTGCTGACACACTGTTGCGATGACCAAGGTGCTGCCTTTGAACACAGCACGTCTAGAGGAAACACCAACACCAGTGTCTCGTATTTCACTGTGTTAAAAAATTAGCTTTGGCCTACATTGGACTCCTCACTACAAGCATTTTGTAACATGACAATGCTCGGCTTCATACTGCCCGTCCAACACTTGCAACCATCGATGTTCTGCACTTTGATACTCTGCCACGTCCAACGTAGTCGCCAGACCTCGCACCGAATGATTACCACATGTATGGAACACTCAAAGAGTAGGAGGAAAGAAATTTCGTTCCGATGAAGAGGTGCAGGCGGCGCACGAGTGACTGTGCACACGACCAATTTTTTCCCAACAGGAATCCGTGCGCTTCCTCCGCGCTGGAGGAAATGTGTTGAACGAGAGGGAGACCATGTGGAAAAATGATACGATTCTGTTCCAGTTTTGTTCAGTAAAGAAAGGGTTTTCTTTTGACTACCTCTTGTATATATGCGCGGCAGGCTTCTTAATGCTGTAACGCATACGTGGCAAGTTGGTAAGGAGATTCTGTCTGACGTGAAGGGTCATTTCAAACACCGCAACATCCAAATGCAGCAAAAGCAAACGCAAAATATATATCAATTTAAAAAAGCTGATAAACATTCGGTTGACGTCTTTCTAAGAGACTGTCTCCACTGCTTCCCAACCAACCGTGTAAGTGTTGGATTCAAAGAAACGGTATCTAAGAGAATTTAGAGATTTGTAACGAGTAAATTAATAAATGATGGTACTCAACCCCTATGGTGCACAAAAAAGTCAGAACACTGTTGCAGAAGCAAAGAAAATGCAAACCGAATTGAAAAGAACAAAAAATCTCCAAGATTGTTCATATTTTACTGAAGCTTGAAACTTAACGCAGACTTCAATGCGAGATGCTTTTCATAGCTTCCACAACGAAGCTCTGTCTCGAAATCGGACAGAAAATCGAAAGAGATTCCTTTCGTATGTAAAACACACCAGCGGCAAGACACATTCAACAGTGCGCGATACCAATAGTAAAGCTGTCAATGACTCGCTAAAGCAGATTTACTAAAAACAGTTTCCTGAAATTTCTTTACCTAAGAAGACTGAGTGAATATTCTACAAGAGGAATCAAGAAGTGATTACGTGAGTGACTGAGAAGTAGATATCCTCGGTGGAGTTAAGCTGCTTGGAGCATTTAATAGAGGCAAGTCTTCCGGTCCAGATTGTATATCAATTAGGTTCCTTTCAGAGTTTGCAGATACAGTAGCCCCATACTTAGCAATTAAATACAACCGCTGTCTCGTCTAAAGATCCATGCCAAAAGACTGGAAAGTTGCACAGGTCACAGCAATAGTCAAGAATGGAAGTAGGAGTAATCCGATGAATTACGCACCCACATCGCTGACGTCGATTTGCAGTGGTCTTTTGAAACCTCTGCTGCGTTCTAACAATATGAATTACCTCCAAGGTAACGGTCTATTGACACACGGTTCGATAGTACTAGGCACTACGCACTGTAGGTGTGTGTTACACTCAGCACTCAGCTTAATTGAGCGGCCCAGAGATGTGGCTGGTGTCAGTGTTTGACTACGTTTTTCGTCATTGGGTGCCAGCTCACACCTGTCGTAAACTCAATTTTTAAGCTGAAATAAAAATAACAAAACAATGCAGGCAAGTATTGCGGTGAAATTTAAAATATTGAGTCACTCACGTTGATTTGTAATTTGAAAAAGTAGTCTACTTTCTTCAGTATATTCACTTAACAAATTGCAGTCTGAGGGACTCTTACGTAAGGGCGGCCGTTAATAACTGATGCTACAACACTTCACTGTAAAATTCATATGTCGTGATCACGGCACTCGACAGTCTGCTCACAATTCATAAAATACGCTCTAGTCTGCTGCCTTAAACCTCTATATTGCGCTCAACTTGATCGTTTCCCAACGTCGCTACATACAACTTGTCCCCGAACGTGGCTACCAACCCACTACTACCCCGAGATATGCGGTACGTCCGGCCCTTAGCGTCGCTCAAAACCAACCCCCCTTTCATCAAAGATGGCCGCCCTATGCACCCTCGGAACGACTGCCTAACTCAAAACAATGTTTGGCAAAAAGAATTAAGAATGTTCTAAAACTAAACACAAAAACACATACGATACATTGAGAAATATGGAAACTTTCCGAACAATAACATTGTAAGGTCCAATTTTCTGTATCTGCCACCGTTTTTTTCCCGCAAATAATGTTCTTATGGCGTGATACTGCTTTTCCCGGATTTTTTATAGTAAACGTAAACAAATAAAAATACATACTTAATTACTCATCTAACTCTTTAAACTTTAGAATGCTGCCACTAGTTTCGTCTCTTGATCAAAAACACAGTTTCTCTCAATAGAATCCCATATTCCGACCTCTCATTCAAAAATGGTACATATTCAGCTAAATCGGCTGTGATTGCTCGTTGCAGCTCTGCTAGCCGCATCCGTAAACACTTTGTTCATGTTAATCGGCCAAAGCATTGCCGAGATATTAGCTTTGGAACTTTCATAAATTTATAATTTTTAAGACAAGAATAACTCTTGAGCTGCTGTATATTTTTGTGGAGCATCTAGATAATTTAGTTTTACATATTTTTCTGTCTACGAGTGCCATCTTGCACGTCAGTGCCACACTAATTTTTGTTTTTCGCTCTAATTCTCCCCCCGCCACAGCTTGTACGCTCGCAACAGTCAGCGTGGATTCAAAATATCGTTTAACTAGCTTCTTATTCGCACGAACTAATAAGCTATCGACGGTGGATCTCAGATTTATTCCATATTTATAGATTTCCACAAGGCTTTTGACAACGTTCCTCACAAGAAACTTACAATCAAATTGCGTGCCAATGTGTTATCGCTTCAGTTGTGCGTCTATGTTCGTGATTTAGTGTCAGAAACGTCGCAGTAGCTATAGTAATGTAAGTAAACTCATAGGGTTATGCAGAAGTAATATCTGGCATTCCCCAAGGAAGTGCTGTACGGTGTCTGCTGTTCCTCAACTATGTACGGACCACAAGGGTAGGTTGGTTGGATTGTTTGGAGGAGGAGACAAGACAGCGAGCTCATCGGTTTCATCGGATTAGGGAAGGATGGGGAAGGAAGTCGGCCGTGCCCTTTCAAAGGAACCATCCCGGCTTTTGCCTGGAGCGATTTAGGAAAATCACGGAAAATCGAAACGAGGATGCCATGACGCGGGATTGAACCGTCGTCCTCCCAAATGCGAGTCCATTGTCTAACCACTGCGCCACCTCGCCACCTCGCTCGGTGGGCCACAAGGCAAACAGCAAATTCTCATTCAGATATTCCACCTATGGCAGAAACGATGGGATGATGCCCAACCAGCGATGCCCACCTATGGTTTTTCGCCAGATATAAAAGAGAGACTGGGAACGAAACACCTGAATCCTTGGAAGAGGCCCGACATTCCTTGAGTGGTCGTGGGCCCTATGCCGCCTACTGGCGTCGGATTGGTAGAAAACAGACCTCCGAGTGTTCATATGGTTCAAATGGCTCTGAGCACTATGGGACTTAACTTCTGAGGTCATCAGTCCCCTAGGACTTAGAACTACTTAAACCTAACTAACCTAAGGACATCACACACATCCATGCCCGAGGAAGGATTCGAACCTGCGACTGTAGCGGTCGCGCGGTTCCAGACTGTAGCGCCTAGAACTGCTCGGCCAACCCGGCCGGCGCCTCTGAGTGTGCCTGTGGTGAAGGAGGTATTCCACAACATAGTTTCTGGAGATGTCCGCTGTTTGTCGATGTAGTTGATACCGATCAGCAGAAACTGAATAGGAACGGAAGACTCGATATCAAGGCGGCACGGTGTTGCGAAACAGAATGACAAACAGCGCTGTTTTGAGAAAGGCTTGCGTAGCACGTTATCTTAGGAACCAACCCCCGTTTACTGCACTGCGAAGTGTTGCGGCAGAAGATAGAGCAGCAGCGAAGCGGAGGTACCCGAGGTAAACAGTTGTGACAGAACTACTGCTAACACAGTATGCGCAGCCATTGTAACAAGAGCAGAGAGAACGCAGCCTTGGCCCGTATGTGGCCAACCAAGCAACCAGAACCGGGCTGACGCGGGCCGTCGTGTGACTGCGCTCGTCGCCGGCGACTACGATGCTCCCTCGCAACAGGGAAATCCTTCCCTGCAACCAGGGAGCCAACAAACAGCAGAAGCGGCAAATACAATCATAACGCCCTGCAAGCGCCCAAGGAACCGGGAGCGATGGAGTGCATTGTGGAATGTGGCTGACAAAAACTGTAGTAGTTATAACAGTAGTACACGTAGATTTGATACTAGATGTAGTTTTTATTCATTGTAGAAATAGTTTCATTATTATTATATTAGGTTATTAATAGGAAAAATAGTCATGTTGATGGCAGGTAGTATTGTGTGGGATAAAATTAAGTAGTAATTCATGTTATATAATTTCTGTAAGAATCAGTGCAGTCTGTGTTTAAGTTATTAGTAATAGTCTCCAATGAAATGGAGAAAATAAACAGTTGTTTGCAGATTATTCTGTCCATTTGTTGTCTAGGAAAGTCATCAGGAGGTCAGAGCCAACTGAAAAATGACTTAGACACGATATCTGTATTGTGTGAAAAGTGAGTATTGTCTCCGAATAAGGAAAAATGTGATGTCATCCGTATGAGTACGAAAAGAAGTCCGTTAAATATCGGTTGCATCATAAATCACATACATTTAAATACTGTCAATTCCACTAAATCTCTAGACATTACAATTACGAACAACTTAAATTTGAACTCTGGCATTGGTAATGTCGTGAGGAAGGCAAACCCAAGACGGCGTCTTATTGGCACAAAGCTTAGAAGATGCAGCAGGTCTAGTAAAGAGATTGCCTACACTACGCCTATTCGTCCTCTGCTGCAGTATTGCTGTGCTGTATGGGATTCTTACCAGATAAGATTGACGGAGAAATCAATAAGTTCGAAGAAGGGAAGTTCGTTTTGAATTATTGCGAACTGTGGGAGAGGGGGCCACGGATATCATAAACGAGTTACGATGGCAATCAGTATAACATAGGCGTTTTTCGTTGCGGCGAGAGAGCCGGCCGATGTCATTTCATTGTAACCATTTTTGTTACTGTTCTTGTGGAATTAAAAAAAAAAGTGGCCGAGCGGTTCTAGGCGCTTCAGTGTGGAACCACCGACCACTACGGTCGCAGGTTCGAATCCTGCCTCGGGCATGGATGTGTGCGATGTCCTTAGCTTAACTACGTGTAAGTAGTTCTAACTTCTAGAGGACTGAAGACCTCAGATGTTAAGTCTCATAGTGCTCAGAGCCATTTGAACCATTTTTCGTTGCGGCGAGATATTTTTAAGAAATTTCAATCATAGACTTTCTTCTGTGAATGCGAAGCTATTTTATTGTTGCCAACCGGTGTGGGGAGAAATGATCATCGTAATAAAATAATAGAAATCAGAGCTCGTACAGAAAGATTTAAGTGTTCATTTTTCATCCGCTCTGTTGGAGAGTGGAACGGTGGGGGAACAGTCTGAAGGTGGTAATAAGAAACCTCTGTCGGGTACTTTAAGTGTGAATTGTAGTCATGTAGATGTAGATGTTGACCTCAAGATGATAGCGGGTCACTCCTTGATCATATGCAAGATCGCGTCGAGTGGAGACAGTGCCAAAGACAGCGAACTCTGCTGCACTGCGTGACAAAAGCCGAGGAGGATGGATTGGTGGTGGTGGTGGTGGTGCTGGTGGTGGAAGTGGAAGAGTTCGGTTTCCCTCGACAGATGTTTTTTGAATCCATGCTGGTCGACATGAAAGGCTCATTCTGTTCAATATGCATCATTAAGTTTAAGCTGTGAATAAGTTCTAATATTCTAGAGCTGTTGTTGAAAACATTGTCTGGAGTGCTGTATTGTTTGTTAGTATTAGCTCAGAACCTAACTGTCCCTTTGTGTGCGTTACTGTGAAAAGTGTTTCAGGATAATAGTATATTACTGAATTAATGAGGTTCTAAGTTTTCTGGTGCTCTGGAATCACTCGGTAGCCCGTAGGAACGCGCCGTAGAAGCGAAAGGGAACAGCGTTTAGACTGTGTTGCTGGCGCGCTTTACGTCGCCCCCGCTGACGTAAGAGGCAGGGAGATGTCTCAATTAGCTAGGCCCGTGTACGAGCTGCGCGTAAAACTGGCGGGCGCAGCGCCGACGCCGTATCTCCATCAGGCGCGCTCTCGTGTTTCCTCCCCTTCCTGCCTGCCGCTCGTCGTTTTTCCTCTTCCCCTGTACCGCCGCGTGGTTCCAGGAGGCGCAGGGCGGCGCGTTTCAGGCGCGACGTAATCGCCACTACTCGCCGAGGGCGCCGGCAGTAACCGCGCCAATCTGCGGGCTCCGCATCGCATGTTGGGTTGCGCCCGGGGCGGTCGTTGGCCGGCGCCTACCTGCGATGCCTATCTCTCCCAGGCGGCAGTTTCACACGGCAGCCGGCGGGACCCCGTGATCCCCGGAGACGGAATGGGGTAGCGCTGGTAATTTGCGTTTTATATGCAGTTCACACTTGATGGAACGGGACCTCAAAACATTGCGCAATGCATTTCAAATGGCTGCCATCGCATAGGTCATTAGCGAAGCAGAACCGAACGGAGTATCCACAACTAAGTTTCCCAGGAAAGAGACAACATTTATTATGCCCATTTAGAGCTACTACACCAGTGGTTTCCAAACTTTCTTGCACCATTAGCCCTAAGTGCAATCTGATATTAGTCACTATCTCACTTCCGTCCCCCCCCCCCCAAATCAAACAACTTTAGTGCCTAATTAAACTGTAAAATGAAAAAGAATTTTCTTTCAACACTTTTCTTTCGACACTTTTCTTTCGACACTTTTGTTCTTAAAATTACGAAAGATGAATGATTCACTATTAAAAGAATTAGGGCGTCCTGTGTGTTAAATCGGTTTTGATGGAAGCGGTACCTGTGGTCGTATTGTGTGGACTGAGACCTTCGCTTTCAGTGTGTGCAACAGATACAGTCAAATGTCATCTGTTGGCTGTGTTGTGCATAACAATACAGTGACACCTCAGAAGAATGGAGTTCTCGTGTCCCATTGTTTTGTAGTGACGTACACATATGCCATTATTCGTTTGTGGACGTTATATTCAACCAAGCAGATGCAGTGAGACATCTTAATGCAATAAAAGTTGCAAGGGCGTTAAGTGTGATCAAAAAAGGACTAACACTCCGTCGTATTGCTGCAGATGCCAATGTTTCTCCACCTTCCATCCATACGTTGTGGACATACTATAGGGTGACAGGTCGGTACACAACGCAAGATGGACAAGGTCGCCGACACGTTACGACCCCACATGAAGACCTATATCTGACCATTTCTGCATTGCGACGTCGCACGGATACCGCCAGAGCACTACAAGAAGATCTTAGAAGGGCCGCTGCAACCGCTGTGTCCGATCAGACTGTAATGAACAGGTTGCGAGAAAGGACCTTATGACTCAGACGTTCTGTTCGATTACTTCGATTGACACGACAACATCCTGCTGCTCGCCTTCAGTTCTGCTGTTCCCATGTAAACAGGCGTTTTCGTCACTGGCGAAACGTGCTACTCACTGACAAATCTGGATATTCTCTGACTCAAGGTGATGACCGTGTTCGGTGTCTAGACACTTGGTGTGCGGTAATTACCAACGTTGTCCAGGAAATCGAGGGATTTCCAAGGTTTTATGGTGTCGTGACGAGGTTTCAGTGTTGATCGCCATACGGATCTTGTGGTTGGCCATGGTCGCCTTAAGGCCACGCTGTAAATCGAACATATCGTGTTGGACCATGTGGTGGATGCTGCATACGGTGATCGCCCTGAATTCCTTTCAACGCTAGGGCATGTGTGGCGGGCGTCAGCAGGTGGTGGTGGTGGTGGTGGTGGTGGTGGTGGTGGTGGTGGTGGTTAGTGGTTAACGTCCCGTTGACAACGAGGTCATTAGAGACGGAGCGCAAGCTCGGGTTAGGGAAGGATTGGAAAGGAAATCGGCCGTGCCCTTTCAAAGGAACCATCCCGGCATTTGCCTGAAACGATTTAGGGAAATCACAGAAAACCTAAATCAGGATGGCTGGAGACGTGATTGAACCGTCGTCCTCCCGAATGCGAGTCCAGTGTGCTAACCACTGCGCCACCTCGCTCGGTGCGTCAGCAGGAAAGTCGTGGGAAGCCAGGACATTAAAGAAATGGAATGACCAGCGGTGAGTCTCGATCTAAACACATCTACATCTACATGAATACTCTGCAAATCACATTTAAGTGCCTGGCAGAGGGTTCATCGAACCACCTTCACAATTCTCAATTATTCCTATCTTGTACAGCGCGCGCGAAGAATGAACACCTATATCTTTCCGTACGAGTTCTGATTTCCCTTATTTTATCGTGGTGATCGTTCCTCCCTATGTAGGTCGGTGTCAACAAAATATTTGTTGGTGATTGGAATTTCGTGAGAAGATTCCGTTGCAACGAACAACGCCTTCTTTTAATGATTTGTAGCCCAAATCCTGTATCATTTCTGTGACGCTCTCTCCCATATTTCGCAATAATACAAAACGTGCTGCCTTTCTTTGAACTTTTTCGATGTACTCCGTCAGTCCTACCTGGTAAGGATCCCACACCGCGCAGCAGTATTCTAAAAGAGGACGGACAAGAGTAGTGTAGACAGTCTCCTTAGTAGGTCTGTTACATTTTCTAAGTGTCCTGACAATAAAACACAGTCTTTGGTTAGCCTTCCCCCACGACATTTTCTGTGTGTTCCTTCCAATTTAGGTTGTTTGTAATTGTAATACCCAGGTATTTAGTTGAATTTGCGGCTTTTAGATTAGACTGATTTATCGTGTAACCGAAGTTTAAGTTCCTTTTAGCACTCATGCGGATAACTTCACACTTTTCGTTATTCAGGGTCAACTGCCACTTTTCGCACCATTCAGATATCTTTTCTAAATCGTTTTGCAGTTTGTTTTGATCTTCTGATGATGACTTTATTAGTCGATAAACGACAGCGTAATCTGCAAACAACCGAAGACGGCTGCTCAGATTGTTTATATAGATAAGGAACAGCAAAGGGCTTATAACACTACCTTGGGGAACGCCAGAAATCACTTCTGTTTTACTCGATGACTTTCCGTCAATCGCTACGAACTGTGACCTGTGTAACAGGAAATCACAAATCCAGTTACATAACTGAGACGATATTCCATAAGCACGCAATTTCACTACGAGCCGCTTGTGTGGTACAGTGTCAAAACCTTCCGGAAATCAAGAAATACGGAATCGATCTGAAATCCCTTGTCAATAGCACTCAACACTTCATTTGAATAAAGAGCTAGTTGTGTTTCACAGGAACGATGTTTTCTGAACCCATGTTGACTGTGTGTGTCAATAGACCGTTTTCTTCGAGGTATATCTGGGACTTGCTTGAGAGACGTGTTCGTGGCCGTCCTGTTCCACCGTAGACTCTCCAAGAGCCTCTCTTGAGCTCTCACTGAAGAATAGGAACGGCACGTAGACCCCTGTAGACTTACATGGAGCATGCCACGTAGGTCTCAGCCAATGACAAACGCTCACTGAGGGCATACACATTACTGAAGCTCCCAAAGTGCAATCAGAACCATCCGGGATTAGTGGATGAATGATTGTTTCCACTTTGTCCTGTCGGACATTTCAGGTCTTTTTATGTAAACTAGCGAGGATGTAATGATGATCGGTTCTGTACTTAATTTGTGAAAGATAAAGGTGTAATATGGTGACCTGGCCTGTCCTCGAAAATTACTCAATAGTGTGTGGCAGATGTCCCAAGTCATTTTCCTCTAATTCTGTTGAGAAGTATATTTAATTTCTGTGATTGTTTCATTAAGCTTAGAAATAATGAGACCATGGGACAATTGGTACTGTTTACGTCCAACAATCTTGTTTTCATATTTGAGTTTTTCCGTGTCCGTACACATAATAAATAATGCTCCAAATCCGTTCAGTTCTTTATTTTTTCATTGCTCTCGTAGTCAAAAATCTACTCTCACTTGAATCTTGAATACACATCTCTCTTCCATGTTTTGTGTACAAAACATGCTTATTTATTTATTCGTTCGGCATATACAAGGCAAATATTACAGTGTCATTACAATCCACCAGGAAATTACAACACTACACAATGCTACTTATAGTTTTGAGCCAATCTATGGCTAGGTCAGGCAAGTAATGTATGTCCTTCAGTTCACCACTATATCCTACCACTTCACACACCAGTAGGTGGTCCATTGTCTGGATTTCACCACATTTACACTCGGGACTCTCCGCAAGTCCCCACTTATTCATTAGATGTTTGCATCTTCCCACGCTTGTTCTAAGGCGATTTAAGGCAACCCAGAGCTTCCGAGGGAGATCAAAACCATTTATCTTCTTGCTGGAGTCATCGATAAGCTTTTGGTTCTTGTGTGTCCCTTTGCGCCATGATTCCCCCCCAGGCTAGCTTTGGGTCGAAGTCCTGTAATTCCCTGCCAATCTTCCAAAAGGGGGACCTAGATTTTAGCCTGTTGATGGGTGATAAGTCTTGGTGTATAGGGAGTTCTGGATTGTGTACGATCTTCTTATATATTCTTGAGGTCGCCATGGAGCGCCTTATATCAGGGGGTTCTATGTTGGCAAGGACTGGGAGCCAGTCGCATGGGCTAGCCCTAAGTGTGCCTGAGATAATTCTCATCGTCTCTTTCAATTGGGTGTCTACTTTATTTACATGCGCACTTTTCGCCCAGACTGGTGAACAATATTCAGCCACGCTGTACACGAGGGCTAATGCTGACGTCCTTAGTGTATTAGCTCCGAACCCCCATGATGTTCCGGCCAGTTTAGACATAATGGCATTTCGAAATTTTAATTTCTGTTTGGTGTCTTCCAGATGGGAGCTAAACGTTAGTGTACAGTCTAATTTTACTCCCAGATATTTGGGCTTATCTTCATGTCTGATATGCCGGTCATTCAGGGAAAGCTGTAGTTTCCTGCTTGAAGCTCTGTTATTAAGGTGCATTATGGTACTGGTCGTTTTATTGGGGTTGGGATGCAAATGCCACTTAAGGTAGTAGGTGTTCAGCGCTTCAAGGTCCGCATTCAATGTTCTTTCAAGATCTTGGAAATTTTTGCTTTGGTATGCGATGGCCAGATCATCCGGATACGCAAATTTACGCGACCTGGTGCTCGGCATATCAGATATGCATAAATTAGAAAGGGTCGGCGCCAGGGCTGACCCCTGCGGCAGGCCATTGTTTATGACCATGCTTTTGCTGCTCTTTCCATGGAGATAGACCTTGATCTTCCTGCCTGTCAGCATATTTTTAGTAATGTGTACGTCTGATTGCATTTGATAATTCGAGTAAGCTTGAGCAGTAGTCCTTCGGGCCAGACAGTGTCATAGGCAGATGTAAGATCTATTAATACCAGGCCCGTTTTCAGCTTGTTCTGATAGCCTTTCTCTATATACGTTGTAAGGGACAAAACTTGTTCACAGCAGTTCCTTCCCACATGGAACCCTGCTTGATAGTCCGGGAGGTTCGCCTCAATGCATGTAGCTAGTCTGGCCAGTAATATTCTCTCAAATAGTTTGTAAGAGGTACAAAGCAGTGAGATCGGTCTATAGTTCTTTGGATTATCTCCATCCTTCCCTGGTTTCAGTACCGCTATTACCTTAGCTTCTTTCCATAACTTCGGGAGTGCACCTGATTTAATGCATTCCGTGAAGAGCTTGGCCATCCATTTCCTCCCAATGGGTCCCAGCTCCCTCAGAAATTCTGGGAGGATTTCGTCGGGTCCGGCTGCTTTCCCTGTTTCCATTAGTGTTAGGGCCTGGGTAATCTCCTCGACGTCTACTGCTTTGACAATATCTAGATTAGTTGGATTATTGGCTAATTCCTTGTTTAGGTTCCTGGAGATCCTTTTCTTCTCTTCAGTCTTCAGGCGTATTTTGGAGGTCTGTTTCATGGCAGTTGCTATTTCGGATGGGCCCACACCCGCGGCCGATCTTCGTGGTGTTGTGGCACCACCCAGTTTCCGTAGTAGACCCCAGCTCTTCCTGCTAGAATGGGTGAAGTCCAGATTCTCCATTGCCATCTTCCACCTGTTCCTACGTTCCTCGTTCATAGTGTTGATCAGTCGTTCTGCAGTCTCGTCCTCCCCACTCCTCTCATACTGCTCTAACAATGACTCGCACTCCTCTGACCAGCAAGGAATGTATTCCCTCCGGGCCCCTCGGGGGATAGCCTTTAGGGCCCCTTTATATATCAGGTTTACAAACCTTTGGTAGTTCTCTGGACTTGTTGGTATTCGATTTATTGTCTTGTCAATAAAAGATTTATATTTCCCCCAGTCTGCTTTTCTCAGATTCCACCGTGGAATCGTGGGGCTCTTTATGATCGGGATGGAAAGGCCGATCTCCACAATAATCGGGAGGTGTTGGCTCCGTGGGAAAGCTTAGAGGACTCTTCTTGTAGCTTGCATTGGTGCGCCCGTTGCGCCGCGTGTGACAAAGGTCAGGTCAAGTGTCGTCTTTGTGCCCCATACTTTTGGATTAAAGGACGCTCTGTCCTTGGGATCAAACAGGAGGTGTAGGTCGCGGTTGTCAGCCCAGTCACTTAGTCCAACGCCTTCCGGAGTGGATCTCTGATATCCCCATCTGGTGTGCTGGGAATTAAAGTCGCCGGCATAGATTGCTGGATGATTAGCCTGCGGTAAGATTCCTATAGGCCATTGCTGCGAAGGTGGTTTGTAGACATTGTAGATTGTCATCTCCCAGTTTAATGCCTATTGCGTGTGGAACCGATTCCACATTGTTCTCGAGGTTTCCTAGAAGCTCATTTTTCACCAGGGTCGCCATACCATGTCTGTCGCGTCCTGAGTATCCCATATTGGTGAATCCTGGTATACATAATGGTTCGATGTTTTCATCCGTCAGGTGTCTCTCCTGCAAGAGTACGACACTTACTCTTTCTCTTGTTGCAATTTTTTCAAGGATTTCTCCTTTCGTCCTTGTGTAGCTTTCTATATTGAAGTGGCACACTCCCACCATCTTCGTGGAGTCATTCCGCTTCTGAATCGTTTGCCTTCTTGTGGGCCGGGAGGCATTTGAGTGTCCGGTCGCCGGAATTTTGTAGACTTTTTGCCGTTGCGTTTTACTGCAGCGTTGCCCGGGGAGCACCATCTTGGAGGTTGTCTACACGTCGCTCCCCACAAAACATGCTTTACCGGCACTACTCCCCTCTCCAACTGCACTTGCTTCACCTGCACCATACACTCTCATTTAAAATCAGCCATGAGTTAAAATATTGAACTATACTTACTGTCTTTAAATCAATTGATTGCTAGACTCCTTACTTCTGAACTGGATGAACTTGCAAGACGTCAGGCTGTTAATAATGTGTGCAGCGCTATAGCAGCACTTATGTAGTTCCTGTAGTGTTGTGCTGTTAGTTAATCTATTTCGAAGTGAGTAATGAAGCATAATCTGATCTTTTGCAGGAACTATCAGCAACTTGGAGAAGACTTTTTCGCGGGATATTTAGTGTTTGTTACGTATACGTACACTATGAGATCAAAAGTATCCGGACACCCCCAAAAACATACGTTTTTCATCACATAGTATGTGTTTCTGTCATCTGTGTATTTAATAAAGTGCCGAGTATGTAGTCGGTGGACTCTGTGAGGAACCTGTAATCTGCACAGCGTAGATGAAATACATGAAATGTATTTGCAGGTGGGAATATGGACAACAATCAGCTATATAAAGGAATGACGACAGGACTCGAATCCGAAATCCCTGTTTACCGCAAGCAGTCGGCTTAAAATTTGGTGTCCGAGCACAACTCACGGGCAGACACAAACTTCCGTATGTCGTTAGTCATGTGTCTACGATCTGCATTCGTACATCCATTATGTATTTATGTCCGTACAGGTGAGACATCTTACTGTAATGTCGCTTGCCCGGCTTCGGTGGATAAACATGATATTATGGTGCTTGTGCTGTTTAGAAGTACGATGCAAAGTTTCTTCGGACGTGCTCGAAGCTGTTGCTGCGGAGAAACTGCAGACGTTTT
This sequence comes from Schistocerca nitens, assembly GCF_023898315.1. Taxonomy (NCBI): domain Eukaryota; kingdom Metazoa; phylum Arthropoda; class Insecta; order Orthoptera; family Acrididae; genus Schistocerca; species Schistocerca nitens. Next base: position 259,616,956 of record NC_064622.1, read on the forward strand.
TAGAAATTATTAACAACGGCTGTTTTCAGCAATACGAATCAACGTAACACACAACACGAATATCCACGACTGCTGTAAGTCAGTTGTTTGACAACCGTCTAGTTTCGAGAAACGCTGGTATTTCAGTGGGCCTCAGATCCCCTCACCTGTCAGCGTGCGATCTCTTCTTTTCGGGTCACTTCAGAAGCGAAGCGTATCGTATCGTAATCGACCTGCTAACACAGAAGAAATTGAAGTTAAGATCAGAGAAGCAGTTGCTGTTATTCCTATTAATCTGAGAGACTGCAGTTGTTTTGCGCAAAAATAGAGCTCACCTGCAAGATGTCATCATCAAGAAATAAATTTGGTATAACTAAATTGCATGCTTCTTTTTAATATTGTATGACACGGATAAATTTAAGGTCACCAGACCCGACTGGTCCAGGAATGGTCGACTGACAAGATGTACAGGAGAGCTTCTGTAGAGTTTATAAAGTAGGAGAGACTGTCGGAATTAAAGCTGTGTGTCCGGTAAGTGAGTGGTGCCTGGATAGCTCGGTCGCGAAAGGCAAAGGTGTCAGGTTCGACTTCTGGTCCGTCACTAGGTTTCAACCAGCCAGAAAGTTTCAAGTCCTTGTCATTAAAATGACATTATCAATCGCATGCTCATTGTTTTCTCTCCTACATGTTTCTAGAACGTAGCAGTGTATGTGGGATGGGAGAATGAGGCTCTGGAAGTGATGGATTAAGAAGCTACATCGTAAAATTAACACCCGCAACATACAGTGCTTCCGCAGACTAGCACGGTACCCGTGGTCGTGCGGTAGCGTTCTCGCTTCCCGCGCCCGGGTTCCCTGGTTCGATTCCCGGCGGGGACAGGGATTTTCTCTGCCTCGTGATGACTGGGTGTTGTGTGATGTCCTTAGGTTAGTTAGGTTTAAGTAGTTCTAGGGGACTGATGACCATAGCTGTTAAGTCCCATAGTGCTCAGAGCCATTTGAACCAAGCACGGTACCAAGCCATCCCACCGTGCCTCTTAAGTGGGCACGCACTTCCGTATTTACTTCGATGCTTGTGTCGTATAGTTTTCGGTTCGTCATAATGTAGTAAAGTGTACTTCATCTTCGGGCAGGACAATAGACCGAAGAGTAACAGATTGCAGTGACTAACCGGAAACAACACTATTACGAAATGTGGTCGAAATAATGTAACATGGTTGACAAGCTCCCTCAGAATATTCGGGCTACACAGGTCTGATTTGTTTGATTAATTTTTTTTCTTGTTTTCAGGAAACGAAATCGTTCTCATCGTAGAGGATGTTGAACTATTTCCAAGTAAGGATCCAGTCCTCCTGCCATTGAACTGGGGCTGTGGGAGGTCACTGGATTCTAATTAAGGAGGACAGAGTTTAAAATCTCCGTCTGCCTGTCCAGATTTAGGTTTCCTCTTCAACCTGCAGCGTGTATTCATAGCGATACAACACATTTTGTCAGGCTTTGTTTTGTACTCTGGCGGGAGGCCACGGCCAGAATATGCTACTGATCTTCTCTCCATTTTAAAGAGACAGTAAAATGAGTATGTAAGATAATTTTAAAGTTTTGTATATTGATCATGTGATTAAAGGTACATTTTAATGTCAGAGTGGCTGATTCGTCCTTTTTTCCTTCCTGACTGGTCAGTCAACCACGAGACTCGTTTTATTCATTTTAATTTCTAGTAATTGTTTGTAGTGTACAAGAAAGGTTCACATACGTGCTCATATGCCTAGCTTTCACGCCACCAAAACAGAAATCAAAATTTAAACGCACAATTCCAGAAACTGCCTCATGGTCCAGAGAGTAATTCCCTTTCAGAAGTAATTATGTACTTTTTTTAAAAAACTGGGTCTCTCACTTCCATCCTAACTATGAAACCGCCTGAATTGTATTTCCCTCCAAACTGGAAGTAGCTTGTAGGAAGACAAGGACAGCATCAGTAGCCATCGTTTTCGTTGCTACTTCACCAGCTCAAACTTGTTACTCCTGCTGTAACATGTATTCATTGCAGTTCCTGGTCAAAGCAGTGCTACCATATCGGGCTTCCGCATAAGGATGTCCCGTGAATGTGACTGCCCGTCATGTACGCCTGGTGGATATGCAACCCTCCTTGCAAACGGGGCACTTCGTCGTGACACTGCAGAGTTTGTTTCACGAAAGAACTAGTATATCACCTGGCAACATTCTCGGAAGTTATCTGAACGTTACACAGTACTTGGAGTTGCCGTGGAACTTTCTTAAAATTCAAAAATAGTCAATTATAACGTGACTTAAAACGATATGTCAGGCAAAGTAAATCAGGCAGGAGTTTCACAAGCATTGAATTAGCATCTGCTAGTGGCTTTAACAGTGATGCGTCATAGCGGCGAACAGTGCATGAACTGCTCTGATTATACTCAGCCACTGTGACTTGAAACGGGGAAAAAAAACGAAAAAAGCATTCTCTGAGAGACACAAAATTGTGCTGAGATTTGTTTAATGGACGGACCCCTTGATATGCCTGTGCGTATTCGAATTTTCTTAACATGGATAGAAGTGTGAATTATTATTCTTTCAAGTGTAACTACAGTGGCGTATAATGAGCAGCTTATGTACTTAGGTTTAACTGAAACGGGAGCCGTGGTTACTAAGTAGAAGCGAAGCTAATAACAAATGCTTCTTGACTGCTTTTTGAACTTAGTGTCTCATTAACTCTGCGTATGACAGTGTTTTACAACACGTTTACTGACCCTTTGAATTTTAAGAGAGAAAGCTCAAGAGAACCCAGACTGCTGTTAAACTTTTCACATGATACCATCTGATAATCAAGGTAGACTGCATAAGGTAAATACAAGGACTGTCTTGAAAATAAATATATTTTATTTTTCTCGTGTAGGACATGCAGCAGGTATCGTAGCCGGTTTCGATTTGTTACAAAGTCATCATGAGATGATATTTGAATGTGTCACATAGTAGTTCATCACACGATCCTTACCTCTGACGACTGATTTTTTTTTAAGACGTTGAAACCCTGTTATAATATCAGTTGTGTGAGCCGGGACTCAAACTAAAATAGTAGATCATTTGCCATGGAATCACACTAAAGGTATCATATAATTTTGTGCCCAGACAGTGGATGTGTAATGCTTTTACATGCAGTGATTGCATAAGAAGTATATTTAGGCTCTTTCGCGATAGCAGTTATCATTTATTTTATGTATATATAAGGAGATAATAGTTTCTTACCAATCGCTATTTTCCATTCATTTGTCCCCAAGTATCGGCGTCCTTTTTTCTTCAGTAATAATTGCGGCTGACGGATTTTATTGTTTCTCGAACACGCCAGTCCTGTCAGTGATTAAAATAAATTAGATGCATTAATTTAACTGTTGTATTTCAGTGACAGGTCGTTTGCAAATTTTTTCGTAGACAAATTATCGATTAAGCGTTCAGCTGTAGACATACATGTTGATGCTTCTCAGAGTTCTGTAACTGCTGTTCAGTAATCTCATGTCGCAGAATGCTCAATGAATTTAAGTGCTTAACGTAATACGACATACGTGTGCAGAGGGATTCGAAACCTGACAACAGACTGAGGTGACGCAAGTTAAGACAGTGGACTCGTGTGTTTGCGACAGATGTGTGCAAATCCACATTGAACCGTCCTAACGTATATTTTTTTTATTTTTAAGTGATTAGCTGCAGCGAGAACTGGTACGTTTGCTCTAAGAACACTCTTGCTTCTTTCTGCTATGCTCGTAAAATTCGAGATCATGTTCGGTTTTGTAACTATCTCGAAGCTAATGAGACTTAGAGCTGTAACAACAGTTGTTCATTTCGAGCTCTCAGCTGTGAAACTCGGGTTCGCTGGCTTTTCGAGACAGTCAGTAGGGTCGACAAGTAAAGAATAATTCGTGATAAATGAAGATTTGCGCTTTAGATGGGCGTTAGAAAACGGATCTCCCGTTTATTTCTCATCTCCAGTATTGACCTCTACTTTGTTTGATTTTCCTTATGTTTTACCTCTATTTAGGAGCGGATAGTACGGACGCCCTATGTTTAACCTGCTATAAGGATATACCGTATTAATCAGTTTTATTAGTTTCATTGAAATGTAGTTATTTTAATGGGTGGAGATCAAATTGGAGAATTATAGTGAAATCCGTTTTGAAATATTGGGCATACAATGTGAGAAACATATCGATAGAAATGAGGCACTCTCCCTGGCCGGTTTCGAAACCAGATCACAGGCTTATCACAAGCAGTTGATTGCTACCAATAAACGAATCGAGCACACTCGTAGGACCGACCCCAATTTAGTGTCACTGTTGCTTCCCGCCTACTATTCCTGACCGCGACAACCGCGTGCCATTGTCTTAGACAAGAGTTTCATACTTCTTAGAACGAGAGGCCATAAGACACACTTGATGATCATCCCGTCGTAATGGACGTTTAGGCGCTCTCCTGGAGCTAAGTCGGAATTCACCATAGTTAGCTGGTTAGTTATTTGAATGTTCCGGGAACCCTACACACAATTTTGAACGTTAAAGTGATACAAAAGTAATGCTTTTCTTCAACGGAATATGTAGATTAATACATGCTCGACATTTAGAGGAGTGATTATTGTTGTATTTAAAGTTAATCTATGGTTTAATTTTATGACTGCAGTACACACAAAAATGTTTCCTTCTGTTCAATAATCCCACTATGGCTCGAAAGGAGCTGTTAAGAAAACGTGATTTGTTTCCAGTTTGTTTTGTTTGTCAGCATCTTTTAGACCATTAGGAGGCTACTGAATGTCCTTAGAATCCATAATCCGCTCTTATTTTCCTGAGACTAAGATTAATTCGTTAAGAGTAGATGTTATTTGTACAACGAGGATATTATTTTACTGCCGAAAAAGTGCAACAGAAAGTGGAAAAATGTAGCAGGGCCACACTCGAAGGAAGACGCCAACAATCCGAGAGAATTTGCGTAGAAAACTGGAAGATCCTTCTTTCAGAGCAGAATATGCAAATATTCTGCAGCCCCCTAGGTATCTATCCATTGGATTATCAGCAGAGAGAGGCGAATAACAGCTCACACAGGCGTTCGTGCAGCCTATCTTCCAACTCCGCGCATTGGAAGAATCCTTATACACACATCAAAAAGAGTGGCACGTCCTCTTGCATTGATGCATGCCTGTATTCGTCGTGGCGTACTATCCACAAGTTCATCAAGGCACTGTTGGTCCAGACTGACCCACTCCTCAACGGCGATTCCGCGTAGATCCCTCAGAGTGGTTGTGGGTCTCGTCGTCCATAAACAGCCCTTTTCAGTCCATCCCCGGCTTGTTCGATAGGTTTCATGTCTGGAGAACATGCTTTCCACTCTAGTCGTGCGATGTCACTATCCTGAAGAAAGTCATTCAGAAGATGTCCACGACGACGGGGGGGGGGGGGGGGGGGGCGAATTGTCGTCCGTGAAGTACAGCCGTTACGGCGCCTATCACGACCACCAGCGGCGTACGTCGGCCTCACATACTGCCACCGCAAAACAGCAGGGAACCTCCACCTTGCTGGACAGTGTGCCTAAGGCGTTCAGCCTGACCAGGTTGCCTCCAAACACGTCTCCGGCGATTGTCTGGTTGAAGGCATATGCGACACTCATCGGTGAAGAGAACGTGATGCCAGTACTGAGCGGTCCATTCGACATGTTGTTGGGCCCATCCGTACCGCCCTGCATGGTGTCGTGGTTGCAAAGATAGACGTCGCCATGAAGGTCGGGAGTGAAGTTGCTCATCATGCAGCGTATTGCGCACAGTTTGAGTCGTAACACGACGTCTTGGGGCTGCACGAAAAGCATTATTCAACATGGTGGCGTTGCTGTCAGCGTTCCTCCGAGCCGTAATCCGTAGGTAGCGGTCATCCACTGCAATAGTAGCCCTTGGGCGGCCTGAGCGAGGCATGCCAATGACAGTTCCTGTCGCTCTGTATCTCCTCCACGTCCGAACAACACCGCTTTGGTTCACTCCTAGACGCCTGAACATTTTCCTTGTTGAGAGCCCTTCCTGGCACAAAGTAACAATGCGGACGGGATCGAACCGCGGTATTGACAGTCTAGGGGTGGTTGAACTACAGACAACACCAGCCGTGTACCTCCTTCCTGGTGGAATGCCTGGAACTGATCGGCTGTCGGATCCCCTCCGTCTAATGGGCGCTGCACACGCATTGTTGTTTACATCTTTGGGCGGGTTTAGTGACATATTTCAGCAGTCAAAGGGACTGTGTCTGTGATACAATATCCACAGTCAACGTCTATCTTCAGGAGTTCTGGAAACTGGGGTGATACAAAAGTTTCTTTGATGTGTGTATAAGATTCTGCACGGAGTACCATCTGCTAAGCATAGAGTAGCGATGTAAATGTCCACTATCTCGTCAAAAGTATCGGGCACCTATTAGTGGACCTTTATATGGAGTGTCACTCGGGACACTTTCAGTGAGGTGCTTGAATACCTGTGGAGGAATGACAGCCTATTTTTCCTCGGCAACCAAAACCGGAGAAGGTATTGATGTTGAACGCTGTGCTCTGGAGGGAAATTGACCTTCCAACTCATCCTAAAGGTGTTCCATTGGGTTCAGGCCGGGTCTCGAAGCGGACCAATCCATTTTACGAGTGTTCGTGTCCAGAAATCATTATCTCAAAATGATTCAAATGGCTCTGAGCACTATGGGACTCAACTGCTGTGGTCATCAGTCCCCTAGAACTTAGAACTACTTAAACCTAACTAACCTAAGGACATCACCCACATCCATGCCCGAGGCAGGATTCGAACCTGCGACCGGAGCAGCAGCGCGGCTCCGGACTGGAGCGCCTAGAACCGCACGGCCACCGCGGCCGGCCATTATCTCACAGATGCTGCTTTATGAAAGGGTGCATTGTCATGCTGATACTAACAGTAATCATCTCCGAACTCCTTCTCTACTATACGCAGTGCACAATGCTGTAAAATACGTTCATACAATTCATTTTTTTCGGACACAGAAAGGGGACAACACCCCAGCAACGAAAAACAACGCCATAGTATAACACCACTTCTTTCGTTGTTCACTCTTCACAGTACTCCTGATGGCAGGTAACATCCCTCAGGTAGTTCACCAAACTGAAGCCCTTCTATCGGATTGCCACAAGAAATAGTGTAATTCATCACTTCATATCACTTGCTTCCAGTCACCTACTGTTCAGTAGCGTCACTCTTTATAGTACCTCAAGCGTCGCTTAGCATTGACTGTAGTAATGTGTGGCTAACGAGGATTTGCTCGAACATACTACTCTACTCTTTTTAACTTCCTACGCACAGTTATTGTGCTAGCTCGGCCGCTGGTAGAACTCAGGGGCTTAAGAGCGATCTCGTCCACTGATTTCATGCGGTTTTTACATCCTACGTTGACAATGCTTGACGGTTTCCTTCTGTGAGTTCACTAGGTGTCCCTGGTCTTAGTTTAGCAGTGCTTTTTTCTGCGCATTTCCACTTTACAATAACGTCACCGACAGGAGAGTCGGGCAGCTTTGAAGGATCAAAAAATGTCCCTGATGGATCTGTTACTCAGGTGACGTCCAATGACTAGTCCACTTTCGAAGTCACTGAGCGCTCCTGACAGATCCATTATCCATTACAGCTTCGCTTGCCGCAACACAATAATCTTCGCGTCCTTTTATACTGGCGGGTCCGCCTCTAGTGACATCTCGTGGTCAATACGGCATTACACAACGGCACCCAGATACTTTCCTTCAGATAGTATATCTAAGACACTGCTATTATTGTTAGATTTGTATGACAGTTATCGACGAACTTCATACTGGAACATTACGAGATGGTGAGGATACTGCTTTGGAATTTTCTGGTAACATGTACTCTAGGTAATGCCCCAAAAGCATAATTTTGTGGAATGATTTCTTCGTGTTAACAATGTTGCAGTATTTCATACGACATTAGAAATGGAAAACACAGAGAAAACGATCTGGAACTGGAGTTTACGATATTTCCAGTGCAGATATTTGCAAGATTTGTTTTACGTATAATTTTTTTCCCAGGTTCTCGGTTCTCTACTGACAGTGACCTTGCCGCATTATTCTTTGAAGAGTACTATGGTTTTTTGATGTGTGAGTGTACGCTCATTGCTGGAATCCCTTTCAGTAAAATTCTTTTGACTGTGCCAGGAGTGATAGTGACACAAGTTATTTACAGTAGAATGAAAGAAATGGTAGAAGCCGACGTCGTGGGAAGATTAGCTCGCGTTCCAGTGACATGTAGCGACTGCCGAGGCAGTACTGACTCTGTGACCTAAAGTATAGGGTGAAGGACAAACCTACGTTTATAGCATTCACAGGTTAGAAGAATGTTCTTTACAGTATTGACTGGAATACACTCTTAGAATTGAGAGTAAGGAGGGAGCGAAAGGTTATCTAAAATTTGTTCGTAAACCAGATTGTAGTTATAACAGTCGAGTGACATGAAAGGAAAGCAGTAGTTTAGAAGGGAGTGAGACAGGGTTGTTGGCTATACAGTGAGCAAGTATTAAAATAAATCAAAGACAAATTTGAAAAGGAAATTAAAGTTGAGCGAGAAGAAATAAAAGCTTTGCAATTTGCCGATGAGTTTGTAATTCAGTCAGAGACGGCGAAGGACTGTGAAAAGTAGTTGAACGGAGAAAATAGTGTCTTGAAAACAGGTTATAAGATGAACGCTATCAACAGTTAAACAAGGGTAATGTAGTGTAGTGCAAAAATTGACCTGCACTATCTGACAACAGATAAAAATAGCATATGAATGGTTACGTTACAAATTAAAATATCTTTTGAAAAATCGCACCAAGATTCAGGTTTGTAAATATAATTAAATAAATAATCAAAAAATTTGCGTTCGACTTCTCGTTTGGTTTTGTCGTCAGATAGCCGTACAAGAACTGCATGACATTGGCACTTTCAAAATTTACCCAGAGAAAATACATATACGGGTATTAATGTTAGCTGAATCGGGTCAGTCAGCTAGTAAGAGCATTAATAAATTTATCTAGCTCACTGTCCAAGATGAGTAATTTAATATTGCAATATAAGCAATACATATTGTAATATGGCATACAGAGGCGCTAGTCGTATATACATCTAACCTTTGCAGGACACCCAATGAAGATTTTCTCAGATATAATTTACTCGTATATTTTTAATATTGGAGCGAGGAAAAAAGGCAGCTGACAAAGATTCAAAACTCCCACGCAGAGGTCGATGTATTATTACGATCGACACAGCAGAGATTGTTTACTATAGCAAGAGGGGGAGGGGGGGGGTAGATGAACAGACATGGACAGGATATAGACTAAGCAGAGAGCTGTCAAACCAGTCACTGGAGTGAAGACCTCAACAAGAAAAATGCGAGTCGTCGTAAGAGAAAATAAATATTTCATTTTATTTTCACAATGAAAGTTATTATTTGTTCAGTCTCCGAGATTTAAGCAGGACACCTAAGGATTGTACCTCGCCACACATGTCTAATTTTAGACTTCATTCGCAGACAAGCGCTATGGCAGAGGGAGATAAATACGTTGTGTGGTCTGCTGTTAGACTTGGAGGCTAATGAATACACAGACACATCTCCGCGGAGTAACATGACACATAATTACATGACACTGCATTGTCTTGTAAGATTTCGCTTTATGAGGACAGTCCCGTTACTGAAGGCTGATTATCTCGGGTAGGTCTGTCGTACGCTCTGGGTAAACGGTCCATCTCCGCGCTTCCAGAGCAACGCCCGACTTTATGACGACCAACGTGTTCGGCCCTTTGTATGCATATTATACACGGCTATTGCGTAGGAACTTGACGCCCTCCACGTTTACCGGATGGAACTATCTCGGGAAAAGCGGCGCCATTGCTTTCCTCGCAGGTAGTTCCCTTATCTCTGGGAAGCAGCTATGGACTTGTTACGCCGTTGCGTACGTCGATCAGATACTCGAGCCCGAACTTCGTGATGGCACGAAATTACAGAAATTTCGTGGAAACCCATCGCTTGCCGAGCAACGATGTTTTTTTCTCCGCTCTCTCCGGAAGGCAGGAACGACCTTAGCGGTCATACAAATTCTGAAACTGACGTAATCAGATTGGGTAATTTTTTCACCGTCACTGGCGGACGTTGGAATCGTCTAGTTGGAAACGGAGGCAGAGCACCGCAGTGCTACGCGCTGTCTTTGGAAAAACAGAGGAGATTATTTACACTGTAAGCAAACATTTACACAATATTCCTTTTGTAAAATAATGTGAGAGATCTTATACGCAACGCTGTGCAACAAAAAGATGGCCTGTGGCGTCATCTGGCGTTACTGACTGAGACATCCGAAGAGTAAGTTAAGCTGCCTAACCACAAAGGGTATTCTTCTTATGCACAGAATGTCCCCTTTCCACATAGTTAATAAAGTTGCTTCTTAGAGAGTACGAGACTGTATCGCCGAGCTTAAAGTCTTCATCCGATTGGACGGACCATCATCAAGTGTCACATGTCCTCACATCAGAAATTTGGATGCAGTCTAGTAGCCATGTGACTAGCGTTTTCGACCATTTTTCTTTCTCTTCCCAGTCAAACTCCGGTGGTGAAAATTCTGACACAGGATTCGAACCGTCTACATCAGACTCGAGGCAGTGCGTTAGCGACTTCGGCTATAGAGGCATGTGTCACCCGTGAAGAACAATTGCACTACCTATGGTTTTGATGGGCTGTGCAATTTATAAGTTTATACAAGATAGTTCTCAAGGGTAAATGAAGATTGGTAATGATGGTTCGCGCTATTGTCTCTTATCGATAAGATAGTGGAACACTGAAGGGGTTACAAGAGAAGAGTATTCATACAGTTGTATGAAGACACAGATTTGTGACGATAACAAGGCTCTTTAACTCCAACGAGGGGTACTTCCACTCAGGAGGGTCTATGTATAATGCTATATCAGATGTCTCCAAATTCTCTCAAGAGCCATCAACGTAATAACATTCATGTCGTCGCTATTACAGGATTATTTTGAATTGAAGGTTTAAGCTAAGATTGCGACGTAACTTACTTTTCTCAACCAAGTAGCAAATTAACGGTAATGGGAATCTTGTATGCGTTAAATGACAATATTCTTGGTGAAAGTTCATAACTTTTCAATCCAAGGAGGATATTTCAGTTGTCTTCCGCTATTTTCGTGGAAGCCGTTCTTTTCCTCCCTTCTCTCTCTGTTTCCCCCCCATTCATTACCAGTAACGTATCAGTGATGTATAACTCGAAGATGGTGGGGAAAACCGCGAAACATAGGAAACGCTGGTACAAAGACTTCAGATTCGGCATACACTGACGTCCGTCAGTTTCCACGTCAATAGATCGATGAGAAATGTCTTCAGTCTGATGAAAAGATTAGGGCAGCCATAGATGCTCTTCCAGGATGGAAGCTATTCACGTTGGGAAATGTACACTTACCGGAAAGGGGACTACATCAAAAATGGTAAGTGCAGCTTCGACAGTTGAAATCCAATAAAATTGTTATAGATTTTGGACCTGTCACCTAGAAACAAAGATTGTACAAAAAAAATAATGGCTCTGAGCACTATTGAACTTCACTGCTGTGGTCATCAGTCCCCTAGAACTTAAAACTACTTAAACCTAACTAACCTGAGGACATCACACACATCCATGTCCGAGGCTGAAGCGCCTAGAACCACTCGGATTAGGAAATGAGAAGTGCTTCTTGAGTTTTGCGCGGGCAACGTAATAACGAACAATGGTCGAAGTAGAGAGAATATAAACTGCAGGCTGACAATAGCCAAGTCTTTTTTGAAGGTGTATGTCTGCAGTGTAGCATTGTATCGAAGTGAAACAAGGGGGATAAATAGTTCAGAGAAGAAGAGATTGGACGCTCTTGAGGTGTGGTACTACAGAAGAATGTTGAAAATCAGACGGGTGCATCGATTTACGAATGAGGATGCACTGAACTGAATTGCGGGAAAAAAATTTTATTGCACAAGTTGACAAAAAAAGGGATGAGCTGATAGGACACGTTGAGCGGCATCAAGGAATCGTCACTTCGGTAGTAGAAGGAAGTGGAAGGGAGGGAGTGTGGGGGAGGCAGAAATTGTAGAGGGTATTAAGGCTATTATACAGGGTGTTACAAAAAGGTACGGCCAAACTTTCAGGAAACATTCCTCACACACAAATAAAGAAAAGATGTTATGTGGACATGTGTCCGGAAACGCTTAATTTCCATGTTACAGCTCATTTTAGTTTCGTTCTTCCACCTACGCTCAATGGAGCACGTTATCATGATTTCATACGGTATACTCTACCTGTGCTGCCAGAACATGTGCCTTTACAAGTACGACACAACATGTGGTTCATGCACGATTCAGCTCCTGCACATTTCAGTCGAAGTGTTCGTACGCTTCTCAACAACAGATTCGGTGACCGATGGATTGGTAGAGGCGGACCAATTCCATGGCCTCCACACTCTCCTGACCTCAACCGTCTTGACTTTCATTTATGGGGGCATTTGAAAGCTCTTGTCTACGCAACCCCGGTACCAAATGTAGAGACTCTTCGTGCTCGTATTGTGGACGGTTGTGATACAATACGCCATTCTCCAGGGCTGCATCAGCGCATCAGGGATTCCATGCGACGGAGGGTGGATGCATGTATCCTCGCTAACGGAGGACATTTTGAACATTTCCTGTAAGAAAGTGTTTGAAGTCACGCTGGTACGTTCTGTTGCTGTGTGTTTCCATTCCATGATTAATGTGATTTGAAGAGAAGTAATAAAATGAGCTCTAACATGGAAAGTAAGCGTTTCCGAACACATGTCCACATAACATATTTCCTTTCTTTGTGTGTGAGGAATGTTTCCTGAAAGTTTGGCCGTACCTTTTTGTAACACCCTGTAGATAAGGACGTCTAACTGCTTGCGATTTCAGTAGGTACGCGGAGGAAAGACTACCATGGAGAGCGGCGGCGGCGGCGGCCGCGGCGGGACGACGACGACGACAAAAACAACAGATCTTAATTACACGTAGTTGTGCCTACCGTTTTCTACTACGGAGGAAACATTTCTTCTTAGTCTTCTCCTTTAAATGCGAATAGCCGGCCGCTGGTGGCCAAGCGGTTCTGGCGCTACAGTTTGGAACCGCGCGACCGCTACAGTCGCAGTTTCGAATCCTGCCTCGGGCATGGATGTGTGTGTTGTCCTTGGGTTAGTTACGTTCAAGTAGTTCTAAGTTCTAGGTGACTTATGACCTCAGCAGTTGAGTCCCATAGTGCTCAGAGCCATTTGAACCATTTTTAAATGCGAATATTTTAGGTTAGGCTTTACCGTGACTGCTATTGACATCAAAGGAAACAAGTTTACTATTACCAGTCACTGTTTATTTATCTCCACGACGCGTTTCAAAGGTTTAAACCTCCATCATCAGGTGGATTTAGAGGTATTAGAATGACATGTGTGTGTGTGTCTTGTGTTATGATTTTTGGAAGAACTTTTGGCACTGCCTAATGGAGGAACATTGTTTTGGGTTTCTTTGACAAAAAACTAAACTCTACAAACAGATGGCCTGGCAATGGGTTCAAACCTTTCTTGATTGTTAGCTGAAAAATTGATAAGTAATTCAGAAGACAAAATCCTAAATTCCAATCACCACCTCCTCAAAAATATCATCTACTACAGATATGTAGATGATACCATCATCTTAATCAATGGCAGAAAAGATGACATAAGTGAGTTGAACCAATTATTCAACAACTCCGATGGAAACATAAAATTCACAGCTGAACACCAAGCAGGTGGCAGCATGAATTTTCTGGACCTTACCATTAGAATAAAGAATAACAGACATCAGTTTGAAATATATCAGAAGCCTACCACAACACCTACTACAATCCACCTTACAGCCCACAAAATGGCAGCATTTCAGTACATGGTCAATAGAGCTATCCAACTACCACTCTCTGAAGACAAATGTGAACAAGAAATTGAAATAATAAAACAAACAGCTGTTACAAATGGTTATAACAGCTCCATAGCGGACACCTTAAAACGCTCAATAGTGGCAAAATAGTCGCATCACAAAAACAAGAAGAAAACATCTTCCACATAGTCCCATTTGTAGGTAATATTTCATATCAGATTGCCAGCGTCTTCAAATGAAAACGTATAAACATATCCTTTACCACAGATTGGACAGAAGTTACCTCACAACAGCAACACATGAAACCCCCTTCATCACACAGATGTGTGCAAAATGTAATGTTTCGACTGTAACTTCATCTACATAGGCCAGACATACATCATTTGGGATTAGATTCAAAGAATACATGACAGCATTAAAAAACAAGAAATACCACACATCAGCAATAGTCAAATACCTGCTTAAAACAGAACACCATGTTAACAACACACGCATCGGCATTCTACACATCCAACCTAAAAGCAAAAAACTAGACATCCTTGAAAGACTCCAAATACATATACAAAAAAAACTGAATCCATCTTAAATGACAAAAATGACAATATTTACAATAGTATCGTCTCTGTTTTCAGCAACTTCCTATGTTAGTAAATTTGCAAGCTAAGGGATTGACCTCATTTACATTACACCTCCACAGCTTGTTCCCCCTGTCCAATAACTACTTCCAGCCTCCCCCCCTCCCTCCTCCCTTCTCTTTCTCTCCATCTTCAAATGGTTCAAATGGCTCTAAGCACTATGGGATTTAGCATCTTAGGTCATCAGTCCCCTAGAACCACTTAAACCTAAGGACATCACACAAATCCATGCCCCAGGCAGGATTCGAACTTGCGACCGTAGCAATCGCGCGGTTCTAGACTGAAGCGCCTGGAACCGTTCGGCCACAACGGCCGGCTCTCCATCTTCCTCTGCTTCCAGCCTTTCATTCCCATCTGTGAATCCCAACCATATTTGTTATTTATATATAGTTTTACCACTGTAGCCAACATAATTATTGAACTTAAAAAGTTTGCAACATGTCGCCTCGTTATATAAACGAGTATGAAGTTTAAACTAGACACATCAAAAAAGTTTTGCGTCACCTGGTTCCCAGAACTCCTGAAGATAGACGTTGACTGTGGATATTGTATCACAGACACAGTCCCTTTGACTGCTGAAATATGTCACTAAACCCGCCCAAAGATGTAAACAACCATCCACGAGCAGCGCCTCTTAGGCGGAGGGGGTCCAACAGCCGATCAGTTCCAGTTATTCCACCAGGAAGGAGGTACACGTCTCATGTTGTCTGTAGTTCAACCATGCATAGACGGTTCGATCGCGTCCGCATTGTTACTTTGTGCCAGGAAGTGTTCTCCAGAAGGGAAATGTCCAGGCATCTCGGAGCGAATCAAATCGATGTTTTTCGGACATAGAAGAAATACAGAGAGACAGGAACTGTCGATGACATGACTCGCTCAGGCCGCACAAGAGCTACTACGCAGTGGATGACCGCTACCTACGGGTTATGGCTCGGAGGAACGCTGACAGCAACGCCACCATATTGGATAATGCTCTTCGTGCAGCCACAGGGCGTCGTGTTACGACTGTGCGTGTTGCGACTCAAACTCTGCGCAATAGGCTGCATAATGCGCAACTTCACTCCTGACATCCATGGTTAGGTCCATCTTTGCAACCACGACACCATGCAGCGCGTTGCAGATGGGCGCAACAACATGCCGAATAGACCGCTCAGGATTGGCATCACGTTCTCTTCACCGTGGAGTGTCGCATATGCCTTCACCCAGACAATCTTCAGAGGCGTGTTTGGAGGCAACCCGGTGAGGCTGAACACCTTAGACACACTGTCCAGCGAGTACAGCAAGGTGGAGGTTACCTGCTTTCAAACTGCCTATTGGCTTCTGTCTCGGGTTCTTCGGCCGACGTTCATCTGATGATTTTACTGACGTTTCGCGAGCACGAGTGGCTGGCATTGTCAAAGCTTCACCCTCCATTGCCGGTGGTGAACTGGAGCCGAGCTCGCGGCAGCAGACTATACGTACCTGGAGCGCCAACGTCCGAGGGCTTCTCCGCGGTCATTTCCGGTACGGTTCTCCTCTTGCTACCTGCGACGTTCGTTCGCTGCAGTACAGGAAGCCAGAATCCGTTTACCTTAAAGCTTTCCTCTTTCTGTCCCGTGCCTGTGCTTGGCGACTTACAAACCTAAGGTGTGGTGCAGATACGTCGGTGATATTTTCGTTGTGTGGAGCCATAGTGAAGAACAGCTCGATGACTTCCTGCTACTCTAGAACAGCCTCCATGCCAACATAAAATTTACCATGGAAATAGAAAAGGACAAAAAACTGCCTTTTCTACATGTGCTGGTCGCAAGGGATGGCGAAAACCTGGGACACAGCGTGTATCGAAAACCGACACACACGGACCGATACCTGCACGAACTATCAAACCGCCACCCGAGCCAGAAAAGAGGCATGATTAATACGCTCGTAACGCGAGCAGAACGGATATGTGAGCCGCAGCTCCTCAGACGGGAAATGCAACACCTGGAGAGTGTTCTGAGGAGCAATGGGTACTCCACAAATTATATTAGAAGTGTAACAGAGCCAAACACTCGGCGAAGTAAGGAATCAGCAGAAGAAATGTCGGGTACGGCCTTTCTGCCATACATTCCCAGAGTGACGGACAGAATCGGCCGTATATTGCGCATACACGGCATAAAGACGATTTTCAAACCGACAAGGGAGATCAAAAAGTGTCTTAGATCGGCGAAGGTTAGAAGAGACTCACTTGCAATGTCGGGAATATACCGTATACCATGTACATGCGGAAAAGTTTACGTCGGAATGACTAGACGATCAATCAACACCAGGATCAAAGAACATAAGCGGCATTGCAGGTTGGGGCAGGTGGAGAAATCGGCCGCGGCAGTGCACGCACTGAATGAGACCGACCATGTAATAAAATTTGCCGACACGGAAGTTCTGGCTGTAGAGAAGCACTATCACACACGCTTGTTCAGAGAAGCTGTAGAAATACAAAAACATGTGAACAGATTCAATAAGAAAGAGGAAAGACTTAAGGTAAACGGATTCTGTCTTCCTGTACTGCAGCGAACGACCGTCGCAGGTAGGAAGAGAAGAACCGCACCGGAAATGACCGCGGCGAAGTCCTCGGACGTTGGCGCGTCAGGTACATAGTCTGCGGCCGCGAGCTCGACTCCAGTTCACCACCGGCTATGGAGGTTGAAGGTTTGACAATGCCAGCCACTCGTGCTGACGAAACGTCAGTAAAATAATCAGATGAACGTCGGCCGAAGAACCTGAGATAGTAGCCAATAAGAAGTTCGCCTACTAGTGGCCACGAAAGCCTTAACAATTTTGTTTTCCCTGCTTATGTGGGGCCGACGTACGCCACTGGTGGTCATGGAAGGCGCCGTAACGGCTGTACGATAGGTGAATGCCCTTCTCCGACCGATAGTGCAACCATATCGGCAGCATATTGGCGAGACATTCGTCATCATGGACGACAATTCGCGCCATCGTGCACATGTTGTGAATGATTTCCTTCAGGATAATAACATCGCTCGACTAGAGTGGCGAGCGTGTTCTCCAGAGATGAACCCTATCGAACATGCCTGGGATCGATTGAAAAGGACTGTTTATGGACGACATGACCCACCAACCACTCTGAGGGATCTACGCCGAATCGCCATTGAGGAGTGGGACAATCTGGACCAACAGTGCCTTGATGAACTTGTGGATAGTATGGCACGACGAATACAAGCATGCATCAATGCAAGAGGACGTGTTACTGGGTATTAGAGGTACCGGTGTGTACAGCAATCTGGATCACCACCTCTGAAGGTCTCGCTGTATGGTGGTAAAACATGCAATGTGTGGTTTTCATGAGCAATCAAAAAGGTGGAAATGATGTTTATGATTACCTCCATTCCAATTTTCTGTCGAGGTTCCGGTTCTTTCGGAACCGAGGTGATGCAAAAATTTTTTTTTGACGTGTGTATATAAACTTGGCGAAATCGGATTTATATACCACCTGAAATATTTATTGCAAAACTTGTATTCTGCACGTCAAAATAAAGATCTCCAAAATCCTGTCAAACATTATTACAGAATAATGTTGTTATGATGTGTATTCTTTTTACTTTGTGATAATGGTTCTCTTTTGCTGTATGTCCCTTGCACCAAATACACTCCTGGAAATTGAAATAAGAACACCGTGAATTCATTGTCCCAGGAAGGGGAAACTTTATTGACACATTCCTGGGGTCAGATACATCACATGATCACACTGACAGAACCACAGGCACATAGACACAGGCAACAGAGCATGCACAATGTCGGCACTAGTACAGTGTATATCCACCTTTCGCAGCAATGCGGGCTGCTATTCTCCCATGGAGACGATCGTAGAGATGCTGGATGTAGTCCTGTGGAACGGCTTGCCATGCCATTTCCACCTGGCGCCTCAGTTGGACCAGCGTTCGTGCTGGACGTGCAGACCGCGTGAGACGACGCTTCATCCAGTCCCAAACATGCTCAATGGGGGACAGATCCGGAGATCTTGCTGGCCAGGGTAGTTGACTTACACCTTCTAGAGCACGTTGGGTGGCACGGGATACATGCGGACGTGCATTGTCCTGTTGGAACAGCAAGTTCCCTTGCCGGTCTAGGAATGGTAGAACGATGGGTTCGATGACGGTTTGGATGTACCGTGCACTATTCAGTGTCCCCTCGACGATCACCAGTGGTGTACGGCCAGTGTAGGAGATCGCTCCCCACACCATGATGCCGGGTGTTGGCCCTGTGTGCCTCGGTCGTATGCAGTCCTGATTGTGGCGCTCACCTGCACGGCGCCAAACACGCATACGACCATCATTGGCACCAAGGCAGAAGCGACTCTCATCGCTGAAGACGACACGTCTCCATTCGTCCCTCCATTCACGCCTGTCGCGACACCACTGGAGGCGGGCTGCACGATGTTGGGGCGTGAGCGGAAGACGGCCTAACGGTGTGCGGGAACGTAGCCCAGCTTCATGGAGACGGTTGCGAATGGTCCTCGCCGATACCCCAGGAGCAACAGTGTCCCTAATTTGCTGGGAAGTGGCGGTGCGGTCCCCTACGGCACTGCGTAGGATCCTACGGTCTTGGCGTGCATCCGTGCGTCGCTGCGGTCCGGTCCCAGGTCGATGGGCACGTGCACCTTCCGCCGACCACTGGCGACAACATCGATGTACTGTGGAGACCTCACGCCCCACGTGTTGAGCACTTCGGCGGTACGTCCACCCGGCCTCCCGCATGCCCGCTATACGCCCTCGCTCAAAGTCCGTCAACTGCACATACGGTTCACGTCCACGCTGTCGCGGCATGCTACCAGTGTTAAAGACTGCGATGGAGCTCCGTATGCCACGGCAAACTGGCTGACACTGACGGCGGCGGTGCACAAATGCTGCGCAGCTAGCGCCATTCGACGGCCAACACCGCGGTTCCTGGTGTGTCCGCTGTGCCGTGCGTGTGATCATTGCTTGTACAGCCCTCTCGCAGTGTCCGGAGCAAGTATGGTGGGTCTGACACACCGGTGTCAATGTGTTCTTTTTTCCATTTCCAGGAGTGTAGTTTTCAGACGGCATATTTATATACAACGTTTGCCAGTATACATGTGATGTGTTAAGAGAGTGAAAGGAACCTGTGACCACTGGAGGCACTCTATTTTACCATTAGATATATGTTTAGTTTTTCGTCAAAAGAAACTCAAAACCATGTTCTGAAATTGTGTTTTGTTTCTCCACGAGACAGTGCTTTAAGTTCCACCAAAAATCGTAACACAACACACGCGTCATACTAAAAAAAGTAAATCCACCTGATGATGGAGGTTTAAACCTTTGAAACGCGTCGCGGAAATAAACAGTGACTGGTAACATTAAAATTGTTGTTTCGTTTGAAGTCTTCTTCTTGTTATCCTTGTACTTCAGATATAATGATGGTAATTCGATACTTGATCTGAAGTAGTGAATGTTGCATAGTTGTGATGTGCAGCTAAATTAACGAAAGTTCAGAAAGTTTGACCTTAGACATAAAAATGTAAACTTTAATATTTCCCTCGTACAATGTCTGTGTACATCCGCTGGAGTACCGAGCCTGCCACCGCCGCCGCCTCTTCGAGGCAGGAGCCGAGCAGGAAAGTCGGCTTCCGCTCATTAGGCGCGCTCTGGCCGCCGTGGTATTTACAGAGAGAGGCCCGTCCTCCTCCAGATTGGCCCTCATTGCTCCTAATTACGATGTCTCCGATGGGCGCGGTGAGATACCCTTCCTACGAGACTGCGGCGTTCCCGGCGGTCGTAACTTAAAGCGACCGGCGGCGGCCGTTCGCAAGTAATTACTTCATTAGCGGTGCTGCCACGAAAGGGAGGTTAGCCGGCCAGGTCTCGTCCTCCTTATGTCGACGCCTGTCTGCTTGTTTCCTCATTGTGCTGAATTCTATGATACGTTACTCAGCGCTACATTTAAGAATACATCTTTAAGTTCTTCACTACACTGAATTGCATAGATGACAACACTGTTTGTGAGAACAAGTTCAAGACTCTGAATCACACACACAAAAAAAGAACCGCTCAAAATAAGTGTTGCACCAACTGTATATCTGGGAACGTCTGTGGATTAAGAGCAGCGGTTGCCAGCCTCGGAGTAATTGCTCCTTTGTGGGGTAATATGAAATGTTCTGAGCGGTAAGTGTGAGAAATGCTTCAATTGTGCC
This sequence comes from Schistocerca nitens, assembly GCF_023898315.1. NCBI lineage: Eukaryota > Metazoa > Arthropoda > Insecta > Orthoptera > Acrididae > Schistocerca > Schistocerca nitens. The sequence goes on from NC_064622.1 coordinate 259,637,728, forward strand.
TTGGTCACGACTCTACAATATTTGTTAAACAAGATTTCTGAGTACAGCAAGCGCCTCATTGTCCGAGTGCGGATTATCAGATTTAAGGATTAACAGAGTATATTTTGGCTGTTCTTTGGAAAGTTAATAGGTATTTGAAGTTCTTAGTTAATCGGACACGTGTTTCATTACCTACACAGCGGAAGTGAAATACGTTGACCTATAGTTAAGACTCGCTGTTGTTGCTGCTGCCTTTGTCGTCGGTCAGAAAGCAGTTTCGATGCGGCTCTGCACGCTAATCCTGTGCAGGCCTTATCACCTCTGCATACATGTACTTCCTACATACATACATACATACATACATACATACATACATACCTCACAAGCCACGGTATGGCGCGTAGCGGAGGGTACGAGTATCACTACAGGCCATTTCCTTTCCTGTTGCACTCGGAAATGGACAACGACTGAGTATACACCATACGAACCCTTATTTCTCTTATGTCATCTTCGCAGTCATTACGCGAAATGTACGTTGGCAGCAGCAGAATCGTTTTGCAGTCAGTTTCGGATGCCGGTTCTCTAAATTTTCTCAAGAACGCTCCGCGAGAAGAACGTCGTCTTCCCTCCAGGAATTGCCATTTGAATTCACGAGGCACGACCGTAATATGCGCGTGTTGATCGATCTACAGGTAACAAATCTAGCAGGCCGCCTTTGAATTGCTCCGATGTCTCTCTTTTTATCCGATCTGGTGCGGATCTCAAACACTAGCAGTACTCAAGAATGTGTCGTACTTGTATTCTATATGCACCTCTTTTACAGAAGGATCACCCTTTCCTAAAATTTCCCCAAAAAACAGAAGTCGACCATTCGCCTTTCCTACTAACGTCCTTACGTGTTCATTTCATATCGCTTTGCAACGTTACGCCTAGATGAAACCACTCGACAAATTAAAACTCTGTGCCGGACCGAGACTGGAACTCGGAGCCTTTGCCTTTCGCGGGAAAGTGCTATACCGTCTGAATTACCCAAGCACGACTCACTGTCCGTCCTAACAGCTTTACTTCCGCCAGTAACAAATCTCCCACCTTCCAAACTTTACAGACACTATCCTGCGAAACTTTGTAAGACCAGCACTCTTGGAAGAAAGGATGTTGCGGAGACATGGCTTAGCCACAGGCTGGGGGACGTTTCCAGCGTGAAGTTTTCACTCTGCAGCGGAGTGTGCGCTGAGTTCGACTCTCGGTCCGGCACACAGTTTTAACCTGCCAGGAAATTTCAAAGCAGCGCACACTCCGCTTCAGAGTGGAAACTTCATCTGGTTACGCCTAGACATTTAAACGACGTGTGTCAAGCAGTAAACTACTAATGCTGCATTCGAACATAATAGGGTTGTTTTTCCTTACTCAACTGCATAAACTTACATTTAGAACAAGCTGTCATTCATCGCAGCAGCTAGAAAATTTGATAAAGTCCTCTTGCATCCTCCTAGAGTCACTCAAAGATGACACCTTCCCATACGCCACAGCATCATCAGCGGACAAACTGCTGCAAGCTACATTCATTTGAACCTGCTTTACTGTATTCATCCCTTGGTCTCCATCGACAATCTGTCTTCTCCCCCCTCCCCGCCGTCCACCTGCTTCCCCTTCCTTTCACAAACCATACGTACTGATACTTTCCTCCGTTACCAAACTGGCGATAGATTAATGCTGCTGAATGTTTGCTACCAAGTGGTCCCTTCTTTTAGTCAAGTGATTCCTTTTTTCTCCTCATTTCTATGCAGAATCGTTAGTTACTGCATCTACGCGTGTAATCTGCAGCATTCTTCTGTAGCACAATATGTAAAGACCTTTTATTCTCTTCTTGTCTCAACCGCTAATTTTTCATGTTTCACTTCTCTGAAAGGCTACACTCCATACAAATTTCTTCAGAAAATACTTCATAATGCACAAATTTATGTTACATAAAAAAGTCCTCCCTTTCGTCAGTGCTTTACTTGCTGTAGCCAGTCTGCATTGTATATCCTCCCTACTTCGACCATAATCAGATGTGTAGCTACCCAAATAACGAACCTCATGTTCTCTCTTTACTGTGTCATTTCCTAATCTAATTCCCTCAGCATGAAGTACAAAATTCTGTTGACTACATCTGTGTGTTAATTCTCTGGAAAGTAATAACCATCGTCAGGAAAAAAGGAAATGAGGAGCACGAACAGAAAAACTGTACTGTTATTTCCCGAAATTGAATTGAAACAAATTGTACGAATACGGTATTTTAAGGGTAATTTCGTAAATAATTCAACCGATTCCGGCGAATAATGCGTAGTAATGCAGTGTGAGTTCAAATGTGTCGCGTATCTTTTTTTTTTTTTTTTTTAAGTACAGTAAATTTTAGACTCCGCCGAAAACATTAGTATCTTGCGATTGTTTGTGCATTTCGATAATCACTGCAATCTCAGGTCCGCATTAAACATTGTAATAGGGAGTTTGCTATAGTACAAACTTCATAAAAAGGTCGGTATTAAAAATATCCGCATTAAAAAAAATCTGCGTAGAAAATACTGAGTGAAAGTACCAAAATGATGTGAATCAAAACTATCCCATTTACATAAAGAGAGATACTGTTTCTTCTGAGTAAAACAAAAAAACCAGCATGAATAGACCAGACCAAACCGTGCATAATTTCACCTCATAAAAAAACTGTGCGCACAGCGCAATCCTGCACAAATAAACACTAAATTGCCAGATCTACAGAAGGAAATGATTCGTAAGTAAAGCCATTACCATACTATTTTATCCAAAATAAGGTTACGCAGGACCAGCCACACTAGCCGCTGACCAGAAATTGCATCACACTGGTAATTGTCGCAAGAACGTTAAAGTGCATTCTTTATTCACTTAAAAGATGCAGAACACACCCTCCTACACCTGGGGTTTTCAGGATATCCTACCACGCCGTACGTCATTGGTAGCGCGGAGACTTGACTCTGAACTGAACTATGCTTGAGGGTAGGAGACATGCTGCAGCTGACACCCTTAATTCCCACGTAAACAATAGCTTACGGATTACTTTTCGCTCATTACACTGGTCAGCCTTTCTCATTTTAATGCTTCCTCCGTTTAAGGACATCCTTTTACTCTGCTACGCGAGTCTATCTCAGTTCCAATTTGTCTCTGCCTGTAGGAACCGTGTTTGTGGTGCAGTCTTAAAAATAAAAGCATCTGCAGATGCAGTTGACATCATTTTCACTGAGCAACATAATCTTACGCAAAGTGATCGCTTTCCGCACTGTTATTCGTTATTCATGGCTGCTTCTGTGCTCACGGACACTGGACTTTTGTCTTCTTGCGGACCGCCTGCGTTTACTGCATTTGAGATTCTGTGTGTGCGGCCTTTGTTCGGTTGCGGCGAAGGTACAAGCGTATGTGACACGAAATCTGAAGTCTTAGCTTACTGACGAAAGGATCTGAACCCCTCGGCACGGCCTCTATTCTTACAAGAAAAGACAAAGAGGAGGAAAGTCTAGGGGTTTAATGTCCCGTCGACGACGAGGTCATTAGACCCAGAACACAAGCTCGAATTTGAGGGAAATGTGGGACACGTTCTTTTTCAGGGGAACCATCCAGGGGTTTTCTTTGAGTGGATTAAGGAAACCACGGCAACCACAAAATTTGGACGGGAATTAGAACCACGCTCTCCCCCATACGCAAGTCCAGTGTGTTAACCACTGCGCAAAGTAGCGTCGCGTGTCAGCTCACGTCGCCAAGACTGACAAAGAATAATAGGTCCTCATACATATTGGCTGTTGTGATTTAATTTAAACCTTTCTTACATTTTCACCATCTTTTCAAACCTTTTAATGATATTAATGTAGTTATCGAACTATATTGCCGACAGCTGAACAGTGATTTAAAATTATGTTACCGTACACTTACTTATCAGTATATATAAATAATTAAATCTGAAATGATGCCAGCTGTGTACAGAATGGAACATAAATAAAAACTCATTGGAGGTTCGAATACATACGCTTGAAGATTAAAGTATTGCGCTAATCACTGAGTGAATAACAAATTTCGTAAATTACTATCTCACATAACAGAAGAAGTGGATTCGACAGAGTGAAACAGGAGCACTTGTCCAAAGAGCACCTTCATTTCACAAGGTTTTGTGGCAAGCAGATTTGCTATGCTTCGAAGAAACTGCAGGAAAACGGAAGTGATTTACATTTCCTTCCTTCCGACAGCCGCAGAAAGGGATTATCCTTCATGCCTATCCGATGTAAGTGGGAGGGAGTTTGGTTAAACTCTAAGCAACATTTGTTTGTGTTTCAAATATTATCAAGGCACAAGACTAAAATTGTGAATCGCACAGCAAAATGCGAGCTCTGGGCAGCTGTAGTGGAGTCCCCGCAACAATACACTGTGTAAATGTACTCCAAAATTCCGAAGCACAAGATACAGTAGAATCAACGCAGTGAACAAATTTAAGTACTTACAGTAAATAATACAGCCACATGGTTTAGATAAAGAAGCAAATAAAAATGCAGCCCAGAGAATGGAAATGACTTGTCAGTTAACGGAGGATATTTACAATTAAAAATCACTCCCAGTGAAAACAAAAAATCCAACGCTACAACATACATAAATTTGGAGTGCCTTTCTGGAGCGGAATGTTCGGTCCTCAAAAAAATCTTAATCTAAGAGTTAGAGAAAAACAATAGAAAGTTACTACGAAAAATATTCGGTCCAAGAAAAGTTGATGACGGGAAGTAATGAAGAAATATACATCCAAACTGAAATACTATATGATACTCCTGAGGAAAAGCAGAATTTCGTTTTATGGTCAGTTGGTTCTCATGAGGCGGAAAAGACTGACTAAAAAGTATTTGACCGTTTCGACAGAAATCCCAAAATACAAATCAGTTGGCCCTGGACGGTGAAAAAGGACTTTGCAGAAATAAACGTTGCTAAAGCAGAAATTCTAGTTAGGCCAGTTTTTCGAATCAATATAAGAAAGTATGAGGGTTTTCAGGCAAAGATCGGAAAGCGCTTCGCTGTATGGACGGAAGAAAGTAGAAAAGAACACAGTGAAACAACGAAGAAATATTGGAAAGAATGAAAATCAGGAAAGAAGACCTCATAAGAAAGTTAACTTCACGTGCTGCATAGATGGACGAAGTCGGAGAAAGAAAATACACCCAAGTATTCTGTTACAATACAATTAAATATGGAACTGAAATACAGTGGAGAGTACATTCTTCAGTGTGCTCACCTTGTTTCTTAGCGGCAATTCGTACAGATTTTGTTAAAACTGAGTCAAACACTTAGCTATGTTAGTATATTGAAGGGTGTCTTAGCCAGTGCTACATCTTTCCTAAGGGCAGTGACATTTAACATTAAACATGATTCAGACAGGGACATTTGTTATCACAAAAATTAGTCCCATTAGCCCTAGAGGAAATTTTGAGATTCCTGAACGGAGAAGGTATTCGTGTTAATTTAACAGCCGGCCGGAGTGGCCGAGCGGTTCTAGGCGCTACACTCTGGAACCGCACGACCGCTACGGTCGCAGGTTCGAATCCTGCCTCGGGCATGGATGTGTGTGATGTCCTTAGGTTAGTTAGGTTTAAGTAGTTCTTAGTTCTAGGGGACTGATGACCTCAGAAGTCAAGTCCCGTAGTGCTCAGAGCCATTTAATTTAACATACATTAACCTTTCGTTTTCGAGGATGTCATTATATTTGCAGGTGAACTTTTAGCATCGAATGGAAGCGCTCTATAGAGAAACTTTGAATGAAGACGTATAAAACAGTTGTAATACGAGTAAAATACTGTAAAATCAATATATCGAAAAGAAAACAGCGAAACATAGAACTAGTTATTAATTTTTATTTTTTAAGGGAATTGTATCTTACGGCTGGTTGGGCAGAATAAGAAAGTAACAACAATAATGACATGGAGTGCTTTCCAGATTAAAAAGAATTTCCAAAACTTAAGATTCCGACATATCTAAAGCGTGAAGTTTAGTGTCTGGGCGTGTTGCCGTTTGTGTCTTAAGGGCAGTGAGAAAACGATTTAACTGGCGGTTAGTCGGCGAGTGATAGATACTTGCGTGTTGGATCACAAGAGGCGATAGGAAGAGAAACAAACAGATCAGGGACAGATTGGGTCTGAAGACTTAATTATGATTATCATGAAGTTAAATAGGAGGTGGGTGAAACGTGCAGCCGTGGAGTATACATGGTAGATCCACTAGCGATATTTCCAGTGAATCGCATGACTGAGCCAACTATCTAATGTCTAGAGAGTAGATGGCAACAAATTGGTTGAGCATATACCTGTTTGGTTAGTTGATTTGGGGGAAGGGGACCAAACAGCGAGGTCATCGGCCCCAATCGGATTAGGTAAGGATGGGGAAGAAAGTCGGCCGTGTCCTTTCAAAGGAACCAACCCGCCATTTGCCTGAAGCGATTTTGAGAAATCACGGTAAACCTACATCAAGATGGTCGGACGCTGGTTTGAACCGTCGTCCTCCCGGATGCGAGTCCAGTGTGCCAACCACTGTCCCACCACGCACTGTAATGCATATACCTGAATACCGTAATGCATGGTTGTGTCCAGCAGGGGCGTGAAAGGACTTTTGCTGCTGCTGCTGTTGCTGGTAATGATTATCAAATTTTCGGAAATCAGCTCTGGAAAAACTTAGCCCTAATGCCTATAAATTCGAAACATGATTTTATGTAACAGAAACCAATAAATGTTTAAAAGACGAGGTACAACGATGAAAAAAATGAAAACGGCAGATCATGCAAACACAAAGCAAGTAACAGAACACGAAAAAATACCGAAAGTTCCTTTAGAATAAAAAATGAATTTCTCACTTAAGGCGAAACTTCCCCTTGTAACCTCCCCACAAAAATGTAATAAATAATATGAATATGATTCTAATAAAGTGTAACCTCCCCACAAAATTCATTTACATTTAATCTCCCCACAAAATTCTTTCTGATTTAATCTAAGCTCAAAATTCATTCACATTTAGCGTAACCTCTAAACAGAAAAATTCCTAAACCTCTCAACAGTAAAAATTATAATTATGTCGGTCACATTCAGTGTAACGTCCCAATAAAAAAATAAATTCAGTAACCTGGTAATAAAACAATGTAACTAACCTCTCAATTAAATTGTCGCTCACTTATGATTTTTCAATAATTCACTGTGAATTTAACCTGGTAAATTTTGGACGACAGCAGTGCTGCGTCATGGCCCTGAAAGATCATTCTGAATAAAAAAAGGAAAAAATTCTTACCTCAATGAAGTCGCCGGATATATCTGCTCTTACAATAAATTTTTCCGGCACAGCTCTGTGCAATGCTGGCCGACCTATCTGTCATTTATGAAAGGAAGCAACTGATTTTTTCTATTGCAATAATCGGGATGATCATGGATGGGAGAAATTAGTAAATTCTTTAAATTGAAATAAATGGTTGTTAAAAGTTACTTTTTATGAGGAAGATGATTATTACGAGAGTTTTAAAACATTTACATGCGACTTGAGATAACATTACTACCTATGCGCGAGGCTGCTTTTCACCTTCTACAATAATACTCAGGCTCCGACATCGCTGCACCGCGACCGGGCCAGCCAACATGATACAACAGACCAGACCAGACCAGACTCCCGACTAGCAACAACTTACTGCTACAGCTACACAGTTCCTACTGCAGTCAACACTGCTCTCTGGTCAGAGATTCTCTTATACCTTGCCTATTGCAGGCAGCGCATGAGCAATACATCGAAATTACATCTGCTCGGACCTCTTACACCCTTTGTATGTAAAGAATGACAGTGCTGGAAAAACTCTTACGTTATTTGATTTTCAAACAGCTGAGCAAAGCTGAACGTACTCGGACAGTTCTCTCTTTACTTATTCTGATCATCACTAAACTGACACACAATATTTTTAGCGCAATATGCAGTCTGACTTTCAATATTCCCTACAAAAGAATGGCCCTGACTAACAATAGCCTATACCTTTCATGAATCACTTACCTCAAAAAAATCTTCGTTACTCGAACTACTGCAGTACAGCGAGCGCCAATACTGCCAGCTAAATAAGAGATTCTACCTACTGAAGGCACTAACTACTGATAGGCATAGTTAGCAAATGAAAGATTTTGATAGAGAACAAACAATTATTTACCTTAATAGTGTTCAAAAAATTATATATAATCAGTTCATGACATCCAGTCTTACAAATTTCCTTTTTCTGACGGACACATAGAGCACTACGTGGCGTTACCAACATAAAAACCTAAACAGCCTACTTACAAAGGTTTGCGGGATTAGATAAGTTGGTAAGAATGGTGCTCCTGAAAGATAAGTATTATGTTTCAGTGCCCAATCCGGCTCTGCAGTTTTATCTGGCAGGAAATTTCGGGTTCAACATGTTTCTACAATACGAATATATTTTGCAATGGAAGTAATACATGCCCCCCCCCCTTTTTTTTAATTCTACCGGTTTACGGCACTGTAGCATTAGAAATATCTGATGGTTCCAAAATAATTCGTATGTTAACAACGAACCGCTGCCGAACGATTTTTACTACAAAAGTTTCTTCTATCCTGAAATTCTAAAATGCCACACACGTAGTGATAATTGAAGATAAATTTCATGAGAAATTATTTTTTTTCGTGTGACCAACTAAGAAAGAATTCCCTGCCAGAAATCTGCCGATATTTCGTAGCATGGATATCACGACGGTTACTCCCTTTCTATTTCCAGTAGCAAATGTAACGCTTAAAGCTCGAGGACTAAGGGGCGGTTTAATGCTGTCCAAGGAGCAGCACGTAGGCCGTCTGAACAGCCCAATAAAACGCGGCTGGGGCGGTGCCGTATATAGGCCAGAACAGCCCCGGCGTGGCCTAAGCGTGCATAATGAGCCGGCGTCGTGCGGCACTGCCGCCGACCCACCTGTACGCCCACTGGGCTGAGGCACGTGCATCACGCGAATGTGTTGCTGCCGCCACTTGGCAGAAATCTCCACCTTTGAACACACTGGTTCTTCGCATGCCACCACAGAAGTTAGCACTGCGAGATGCGTACTGAAGTGGAAGTGACGACGGCGAAGGTGGCGCAGCGGTAACAGGCTGGAATGCTATAAGCAGGGATCGTGACTTGAATTCATGAGCTCATGCGCCGGTCCAGGTATCATACAGTTTGTCTTTGTCAGTTGTATCGAGTACCTGAATAAATTCGTAAGCTAGTCGAGCAACGATTGTTTTCTATTGTAACAAGCGAAGCTTTCGCATTCCATGAAACGGAACAGGGCTAAATGTTCAATTCTAGGTAATTTTCTTACTTCAGAAGTAGGTGATGTATATTCTTATGTAGAATTTCGCTGGACCATTTCTGAGCTTATATAGTAGGCTTTTCACAATAGTGAATTACACAGAAGCGCCAAAGAAACTGGTATAGGCATGCGTATTCAAATACAGATATATGTAAACAGGCAGAATACGGCACCGCGGACGGCAATGCCTATGTAAGACAGCGAGTGTCAATTGTTAGATCGGTTACTGCTGCTACAATAGCAAGTTATCAACTTTTACAAGCGATGGGTCACAGCATCTCCGAGGTAGCGACGAAGTAGGGATTTTCCCATACGACCTTTTCAAACGAGTGTGCCGGGAATATCAGGAATCCGGTAAAACATAAAATCTCAGACATCGATGCGGCCGGAGAAAGATACTACAGGAACGGGACCAACGACGACTGAAGAGAATCGTTCAACGTGAGAGAAGTGCAATCCTTTCGTAAATCGCTGCAATTTTCTCTTCTTTTATCGATTACGCTCTCATTTGACCTCGCGATACTGAGTGGGCCCCATTCCATTTTTTCCCACCGTAGAAAAATCGGAGATAGTAACCCGGAATGGAACACTTGTTTCCCGCATTCGTGTGTAGCAATCTAATCCGTAGATGATGTAGACGGTGGTGGTGGTGGTGGTGGTGGTGGTGGTGGTATTGTGGGGGATGGGCGCGACTTACCACTGCACAAGGGGATGATTTCCTTTCACCTATTGCTTTTTGAAGCCATTTCGCACCAGATGTGTCCCCAGCCCATGTGCAAGCATGAATACTTTCTTTTGTCGGCATCGTTAAACCCTTTCATGGATAAAATTCATTTTTTACAGATTTTTAAAATATTAAGCTGATAAGTTTCTTTTCAGTCCCATTATTATATTTTCACCACCAAAATATTTTTTAAGTTCTCCATTTTTTTACAACAGGAAGTGGGACACACATGTCCCATGAACCAACGCAAGATACCTTTTCTGCTGACTGACTGATTTTGTAATTTTTTTTTTAGCCATAAACAGGAATTTGCGGAGAATAAAATAACTACAAATTATACATGCATGTAATCTTTTTATTTGTGTAGAGCCAGTGTAAAAAAATAGTCATTACATTTCAGTTCTCATGATACATGATCAATACTTACAAAACTTTACATGCCATGAAACTTGGAAAAACATGGTGTGGCACAGATTGGTACACCACAAGCAGTGCAAACAACTTTTGTTCTCTTCTCTTTAGAGTTCGTGCTGCAGAATCTGCATCGCTTCCTAGTGCCACTGTCTTTCGCTACATGTTTGCCTACGTTCACGAGCCGGACGTCATCTGGCACACTAGAGACTCCTCTCTTTGCTGCGAAGAAAGTGGGCATTGATCCCCTCTTTTTTCCTGGATGAATACCCATTAATCAATTGTCTTGCTAATCTTTACAAATAATGTCTGCTGGGACACATGTGTCCCACTAATTTTATTTCGATTATAAGATAGTACAGTCGCTGAGAAGTACATTCCACAATGTATTTGTACTAAAAAATGATTATTAAGTTAATAATAAGATGAATTACTTACTTCAGACATCGCTGGAAAGTGAGAAATGATGAAAACTGAAGAATGACACAAGCAAGTGGCGTTGCAGCGACCATATACAAACATTCAACAGAAGTAGTCACCGCTTCTCTATTGCCTTTGCAGTGCTCAAATGGTTCAAATGGCTCTGAGCACTATGGGACTCAACTACTGAGGTCATTAGTCCCCTAGAACTTAGAACTAGTTAAACCTAACTAACCTAAGGACATCACAAACATCCATGCCCGAGGCAGGATTCGAACCTGCGACCGTAGCGGTCTTGCGGTTCCAGACTGCAGCGCCTTTAACCGCACGGCCACTTCGGCCGGCCTTTGCAGTGCAGTCCCGATTTTTTTTCTTAGGTTCAGTACAGTCGTCTCTAGATGGCAGCACCGTGCAGAGCTGTGTAACATATATCCCGACACTCGAGCTGGCGCTCAAAGTTAGTGGGACATATATGACCCATCAACCACGAAAGGGTTAACAGATGGAGTCCAATTCTCTAAATAGTGTGGTTTAGCGCTTGGGGTAGGTAAGGTTCCGAATTTCGGAAGAGCTTTTGGGATAGCCTGAAATTAAGAGAAATGTCAGTAACGTAATGGGAACACTTCTGCATACTCAAACGAAAAAAATGAGAAATTTGTCAGGACGTAGCACCAAGCAGAAAGAGAGAATTAGTGGAAAAAATGAGACAGAACCAATGGGACTAAGTATTACTGAACCAAAAACCTATTCAGTAACCTCATTACTTACTGACTCGCAAGGAACTCCTTGAATGAATGTGAAGTCGCGAAAGGCCAATGATGATTATAGTATTCGAAGCCGCACATATTGTGTAACGTGCAACCACAATATTGACTGCTAATGGCAACAGGGGTCGAGCCGGAGTTACCTGATGGTGAGCACGTCATCAGGTTATGAAGCGTTGTTGAACTGCTTAGTCGTTGAGTGACTCACAAGTGTACTGTTCTAGTGGTGTTGATACTAAGCAGAACAATGACAACGGCGAGAAAGAAATGGCAGGTGAAATATTAGCGTTTCTAAAAGATGAGTGAGTAGAATGTGTGGTTCGTATACGCTCGTGTGTGCGGACAATGTACATGAGGAGTGCACTGATGACGATACTTTACATCCTTAGGGAGTGAAAATGTGCTCTATACAGTTTGTAGCATGTACATAATAGTGACCTATTGCGTTATGCACAGCAAACTGCGCGTAACATAGGTTGCAGTAATTTCAAGGAAAGCAGTGGATGGTTACATAACTCCAAACAGTGCTACAGAATTGGAGCACGTAAGGTAACGAAATTTCAAACAGAGCGTCAAGGTGACGATGCACAGCAAACTGCGATATCAGCCTGAAAATTTGTAGGTGAGATAAACAAACTTATCCCATCGTTCAGTAAGGAATTTTAAACAACTCCGACCAATCGAGATTTGAAGTGAAGTGGAAATGCCTATGAAAGGAATCCTGCAAATTAGAGGTACCAAGATAGTCGTTACAAGATCAACTAACATCAATGCCTTGACGCATCCGTATTTAGTTATGCCGACTATTAATCCGGCAAATTGGCTGCGTGCTGCGAGAAGTTGGAGATGCTCTGCCCCTACGATTCTTTCTCGCGTGCGTAATCTTGCAAGGACCGTAGGGAATGTGTACGTCACAGCAAGCGAGAGTGAGAAAATGGGCGTAAGAGAACCACAGCTATGGTATGAGCACTGCTTTTGACCAATAGCTGATCAAAATAGCTTGGTTTTGCTGATTGCCGGTTTGCGTATAAAAGAGCAAACTATCCCACCTGAAAAACTTGTGACGTTGCAATTCGTACCATCTGGAACAACCGGACAAATTCAGCCCCTAGATGCTTTTTTCCGTGCCTATAAAACATATTATCGCTCTAACTGCAGCTACACCTTAAAAGACAGACAATTCCACCATAAGCTTCGCGACAGACGGTTTCGCATTCGGTTGCGTGCCATTATATTCCATCAGTTCTCATCACCTCTTTATAGCAATATGCATTCTGTAAGAGTAGATACCTAGCTGAACGTTCTGCACGCTTTGTAACTCCCAAGGAATTCACCTTCGATCTTGATGCTGCGAACCTTTCTGATCACTTGGCGCGCTATTTTTCATTCAGTGTTCGTGGTGCAAATTTGTTTTGAATATATCGTGAATGTTGACGATGTCTATTTTGGGAAATGTAATACATACATTCCATAAAATGTTGGCCTCTGCACCTGTCGCTCTCCTGATGCACATGGTGAGTCATTTGCCTTACTAAAGATTAGACGTGCGATCTTGTATTCAGGGGGTCCCTTGACAGAAGTCAAATGTTTAAGCTGGGCAAATAGAGATTACAGAACTACTTTTTGTTGTGTTTTATAATGACGTTTTATATACGAACTTTCTTTTTGTTGCAGGTAAGTGATCTCGAAACAGAAGATCTGTGTTTAATGTAAAGAGGGGAAGAACGTCTAACCCCAGAAGTAATGGTAATGAAGGTAACAGGTAAGTTTTACAATAAGGTATACGATTCAGCGGTTTCTTCATTTGTAGCCATTGGTTTTGTTATTGATTGAAAAATGTATAACAATGAAAATACTTAGATTAGGGGCACAATATGTAAAAAAATAAGGACATAATAAAAAGGTCGGATATCGGAAGTAATTCGTGTACTCGCAAATTTTTGTACAGTGGTAGGAGGATGTGCGATGAACAATGTACTAAAAATGCTGACCAGTGTGGGATGAGTGCGAGAGATAGGGGCTGGGAAGGGAGGGGATATTGAAAAATGTAGCGCGACGCGCATACACTGTAGCGTAGGCGGTTTCGCAGGCCGATTTGGGATGATTGGCCGTCTTGACAGACCGCAAGTAAAATTGGAAATTTGTGGTAAGATCTTAAGGGACCAAACTGCTGAGGTCATCTGTCGCAAAGCTTACACACTACTTAATCTAACTCGAACTAACTTACGCTAAGGACAACACACACGCACACACACCGACACACACACCCACGCCCCGGGAGGATTCGAACCGCCGACGGGGGAGGCCGCAGATGTTTTATATCAAATTGTTCGTCTCCACTTCTTCTACGCCACTGCTGTATGTAGTAAACAATTACCGTTTACATCCTCTGTACTGCACAAGCCGAACTACAAATTATTCGGGTGCTTTGTGTCCCACTGCTTGCTCCAGTCGCGGAAGGTTTGCGGAAAGAACGACTGCTGGTAGCCCTCTGTGTGAGATTGAATCTATTAAATATCATCTTTATGGTATTTTTGCGAGATGTACGGGGGAGGAAGCAGTATATTGGTTGGCTCTTTTAGGAGGTTACAACTTTAGTGTTAAAGCACACCGTAATGCAAAATGCGTCTTCTGCTGCGTCTGCCATTGATGTTGACTGAGAATCTCCGTAATAATTTGACGTTTACTAAATGAACCTGTAACGAAACGCGCTTCTCCTCTCTGGATCTTCTCTAATTCCCCTAGCAACCGCATTTGGTCGAGATGCCAGATTGCCAAGCGACGTTCAGGTATTGACAGAAAGAATGTTTTACAAACTACTTCCTCTGTGGGTGGACTAAAATTCATGAGGATTTGTCCAATGAAATCTCAGTCTTGACATCTGCCTTACCTGCGATTGCTTATATGTGGTCGTTCCATTTTAAATCGCTCCTAGATACACTATATGATCAAAAGAATCCGGACACCCCCAAAGTCGTACGTTTTTCGTATTAGGTGCTTTGTGCTGCCCCCTACTGCCAGGTACTCCGTATCAGCGACCACAGTAGTCATTAGACATCGTGAGAGAGCGGAAAGGGGCGCTCTGCGGAACTAACGGACTTCGAACGTGGTCAGGTGATTGGGTGTCACTTGTGTCATACGTCTGTACGCGAGATTTCCACAAACCTCCCTAGGTCCACTGTTTCTGATGTGATAGTGAAGTGGAAACGTGAAGGGACACGCACAGCACAAAAGCGTACAGGCTGACCTCGTCTATTGAATGACAGGGACCACGTACAGTTGAAGAGGGTCGTAATGTGTAATTTGGCAGATGTCTATCCAGACCATCACACAGGAATTCCAAACTACATCAGGGTCCACTGCAAGTACTATGACAGTTGGAGGTGAGAAAACTTGTATTTCATGGTCGAGCGGCTGCTCATAAGCCACACATCACGCCGGTAAATGCCAAACGACGCCTCGCTTGGTTTAAGGAGCGTAAACATTGGACGATTGAACAGTGGAAAAACGTTGTGTGGAGTGACGTATCACGGTACACAATGTGACGATCCGATGGCAGGATGTGGGTATGGTGAATGCCCGGTGAACTTCATCTGCCAGCGTGTGTAGTGCCAACATAAAATTCGGAGGCGGTAAGTGTTATGGTGTGGTCGTGTTTTTCACGGAGGGAGCTTGCACCCCTTGTTGTTTTGCGTGGCACTATCACAGCACAGGTCTACATTGATGTTTTAAGCACCTTCTTGCTTCCCACTATTGAACAGCAATTCGGAGATGGCGATTGCATCTTTCAACATGATCGAGCACCTGTTCATAATGCACGGCCTGTGGCAGAGTGGTTACACGACAGTAACATTCTTGTAATGGGCTGCCCTTCACAGATCCTCAATCCTATAGAACACGTTTGCGATGTTTTGGAACGCCGACATCGTGCCAGGCCTCACCGACCGACATCGATACCTTCAGATGGTTCAAATGGCTCTGAGCACTATGGGACTTAATTTCGGAGGTCATCAGTCCCCTAGAACTTAAAACTACTTAAACCTAACTAACCTAAGGACATCACACACATCCATGCCCGAGGCAGGATTCGAACCTGTGACCGTAGCGGTCGGGCGGTTCCAGACTGTAGTGCCTAGAACCGCTCGGCCACCCCAGCCGGCACATCGATACCTCTCCTCAGTGCAGCACTCCGTGAAGAATGGGCTGCCATTCCGCAAGAAACCTTCCAGCACCTGATTGAAGGTGTACCTGCGAGAGTGGAAGCTGTCATCAAGGTTAAGGCTGGTCCGAGACCATAATTAATTCCAGCATTACTGATGGAGGGCGCCACGAACTTGTAAGTCATTTTCAGCCAGGTCTTCGGATACTTTTGATCACATAGTGTATTTTATGGACGTGACTGTTTCGAGTGATCGTTCTCCAGTCGTGTAATCATCCAATAGTGGGTGTTACGCCTGCTTATGCGCAATACTTTAACATCTGAAGATTTCTCTCCGTTGGAATAGACATACTGTATCCTGTTTGGTATAAACTTTACAGTCCTGTCAGACAGCTGACCTGATATTGCGTACGCCCGTGTTTCATTCTGGTGGTGGCGGTACGAAACTGTATCAAACGTCATGCAAAAGTTAGTACACATGGTATGAACTTGGGCGCCGGTATCTATTGCTTTCTGGTATCTATTGCTTTCTGGTATCTATTGCTTTCTGGTATCTATTGCTTTCTGGTATCTATTGCTTTCTGGTATCTATTGCTTTCTGGTATCTATTGCTTTCTGGTATCTATTGCTTTCTGGTATCTATTGCTTTCTGGTATCTATTGCTTTCTGGTATCTATTGCTTTCTGGTATCTATTGCTTTCTGGTATCTATTGCTTTCTGGTATCTATTGCTTTCTGGTATCTATTGCTTTCTGGTATCTATTGCTTTCTGGTATCTATTGCTTTCTGGTATCTATTGCTTTCTGGTATCTACTGCTTTCCGGCCCTCCGGTACGAACAGAAACAGAGATGTTTTCGGAACCCATTTTAATTTCTACAAAGGAGATTCTTGGTTTCCAGAAATGTCATAACACGCGACCATAAAACATGTTCCAAAATTCTGCGACAGATCGACGTCAGAGATACAGGCCTATAGGCCTTTAGGTCTGTTGGACGACCCTTCTTGAAAACGAGAATGTCCTGTGGCTTTTCCCAATCAGTAGGAACGATTCATTCCTCTAGCGACGCGCAGTACACTACTGGTAGGAGAGGGGCAAGTTCTTTCGGACAAACTGTAGAATCGAAGTCGTATCCCCTCAGGCCCAGTTGCCTTTCCTCTGTTCAGCGATTTCAGTTGCTTTTCTCTGTTCCATTCTCGCTTATTTTGATAAATCATTTTGGTGTTTTTGTGACGATATAAAGGAAGAACTACGGTACGATCTTGCTCAGTGGAACGATTATGGAAAGAAGACGTTTAGAATTGAGGCTTGCTTGTGTCATCCTCTGTTTTAGTGGGATTATGGGTACAGTATCTGTGGGTAGAGGGCGTCAATCGGCTACTGATTTGACGTTAAGAGCAAACTACTAGCATTTTCTTTCAAGGCGGTAGACATAACTTTACTTTTGAATTGGTTGAACGCTTCACGCACAGCTAAAAAACAAGACAAATTCTTCTTTCAGTTTTTGTTGCCTATGAGGCTGTGGCTATATTTATATTTCCAGCGAAGCTTTCTTTTCACACTTAGCCTTGTTGAACACTGGTTCTTGCTCAAGTCGCCATGCAACACCGCCTTAGGTGGGTAGTTAAATCGATCCAGTAGTCATGTACTGTGCGACTGGTCCCGGCGGAAGTTCGAGTCCTCCGTCGGGCATGGGTGCGTGCGTTTGTCCTTAGGATAATTTAAGTTAAATAGTGTATAAGCTTAGCGACTGATGACCTTACCAGTTAAAACCCATAAGATCTCACACACATTTGAACATTTTTTGATCCAGCAGTGTCGCAGGCCGAATACAGTTGAGACGTGCTGTGTAGAAGCCACTGTAGTGGAAAGACAATCTATCACCCAAAGGAGACGCCGTCGCCTACAGCTACTCTTAGAGCCCGCGCGGCCACTGTCCGATCCACAAGGCGCCGCTTGTGCTGCGCACGCACAGTAAAGTCAGCCGAGCAAGAAGTGCGGCGGCGTGATCGGCGCACAAAAACCGGCGCCGGGCCGCCGCCGCCGCCGCCGCCGCCGCCGCCCATTACATGTAGCGCCGCCCCTGAACGCCGCTCTGTGTGTGCCGCCCCTGTCCGCCGATCCCGGCGTGGCGCTGCCGCCGCTCAATGAAAGCGCTTGTCTCCTGTCCCGGGAGGCTACCGCCCTAATCTGGCCGAATCGCATGCCGAATGCCGCTCACACTCCTCTATCTTCTGCCGCAGTCGGACATACACAGTCGCGCCATGCTCTGCTGTGACAGTCTCTGCTGTTACCGTCTCTCAGTTGGACAGACACTAGCGCCCCTAGCGGCGAGAAAGCCGACCGTTACTTACGGGGGGACGTTCATGAAACTGAACGAGAATGTCCGTTTGCAATTTATTTTTTATTTATTAGTACAATTCATGCTCGTTGAATTCCCAAATTTTCGATAATGAAATCCCTTCCGAAGTGCCTGAAAAATAATTAAATGTGTGACGCGACCTTCCTGCCCTGCACTTTTGAAAACAACACTTCAATACTAGCACGGTGAACAACGATTTCGTGGATTGCGCTGTTCAACCAGAACACTATGACCACCAACCTACTATAGATACAAAACCGTCCAGGCGATAGCAGCGTCACCTAGCGAGGAATGACTACTAGTCAGACACGCGCGCGGTGCACGTACGTGGTACCAGTGAGCGTGGTGTGCGTGTGTTGTGATGGACCAGAGGCTCGCCACGAACATTTCGGAAATTGCACGGCTTGTCGGGTGTTCGAGGAGTGCTGTGGTGTCTTCAAGAAGTGGCGAAACCTAGGTGAAACCACGTCCATACGTCGTGTGGTTGGGCGGCCAGGCCTCATTACAGATGTCGGACGTCGAAGGCTGGGCAGACTCTTAAAACAGGACAGGCGGCGAACTGTGGAGGAAGTAACATCACACGTTAATGCTGGCCAGAGTGCAAGTGTGTTTGAACACACAGTCACCGAACACTCCTAAAGCTGTCGGCACACGGACCGTGCATCCGAGCGTTGAGCGTGCCGAGTTTCTGACGTCATAGCGTGGAATAGCACGCTTGGGAGTCTTTCCGAACGTGCAGAGCAATATCTGGCATGTCAGATATTCTGAGCGTCCGTGTGAGCGTTGACCAATGAGATGGCACAACGCCACCTACGTCACAAACACACCGTCTCCCTTCAGTACAGAGTTGTGAGGCGCCATATTGGCATTCATTTCAAGCCTATATGTATGCCTTTTCTGAGCACCAGCAAATTGAGTATCACTGGAAAACACGATTGTTAACTCTGTGATTCGTTCCAATAAAACACTGAAGATCCACCCAAAACGCAATGTCCTTGGTACAATTTGTTACAATTAAATTTCAGTTAGTAACATATCTACGATTAAGGTTTCCAGGAAGGGTAAGATAATATGCTTAGAGCGTGATGTTGGTTTAGCGTAAAGAGTAGCGACACTGTCCTGTATAGAGTTGCTAGTTGGGGCGGTGGTTCGCGTCTACGTACAACCAAATTTTTTTCCCTAACATTCGCGTTTTTATTAGGTTTTGATACTTTATTATTAGTTTAATATAAATATATACTTTAGTATTTGATGTTATGTAAACCTTTTTTTGAGGGGTGACTTTGTTCGATTGGCTTAATCTACAGGACAGCTTGCGCTATTTGTATAAGAATATTTTGTTCCTTTTTCTTTTACGCTTCGTAATTCACATGTTGCAAAGATTCTGCTACAGTGATCAAGTAAGGCTGACCTTGGGGTTTTATTAAAATGTGGGAATGGTGAAATAATGGTTATCTTATGCGGAGAAATATTCCAAATTTGTAATGCGCTGTTTGCAATGGAACTTTTATTAGCCTGTGTCCTTATTGACTGGACATGGTACTTTCATTTTCGTGGACGGTGGAGGAAATGTGCGTTTTAATTGAGCTAGCGTGGGAATTTTACGCGCGCCCGTTGAGTAAACAGTATGGTGTACGAACTAGAAGCATCCCTCAACTGCCGCTGCAGTGCGTTGCGATCGTCTATACCACGTTGGGGCCCACGTACCGTATGTTCAAGTCGCATCGTTCCTGAGCGTTCAGCAGCACGTTGAACTTGGCACGCTCAACGTTAACGTTCGACAGCACGATCCGTGTGCCGACGGATTAACGATGGGCGTCCGCAGCCGACGACCCATGCATGTGCCAATGTTAACACCACGACATCGGCAACTACGACTGAAATGAGCACGTGACCATCGGCATTGGGCGTTGGCGTGGTGGCAGAGCGTTGCATCGTCTCGTCTGATAAATTCCGGTACGCCCTTCATCATGTAGATGCGAGGGCGCCAATCCGTCGTTCTTCCAGTGGAACAGCTCCTTAATACCTGTACTGCGGGACGGAGACAAACTGGTGGCGAGACCATTATGCTCTGGGGAACATTCCCGTGGACATCCATGGGTCCAGTGGAGCTTGTACTAGGCACCATGACGGCCAAGGAGGTTGCAGGTTACAGACCACGTATAGCTCTTCATGACGATCATGTTTCCCGACGGCAGTGGCATTTTTTCAACAAGATAATGCGCCATGTCACAAGGCCAGGAGTATGATGGAGTGGTTAGAGGAACACACTGACGAGTTTCAATTGATGTGCTGGTTCCTCGGCTCGTCAGATCTGAACCGCGTCGAACACATGTGGGACGTGATTGGACTTGTGTCAGAGCTCATCGCCACCTTCCCAGAACCTAAGGGAATTCGGCGACTTGTGTGTGCAGATGTGGTGCCAACTCCATCCAGCGACCTACCAAGGCCACATTGCTTCCATGTCACGACGCATCGACACTGTTATCCGTGCCAAAGCTGGAAGGCGGACATACCAGCTATTAGGTAGGTGGTCATAATGTTCTAGTTGATCAGTGTGCTTTCACAAGAAGAGGCTTCCAGACTGTATCGTGGATGTTTCGAAGCCCACTTACAGGTTTCTGACCGATCCTGAACTTCTAACAAAGTGTGTTCATGGCAAAAGCGAGAATCCATATGAGTCTAATTTTCACTCACGTGGGAGCGAGCCCTGAAACATCATTTTCATCTGCTACGTTGTCAGCATTGAAACTTATGATGCAGTTCTTGTTTTTAATGATGGGAAGGTAGGGAGGATGAAGGTATTAGAGAGAATGGGAAGATACGAAATTTCACTCAAGACATCAGAGAAAAATTAATTTACAGCGTCTCTTTGCAACTGAAAAGTCTGGTGAACACACAGGAAAGAAAAGAAGGAAGAAAACAAGAAACGACAAGAGAAGCCTTGAAGCGAAAGAGGAACCTGAGTACAAATCTGTGGCCTTCTGAAGAGTTGACATAAGAAAGAACGTTTGGTTGTAATTTTAATTGAATTTCCTAGAAATGTTTTTTTTTTAAGTTTATGTACCTCCTTCTCCTTTATTTCTATAGGCTCGTTAAATGTTCTCAAGAGTAAATTTTGAAATTCTGAGTGTAAGCTGAGATATGAGGCAAAGTGCTTCGAATTTTGCATCAATTTTATGTTATACTTACAGAATTATAATTAAAAATTTTAAAAATTCGTGTATTCTATATATTCAAAAAATCTCATCAGAGAAGGTTGCTATATGTAAAGAGATTAAACAGAGAAAATTTCGTAGTAATCTCTCGAACAGTTTCTGAGAAAGAAATGTATATATTTTTTTAAATAAAACTTTCAGTTCCATAATATATTTTCCAAGGAATTCAACAGTAGATGTGTTAATTTCATATAAATTACGGTACAAAATTTCATTGCCGTATCTTCAAAATTGTGGATTTGGTGCATGTTTTGAATAGTGTGTTTTTCATGAACGTCCCCCCTTAACGTCTTGCGTCTCATAAGATTAATACTTGTCTATCATTCTTTTTCTACTTAATTTACGAAATCGTTGCTATACAGGATTACTATAAAAATTCATTCGCTTTCAAAGTTCTATTTTCTCCAAAGTATTGCATGTACAAATACGGCTGATGCATGAACGCGACCGTAAACTCACTAAGTTTGCATTGTGCCACCAGTTGGCGTTATACGAGTGCAGTTGCTTTACAAAATTGCTACAAAGCAAGGAAGAGAGTTTTTTTGTTTATTTATTTTCAAAATGTTCCCTTACAAAAACTAGAACACTAGATGTTTGTATTGCCTGTGTGTGTTTGTAGAGGAGAGGAGTGGAGTCTAATGTGCGCGTTGTATGATCTTCATGATGATGAGAGAAGGGGGAGAGTGAAACTAGGTGCCGGCACATAGCTTACTTCTAGCTAGTAGCACGAAGGGGACCGCCAAGCTTAATGTCCTCTCTCCCCCCCCCCCCCCCCCCCAAGTGACAGATCAACATCAACAGTCTCGCATGCCCTCACTTGATGAGACACTGCGGAGAGGTTTGGTTTGTAAACCAGGACATGGGCGCAAAGTCTGGTGGTCAGGAACCTTGTACCAGTACCTCTACTCCCCTTGCCGGCCAAATACTGGCAGAGAAAATTTTTTCCAGTACCAGGATTCGCACCGGCTTACTCCCGGGTCGAGCCCCACCGCACAAACATGCGTGTGGGACATCGGCCACGGAGATGGGTGAAAAAAGTGTTTTTGTGTTGGAATATACATTAGTCATATTCGGACATGGAATACTTTGGAGAATTTAGAGCTTTGAAAATGAATGAGTCATTTATAGTAGGCCTGTATTTTTGCGTCACACTTGTTATGGAAATTGAGAGTCATCAACGATCGTAAAATAAATTTAAATCGAACCAAAACACTAGAATGAATGAACTGGCATTAGCTACAATGTCTTGATTAAGAAATATTCTCGAAATTGCACAAAACGGCAACTTAACGCTGCTGAGACAAAGACAATATAAACACGGTATTTCTAGCATAAGAAGCATACATTACTGTTGCTGACTGCTCGGGGTAGCCACTTCTTTAACACACCACATTTCTACACTGAATTCTGAGTACGACTGACACTTGCAACGTATTGAGGGTCCTGCACAGGTGCCGTTCCTGGTCAGATACAAAAGCGCAACATCCGTGCCTGATTAGCATATCCATTTATGTTCAAGCGTACATTTCTCGAGGGGTTTCCGTATTTTTGTCCAACCCTAGCAATAGATCCTGTTTTCTGTTATTTATGATCCATATGGTTCAAATGGCTCTTAACACTATGGGACTTAACTTCTAAGGTCATCAGTTGCCTACAACTTAGAACTAATTAAACCTAACTAACCTAAGGACATCACACACATCCATGCCCGAGGCAGGATTCGAACCTGCGACCGTAGCGGTCTCGCGGTTCCAGACTGTAGCGCCTAGAACCGCTCGGCCACCCCGGCCGGCTTTATGATCCATTTCTTATTCTTAAAAATAACGTTATTCCATAGTAAATTGTGTGTGCCACAAGAGAATCGTAACTAAACAGTCGCATAATGTTCTGTTCGCATCTGTCATGGGCCTTGTAGAATGTCAGCTGTGTGTGTGTGTGTGTGGTTTATTTATGTATTTATTTCTCCTACAGTTTATTGCGATACGTACGCTCTCTGTTGTACAAACCACGTTACAAATCAATATGAACGATAGTATTCGCATTCATTGTGTGTCGTCGCATTGTTCAGTGCAGCTTACTGGCCGTTGGCGCGATTCTTTCGCCAGTATGTAGCAGAAATAAGCAGGAGTGTCACGAGTCTACGTGTTAAAGCTAGTGTTTTAAAATTTCAGGAGGCTACCATGGCCTGTCACACGTACGCATGGACTAATTAGTTGTCGTGGTAGCTTTGGCCGGTTAGGGTCATACCTGGGTTACCTGTACGTTAGGTGTGTTGCATAACGAGTGGGCGTTACCTCATAGCGATCGCTTCCTTTACGTATGCAGTCAGTCTTACTAGATTCCTCAAGAAACCGAAACCGGAGAACCGTCAAGAAACTGAGTGAGAATATACAAACTGCTGCGCCATCTACGGAACATTTTTGTTCCACGTGGTTAACCTCCCGTCTGCTACTTAAAATAAACAGTATTTATAGCAAAATTGGAAATGCCAAGTGTTTCATTCAAGTTTTATTCAAAAATTGATTTGTGACATCGATCACTAGTACGTCGTAGTAAAAAACAAAGCCGGCCGGGGTGGCCGATCGGTTCTAGGCGCTACAAAATGGTTCAAATGGCTCTGAGCACTATGGGACTCAACTGCTGTGGTCATCAGTCCCCTAGAACTTAGAACTACTTAAACCTAACTAACCTAAGGACATCACACACATCCATGCCCGAGGCAGGATTCGAACCTGCGACCGTAGCAGTCGCACGGTTCCTGACTGCGCGCCTAGAACCGCGAGACCACCGCGTCTTGGCGCTACAGTCTGGAACCGCGCGACCGCTACGGTCGCAGGTTCGAATCCTGCCTAGGGCATGGATGTTTGTGATGTCCTTAGGTTAGTTAGGTTTAACTAGTTCTAAGTTCTAGGGGACTAATGACCTCAGCAGTTGAGTCCCATAGTGCTCAGAGCCATTTGAACCGGCGGCCGAACTTCCCCCGACGGGGCTTCCCGGCCAACAAGGCCACACGATTATTTTATTTCATTTCACAGCGTCACTTATGTCCTCGGCCAAAATATCAAACCGTTGTTTTGATAAAGCGCAAGTTTAGTGAAACACTGTGCTTCTTCTCTCGCCAGCAGGTTAGCAATTACTCGAGACGCAGCTCGCACCTACGGCGCGCGCATGCGCAAGGGCGTGTGTTTTATTTTGCAGACGTTTTCTTCTGGTGCAGCCGGCGTGCTGCTGATTTATAATCTCGGCCAGGCGGTACCGGCGCCGCCTCTCTTACGGAGCGCGTGTTTACAGCGCTCTGTAGCAAGCAGCAGCAGCAGCAGTAGCCGCCGCCTCGAGAGCGCCTCGGCGGTGTCGGCGATTCTTCTTCCTCTTCTTGTGCGCGTGCGCGCGCCCGCTCGCATTCCCCAGCGGCTCTTCTCGCCCTCGCTTGATGGCCGCCACGATCGCCCCGTTTCGAACGCCTGGAGCGT
Organism: Schistocerca nitens; assembly: GCF_023898315.1. Lineage (NCBI taxonomy): Eukaryota > Metazoa > Arthropoda > Insecta > Orthoptera > Acrididae > Schistocerca > Schistocerca nitens. Next base: position 259,662,592 of record NC_064622.1, read on the forward strand.
TGCCCTCTTAGTCCGGATGAACGTGCTAACTAATGAAGCCTCCATCAACTCACGTATTCCGGGCGAGTCGAAAAATAGAGCAGCAGCTACGATTGTGACTGGAGCGTCACGAAAATAAGGACGCACTTCACTGCCGGCTATGTTACGCACTTTTTTTAATTTCTTAGCTTTTATTTTTTCACTATTTTTGTGACCGATGAAAGTACTCTCGTGAATTTTTCTTCGTTTTGTAATAAATGTGAACGTATGTCTTGGGCCAGCAATCTCATTCCCAGCATACAGGACACTGCGAATAATACGGAGTGAGGCCAAACTCTACCGACTAAATTTTGGAAGTTGTTGAACTATATTTTATGAGTATTTTGGCAGAAGCAGACGCGGATCCAAAGCGGGAGCGGCGAGGTGCCTCACGAAGGTCATGACCACCCCTCCCTCAAACAGTGGTTCACGCAAAGCATTGATACTTTAATATTTCAGCCAACTTTCGAAGATAAATTAAGTAGCTTGAATACTGTGGTCATCAAAAATGACAAGGGATATGGAAAGACTACAAGTAGAACATTTAGTAAGATAGTCTAAGCGAGAAAGGGAAAAGCCCTACAGTAACAAAAAATGCCAAGTCTGACTTACCAAAAATACGTGTAAGACCGAAAGAAACAGCACTCCTTTCCATTCACGCGTTCGTTTAGACCTACTCAGCAGACTTGTATCCACAACCGTAGCACTAATTGGAAAAGCATGTAACACTGAGTGCACACTTCTATTTTACGTTATGTAAACTATCAGATCCTCAGAGTTATGCGAGTTCGTTGATGTTACAGTTCTTAAAGCACCTGATGATTGCAGTATGCTGCTGAAACCCGACGTTGCAAAATGCTACGTGCGTTTGAAATTGTTAACCTGACTCAGAAAGTTAATTGGGGGCCCAGACACACCTTTAAGATCCAAGCTGAGCTACTGTGCGCAGATTAACTAACACGATGAAATGTTACGGCCCTGGTTGTGGGTTCTGAAGTGGAGAATTGCATAATATCGAAAATCAGATTAATTAGAGGTGTCAACAGAAACCGGTTTTAATTGAACACATTAATTTGTACAACTGAAACACAAACATTATACGCATCCAACTATCTGCAGTACTAAGTTAGTAATACAAAATTTCACTATATTGTTCACACTAAATGAACCTGCTGATTCCCAGAGTTATTAGAAGGTTTCAGAACGTGCCACATAAAAGCAGCTGACATTCTAAAATGACACGCGCGTTTCTAACTAAAGGAACACATTGATTGTTAGCATGAGTGTTAAACTGAGAAACGCATGCATCTACCATGCACTGGTGGACGTAGAACAGATAAATGCTATGACCGTAAATTCGCTCCAAGGATTGTCCTAAGGTGCAGTGCTCCAAATAATGCTCGTCATAAACTAGCAGCGGGAGACGTGCCGAGTGTTGACGTCGTGAATGGTTCTCTAAAGTGCTGGGTGCGGGTCGTGCTTTCGTCGACACGAACTCTCGACCCCCCGGTGGAGACCACAGCCTACACGGGGGAAGGCTTGCATCGTGTATTGATGTGTGTGTTTGCGCACCCTTTACTATGAGGTGGGTATTTCATTTGGTCTGAATTTGTTACCATATACTCCTATAAGGGGCGTTCAAAAAGAAATGAGCCAGAGTCTGGAATGCGCAAACCGGTGACAGGAGGGTAAGACCTTGGCGTGTGTAACGAGGTGCGCTTCCGATCAGAGCGTCGAAGTTCACATCCCGTCGCTAGAGAGCACGCGTGCACGTCACGTGACTGTACAGAGCTAGCAGCAGCATGCATCAATCGTCCAACGCTGCCGGTCGCATTGCTAACAGTGACATTGAGGCGTCAAAAGAAGAGCAAAGAGGTGGTGCTCGTTTTCTGACAGCAGAAGGTGTAGGAGGAACGGACATACATCGACGAATGTCACAAGTGTACGGCGAACACTGCATGTCCCTTGCAAGGGTCAAGGCGTGGCAGAAGCGCTTCAGGGAAGGACTGGTGTCGCTAGCCGATGATGCACGGTCTGGAGCACCACACCGCATTAGCGATGACGTCGTCCAGCTGGTGGATGCACTCATTACCCAGTACCGCCGAGTGACAGTGAAATCCATAGCCGCCGTGGTCTGATTGAGCGTCGGAAGGGTTCAGACCATGATGAACGAACGACTGCACATGCGCAAAGTGTGCGCCCAATGGGTTCCCCACAGTCTTCAACCACACCAGGAAGAATGTCTAACGGCGTACTGTCTTGCTCATCTGCAGCGCTATGCTCGGGAAGGGAATGCGTTCCTGGCACGAGTGGTGGCTGGAGATGAGTCATGGTGTCATCACTTCGAACCAGAATCAAAACGACAAAGGCTCCAGTGGAAGCATCCAGGGTCACCACCACCAAAAAAAGCCAAGGCCATTCACACGAGTGCAGCAAAGGTTAGGCTGACGTTCTTCTTTGACCAAGCTGGGCCCCCTTCTGATTCACTTCCTGCAGCTCGGGACAACAGTGAATGCCCAGCGTTACACGCAAACCTTGACCACACTTCGCCAAGCGATCAAATCAAATCAAAACGACCAGGCAATCACACCTGTGGGGTCATTCTGTTCCATAAAAATGCAAAGCCTCATACGGCCAACACAGTCGCAGCACTCCTGCAGAAATTCAAATAGGAGGTTCTCGGCCACCCTCCCTCCATACAGTCCGGACCTCTCTCCCTGTGATTACACCATTTTTGGTCCCCTTAAAAAGGCTGAGGGGCAAACGATTCGCCTCGGACGACGACGTCGAACTGTACGTTGCGGAACCGGTTAAAAAAAAGTTCAAATGTGTGTGAAATCTTACGGGACTTAACTGCTAAGGTCATCAGTCCCTAAGCTTACACACTACTGAACCTAAATTATCATAAGGACAAACACACACACCCATGCCCGAGGGAGGACTCGAACCGGTTAACATCGCAGCCCCAGCAATTCTATGAGACAGCCATTCACCGCCTTGTGTCACAGTGAGGCAAGTGTCTCAACAGCCAGGGTCAGTACTTCTAATATACAGGTACTGGTTGCTGTAATTATGCCTCGGCTCGTTTCTTTTGGAACACCCCTTATACAATGGTGAACTACTTGCCACACCACTTGTCAATACACTGAGGTCACAAAAGTCATCGAATAGCCATATGCGCTCATCCCGATAGCGGTAGTATCGCATACACAAGGTATAAAAGGGCATTGCGTTGGCGGAGCTGTCATTTCTACTCAGGTGGTTTATGCGGAAACGTTTTCGGCGTGATTATGGTCGCAAGATGGGAATCAACACACTTTGAACGCGGAATGGTAATTCTAGCTACACGCATGGGACATTCCATTTCGGAAATCGTTGGGGAATTCAATCGTCTGAGATGCACAGCGTCAAGAGTGTGCCGAAAATACCACTTTTCAGGCATTACCTCTTACCTCGTCCGCCTGCTTAGCTGGGTGGCAACGTGCTCGCCTCCCATGCAAGCGGGCCCGGGTTCGATTCCCGGCTGCGGCGGAGATTTTCTCCGCTCAAGGACTGGGTGTTGTGTTGTCATCATCATTTCATCCTCGTCACAGCTGCGCAAGTCCCCCAATGTGGCGTCGAATGAAATAAGACTTGCACCTGGCGGCCGAACTTCCCCGAATAGGGGCCTCCGGGCCAACGATGCTATACGCTCAGTTTTTTACCTCTTACCTCGGACAACGCAGTGGCCAACGGCATTCACTTAACGACCGACAACTGCAACGTTTGTGTAGAGCTGTCAGTGCTAACACACAAGCAACCACAGAAATCAATGTGGAACGTACGACAAACGTGTCCGTTAGGACAGTGCGATGGAATTTGGCGTTTATGGGATACGGCAGCAAACGGCCCCCGTGAGTGCCTTTGCAAACAGCACAACCTCGCCTGCAGCGCATCTCCTGAGCTCGTGACCACATCGGTTGGACCCTATACGACTGGAAAACCGTGGCCTGGTCAGGTGTTCCCGATTTCAGTCGGTAAAAGTTGATGGTCAAGTGTGGCGCAGACCGCACGAAGCCATGGACCCAAGTTGTCAACAAGGCACAGTGCAAGCTGGTTCAAATGGCTCTGAGCACTATGCGACTTAACTTCTGAGGTCATCAGTCGCCTAGAACTTAGAACTAATTAAACCTAACTAACCTAAGGACATCACACACATCCATGTCCGAGGCAGGATTCGAACCTGCGACCGTAGCGGTCGCTCGGTTCCAGACTGCAGCGCCTAGAACCGCACGGCCACTCCGGCCGGAAAGCTGGTGTTGGCTCCATAATGGTGTGGGCTGCGTGTACTTGGAATGGACTGATTTCTCTATACGTTCAGCTTCTTGGACACTATTTGCAACCTTTCATGGACTTAACGTTCCCAAACAACGATTGACTTACGACTGACAATGTGCCAAGTCACCGGGCGACAATTGTTCACGATTGGTTTGAAAAAACATTCTGGACCGTTCGAGCGAATGATTTCGTTACCCATATCGCCCGACATGTATGTCTTCGAACGTTTAAGGGATGTAATGAGAGGTCAGTTCGTGCCAAAAATCCTGCACCGACAACGATTTCGTAATTAACGACCGCTATACAGGCAGCATGGCTCGGTATTTCTGTAGGGTTCTTCTAGCGACTTGTTGAGTCCATGCCACGTCTAGTTGCTGACTACACCGGGCAGAAGGAGGTGCGACACGATATAGAAGTATTCCTCGATTTTTGTTATCTCAATGTGTGCTCCTACAGTGATGAATTACCTGTAACATCAATAAAATGGTCTTGTACATGATTGTGTTGTATTTTCTATTTCCGGCAGTGTATGTGAGTGCTCGCACCTGGTGAGTGAAACCTGTCAAATAAATTAAATGATACCCGACCTGTGACGATTTACCTGTACATTAATTACAAGATCGCTGTCTTCCCTTGAGGCGATGTCGGCATTTGCCAAAAAATATCAAGTATCTCCAACAGAATGACCTCTATGCTAACCAGGATGGATTCGGAAAACTTCGCTCCTGCTAAACCCAAAACCCAACTTGCACCCTTTTTTTCCCCCACGGCATCCTGGAAGCCATAGATTAAGGCAGGTAGTCAAATTCATTATTTCTTGACTTTCGAATGGCATTAGACTTTGTACCAAACCAACCCTTATTAACGGAACTACGACCAAGAGCTTTATTTACAGGGATTCGAAGTCTGCTCCTTCAGAATGCGAGAGCCTTAACAAAGCAAAACGTCGCTTATTCAGTAAGCGTAAGGATCTCGGCATTGAAATTCCAGTGTTACTTTATCTAGACAACAATTATTTGTTTACAAAGTGTAAGTACCTCAGTAAATTGTTGGCTATGACGGACCATTATAAACTGATTAATAATATGCAAAATGTGCAGTGGTCTCCTTCGTATTTCCTTACTTCTTTTCGTACGTAATAATAAACTATAATTACGGAATGCAATTTGATCCTAGCGTTGGAGAGAGCTACCCCTCAGTAAATGGGATAAAATATTGGATACAAGAGTACCGTTCTAGTAATTAGTAAAAATAATGTATCGAGTGGTTAGTAAATTATTTACATCCCTGCATTTGATTCAGCCTTTAAAAGTATTGTGTGTTCGGTAGCGATCTGTAGTTTAAATACGATACCACACGAAGAAAATGTTGTAAAATTTTTATTCTTGTGAATATAATTCTTCAAATAACCGCATTTGAATATAATAATACAATAATCATAATAGAGAATAAACACTAGAAAAATCCAAGGGCCCAAAAAGCAGGAGAAGGCTACAAGTGCGGAGTAGACAAGAGACCGAACAGATATCTAATATAGCACATGGTATGAATAAACGTCGATAGAAGTTTTAAGGACATATCAAGAGAAAGCCGGAACCCGACAAAGTAAACAAATCTTTAAGAACACATATAACATTAAGAAAATGAAGTGGATCACCGAAGTCGGAGAAAAACCTGAAGGATGCTGCGACAACAGATTCAAATACAAGACACAAGCATTCATCCACGAAGTACTCTAGTTGGAATTGACCCTTTAAGATCAATAAATTCGAGTGGAAAAACTTGGCCGGGAAAAAAGAAGAAAATGTATAGTGAGAAGATGAAAGAAGTGTGGAGCCTGAGAAAATCTCACAGTAATAATAATGAAATGTATTAAAATCTGTTTTATATTTTGCAGTATGTTTATTATCTACTTTAAAGCACAAAGAAGAAATAAATACGTGTAGGGAAAGAACTACATTTAAAAGTAGACGCAAGTTTCTTGTAAATGGAGCGTTTCACATTAGTGTAGTAAAGATTAGTCTCCAAGTTACTTATTTCACGAAAAATGATGTAAAAACGTTATAAAGCGGCCAGAATCTTGAGTTCTTAGTGTGAATTGTGCTTATATAAGCTGTTACTAGACGTTGATATCAAAAGTTCTATGTCGCTGTTATATTTTGAGATGTAAAACTTGAATTGTCCACAAAAAATTTATTTACCTTTATGTCGATATATTGGACTTCAATTAATGATACGATGGTACAGTTATTACATCACGGCTATGAATCTGCTGAATAGCAGCATACATTGTTAAGTCAACTGTCGTTCTCTGAATATCGGTATGTAAGTAGATGTAAGAGGTACTACATTACGCTTGGAACAACACAGAAAACGTTCAAGATGACGTGGGTTTCGAGTCTTTCCTGCGGAAGCAGCTGCTATCCGGACGGACAATGCTGATTATGTTGTCGGTCGACGCTCCTACCCAACTTTATTGTGCCACCATCCTTCACCTATTTACGCTTTCCGTTGGCGTTGCTTCCTTTTGTATCCTTGCGTTCCATCGTTAAAACCCTGGTGTTATTTGCAGTTTTCTCCATTTGGAGAAATCGGCAGTTAACACTGTGATAGAATGATGTGTAGATGTAAGGGGCGTGTATTCGGTATCAGTGTCAGACAGGTGCTTACATTACTCGTAAACGTACGATATCTCTCCCTACATTCTAATCACTTCCTGAGCATGATCCCTGTCTTTAAAGCATTGTCGGCGGTGTTTAATATCGTCAACAAAAGAATTGCATAGTAAATGAGCATAAAGTTCGGCAAAATTTTTTAGATGTTCGTTCGTCTAGGATGAATAAAAATGATAGCTGGCCGGGGTGGCCGAGCGGTTCTAGGCGCTATAGTCCGGAACCACGCGACAGCTACGGCCGCAGGTTCGAATCCTGCCTCGGGCATGGATGTACGTATGTGATGTCCTTACGGTTAGTTAGGTTTACGTAGTTCTAAGTTCTAGGGGATTGATGACCTCAGCAGTTAAGTCCCATAGTGCTCAGAGCCATTTGAACCAATAAAAATAATAATGGACATTCTTATGTGTTATGAACAGTTAGGTTTCGAATTTAATGCATTCACGCCGATAAAACACACGAGATTCTTGTTTAGACGTGACTCTTGGTTTCTCTACAGGTATTTTCGGATCGTAGGTCTCGCATATAGTCACTCACTCTTTGCAAGTTGCCTGGGAGAGGGAGGGGTGAATAATGTTTTGTGGCGTATGCTTATTTGCAAGGGTCAGATTAATTTATATTTACGTAGTAGATGTAACCATCTTCCGCACAACTTCGAGTGTCATTTTCTGCGAACATAAAAAAGATTTGTACTGCTGTATCCTGGTTACTAGATGCTATGAATCGTTATCTTAGTATCCCGGTAGATAAAGAAGTTAACTGTCTTACGACTGAGTACTCGCCCCCCTTTTTCTTAATATTTCCTATTGAACACCTCGTTTCGTTATGTAAATATCGCCAAAGAGCTGCCTGCGTACTGTGCTACGTTTTGATTGAATTATAACAACTCAGATGAACACGCAAGCGATTCTATCGTGGTATAAAAAGAGATACAGAAATTGACTTGTTAAATTATCTACAACATTCTTGTCACCGACTGGTTGTTGCCACCTGAAAGCCGTGACGTTTGGTTTCTGTGGAGATATTTCCGGATTCCATGTAGTCTGTCACTCACTGCAAGTTGTCTTCATAGTCTGCCAAAACTGCTTAACTGTCCCTAAAGTGCTGGGGAGGGAAAGTCAGCGTGCTCTGGATGGATAGCTTGCTCAGGCAGTGTATCATGACTGCGGTCTCTCTCTCTCTCTCTCTCTGCTAGGCGGACTGTCATGCGTTATAAGCGTCTCCACCTGTGGTGACAGCATTCGTCCCTCTCGAATGCCATGTTGACACGTCATAAGGGTGCTGACGACCATGCTGTTCAGCGCTCCACGTCCATCATCATCATCATTATCGGCGTCATCATCAAAACTCCTGTAGCCAGTTACGGAGTTTCTGTTAAGTTTTATCAGTGTTAGCCGTTGCTTTATAGCAGTGTTTCCCAGCGTTTCTGAAACCATTTTCCTTGAGTGTAATCAGATATCAGATAAGGCCTCCCGCCACCTTCCTCAACATTAGCCCGTAACTTAACTTTAGAACGGAAAAGAATTTTCTTGGAACACTTTCATTTCTAAAATGACGAAAGACAAATGATACCTGCTCTTATTTATTGCGGCTGTTATATTAAAACATGAGCTAATGAGTCAGACCACTGGTACTGTTATTTTTATTTTTTTCCGTAGAATGATGAAGCAGGTCTAAGAGCGTTGCGAGTATTTCCTTCAGCTACCCCTCAGAAAAGGAAGCTAACTCCTCACAATGGGGTAGACACTTACTATAAATCTGCAATACTTCTCTCCTCAGCGGAATTTGCTTCAACACCACTTGCACTCAAGTTTAAAATGCGTGCGCATTTCTCAGACCTTGTGTTCGTAAATCACGTGACTGATGGACTTCATACATTCGCAGAAATTGGAAGGCTTCCGGCTGATAATGTATAATAATAATAATAATAATAATAATAATAATAATAATAATAATAATAAAACAGTGTAGGCTCTACAATAGTGTTAGGCCCCACCAATTACATAGTTACGGTTGGGTTGTGGTGTCAGTTCTTTTTTTGTGCGAAGTGAATTATGACGTAATTTCTGGTCAACTGCGAGAACTACCAACAATTCGGATAAGGTATTTTCATGAGTTATTTAAGCGTATGTTATGTACGTTTATCTTTCAGTTTTGATGTCATAAATGCATGGTCAAAGTATGTGTTTATTCGGTGGACTATGTGAGGAAGATGTTCATGCATTAGTTTCATGATGTGACCTCCACCACATTATGCCAAGTATTAATGACAGTATTTTTAAAAAAATATTGGTAACTTCAGCAGTCAGTATTGCGGCCTTACGAAATAGTGATAAGAACAATGATATTTTCAAAATAATTTAGTTTCTTGAATTATACACGATTGAACCTTTTGGTTTTTACCCCTCAAAAAATTACATCGTATCCCTTAGTGGGTAATTACTGCAAAGATTGGGGCGACTGCTTGATAGCGTCTTGTTAGTACGTAGTCCATGTAAATGTAAAAAAGTCTCGGTGATAAATGACGTTAGTTATTATTTCTTTCGATATACTCGACTGGTTTTGAGTCAGGGTCCTTGTCCTTTGATAGTCTCTTTCTTGCTGCTACTAGATGTTTTGGGTACATTCCTGTCTAGTACCTCGGGAAGTTTTTTCTTATTTAGATTGTTGAATGCTTATCTGTAAGAGCTAAGATGTTTTCAGCACTGTATTCTCTCTCCTCTCAAAATCGTTTCAGTGGCGAGTTTATTGCCTGTAAAAGATTCGCCCTTCATGAAACCAGTCTTTTCGTCTGATGTTAACGCATCAGCACATAAGCAGTGGAGATTAAAAAAAGAAAACAAACGATCCTCCTACAACCATTTCTTTCTTAGAACTGTGGTCAACAGCATTTATAAAATTATCGACTTAATTTTTTACAGAGTGGGTTGTATTTTTACTATTTGCTGATTTGGGCTTTTATGACTACTATCAAGTGATCAGTGTGTGTGACCAGATAGCTGCCTCACTGACATCTGTTCATTAGTTTAAGTTTTTAATGAATACGAAAATGCATTATTTACTGGTTAAATAAACTTAAGGTTTAGGTGCGAGTAACTGATTTCATTTGGTTTTTACGCACGATTTTTGTGAATTATCCGTACAATATTGAACATTTGATTATGCACATCGAGGCCTAAATCATGATAAGCTTTATAGACAAATAAAAACAAATAGGGGAAAATATTGTGTTACTTAATGGTTTCTTGCTGAGAAAGAAGGTAGCACCCTAAGAGGAGCTTACGCGCTTGCCCGTCAGCGAACCGTTACGCAGGAGAAGCGTAGAGTGAAGCGTCAGTGGCCTCGAGAGGCAAGCAGACCACAAGTATTGCGCCACATCCAAGTCTTCCGGCTCAGCTTCCGCCACTTTTAGCTGCCGGCTGAATCCCATCCGCATTACCCTTAGGCGTGTAACTGTACCATCCGGTGGAGAGCATCTGCTCTCTCTCTCTCTCTCTCTCTCTCTCTCTCTCTCTCTCTCTCCCCTCTCCCTCTCCCTGTCCCTCCTCTCAAGATAACGGCATTGTTTTTTTTTTTTTTTTTTTTTTTTTTTTTTTTTACCAGCATTCTCTTTTCTTGTGAGTTTAACATCTGCAGAGTGCAGGACGTGGAGCTTCCCTCTGCACTAACTCTTGCTTCTTTTGCATGTTAGTAGTTGGGCAAAATTACATATACAGGGTGAACCTAAAACCGCCTCGTTTCGGTGGCTGTTCAGTAATATTTTCTAACAAGGCCAGGCCACGACGTTGGAATCATAGATTTACTTCGAATTTTGTACACCTTTACTAGACCATTAAAACAATATCATGTGCAAGTAGTATAGTGCACTACTTGGGCAATTCCAAGAAAAACGAGAGAAGTTTTACGAGTCTTATGTAACTGAAGTATCTATGCGAAGGTGCCGGCAGTAAGTAGCCATTGTGAACAAGCTGTTAACGTTCGACGTTTGCATTGTGAAACATCTACATCATACTCCGCAAACCACCTAATGGTGTGTGGCGGAGGGTACTTACGGTACCACTATCTGATCCCTCCAACCCTGTTCCACTCGCGAATAGTGAATGGGAAGAATGATTGTCGGTAAGCCTCTGTACTGGCTCTAATTTGTTGATTTTTCTCCTCGTGGCCAATACGCGAGATGTATGCGGGGAAGTGATATGACTCCTCCTGAAGTGTCGTTCCGAAATTTCCGTAGTAAATCTCGCCGTGATGCACAACGTCTCTCTTGTAACGTCTGCCAGTGGAGTTTGTTTATCATCTCCGTAACGCTCTCTCCCCAGCTAAACGACCCCGTTACGATAAGCGTCGCTCTTCGTTTGATCTTCTCTATCTCATCTATCAGTCCTACCTGATACGGGTCACCGATAGATCAATAATAATCAAGAATCGGACGAACAAGTGCCGTGTAAGCCACTTCCTACGCGAATGAGTTACATTTCTTTAAGATTCTTCCGATTAATCTGAGTCTGGTGTCTGATTTTTCCAGTGTCTGTTTTATATGGTCATTCCACTTAAGGTCGCTCTAGATAGTTACGCCTAAATATTTTACGGCACACGCTGTTTGTCATCAATACTGTAGCTGTACCGTAGTGGAATTCTTTTCCTATGTATGTGCAATATATTACATTTATTTACGTTCAGAGTTAACTGCCAGAGTCTGCACTATTCATCAATTCTCTGGATGACGTTCTGCAAATTCTATGTATCTTCTGGCGTTGCTACTTTGGTATAGACAACTACACCATCCGCGAATAGCCTTAAAGAGCATCGGACGCTTTCTACTAGATCATTTATATATATATTGCGAACAGCAACAGTCCTATCACACTTCCCTGTGGTACTCCGGCCTGAGTGGCCGAGCGGTTCTATGCGCTTCAGTCTGGAACCGCGCGACCGCTACGGTCGCAGGTTCGAATCCTGCCTCGGGCGTGGATGTGTGTGATGTCCTTAGGTTCGTTGGGTTTAAGTAGTTCTAAGTTCTAGGGGACTGATGACCTCAGATGTTAAGTCCCATAGTGCTCAGAGCCATTTTTTTGTGGTACTCCGGATATCACATCTATCGATTTTGTTCCGTTAAAAGCGACGTGTTGAGTTCTGTCTGCTATAAAGTCTTGAATCCAGTCGCAGGTCTGCTCCGATACTTCGTAAGTTCGTTTTTTTTCTTCATTTAACGGCAATGCTGGACGATATCAAATACCTTACTGAAATCAAGGAACACGGCATCAACCGGAGCGCCGTTGTCCACTGCGCTGTGGATCTCATGGAGGAACAGAGCGAGCTGAGCTTCGCAGGAGCTCTGTTTGCGGAATCCATGTTGATTTTTATAGAGGAGCTGTTCATTTTCCAAGAGCATAAAACATGTTCCATAGTTCTACAACAGATTGACGTTAACGATATACGAGTAGGTCTGTAATTGTATGGATCTGTCTTACGGCCTTTCTTAAAAACGGGAGTGACCTGCGCTTTTTTTCCAGTCGTTAGGTACTTCGTTGCTCAAGCGATCTACGATAAATTACCGCTAGAAGGGGAGCAATTTCTTTCGCATAATCTTTATAGAATCTTGTAGGTATCTCATCTGGTCCTGAAGCCCATCCACTACTAAGCGATTGTAGCTGCTTTTCAGTTCCGCGATCTGTTATCTCAATATCTGCCATTTCGACGTTCGCACGACGATAGAAAGGAGGGACAGTGTTACGATCTTCCACGGTGAAACAACTTCGGAAGACGGCATTCAGTATTTCGGCCTTCTCTCTGTTGTCTTCCATTTCGGTGCCGGTTTGGTCACTGAAAGAATGAATAGATGGTTTTGACCCACTTACTGATTTTACATACGACCAAAACCTCTTAGGGTTTTTGCTCAGGTCGGTTGAAAACGTCTTACTTTCAAAATCATTGAACGCTTCTCTCATTGCTCTCCTTACGCTCATTTTCGCTTGGTTCAGCTTTTGTTTGTCAGTTACGTTTTTACTTCTCTTGAATATGAAATGAAGTGCTCTTTGTTTACGTAGCGCTTTCCCAACACGGCTATTAAACCAAGGTGGATCTTTCCCATCCCTTAAAACATTACTCTGAGCATATTTGTCTAGGGCTTATTGAACGAGCCCTTTGAATTTTTTTTCCATTTTTTCTCCACATCTTCGACCTCATTACCGAATATTTGATGCTGACTGCTGAGATACTCTGAAATTTGTATCCTGTCACCCTTGCTGAGCAACTATATTTTCCTACCTTTTTCAACATTCCTTGTACGACCCGTCGTCATAGATGCTGTCACAGCCTTATCATCACTGATACCGTCCTCTACGTTAACTGGTTCGATAAGTTCAGGTCTGTTTGTTGCCAGGAGGTCTAAGACGTTACCCTCACGTGTTGGTTCTCTGTCTGCTCAAGGTAATTTTCGGACAAGACATCCATAACAATTCCACATGATTCCCTGTCTCTGGCACTAGTTTTGATAGCCTAACACTCCCAATCTATACCTGGCAAGTTGCTGTCACCCCCTATTACAACGGCATGATCAGGAAAATTACTAACGATATTCTGCGAGCTCTGTCTGAAGCGTTCTACAACTACAGGTCCTGACCCAGGAGGTACATAGAAGCATCCGATCCCCCCCCCCTTTTTTTACTGTTCTTTGATACTCAATTTCATCCAGATTAATTCACATTCGGAATCCGTGATTACCTCGCTAGATTTTATCGAACTTTTCACTGCAATAAACACGCTGCCACCATTAGCGATTAACCTATCCTTACGATAAACATTCCAGTCTGAACGTAGGGTTTCGTTGTCATTGACGTCTGGCTTCAACCAGCTTTCTGTTCGCAATACTATCTGTGCATTATAACCTTCAATAAGCGGTACTAATTCTGGGACCTTTCCTTGGATGCTCCTGTAGTTTACTAAAATCGTATTAATCTTTTCTATCTCTGATCTGCGAAGACCGAGATTCTCTGAGGTCACTGTGGCTTTTTTAACAGACAAATCGTGTTTGCTCCCAAGGTAGGGGTCCTCCAACCTAAAAAATCTCCATGTACACGCCACACGTCCTCCGCTACCCTAGTAGCCGCTTCCTGCGTGTAGTGCACGCCTGACCCTATTAAGGGGAATCCTGCTGAACAATCAGGGCGGTTCACAAACAACTCAAGTACGCATGTTATTCCAAAACGTTATCGTGGAAGTAGGGGCCAGGAAGTAGACAACATTCCATTGGAACTACTGACAGCATTGGGAGAGCCAGTCCTGACAAAACTCTACCATCTGGTGAGCAAGATGTATGAGACAGGCGAAATACCCTCAGACTTCAAGAAGATTATAATAATTCCAATCCCAAACAAAGCAGGTGTTGACAAATGTGAAAATTACCGAACTATCAGTTTAATAAGTCACGGATGCAAAATACTAACACGGATTCTTTACAGACGAATGGAAAAACTGGTAGAAGCCAACCTCGGCGAAGATCAGTTTGGATTCCGCAGAAATATTGGAACACGTGAGGCAATACAGACCATACGACTTTTCTTAGAAAGTAGATTAAGGAAAGGCAAACCTTCATTTCTAGCATTTGTAGACTTAGAGAAAGCTTTTGACAATGTTGACTGGAATACTCTCTTTCAAATTCTGAAGGTGGCAGGGGTAAAATACAGGGAGCGAAAGACTATTTGCAATTTGACCAGGAACCAGATGGCAGTTATAAGAGTCGAGGGACATGAAAGGGAAGCAGTGGTTGGGAAAGGAGTGAGACAGGGTTGTAGCCTCTCCCCAATGTTGTTCAATCTGTATATTGAGCAAGCAGTAAAGGAAACAAAAGAAAAATTCGGAGTAGGTATTAAAGTCCATGGAGAAGAAATAAAAACGTTGAGGTTCGCCGATGACATTGTAATTCTGTCAGAGACAGCAAAGGACTTGGAAGAGCAGTTGAACGGAATGGACAGTGTCTTGAAAGGAGGATATAAGATGAACATCAACAAAAGCAAAACGAGGATAATGGAATGTAGTCGAATTAAGTCGGGTGATGTTGAGGGTGTTAGATTAGGAAATGAGACACTTAAAGTAGTAAATGAGTTCTGCTATTTGTTGAGCAAAATAACTGATGATGGTCGAAGTAGAGAGGATATAAAATGTAGACTGGCAATGGCAAGGAAAGCGTTTCTGAAGAAGAGAAATTTGTTAACATCGAGTATAGTTTTAAGTGGCAGGAAGTCGTTTCTGAAAGTATTTGTATGGAGTGTAGCCATGTATGGAAGTGAAACATGGACGATAAATAGTTTGGACAAGAAGAGAATAGAAGCTTTCGAAATATGGTGCTACAGAAGAATGCTGAAGATTAGATGGGTAGATCACATAACTAATGAGGAGGTATTGAATAGAATTGGGGAGAAGAGGAGTTAGTGGCACAGCTTGACAAAAAGAAGGGACCGGTTGGTAGGACATGTTCTGAGGCATCAAGGGATCACAAATTTAGCATTGGAGGGCACCGTGGAGGGTAAAAATCGTAGAGGGAGACCAAGAGATGAATACACTAAGCAGATTCAGAAGGATGTAGGTTGCAGTAAGTACTGGGAGATGAAGAAGCTTGCACAGGATAGAGTAGCATGGAGAGCTGCATCAAACCAGTCTCAGGACTGAAGACAACATCAACAACAACAACAACAACAACGGCCAGGAGGTGCTGGTGAAGTACCACACACTGCTAAAGATACCTTTTCATTTTAAAAACTTTCTGAATAATAAATTTTTAAGCGTGGCATTTTAAAAAAATTTCGAAAAAAATTTCCAATAGGTGACAAATGTTCTTTATGAAAAGGAGACTTCAAGGTATGACGTTAACAACTTCCCAATAATAAGATTTTAAACTTGACATTATATATATTATATAAAAGACAACAATTCAAAAAAAACTCTTAAAATAGCTCTATGTAAAGGCTGTTGCAAAGTTTGACGTTAACAATAAGAAGATTGTAAAGTTGTTATATAAAAAACGGAACAATTCCAAAAAAAAAAAAAAAACTTTAAGTAGCTTGCTTTTACTAAGCAAAAATAGATGTTTCGACAGTTACACAACTTATATTTGTTACAAGCGGCACACAAACCTTCACATTACAGGCAGTACCACGCTCTCCCCCCCCCCCCCCCCAAAAAAAAAAATCCTTAGCTCGGTGAGGGAGTGACATGTGTAAGGGGGCCCAAATCACAATAGGCGGAATAGTTACTGGTGGTCGACAGGGCCATAGCAGATCACACCTAAAACTTCCATTACAAACCCCACCTCCCCGAGTTACTCAAAACCAGAAGATGTAACAAGGGCAGTGCGTGCACAGACACCGAACCACAGAGAGCCGCGACACCGATCCTTAATCACCCAATCGAGATGTGAATGAAAATGGTCCGACCAAGAAGCAATTACCACATACCCGCGGACAGGCAAACGACAACTGTGGTGGGACGACCCCAACAAAACCACTGGTGAAGAAACTCAAATACTTCGCTAGAACTTGACAACCTTGTTACAAAAAGGTACGGCCAAACATTCAGGAAACATTCCTCACACACAAATAAAGAAAAGATGTTATGTGGACATGTGTCCGGAAACGCTTAATTTCCATGTTAGAGCTCATTTTAGTTTCGTCAATATGTACTGTACTTTCTCGATTCACCGCCATGATTTCATACGGGATACTCTACCCGAGCTGCTAGAACATGTGCCTTTACAAGTACGACACAACATGTGCTTCATGCACGATGGAGCTCCTGCACATTTCAGTCGAAGTGTTCGTACGCTTCTCAACAACAGATTCGGTGACCGATGGATTGGTAGAGGCGGACCAATTCCATGGCCTCCACGCTCTCCTGACCTCAACCCTCATGACTTTCATTTATGGGGGCATTTGAAAGCTCTTGTCTACGCAACCCCGGTACCAAATGTAGAGACTCTTCGTACTCTTATTGTGGACGGTTGTGATACAATACGCCATTCTGCAGGGCTGCATCAGCGCATCAGGGATTCCATGCGACGGAGGGTGGATGCATGTATCCTCGCTAACGGAGGATATTTTGAACATTTCCTGTAAGAAAGTGTTTGAAGTCACGCTGGTACGTTCTGTTGCTGTGTGTTTCCATTCCATGATTATGTGATTTGAAGAGAAGTAATAAAATGAGCTCTAACATGGAAAGTAAGCGTTTCCGGACACACGTCCACATAACATATTTTCTTTCTTTGTGTGTGAGGAATGTTTCCTGAAAGTTTGGCCGTACCTTTTCGTAATACCCTATATATATATATATATATATACACTCTGTTACATAAAACAGTACTCAACTTCTCACACACCACCCCAGCGCCGGGAACACGTCGCACTTCCAAATGCTCGTCAGAGCCAACCGCTGCCAGCGGCCGATAAGACGACAGAACGGTCAAACGCGCTGATCTCCTGCACCACGGCTTCTAAGCTTTATAATCCACGTACATGCGGGTAAGGCAGACTTAGCCCCTGACAGCCAAGAGGTCGGCCAAAGCCCGTGGCGAACAGTTGACGACCCCCAACAGCAGGGCCCCGTTCGCGCCACCACCTCTCTCGGTCACCGCCCAGTGCGTACTCCACGATTGTCACGCGACCGTCCACTTGCTCCACCTCCCGCCAGAGGGCGGTAGCGATCCAAACAGCGCGCCAACCGAAAGCGCCACCACATACTAGACACGAAGCGAAAGTACTCCGCCTGGCGCGCTTTTCGAAGACCCGGGCACAACTACGGCTCACTTACAATTCTGCACGCGATAACGGAGGTCGAGAAATCCGCATCCGATACCGTCGCAGAGCCGTCTGAGCCTCTGGTTTAGACCTTCCACTCTGCTCCAAACCAGAGGACCGCGATCAACCCTGGGTACGATGCTGCAAATATACAGCTTAACCTGCACCTCGCATGCGTTTGCTAGTTGCCTTCACCATATCAGCTAGCCGCCGAAAGGAGCCGAGGATTGCTTCAGAACCCAAGCAGTAGGTGTCATTCTTGCCGACATGTGCCACTACAGGCAGCCGGTTGCACCCACTGCGCTCGATAACCGCCGGCAGGGCCACTTCATATCATGGATGCGATCTCCCAGCAAACATAGCGAATGTACACTGGAATTATTTCCCGCCTTGCCTGCTATCTCCCTGAGGGGCTCCATCACCCGCCTAACATTGGAGCTCCCAATGACTAGCATAACCACCCTCTGTACTTTTCCGCGCTGGGCAGGAAAATCGACACCGCTGGCCCAACAGGAGAAGCATCCCGCGCTGTCTGAGAGTTGTCATCATCACTGGGAAGCACTTCGTAGCTGTTGCTAAGACGTCTGGAGCTTGCCGCACGGCCTGCTCCCTCTTTCGCCTTTCGCCTTCCGCCCAGTGACACGCGAACCCACCACTGTCTGCCACCCACTCTGGAGTGAGGACGGACGGGTAAGATGTTGCGTATCGGAAGCCGGAGCGCCGTCGGGGCCACCAGGGGATTCCAGTGGCACCAAAGTTGTCGAAGGTCTCGTCACTGGCGCCCCGACGTTACCACAACTTCGAGCGTTAGGTAGAAGCTTGTCGACGGTAGCCAACGCAGCTTCCAGCTGTTGACGGACAGCAGCTAGCTCTCCTTGTGTCCGCTTACAACAAGCGCAGTCCGTCGCCATATCTTACTGTGTATAAAACAGACATAATGTCTCAAAATGCGCTACTGAGTTTGAAAATATACCAAAGGAGAATAAAGTAACACTAAAATTTGGTGTGCAGATTTCTCACTGAACTCTGGGACCGCAAGCTATTAAACAGAAATAAATTTCTCTGCACGGAAAATTTACACTAGAGAGCCGCCCTACAAGAGGATATTCACAAGATTTACGCAAAAAGAAAGACTATGATTATACACACCTACAGTTAACCTCTTTGCAGAAGGACGTGAACAAAATATAATAATACATTACTCTTGTGGGTTGGCACATTGTGACTTACTATATTACTGCTAGTGAATAACGTCATTCACATAATTATTTATCGAGGTTTGACTCGAGCTTTCCAAGCCTGTCCTTCGTCCTTGAACATTTAATAACAAATAGTAAATAGTCACGTAACATATGACATTCGCTACAACTTCGTGAAAATGGACATGTTTTCTTGTTGTCGCCACTGCTGCCAACGGCACAATTACTCCCGTGAAAACGAGCAGGAAGATCGCCTCCGCCGGACTATGCATTTTGAAGTTACTGTGACGAAGTGTAACGCGTGACGCTCGCAGCTAACGTTACGCGCATCTGGCTGGAGGCTTCTCCATGGCGCACACCGACTACGTGAGCTGCGCGGCGAGTGGAGGGTTGCTCGCCGCTCGGGCACGTCTGCTCACTGTCTGATAAACTGTAAATTAATTTAGTCTTTGCTTTTTGTTCATTATAAATATAAATATAAATTCGTTGGATGTGCTCTCGACATCACACGTTGCAGGATGGTAGGGGAACTCTGGGCGGAACGGGATACTTAATGTTTAAGAATGTGTATAAAATAAGGGAACACAAGGAAACACTTCTTAAAGTTATAAAAAAACACCTTGTAGTGTAACCTAATGTACCTTATTTTAAAATCACTTAAAAAAATACATTTTGCATTTTTTACAATTTTTCAAAGAAAGTCTTGCATATTTCCTGTTCCGCCCCACCCACGGGGCAGAGTGGGATAAGGCTATTTTTGTTAAATTATTGCATAAACGTTGAATTTGAATTACGAATATCGTATTAAACTATGATAAAATGTTGTGTAAAAGGCAATTTAGACTAAGGAATGTGTAATTTAAACAACTGAAAAGTCATTCTGCAAAATAAGAAAATATTTTAATGACATTCTGAAAAATGTACAATACTTAATAACCACCAAACCACTAACTACTAGTCCTTTCGACGATAGTCACAAATCAGTGTTTTCTCTTCATCTTCACTGTCGATGCCAACACATGAATTGTGTGCCCACTCTGGCATGCGACACAGCCCTCATTAGAAACGGAGTACAAGTCCCCACAGTAGAGACACTCAGCACCCTCTCTCTCTCTGATTCTCTATTCTCCATCATCTACTTCCTTTTATTTTTCTTAAGGTCTTTGGTGTCCTCTTTTTTTTGGGGGGGGGGGTGTACAGTTTGATATTTTTGCCTTAAGCTGCATTGCACCTGACGTCTCTGTTCTGACATTGTTGATATTTGTGCATCCTCATCCTTTCTGTAGGCCTACTGTACGTGCGACAGCATTCTGCAGTTCCTTCTTATAACGAGGATCTGTTAATACGACGGTTTTTTCTTTTCGTCTTGTAGTCCGCCGAGTATTTTGACAGATTACTGGCATTGGAATGACAGCCTCGAGCGATATCTGGAAAGCTGAGTTGCTCGGCGAACATAGCTGATTGGGAGAGTTAAACTGTGAAAATGCTCCTTTGTTGAATCCCATTGCTCGAGCACCAGAAGTATTTTCTGGCTTGCTAATAGTGTAGGATGCCTAGTAATAAATCCTTTAACCCAGTCTTGTCCAGCTAGACAAGTTTGTCAAATCTGTGTGGTAAGCCATTTCTTTTGGCTAGTTGATAGGCTAGTGATCTGAGATCTTTCATTGTTAGACCAAAAAGTCTGCTTTGCATTGACTTCAGATATGTTACCAGCTCATGTTCTTGTTCTGCAGTGAACACCTTTTTAAATGTTCCATCTGATTTGTCAATTATTCGTAGCTTTAGGAACATATCTTTCCAATGTTGATTTCGGTACGTTGAACTGCTTAGATGCTTTTAAAAATCCCATTTGGGAAGATGAAACGGCTGAAACTGCCATTTCCATCGCTTTTACGTCCGATTGCTGTCTATCAGTCTTTTTCATGTACGTTAGCACCATCTGGAACAGCAAGGGGGAAAGAAAAATGAATACAGTTTGCTTTCTACTTGCATCAAAATATGACGGGACAGAACGGGACACTATCCCATTCTGCCCCGTCCCGTTCCGCCCCAAGAGCACTTTTGAGGTTAACAACTTTTATGGAGTGTAATAACTGAACTATTTAAACGCATTAAATAACTAAAGTATAACAAATGCCATGCAATTTAAGGGAATGTGTCATTTTAGGGTATACAATTAACGATTAACAGCTTACCTGGCGTTGAAATTCACCAAACATTAGAACAACGCAAGCGGTAACGTGACGGACAACAATTCACTTATATCTCGCACTTCAAACTAAATAAAAATGGCTGCCTTAACTTCCCTTCCATTCGGAGAAATAATTACATGCCCATACAACAGGTTGCAGCACTGTGTAGTCTAGACAAGAGCAATTTCCCATTGTGCCCCGCTATCCCGTTCTGCCCTGAGTTCCCTTATTTTTCATACAGACATGGGAAAATAACTGAAATTTCATTCAAATATTTCATGCAAATACGCGTGTTTTTTTCATTGTAATACCTCTCAAATGTCATAGAAATTAAATATGACCAGTGATGGGAAAACGTAGATTTCTAATTCAGTTTGAGGGGGAGTCGAGCCGTCGCCGCATACACGTTCATCTTACAAAGCTCGAATGCTAATGCCTTGACCACCATGAACTCCAACGTCCGACACCCAAGCACTGATACGTAAGCCACATAATAGACACGTAAAATTCCTCTTGCGATTTTCTCGAAACTGCCACAGGAGCGCACCTTACTATTTGTACATTATGTTCTTTCAATCGCCTACTAAAGGTGTACAAAGGTTGAAGTAAATCGATGATCCCAAAGTCGTGGCCTCCCCTTGTGTTTTGATATATGGAACCCGTGGTCTCCGGTGCACCATTGCAGAGTAATCGAATTTAGGTTGATTTCTTACCGCCATTTTCTTTGTATCTGTATTGCACTGATCGTATCTGCACAGTATTGCAAACACCGATTGTATGCGCTGTGTGTCTTGTTGGGGAACAAACTTACTCCCTTCTTTTACGGTACTTGCTGTTGAAAACAATAGTGTCCACTTCACTCTTCGTTTTCAAGCTGGTATTCAGTACTGCACGGTTCTGTCTCTGGTGTGTTTTTCCGGCGGTGTTAGTTTTCGTCAACAGTGGTACACAGCAGTGTGGATAGCTTTGCTGATGGAGTTTTGCCCGATATACACCTCTTCTATGGGTACACTAAATGCAGTGGTACAGCTCTACAACGACGCTACGCTATGCTCGACGTTCCCGTACCGACAGAAACCACATCACAGTTCTTCTGCATCTGAGGGTTGGGTGTTTTGTGGTGTACGTTCTGATGATTGCGTATTACGGACTTTGCACTGTAGTGGCCGTATTTTTTACAGAAACACAGGTAACTGGTGT
This sequence comes from Schistocerca nitens, assembly GCF_023898315.1. Taxonomy (NCBI): domain Eukaryota; kingdom Metazoa; phylum Arthropoda; class Insecta; order Orthoptera; family Acrididae; genus Schistocerca; species Schistocerca nitens. Next base: position 259,684,977 of record NC_064622.1, read on the forward strand.
AACAAATAGGATAAATCATGATATTGCGAGGCCGCGCTGAAAAGTAATGTCTCCGAATTTTGTGTGAAAACTCTTCAACGCTCTTTAAGTGAAACACATGTTTATTTTTCACGAATGCATATATATTTCTCAGCATGGTCACTCTGGCGACAAACACATTGCTCCCAACGAGAGACCAGTTTCCTGATACCGTCACTGTAGAATGTTCGTTGACGGAGCCACAACCTCACATCTACGTGCACCACTTCACCACTATCAAAGTTATTTGCACCATTCTTCACTATCGAAATGAAGTCCTCGAAAGTGCTCATTAAGTCTTGGAAAAAGATGAAAATGGGATGGTAACAAGTCGGGACAGTATTGAGGATGATCGATTCAGTGAACCTAAGGCGTGCGTCGTATGTTGCAGATGTCGCCTCGCTCAGGTGTGGTCTGGAATTTTCACGCTGATGGCGAGGGTGCTCCTTGTGTGGACGAAATCTTCAAATTCGAAACTCGATAACAGCACCCTGTTTTTGACGCGCCGACATTGTTACGTTACACACCGCCTTGTTGTTATACGCTAAAATTCGGAGCCCTTTAGCAGCAGAGGTTTGCAATTTGCGTCAGCGAGGCGGAAAATCGACCGAATAATATGCAAGACATGTGATACCTCAACCGATATTGAGGACAGAATAAAAAATTCGGAGGCATTACTTTTCAGGACGCTTATTTATTTATTTACTCGTTCGGCATCACAGAGGCATAATTTACAATATTCTTATGACTATATACTAAAACAGAAAACAATATAATTCTACACTATATTAGATATGTTTTTGAGCCACTGTATGGCTGAGTCACTGAGTCTATGTATGTCCATGAGTTCACCACCATAGCCATACACTTTGCACACGAGTAGATGGTCCATTGTCTGTATTTCTCCGCACTCACATACAGCGCTGTCTGCCAGGCCCCACTTGTTCATCAGGTGTTTACATCTCCCAACACTCGTTCTGACCCGGTTTAGAGCTGTCCACACTCTTCTTGGTAGGTTGAAGCCATCAATCTTCTTGTTCGGATCGTGTACTAAATTTTTGTTCTTAAATTCACTTGCCGACCATACTTCGTTCCAGGCCGTTCTCGGCTCAAAGGCTTGTAGTTCTTCACCGATTTTCCAAAAGGGTGATCTGGATTTAAGCCTGTTTGTCGGTGTCAGATCTTGGTGGATAGGGAGGTCCGGGTTGTCTATAATTTTCCTGTAGGTTTTTAGGGCTAGCTGTGATCGCCTGATTTCTGGAGGCTCTATGTTCGCTAGTACAGGAAGCCATGCACAGGGGGTGGCCCTGAGTGTTCCGGAGATTATTCGCATTGTCTCCCTCAGCTGGACATCCACTTTAGATACGTGTGCACTTCTCCTCCAGACTGGTGAACAGTATTCAGCTACACTGTAGACAAGGGCTAGTGCTGAAGTTCTCAAAGTGCTCGCTCCACATCCCCATGTTGTTCCAGCCAGTTTTGAAAGGATAGCATTGCGGGATTTTAGTTTTTGCTTTGTGTCTTCGAGGTGTGAGCTGTACGTTAGGGTCCGGTCTAGTTTCACTCCCAAATATTTAGGCTTAATCTCATGTCTTATGCTTTGGCCATTCGAAAAGATCTGTAATTTTCTGTGTGTCTCTCTGTTGTTGAGGTGCATTATAGTGCTGGTTGTTTTGTTAGGGTTGGGAAGTAGTTGCCACTTGGAGTAATAGGTGTTCAGGACTTCAAGGTCTGCATTCAGTGTTTCGTTGAGATCGTTGTAGTTTTTACTCTGATATGCGATGGCCAGGTCATCTGCATATGCAAATTTGCGTGATTTAGTTTCTGGCAAGTCAGCTATGTATAGATTGAAGAGAGCGGGTGCTAGTGCTGAACCCTGTGGCAGACCATTATTCAGAACCATGCTCTTACTGTTCGTGCCATGGAGTGAGACCTTGATTTTCCTGTTCGTTAGTATGTTCTTGAGTAGTTTGTAAGTCTGCTTGCAATTTATGATTCTAGTTAGCTTAAGCAGTAACCCTTCAATCCATACTGTGTCGTAAGCTGATGTGAGGTCTATGAGGACCAGGCCAGTTTTCATCTTGTTCTGGAAGCCTTTCTCAATATAGGTTGTGAGGGACAGCACTTGATCGCAGCAGTTTCTACCTGCTCGGAAACCCGCTTGGTATGTTGGGAGGTTGGCTTCGATGTATGGAGTTAATCTAGTCAGCAATATTCTCTCGAATAATTTATAGGAGGTACATAGCAGGGATATTGGTCTGTAATTCCTAGGATTATCTCCAGTCTTTCCGGGTTTCAGCACTGCGATGACTTTTGCTTCTTTCCATTCCTTCGGCACAACCCCCGTGCTTATGCATTCCGTACAAAGTTTGGCCAGCCACCTTCTTCCTAAAGTTCCCAATTCCTTTAAGAATTCTGGTAGGATGTTGTCAGGTCCGGCTGCTTTTCCTGTCTTCATTAGCTTCAAGGCCTGGGATATCTCTTCTGTCTCCACTTCTTTTACAATGCCCATGTTGGTTGGGTTATTAAGCAATAAACCGCTTAGCTCTTGGGAAATTTATCTCTTTTCGGCTGTTTTTAGCTGGATTTTGGAGGTCTGTTTCAGGACAGCTGCAATCTCAGATGCGCTGGTTCCAAGAGTCGGCCTGTTAGGCGCTGTGGCACCGCCTAATTTCCTCAGCAGGCCCCAGCTCTTCCTGCTGGAGTGGGTAAAATCTAGATTCTCCATCGCCTCCTTCCATCTACTCCTACGATCCTCATTCATGGCGTTGACCAGTTGGTCTGCAGTCTCCTCGTCCCCGGTCTTCTCATATTCCTCCAGTAGTGTTTCACACTCTTTCGTCCAGCAGGGGGTGTATTCCTTTCTCGATCCTCGTGGAATTGCATTTAGGGCCGCTTTTTGTACTAAGTTTACGAATCTTTTGTAGTTATCGGGTTTTGGTGGTATCCGGTTTATCGTTTTCTCAACATAGGATCGGTATTTATTCCAGTCAGCTTTCCTCAGGTTCCACCGGGGGATTGGGGGGCTTTTTATGACTGGGATTGATAGTCCGATCTCCACTATTACTGGATTGTGCTGGCTTCGGGGGAACGCCTCGAGGACCCTTCTTATAGCTCGCACGGGTGTACCTGTTGCTCCACGTGTGACGAAGGTCAGGTCAGGTGTTGACGTTGTGCCCCACGCCTTTGATTTGAAGGTCGCTGTGTCCTTGGGGTCGAAAAGGAGGTGTAGGTCCTGGTTGTCTGCCCAGTCACTTAGTCCAGTCCCTTCAGCTGTGGATCTCGGGTATCCCCATCTGGTGTGCTGAGAGTTAAAATCGCCAGCGTAAACTGCTGGGTGCTTAGCCTCGGGTAGGATACCTGTGGGCCATTTCTGTGATGGAGGTTTGTAGACATTATACAGTGTCATCTCTCCCAGTTTTATGCCTATCGCATGCTCTGCTGGTACCACATTGGTGTCCAAATTCCTTAGGAGTTCGTTCTTCACTAGGGTGGCTATGCCATGTTTGTCGTGTCCAGTGTAGCTCACAGCTGTAAATCCTGGTATTCTGAGTCGATTGATGGTTTCATCTGTGAGGTGGGTCTCTTGTAGGAGTACGACACTTACTCGTTCTCTCGTTAAGATCTTTTCGAGGATTTCTCTCTTGGTCCTCGTGTAGCCTTCTATGTTGAACTGGCATACGTTCAGCTTCTTCATGCTAAGACTCTGCTCTATTTGCCTCCGTGTGGGCCGGGAGGCATTGTCGCGTCCGGCCGCCGTGGATGTGTAGACTTTTCGCCGCTGTGCCATGTTACAGCGTTGCCCGGGGTACACCATCTAGGAGGTTGTCTACACTTCGTACCCCTTCAGGACGCTGTCGTACGTTAATACTCCGCAACGTAGCGCCGGAAACAAAGGGTCCGTCATATCAAAGTGGCTCTTGACAGGCAGCGAAATTTAGTCAGTGTATTTCGGTTTCAACCTGTTTGCAGTAACATAGCTACAAATTTTACAATTAAAAATATCGTACTACTGTAGCACCTCATATTTACAAATCTATGGCGGGATAGTAGCTAACAGCTTGAGCTTTAGCTTCCGTAGTAACAGCCCATTTTCGGGATACTTTTTGTTGGATGGACTGATGTGCTCGTCTTTTCCGATATTGCAGTTCTGGATTTGACGTTGTGTATCTGGAGCATATTTATGTGGCACCAAATCTTCAAGAATAGTCTCAGGCTTTGTAAGTGATACTGTGCGGTATTCGTTATCATTGAAAGGAAAGCTACGTTCGATTTCCATTTCTCTTTTCATACTTCCTCCAGCAGAAAGGGCCGACGCTGCAACTGGGCATTTTCTTTCAAGGAGTGGAATACCAACAAATTTTCCGTTGCAGATGAAGTCGATTACTGTATTTTAACGCACGTTGGAGTTGATGAGGTTTTAAAGTGGTGGTACAGAGATGAAAAGGGTCTGCAAGAGATGATCGCCGCTTCAAGACATATTTTATACCATACAGTCGCCGTCAGCTTCCGTAGGGTTGCTCGAAATCAAGCTGGTGGCCGCGGCTGGAATCCATGCTCTCTCGTTGATATGCAGCGCCTCTCTTGTCGATATGCATGGCCTACCACAAATTAAGTGACGTACTTCTCCACAGATTTAATTGGAAACGTTAATTGGTGAATGTAGATTATCTGCACTGTTACACATGTAAAATCATTTTAAGCGACGCTCGGCAGCCTCGCTTTGACCCGCGAAACAGAGCTACGTTTCTCACAATTCCATACTCAAGAAATAAAAGCTCTGTAGCTGTCTAAATACATCAAGAAAAAATTCCTAAATTCTTCCGCTAGCCTGGAATGTGTTCACCTCAAACTGTTCCGTACACCATCGGCACTTGGTTTCTATGATATCTCGCCCATAATCACCGCAAAAAAGACATGAATGTAGTTCAAAGTCAATAGGGAAAGACTCACACAAAAACGTGACACTCAGATTTGCAGGGGAGCATATAATTTTCATAATTCCAACAGTGTGTTGGTACTTAGGATTCCATCTGAGTTGAAAATAGTATTTTCAGTAGTGATTAGTTTAGAGCAGGGCTTCCCAACCTTTTCAACTGGCGGACCCCTTCTTCAGTCGAAAATCCACGGCGGACCCCTAGTCAGTCAAGAGCACAGTAACTTTAAATTTCAGAGCGAAAGCCATGGGAACTGGAAACTTCTTAATGCAAGTGCCATGTTCCAAATGACCCCCCCCCCCCCCCCGAATTATCAATAGTCTTCGGTTTAGAGATGAATGGAAAGAACTTGAAGGTCAAAAATCGACTTATGAAATAGGTAGTGCACTGGCAAAGCAAGTTTAACATTTAATGGTGCCTGGAGCACTGTGATTAGTCGACAAAGCTCGCTCCGCTCATGCGTAAAAGGTTTCAGCGCATCAAGCGCCGTGAGCCGGCGCGCAACGACCCCCATATTGTTGCGAAACAGTCGATCAGAGAAGCCGCATTCTCCGGCGCTAAACTGTGTATGCGTGCTCACTTAGGAACCGCAAAGGCTGCTTGGGAATACGACCTGAAGTAAAAGTACACATGTTTTTCACACGAAAAAGTGATTAATTTGGTTTTCACATTTTTATTCAATAATTTCACTCATTATTTTACACGATTTGGTGAAAGGTGGCCGCGGATCCCTTAGAAAGAGCCGGCGGACCCCGAAGGGGTCCGCCGACCACACGTTGGGAAGCCCTGGTTTAGAGCATTTTCTTTCATTCTCAAACTGTTGCCTATATTAGAGATTACGATGTTATCAACAAAACATGAAATACAGCGTTTCAAATATTTAGTGTGCACAGATCACGGAAGTGCAATAAATATTTTATGACACAACCGCATTTGTAATATATCCCTTTACATAATACATTTTTTACATCACATCAGCATAGAAATTATACAAGTGGCACCTAAAGAAACGAAGTTACACATACTTGAGGAATGGGAAATATATAAACAGTAGTTAAAGGAGCCGAACAAATTGATAAACAGTCCGAATTTAAATATAATAATTTTTTCGGTTTTTTATAAGGTTTCGTGCTTCATCGGTAATCTATAAAATAAAATCTCGAGAGAATATGAACACACAAAAAAAACGTAGGCGCCTGTCGCGTTTTTATGCATAAACAATTAAAGACACCTATGGCATTTTGAATGTATCAGGATATGGGAAAAACAATTTGTCTAAGGATTTAAATGCTTATACTGCAGTTGAAACTGACCACACATTTTTACAGCACGGCACGGTTTCCTTTTCTCGTTGTCAGTTTCAACAGATCCGGTAAGTTCTACCACACCAAGTGATTGGCCCTGTGCCTTGTTGATACAGCGAATGCAAGCCGCATGGGGAACTGCAGTCCCTTTAAATCGAAGGACATATTTCAATCACTGGGTGCCAACGGAATGCGTTAAACGAATACGTCTTCGCCTGTGGCATTCATAAAAATCCGATTCTAGGCTTCCGGTTCTGACTTTCGCAAATGTACACCAATTTCAAACCAAAAGTCTAGTAACAACAATTATATCATAGATTATGCCCTGATTCCATTTTAAATTACAAATTAAAATAATTTATCTGTAATGCGTAATGTACTTTAAAGATCTTTGGTAAGAACGTCTCTCCTTTGTACACTCATGTTCAGAAAAACCAGAACACCTTGAGCGACTAGAGATACGACGTTCATATTCACAGGATATGTGCATTAGTATGTTATGCAGAAATGATAAGCATTTCAGTCACCTCGGTTAGCGTGTGTCCTGTTGCCTAGCAGGGACAGGGTTCAAATTTTAGACAGTTGATAGTGGGTTCACAACCACAACCAAGTATACTGAGATAAGGAACCAATAGCCGCAAATGCATATTTGTTGTATTATGGACATACACCGCACAACAACAAGTAGCTCGTGGTAATTATTGTTGAAAGTGACGACCGCCACTCTTAATACATGTATTACAATGGCGCATCAGGCAGCAGGTGATCACGGCGTACATACTGACCTCCTGACAGATATACTGTACACAACTCAGTTCAAAAGACATGTGACGACCGCATGCATCGCACCGGCGCATTAACCTGTGCCGCGCGCGCACCACTATCTGTGGTGTCAGTTGTCTATTGCATCAGACAGCTTATGATGTGCCCATGTGGAGGTGTGATACTGTGTACAGTGCATGACTAGTCGTTAAATATGGAACGTTACTCAACACGATAGTTCGTAGACCTGAATTTAATGTACAGTGTGGCAGGATGTAACGCCCAAAAAGCAGCACGAATGTACGTAGAGTGTTTTCCCAACAGGCGTCATCCTAATTGGAAGTTGTTGTTAAGCGTTGTACGCTGTGTATGTACATAACAAAATAAATATGCATTTCCGGCCATAGTTCCTTATCTCAATGTAATCCATTGTGAACCCACGATCACTTGTTTCAATTTGACTCAAAAAGTTTGAGACACCCTGCACGAGGGAGCCACCTGCGCTTTTTTCCAGTCGCTTGGGACTTTGCACTGAGCAACTGATATATGTTATAAATGCAAGCTAAGTAAGTGGCGAATGCCGTAGGGTACTCTCTTAAAACCGGGCTGGGATTCCATCCGGAACTGGCGACTTATTTGTTTTCAACTCTTTTAGTTGTTTCTCTGCGCCAGGGATGCCTACAATGGGAGTCTGTGCGATGTTCGGTAGATGGTATCTGTATACGGTTCGTCCTGCGTGAATGATGTCTTAAACGCGAAATTTAAAAGTTCAGTTTTCCTTTTGCTGCCTCTTGCTGCCATACAAGATTGGCCGACGAGTGACTGGATACAAGCCTTCGATCGGCTTAGTGATTTTTAGTTGAGTCGCTTGATTCCAAAACATCTAGTAGAACAGCCTGGTCTCTCCTCCGAAAAGTAGGTTGAACTATCACATCATAACTGTCTAGGTATTTCTGCAAATAGGATTGCAGCTCACATACAGGCTACATCCGGGGCTCCAAGGGACAGAAACCACACAAGAACAATATGCTGTGAACTTAGTGCCCTTAAGAGTGCCCTTAAGACAAGCAGCACATCTTCGCATCAATATTCTTCCAAATTTACCACTGCTGAAATCAGAGACGTGCTGAAGAACGTCAAGGCAGGAAAGGCACCTGAACCGGATGTAATACACCCAAATTTTCTTCTTCACTGTGGGAAGTATTGCACAAAATGGCTTGCAGAATTTTATACAACTGTAAGGACAACAGGGAACATACCACAGAAAATGAAGAACTCAAAGATAATCGCACTGGTTAAGGCGGGAAAACCAAGCGACCAGACAAAGAGCTATAGACCAATCACACTACTCAGTGTCTTATGTAAGTTGCTTCAGAGACTCGTACATAACAGACTGAGTTCAAAAATACTGGAATCAGTTCCAGGCGAACAAGCAGGATTCCGAGTTAATAGAAGCTGCACGGATTAAGTGCTTTCCCTGACAACCAATATAGACCCAGGATATCAGAAAAAGAAAGAAAAAAAAACATGAACTGCATTCATAGATCTGGGCGCATCCTATGACACTGTCTGGAACAACGGCTGTTGTACAAATTAATTAAGATAAATCCATGCAGTAATACTATCAGACTGATCGATAACATGTCTGCTGTGAGAGGTTTTGAAGTGTTCACTGGAGAAGAAAAGAGCTCCAGTAACGGGATACAACAAAGGGATACGACAGGGCCCAGTTCTAGCCCCCCCCCCCCCCCCTGTTACTGTCTTTACATTCCAAACACACAATCAAGGAAGTTTGGCTACACGGACGACTGGGCCCTAGCTGTACAACACGGATCATTTGAGACCACTGAAAACATCGTGTGCTCCGATCGGAAATCGTTGTCTGGCTACTTTCGCAAATGGAGACTTCAGCCGAGTCCGCAACTCGGCAAGAAGAGACCTCAATGTTATGTGTGAAGGGAACGCCTTAACAATAACAACTACCCCAAATATTTAGAAGTTACGCTGGACAGGGTGCTGTCTCAAAAGGAGCCCTGAGAAACACTGCAGACAAAACGAAAACAACAAACATCATATCATCCATAAACTGTGCGGCACTACTCGGGGCTGTACAGCAAACACACTCCTCACATTACAGATGGGCTTGTGTACTCAGTGCCAAAATACTGCGTTCCAGTATGTGCACTATGTAATCAAAAGTATCCGCACATCCCCAAAAACATACGTTTTTCATATTAGGTGCATTGTGCTGCCACCTACTGCCAGGTACTCCATATCAGCGACCTCAGTAGTCATTAGACATCGTGAGAGAGCAGAATGGGGCGCTCCGCGGAACTCACGTACTTGGAAAGTGGTTCGGTGATTGGGTGTCATTTGTGTCATACGGCTGTACGCGAGATTTCCGCAGTACTAAACATCCCTAGGTCCTCTGTTATCCGATGTGATAGTGAAGTGGAAAGGTGAAGGGACACGTACAGCACAAAAGCGTTCAGGCCGACCTCGTCTGTTGACTGACAGAGACCGCCGACAGTTGAAGAGGGTCGTAATCTGTAATAGGTAGACATCTATCCAGACCATCTAACAGGAATTCCAAACTGTATCAGGACGCACTGCAAGTACTATGACAGTTAGGCGGGAGGTGAGAAAACTTTGATTGCGTGGTCGAGCGGCTGCTCAAAGTCACACATCACGCCGGTAAATACCAAACGACGCCTCGCTTGCTGTAAGGAGCGTAAACATTGGACGATTGAACAGTGGAAAAATGTTGTGTGGAGTGACGAATCACGGTACACAATGTAGCGATCCGATCGCAGAGTGTGGGTATGGCGAATGCCTGGTGAACGTCATTTGCCAGCTTGTGTAGTGCGAACAGTACAATTCGGAGGCGGTGGTGTTATGGTGTGGTCAGCCGGCCGCGGTGGTCTAGCGGTTCTGGCGCTGCAGTCCGGAACCGCGGGACTGCTACGGTCGCAGGTTCGAATCCTGCCTCGGGCATGGATGTGTGTGATGTCCTTAGGTTAGTTAGGTTTAAGTAGTTCTAAGTTCAAAATGGTTCAAATGGCTCTGAGCACTATGGGACTCAACTGCTGAGGTCATTAGTCCCCTAGAACTTAGAACTAGTTAAACCTAACTAACCTAAGGACATCACAAACATCCATGCCCGAGGCAGGATTCGAACCTGCGACCGTAGCGGTCTTGCGGTTCCAGACTGCAGCGCCTTTAACCGCACGGCCACTTCGGCCGGCGTAGTTCTAAGTTCTAGGGGACTTATGACCTAAGATGTTGAGTCCCATAGTGCTCAGAGCCATTTGAACCATTTTTTTATGGTGTGGTCATGTTTTTCATGGAGTGGGCTTGCACCCCTTATTGTTTTGCGTGGCACTATCACAGCACAGGCCTACATTGATATTTTAAGCACCTTCTTGCTTCCCACTGTTGGAGAGCAATTCGGGGATGGCGATTGCATCCTTCAACACCATCGAGCACCTGTTCATAATGCACGGCCTGTGGTGGAGTGGTTCACGAAAATAACATCCCTGTAATGGACTGTCCTGCACGGAGTCCTGACCTGAATCCTATAGAACACCTTTGGGATGGTTTGGAACGCCGACTGCGTGCCATGCCTCAACGACCGACATCGGTACCAACACGATATTGAATTCCAGCATTACCAATGGATGGCGCCAAGAATTTGTAAGTCATTTTCAGCCAGGTGTCTGGATACTTTTGATCATATAGTTCATTAATAGACCGCAGACAAACAGGATCGATGTGGTCTTAAAGGTCACCAGGCGCATCATCTGTGGCACAATGAAATCTACTCCTACCGTATGGCTGCCAACTCTGAGCCATATACCACCATGAGAGGTACGGCGGAAAAATGCTCCCCTCAGAGAACAAAACAAAATTATTAATAACCTTCAGCTGCTCGTATATAATGATACAGCTGACCCTGGAGCGCAGAAGGCTTAAATCGACAAGACCGCCACTACTCCAGCTTTGATATAAATGAAAAACCGCCCGGCTTCAATCAGTCACGGAAAATGTGGACAACGTTAAACTGAATACGCATTGGCCACGGAAGAAGTGCTAACGCCCTCTGCAAGTACGGAAAGATACCAACTCCGAATTGCGACTGCTGTGCTGAAAAACTAACAATCCAGCACATAGTGGGAGAATGGCCAGTTCGAGCTCAAAAGTGAACATTATCGATTTCCTAGCTGCAACAGAGGAGGCTATCGATTATATTCTCTGTCTGGATGTCAGTTTGTAATTGAATTGTATATAAAGCGTATAAGAATGGCGATGTATGTGATACGGTAAATTGATAAATAAGAACATAAATACGCGATTTTACCTAGGACCAGAATTTTTCTCGGGTTCTCGGCAAGATTGTTCGCTAAGGCATGACCGTGAAAGGGTTTAAACGCCGGTATGTCATTACGTGACATTTACTTACAAGAAATCGTACCAAAAATGTTCATGCTCCTTTTCTTTGAAACGGTCTAATTTCGTAACTCGTAAGTTACAGTTCAAATACGAGAAGCCTTTAACCATCGATACGTCGTTTCCCATCATTTTATTATAATAAACCATAGAAAAAAGGACACGTTTTAGAGTGTCCCTCGCTGTGCCGTGCTTTGGAACGGCATTCATTTGCAGCTTGTGAGTTATAATGTAGAAACCACCAAATAAAGCTGAAACTGCAGAGGACGTAATCCAAATATAGCATCTGCTGAGTTCTGCTTGTGACGTAAAGGAGATCTTACCTCTCATTAGCCACGGTACTCTCCATGTCGCAAAAATGTGACGCGTCTTATTCTGCCTTTCACGCTTGCAATGCTCCGTAACGTGAAATACCATATAGTGCTGCCACAAAAATAGCCCAGTTTCACATCCACGCCCACGTCCTCGTCGGCCTTCGCGTCCCTTGTGAGGGCGGCTCGAAAGAGTCACCTCGCCGCTGTCGGTCGCTGAATGCGACGCTGGTGCTGAAGGGCAGCTGGGATAGAGAAGGAAGCGGAGGAGGCGGGCAGTGGCAAGGCGGGCGCGCCCTGGCTTGAATAGCCAGACACGTCCTCTCCTCCTCTCATTGTCGGAGCGCTGCGTCAGCCGGGCCGGTCGATCGCCGATCGATAGCTGCAGCGACAGGGCCACCACGCCGAGCTATCGCGTTACGTAGAAAGCAGCCTCTCGCGGAGGCATCGAGCAACGATGCACTATGTCTGAAATTACTATTGTCAACCAGTAAGTGAAAACCATAACTGGTTGGAGCTTTATAGCCAGTCGCTGAGTGAGTCTGAAATACGTAATCGTAGTGCCCATGTATAAAAGTTTTGACAATGTTAACTGGAATACACGTTTTGAAAATCTGAAGGTATCAGGGATAAAATGTAGGCAGCCAAAGGCTATCTAAAACCTGTACAGAAACCAGACTGCAATTCTAATTGTCGGAGGACGGAAGGGAAGCTGTAGTTGAGAAGGGAGTGAGACACGGGTGTAGCCTATCGCCGATGTTGTTCAATCTGTTCATCAAACAAGTAGTAGAAGAGACTAAGGAGAAATCCGGAAAGGGAGAAGAAATAAAAACTATGAGACTTGTCCAAGACGCTGTAATTCCATCAGAGGTGGCAGATTATTTGGAAGAGCAGCTGAACGGAATGGGATAGTGTCTTGAAAAGTGGTTATATGTTGAGCATCAACAAAACAGAACGAAGGTATTGGAATGATTCGAAATTAATTAGGCAGTGTTGAGGGAACTGGATAAGGAAATGAGACACTAAAAGTAATGATGAGTTTTTATATTCGGGTAGCAAAATAACTGATAATGGCGGGACTAGAGAAGAAGTAAAATGCAGACTGGCAGTGGTAAGAAATGCACATCTGAGAAAGAGAAATTTGTGAAGATCGAATATAAATTTAAGTATTAGGGAGTCTTTTTCTGAAGGTAGTTGCCTGGAGTGTAGAATTGTACAGATTTGAAACGTAGGCGATAAATAGTTTGGACAAGGAGAGAATAGCAACTTTTGAAATGCAGCGTTACAGAAAAATACTGAATATTAGATGGGTGGATCTTATAACTAGCGAGATAGTGGATCTTAGTGAGTATAAATGTAATTTATGGCACAACTGGAATGAAAGGAGGACTCAGCTGATGGGTTCGTAATGGATGGTACTGTAGCCATTGTAAGCAAATTCAAATGGATGTAAATTGCAGTAATTACATAGTGACGAAGAAGCTTGCACGGGATAGACTATTGTGAACGGTAGCATCAACCATCCTTCAGACTGAAGAAGTTGACGACAGCATGAAAGAGGAGTCAAACAAATGACTGCGAATTATGTACTCATCTGCTTCCTGTACATATTCTTGGCCATTTTTGAAAAGATGGCTGCTAAGAGAATATTCATCCACTATAAACAGTTCTTGTGTGAAGAAGGTGCATGTTGTTGTTTCTTGTGCGTTGCCAGTACAACTCTCTCTCTCTCTCTCTCTCTCTCTCTCTCTCTCTCTTTCAAGGTGTTTTGAAGACAGGTATTTTCTAAGTGGATTATGTCTCCTTGTGTAATGATTCCTGCATTTGGGTATTCTGTTACTGAAATCTCAATATTTCTCTATTCTTCAGATTCCTTGTTTGGTCTTTTCCCCTTTTGTCTTTTGTCGGAGCTCCATTCACTTTCATCATATCGGTTGTATAATAAATTTTTGCTATTTTAATTCCAAGACAATTTGTTAGCGCTTGTTTACAAATTATAATGTTTTCTGTACTTACATATAGGCTATATTGTACGCTGATAGTTCTTTTTTTATGTGGACTAGCTGCATAACACGTCTTCGGTGTCAAAATGAAATGATCGTATGGCATTGTTAGCCGGGAGGTGCCAGTCGGTTTCGGCCACCAAGTAGAAGTCTAATTTCAGTCGGCGCCACATTGGGCGACTTGCGGCCGATGATGATGATGATGATGATGATGATGATGAGCACGACAACACAATACGCAGTTCCTGAGGGGAGAAAATCTCCAACCCGGCCCAGAATCGAACTCGGGCCCAATGCATGGGAGGCAAGCACGTTACCACCCAGCTAAGCAGGCGGACAGGTGACAAGAGAACAATGCATTTAGAGACAAGTAATCTCCAAGCAGTGGCGTCAGGAAGGCTGTCATATTGAAGTCGGATTTTGGAACTCGCGTATTGTTGAATGTTGAAGCATTTCTTCGAGCAGTTACATCGTTTATCTCCTTTACTTCCAGAAACATGCCTTCCTTTGTAGTCGATGTACATCTTTCCTTCTCTACGATTCATTGCTTGTTTGTTCCTGTCGCATGGTGATTCATTATGCTTATGCTTTCTTCATTTTTCTTTAGATGTTCTCTCACCTGAAATTAATATGGAAAATAGAATGTAATCTTATTATATTTTGCTGCTAGTGATGACACGGTACGCACCTTTGATTATGTTAATTGAAACAGTGGATTTCACAATAAATAAATTCTTATGTTTATCGAATTAATAATATAATTCAATATTTAAAACCCAGAGTAGATTACCTGGTTAATTTGGTTCCGCTGACACTGAAAAGTCAAGCTTTCTTGTAGCAGAAAATTTGTTGTTATTTTGTTAAGCAATTTCCTGAGGTTCTCGCACAAGCTGATGCGTAATTACAAATACACAGAACTACTAGTGGCCTCTGTGGAGTGAAAATGGAAACAGATGTGAACTATGTTATTTAGCAAATGATAACAGATGGCATTAGCAGCTACTCATTAGTGTTAACCCATTTTCTTAGAAAATGTGGGTTATCGGTTTCATACACCAGGCTACAGAATTATCTTTCAACAGTAGTTCAGTTTTGCCTCTGTTAGTAATTCTGTGCGTAGACGGAAATACATCTCTCTCACATGCCTGAAACAAGTAAACAAGGAAAATAGCCTTTTGTTGTTTTTTTTTGTGCTTTCGCTAAGTTATTCCCTGTACAGATCATAAATTCTATCAGGGAAACTAAAATTGTATCGCTTTAAAGGTATTCGCGTTGCATAACTGGAGTCATACGTTAGCAATAGAAAACAGAGTAACATTAACAAGTGGTACGACAGGAATAATACTAAATTCGAAGTTGGGAAAGATTGCATACGGCATGCTGGAAGATTCGGTGCTTGGCTTCCACCTGAATACTGAGCAGAATTAGTTGTATTTTCTGGAGCAAAACTGTATGATACGTTACCGGCACACACCAGGCAGGAAAAGAAAATGCCCAGCTATCCAAGAACTTAGGAATATCTCGTTAGTCATTCCTCCTACAATTTTTCAGACTATTTAGACTCAGGAATGTAGATTCAGAGTAACTCTTTTATATAAAATAAGCCTTGACTTTTCCAGAGTATAGACAGCTGATAGTGTAGTTACGTAAATGCTATGAAGTAGTAGAAAAAAACGCAGCTTACGGAATAAGATGTGTGATTTAATGAAAGAGTGCCAGCCTGGAAATTCATTATAGTCTTTCTCGGGAAGGTCAGCATCTATGAGTACTTCAGAAGGACTGTTTAATACATGGCGGACGCTGTTTCTTATCAATGTTAGTTACGTCTCACTCGGTTAAATTTTCACGTACGGAGCAAGTACGCTCCCTGAATTCTCTTACACTAGTCTTTTTGATCCCTGTGAGAGATAAACGACAGAGATAAATAGAACTACTTTTTATCATTCAGTAGCGGGGTAAAATGACCTTAAAAAAAAAAAAAAAGATTTTGAAGATCGGTTCATCAGTACCGTCTCCATTGGTTAAATTGATCGAAAGAAGGCGTTTTATATCCCTTCAGACGTCGAAATGGAATGATGTTCTTCCCTCATCCTGATCTTGGAAGACGGAATCAGTCTTTTCGAATTCGAATGCGCCGACGTTACGTAATACATCATGTTAAAGATGGCGACCAGTGTTCAGCATGGCGCCGCTTCCTCTCAAGGAAGGTCACTATGTTCAAAGTTACATGCTCCAGGATCCCGTAAAATGGATACTTCTGCAAAATTTTCCGGGATTTATTTTTTTCAAGGCGTAGTGCACTGCGCGCACTCAGCCAGTCGCCTAGCTTGATTTGCTGCACTGGAGATGCAGTGTATGTTAGCCTAAGGTAGAGGGTATTTGGGCCCCCATTGCTCTAGATAGTAATGATTCATCATATGCGGTAATGTTGTTTTTATGATTGAGGCCATTCTGGTGAAATGAAACGAAATGAAATGTCGTGTGGCTGGGGCCTCCCGTCGGACAGACCGGTCGCCTGGTGCAAGTCTTTCTAGTTGACGCTACTTCGGCGACTTGCACGTCGATGGGGAGGAGATGATGATGATGATGATGATGATGATGATGATGATGATGATGATGATGATGATGATGATGATGATGAAGACAACACAACACGGAGTCCCTGAGCGGAAAAACCTCCGACCAAGCCGGAATCGAACCCGGGCCCCTTTGCATGGCATTCTGTCGCGCTGACCATTCAGCTATCTAGGCGGACCTTTCTGATGAATTGTACATCTATATGCATATTCTGCAAGCCTCCGTGTGATGTGTAGTGGAGAGTCCCTTGCATCACTACTACTCATCTCATCTCCTTTCCTGTTCTTCCCGCAAATTGAGCGAGGTTCGCAGGATATCATGTGAAGAAAGGGCAGGCTGAGTTTTGCACGTGAAATGCTTTCTCGATGCGCGCTGGTTTTTGGACAGAATCTTTTCTGTATCTAGGAATTTTGTTATATTCGAGCTTAGAATATGATCAAAAATTCTGCAGCAAACCGATGTTAAGGATGTTGGTTTGTAATTTTGCGGGTCAGTTCTTTACCATTATTATACACGGGAGAAACCTGCTCTTTTTAAGAGAGTCTGCACCTCAGTCGGTAGAAACGGGACCCTTATAGGATCACTTTGTTGTCAGTCAGTCGGTCAGTCCGTCCGTCTGTTAAAAACCTTTTTTCTCACGAAAGGGTCGACGTGTGAACTTGAAATTTGTCACTTACTAAGACCTATGCTCCTTTGATGGTGTAAAAAATTTGAACCTTCTAAGCCAATGCAATCAAAAGATAGGGCCATTTATGTCACGTGTTTTGGTACTCGCAAACTCACTTATTGTAACCTATAGGGTTGTCCCAGACTCATGAAATTTGGCAAGAAGAAAGATTTCACATTACAAGTAAGCGAAAAAATCCGGAAAGTACTGTTTTGTAATTCTATCACAAGAAAAATATTTCTTTCGTCATTTATCATATTTTGGTTAAAACGTTCTTGAAAATATTGGAATCCCTGGGATCGATATCTTGCCAGTCGCAATGTCAGTAACAGGCAAAAAATTTCCGAAATTCTCGGTTCCCGGACTGGGTGAACTGTCTGTATACATAATTAAGTTTGTATGGAACCCTCAGTGCGCAAGTCGTACTAGCACCTGGCCAGTTTCGTTCAGTCCATAGAGACTTCGCTCTGAGCGAGAGATTGGCAACAAATGCAAGCTATATTAGTGCTATTAGATGAAGAGATCTACAAGACCTGGCGGGATGGTTCCTGCTAAAAGGCCACGGGCGAATACCTCTCCCATATTTGCCCAACTAGACCTGAAAAAATGTCACACACACACACACACACACACACACACACACACACAAAGAGAGAGAGAGAGAGAGCGAGCTCGTTCTTAAATTGTAATACCATGACGTCTCAAATATCCTTGTGAAAGTGCTCCACGGATTAATAAACAACAATTACTACTACTACAACTACATTTTACTATTACTTCTACATACAGTAATGAAAAGTGGTTATACCCTGTGCTTGTGGTGGATTAGAGACTTCGGCCGTTCTTCAGAGTGTCGACCTGACAATCACAGCGGAAAGACGTCACTTTTTCGTGCGTCTCTGTTCCGCGACAGCCTCTCCATTTTGGAAGTTTCAGTGCCCGTTATTTCTGCCGAACAGGGGACTGCAGTATTTCCACTGACGTCTTCCCCCACCGGTCGACCCACTTGGCAATGGTTATGCCGCCACTCGCAGTTGTCTGTTAAAGTCTGTCGTGTTTCCATGTGTGTTGGAAAGAAGACTTATTTTGCTGTCTTGAAATTTCAAATTACCTTCAGCTACATTTCTCGTTCATACAGAGTAATTTTCTTTCTTCCAAACTTGGACATACAGCTTTCTTGACGGAGAAACGAGGCACACAATGGAAGGTACTCGTGGTAAAAAGAAAGGTTTGTTGGGAATTACTGAATAGTTAGTGAGCATATGCGGCTGTGGATTCGGAGTTCGTAGACTTTCGAAAATGCTGACGGGTACTAAGGAAGAACACTAGTGTGGGATTTGCAGCGAGGTTTGTGACCGGATTCAGATCCTTTTGACACGTTGTACACAGCGCATTACCAGCGAAGGAGAGTGATCGTCAGATGCAAAAGTACTTCAACAACTCCATCTGTACTTCGCAGGTCACCGTACGAAGTACGGTGGAGGGACATCGTCCAATCAAAATTATTTATTTATTTATTTATTTATGCATTTATTTTACCTGGCAAGATTAGGGCCTTCAGGCCCTCTCTTACACCTAACCAGGCATACTCAGATTCAACAAATTTCAGTTTCTACAGAACATTAAGGACATATAACATGTTATACAGTATTTATGTTAAAGAAAAAATAGAGATTATAAACGTACTACAGTGATAATTACAACAATCAAAAATAATTATAACAATCAAGAATAATAATAATAATAATAATAATAGTAGTGACTATGTATATGAAAGTAAACATATTTTTCTTTTATGAATGTCAGTCCTATTGCTAGTTGGGAATTTTCTCGTTATATTCTTGCAGCTTGTGAGTTATTCTCATCAAGCAGAGTCGTAAGACGATAGAATGGGGTGAAAGAGATATAGAAGAGGTAGATAGGTTAGAGGAAGAGAAATAGAGTGGTAAAATTCGAAGCTATGATGGAGAGGAGAAAGAAAGAGATGAGAGGGGCACAACAATGGTGGCTATACCGTCCCTAATATGTAAGTCTTGAGTTCCCTCTTGAATGTTGAGTGGTTCTGGATAAGACGCAGATCACAGGGGAGCGCGTTTCATAGTCTTACGGCTGAGATGGAGAATGACACGGAGAAAGATTTTGTGTTATGTAAAGGTACAGCCAAGATGCTAGACGTATCCGATCTGGTATTGCGGTTGTGGAATGATGATAGGTATTTAATGTGAGAAGATAAGTATTGGGGGCACCAGCGGCTAAGCCTTTCTCATTCACAGAAAAAGTTTTCACTGCTCCCCTGTGCATATCGGAATTTTCTCATTTTGTCCTCGTGGTCATTACACTATATACACCTGGGTTGTCAGAATAAGTTTCTTGAGTCATACTGGAATGTGACGTGGTCTTACTTATTTTTTTTGTTAAGGCCCTCCACGATTCATAGCACTTCTCTCGTATTGTTCCCTACAGCAATGTTTTAGCATTTTTGTGCCGCGCGTGCACTGAGTTAACTAGCCCCGTGCCGAAGTGGCAAATATTGTCTTTGATTCTTCTCTGCCTCATCTGTTAATCCTAGTCGGTTGGTTAGCACCCCAAATCGACAACGACAAAAACGACTAAAGAGTTCATTGAACGACGGATTTGTAAGTGAATTGCGATTCTTTCAAGAAATCAGGGTCAGGTACATACACGGGTTCGACAAAAAATACGGAAACATCGTGAGCCGTTGAATTTTTCCACGAACTGCACCGGTGCATTGTCCTCAATACGATAAAAGTGTGAGCAGTGCTCAGAACACTGTTCTGCTCGGTTGTGAGTGTGTACAATGTTTGGTTCTTGTGCAGTAAATAATTGAAAGTGTTCCCGGACTTTATGTACACCCTGTATTTGATGCCTGAAAAAGGTATCGTGTCGAAATTTATACGGCTTACAGGGAATAAGGAGAATCATCTTTCGCTATGTCAGAACGCAAACGAAAATGTGTGTTGAGTGATTGTGACAGACGATAATTGAGGGGAATTGTGACATTTACAAAGAAGAAGAAGAAGAAGAAGAAGAAGAAGAAGACAACTGTAACAGTCACTGCAGAGCTGAATGTCGCACTCGCGAACCATGTCAGCACCAAAACAACACCAAGGGAGCTCCATAAGCTGGGAATTGTAGAGAGAGTGTGAATTCCAAAACCATACGTCAGTAACTCGGATGCCCGTAAAAGGAAGCCGAAGCCATAAACGTTTATTGTGGAGCAATGGAAGAACGTAATGTGACTTGATGAATCTTCTTTCACGCTGTTTTCAACTTCTGACCCAATCTGTCTGCTGTAAGCCACCCCAAGTCTACGATGCAGACTGCTTCGTGCCAAGTCTTAAACATGACGGGGGTTCGCTGATTATTTGAGAAGTGATATCGTGGTATTCCAAGATTGCACTGATGACATCGAGCGAGGTGGCGCAGTGGTTATCACACTGGACTCGCTTTCGGGAGGACGACGGTTCAAACCCGCGTCCGGCCATCCTGATTTAGGTTTTCCGTGAAAATGAAGTGTCGTGTGGCTAGGGCCTCCCATCGGGTAGACCGTTCGCCTGGTGCAAGTCTTTCGATTTGACGCCACTTCGGCGACTTGCGCGTCGATGGGGATGAAATGATGATGATTAGGACAACACAACACCCAGTCCCTGAGCGCAGAAAATCTTCGACCCAGCCGGGACCACTCAGCTACCGGGGGCGAACTAGGTTTTCCGTGATTTCCCTAAATGGCTTCAGGCAAATGCCGGGATAATTCCTCTGAAAGGACACGGCCGATTTTCTTCCCCACCCTTCCCTAATCCGATGGTACCGATGACTTCTCTGTTTGTCTCCCTCCCCCCTTCCCCCCCCCCCCCCGAAAAATCAAAATCAACCAACCAACCAATCATCACTGCGAAGGATTATGTGAACATTTTGGCGGATCAGGTCCATCTAATTTTACAATGTTTGTTCCTCAACGATGATTTGTTCCAAGACAGTAGGGTCCCTGTTCACACAGCTTGGCATCTTTCCTGGACTAATTTTGTGAGCACTAGGATGAATTGTCGCATCTTCCCCGGCCACCACAATCATCATTTCTCAAAATTATTGAGCTTTTGTCATAAGGGTGCGTGGTCGCCATCCATCTGAATTTGCCACTATTTTGCAGGAAGAATGGTTTTAAGAAACATACAGGACCTATATTTATTCATTCTGAGACGGCTGCCAGCTGTTCTGAACGCCAATGGTTTTCCTACACCGTATTAGGCATGGTAATGTCTTGCGTTTTTGGTGCATCCATACCTGGCTATAGAAAGAGATCCCGTTGACTAGTCGCATACTCAAAAAATATCGGATGTTTTCGGCTATTTTTGCGCATTACATAACACATATTTGTGGGCTGGTTGGATCTACCGATATCGTGCATCGGCTATGAGTTGTGACATAAGGGCGGTTTGACGTCATTCGTGCCCTAAGATAGAACGTCAAAACTCATGAATCACAGTCAGCTGTTTCCGAAAACCCGTATTATTGCTGCTGTTTTCGATTATTACTGATTATTAGGCACGAGAATTGTTTCCGTTACAGTAGACACGCGCATGACTTTCCATCCGACGCTACATAATGTCAAAAGCACGAAGTCGAAGTTCGTGATCTTGACGTTATGCAGAGTCGGATGGGTAGTCGTGTGCGTATCCACACAGATATTGTGATTGAATTATTCTTGTGCGTAAAAACTGGTAATAATCGAACCCAATAACAATGATAGAGTTTTCGTAACAGCTGACGATAACACAACACGGTACTTGGTACATATCTGCAAGGTGTGGGGCATCAAGTGCTGAAGAGAGACAGTTAGCAGTATTTATTTTGCTCCTGTATTAGTTGTTCGGAATGTATATTCTGATGACAAACTGATAAGTGGTGTAGACTGACGTCTAGGCTACAGTGGAAAATGAAAGTGATTTGGTGAAGCCAATAATCTGAATGCGTAATCTCAGATGTGGTGGCATACTGATATGATGTGAGAAAATTTTCGATTTTCATTATATATAATCATTACATTACATTACGGGTTTAGCATATCTGAACACGGTTTGTACTGATGCAATTTCATGTCGTTACATCTTCACCGATTCCATCCCCATTGATCCTCCGATTTCATTTAGGGCATTTTATTAATTTTATACATACTGATCTCTAGCATAGCTGTAGATCTAGGTCGTGAGTTCGTGAAGCTAGCAAATGTGAGGCCATGAGAGTAACTACACTACTTGTATGGCGCGTCTTGTGCGCATATTGCATGTCTGCCTTCTTGATAACGATTATGAGTCAAAGCAGATTGTCACACTCCTTATTTATATTGAGTTGCCTACGATGATCATCTTGAAGACATCATTCCTTTCGTAACGATATTCTAATGAGGTAACTTTACTCCTTGGGATCCATAGCACTGAAGACAACGGCGCTCAGTTTAATGCCGTGTTCCTTGACTGCAGGAAGGCATTTGACACCGTCCCACGCTGCCGGTTAGTTGAATAAATACGAACTTACGGCGTATCGGACCAGATTTGCTTCTGGACTCAAGACTTTGTTCCAGATAGAACTCAACACGTAGCTCGTAACGGAACAAAATCGACAGATGTACAGGTAATTTCCGAAGTACCCCAACGCATTGTTATGGGACATTTTCTGTTTACAGTGTATGTAAGTGGTCTACCAGAAAGTATCGGAAGCTCTTTGACTCTTAGCAGATGATGCTGTTGTCCATATGAAGGAAACAACGCCGGAAGAGTGTACCTATTTGCAGAATAACCTGCAGAGGAGTGATGAATGGACCATGTTTTGCCAGTTGACCCTGAACATAAATAAATGTAACATATTGGGCATACATAGGATAAGAAATCCACTACTGTACAACAACACTGTTGATGATAAACTGTTGGAAGCAATATAACCGTAAAATATCTTGAGTAACTGTACAGAGCGACGTTAAGTGGAATGATCACATAAAATAAATATTAGGAAAAGTGGATGGTAGACTGAGATTCACAGGAAGAATTTTAAGGGAATGTAACTCGTCCACGAAGGAAGTAGCTTACAAGGCGCTCGTTCGAGTTTCAAGTAGCGTTCGTCAACATGGGACCCTTGCGTGGTAGGTCTGATAGAAAAGAGAGAAAAAAAATTCAACGACGAGCGGTGCGTTTCGTCACTGGATCGTTTAGTCGACGCGAGAGCGTTACATGGTTGCTCAACAAACTCCAGTGACTGACACTGCAAGAGTGGCGTTGTGCATCACGGAGAAGTTTACTATTGAAATTTCGAAAGAGCACTTTCCGTAAAGAGTCTGACAACGTGTCGCTTCCTCCAACATACACCTCGCGAAATGACCACGACGAGAAAATTCGACAAATTAGAGTTAATGCAGAGGCTTACCAACATTCGTTCCTCCCACGGGCCATTCGCAAGTGCAGCAGGATAGGAGGATCAGTTAGTGATACTAGAAGTACCCTCCGCCACACACCGTTAGGTGGTTTGTGGAGTATGAGGTAGATGTACTGCGTATACCCATACTATCTGAGAACGATGTTAGCGACAAGAAGCTTTTATGTGCTATATACAACGTGAACTGAAAGTAACTCGGGATGTAACCAAGGCAAATGTGTTTGGGCTGTCATTATTCACTTTAGAGAATGTTATCCGATAAAAGGTGCAGGAATAGCCAAGTAGATCAAGAAAGAAGTTCTGTCCGATTCAGATGTTGACGATAGTCTTGATAAATCGTGCAGCTCCCGGTACGATAAATATTATAAACTAATAAAGGTGAAATTATGTCAGTTGTGTCCTGCAAGTATCGGGGAGTAACAATGTGTGACTATATAACGATATGAAATAGAACGACCACATGATCTCAGCTGTAGGTAAACAAAATGGAACATCACAATTCATTAGTAGAATAGTGGGATACTGCAGGTTTTGTAGCTAACAAATTGATTTATGGAATGTATGTATGACATTTATTGGGATTCTGATGTGTGTGGGATACATATAAGGTCAAAGTAACGAGAAACATCATAGATAACATTTAGATAAAATTATACAAGAAGCAATCTCATACAGCGACAAACAGTCCCGTTTGTCAACATCCGTCCTTTCGTGGTAGGAAAAAAGGAAGAAAAGAAAAAGAAAGTACCCTCTGCCGCGCAGTTGACATTGATTCGCCGATTTACGTATTACAGTGCTCGGGGTCCGCAAAATGAACTGAAACTGATTCACGTACATCTTTTATTTATCAGAAAGGAGGTCTAGTCGACAATCAAATACACGAAACACTGACTCAGTTTGAAAGGACATAAAAAAAAAGACTTCGTGGCCTTGTTGAATAAAGCATCACATTTGACGTCGGGGAGATACGGAAGAAGTAAATCATAATGGGCGAATGGGAATACTTTACCACTGTGGCGCATGGATCCGCTGTTGCTAGAAAGTGACCTAGCTGAAATGACCACAAATACCACCCAGCTTTTAGTTATTCCGTTCACTTAAGGAGAGCGTTTGAAAATCAGCTATATATTCCAAAGTGCTGGCTGCTTCCCTCACTGCGAATCACATCCGGAATTAACGTTCCGCGAAAACTCATCTCCTGCGAGTAGGGAGCACAGCCAGTTCTGCGTTCTCAGCTTCTCTCCGGCAGAGTTATGTGATCCCCCTGCGATGTGGCTCACCTCATACAAACGCGACCGCTGCAGACCGTGATGAATGCTGTAGAGTGAATTCTGCATATTTCAAGCGAACGTTCTTTGAAACTGCTTCGCTGATAATTGCGTCGCGCTAAGTGGCTGCAAAATGTGAATGGACAAAAGTTTATTCGAATAAGACCCAGCCGTTGTTTGGACATCGCCCTCCACATGAAAGACTTATAAAATGTTTCCTCACACCCTCCTGTGCTCGGTTGGACAACAGTGCGTCACTTCCTGAAGCAAGCCACGGCAAAATATCTCGCATAGTGGCCGGTGTCTCCTGAGTAACAATATCTATTTCTCTTGAGACATTGTATTGACGTATCTAATGATAAAAAAAATGGTTCAAATGGCTCTGAGCACTATGGGACTTAACATCTATGGTCATCAGTCCCCTAGAACTTAGAACTACTTAAACCTAACTAACCTAAGGACAGCACACAACACCCAGCCATCACGAGGCAGAGAAAATCCCTGACCCCGCCGGGAATCGAACCCGGGAACCCGGGCGTGGGAAGCGAGAACGCTACCGCACGACCACGAGATGCGGGCTATCTAATGATAACATCGAGGAATCCACCCTTAGGTGCATGGCAGTGTGTGCATAGAACCAATTCCAGACTATTTTTCTACTATTCCTCTCTCTAAAAAGCACATACGAAAAATTAAAATCCAAATCTTTACATGCAAACTGTAATTTCTCTTAATTTGTCACGATAGTTATTATTTCGGTGGCAGTCGACAAAATATTTTGGTATTTGATATTTTGTGAAAAAATGTCGCCACATCAAAAATCCTCTTTGTTTTAATTATTGCCCCCCCCCCCCCCCCCCCCAACTCGCTTATCATATGCGTGACTATCTCTCATGTTCGCGATAATACGAAATGAGCTGCTCTTCTTTGAACTTTTTAGACGCATACCGTCAATCCTATCTGGTAAGGATTCGATACCGCACACCAGCACTCTTGAAAAGAACAGAAACGTATAGGGTGGGCAGTCTCTTTGGTGGATTTGTTGCCCCTTATTAGTGGTCTGCCAATAAAACACAGTTTCCTGTTCCCTCCCTCCAAAACAATTCCTCTTTCATGATTCCAGTTTCAGTTGCTAGTAATTGTAATCTCTAGGTATTTTTCAAGACGATAACCTTTAAATTCGTGTGATTTATCGTGGAACCGAAATTTAAGGGAACCTTTTTAGTACTCATGTGGAGAACGTCACACTTTTTATGTTTAGGTTCAGTTGCCACTTTTTGCACCATTAGATTTCTTGCTGAATCGCTTTGCAATTCTTTTTGACCTTCTGATGACTTTACTAGACGTCAAATGACAGCGTCATCTGCAAACAATTTAAGAGGACTTCGCGGATAGTGTCCTAAATCTTTTACGCTCGTATATAGATTGGCAGCGTCAGAGAGCCTTTGGAGAACCTAGATATCATTTCAGTTTCACTAGATGCCTCCCTGTGTATTATTACGATCTCTGACGTCTGTGACAGGAAATCTAGTCCAGCCACACAGCTGAGTCGATACACCATGACGTAAAGGGTTTTCGGGAGAAACGGTTAAACTTGCATAAGCGAGAATCAAGGTAGCTACGAATTGTACCTGGTTGGCTAATCAATATCAGTCGAAAATTAGAAACAATCTGTGGTTTGTCTCAAAACTTCTTAATTAATTCGTCTGTTCGCAACCAAAACGCTTGAAATACACTGCAGTTCCCAAGGCATGTCTAAATAATGAAATCTCTCTTTACTTGAATGCGCAAGTGTAGAACAATAGACATATACCTAAAAATATTTAAAAATTCGGAACTTCGAAGGTAGAATATCTTCACATTTGTACTCCTTACCCGAGAGTTTAAGAATTTATCTGATTCTTTATAAATACTTACGATCAACATTCCCATATGTCTGATTAATTTGCAGCTTAACACCTACCGATAGAGACGACTTACCTTAAGATCATTTTAAACTGCTTTTATACACATAATTTTCTGATGTACTTTCTTTTATGGAGACATGTGTTTATATGTCTTTAAGAGTTTATACGTTTTCTTAAACAAGCGCAAGGTGTTTCTAAGGCAATAATGATTTTAAGACTTTGTAGCATTTTGTACATTCGACTTAACATTATAAATAATACATCAAATGAAAGAGCAACTGAAATAGTTTTTCTTAAGTGTTCAACGTGAGTACCATTTTCGTTACACATCGAACCAATAAGCAAGTTCTTCCCGATTCTTGATCATAGTGTCTGGGTCAGTTGTTCCAACAATACTCTTTCTAAACTCGGGTGGATCAGGTAATAGTGGCAGCATATACACATGATCATTTCTGAAACCCCAGAGCAAGAATTCGAATAGCGTCAGATCGTATGTGAATGTGGAGGTCATATAAAACAAGATCCGTCATCCAGCCCCTTGCGGCCAATCCAGTGGTCAGGTACAACGAACCAATTACGTACTGAGCTATGCCAACGAGATGACGCACCATCTTGTTGCCAAATAAAATTCTGTGGTTGATCTGCTTCCAATTGAGGGTTGAACCATAGTTCTTATGCATCAAGATAAGAAACACGTGTTACATTTGTGTCACCGAAAAAGAAAGGCCCCTAAACTTTCCGCCGGGATGCGGCCGCAAAAAAAAATTCAAGTTTAGGGGTGTCTCGTTGTAAACTGTATCATCTCCCCCAGATACGCACTTCATGTGTGTTCACATTTCCACTTAAGTGAAATGTCGATTCATCACTGAAGTCGACATGATCCAGAAAATCTTCGTCATGCTGCAACACTTCTTTTCCAAAGTTGGCACGGAAACCGTAGTATGTAGGCGTTAGAGCTTGTAACAACTGCAAAGAATAAGGACGTAACTGTAAGCTTCCTCATAGATTTCCACAAAGATTTCAGTGGAATTGCTAATTCACGACAAGCCTTCCGAACTGAATTCTTGGAGCTAAGCGTGAAAATCTCACTCATTCAACACGTTCTTCAGTCACTTGCGGTCGTTCCATACTCTCCTCATTCCGCATAGATATACAAACGAATCTGTTTGAGTTACTCTTTCATTTGACGTATTATTTATAATTACAAGCCGACGAAGTGGCCGTGCGGTTCTAGGCGCTGCAGTCTGGAACCGCGAGACCGCTACGGCCGCAGGTTCGAATCCTGCCTCGGGCATGGATGTGTGTGATGTCCTTAGGTTAGTTAGGTTTAACTAGTTCTAAGTTCTAGGGGACTAATGACCTCAGAAGTTGAGTCCCATAGTGCTCAGAGACATTTGAACCATTTTATAATTATAAGCTGAATGTATTAAATGCTACAAAGCCTTAAAATGCGTATATTCATTTTTAAACACTTTATTTAAACCCGTTACGCTGAGCATTTTTCCTTATCTGTTAGCGAATGACTCCTTGTGAGAAAACAAATTTCAGGATACACATTTTATCTGATACGTGACAACTGTGAATTCTCATGAGCTTTTTTACTGTGAATGGCGGGGGACGGAGGGGCCGGGAATAAAAGACACATTTCGCATCAAAACAACTTCGGCGTTGAATACTCTGTTTTCATTGTAATGGAGTTTGTATAGGTCCCGCGCCATGCTGATCGTGTTGCATGTCTCGTATTGATCGAGTGACTGAAAGCAGTTCACTTTTGAGCACAAGTCGTTATACATGGCTGCGGCTCCATTGTTAGCCACCGCCGGCTATTGTGATGTTGCTGCCATTCGTCCTGTCCCTAGGACCGCATTGCGGACTGGCTTATTATTAGAAAACAGCGCTTTAGAAACAGTGGCATTTAACGGAAAATCAGCTGCAGGTAGCGCAGTGGAATTGCAGAAGCTATCAATTTCTCATACAGGCGTTTCTCGATAGCATCAGCTGTTCTCTAGTACATACGGAGAAAGAACTTGAGTCTCCTTTTAAACACGAAATAAGTTTGCCTGTCGTATCGTATCTCTAGAGCGCATTTCGGAAGAGTCCGTCACCTTTCCCCAGTCGTCGTCGGATCCTCTTCTTTAGGGTAGCAGTCTCGAAGAGTGATGTCTTCAAACACGAGTAATTACGTATTATTGTATACATGTTAAGTCGGAACGTTCGATGTCCCCTTTTGTTTCGCGACTTACCGGGGGAGGGGAGTGGCATTATTTGCACTGGCGAGCTATATAGATTAGACGTGATTGCTTCTCAGCGTAACCTCGACTACTGCTATGTAACTTTCTTCTCACATGTTGACGCCAGAAACACTTTTTTTACACAGACTACGTAGTAAACAAGGATACACGTTCCAGGGAAGAAAAGGTGCCAGGCAACACAAGCTTAAACTTAGCTATTCGTTTTCGATTGAACACGAACTTACAAAGAAAGACAGTAGAAGTATTCAACGTTAACAGCAGCAGGCGTAGGTGCATGGCACTGCAACATACCGGGTTCTTCGTGCGTCTGTGATTACTTATTAGGGGCCGAGAAATAAAACAAAAAAATATAACACATCATCGCACCCCTTAATTTACGTTACAATTGTCATGACTCAAGTCAGTGCGTATGAATGCACCCTTACACTATTTGATGCGTTTGAACCCGATAACATTGTGTGGGAAGCCCATATTGTTCATTTGATATGGTCCTGCTGAAGGTGGTACGACATTACCTTCTTCGGAATTGCGGATCATGAATCAGATGTGTAACGGAATTCTGTGGATACCAGTGGGTATTCATGGAGTTTTGTGGAATCTGATATCGACACGCAGCCTGCTCCTCACGAATAGCAGGGAGATGATAGTCGAGCGCAATGTTATCCTCGGACGAACGTATCACAGTATCGTGTCACAATGACTTTGACCTGTGAGTGTACCGTGGTCAAATAAGTGGTCAGTACGCCCATGCAAGATTATGCCTCCCCAGACAGTAACATCTAGACGGCCGAAATGATCATATTCGACAGTGTTCCTGGATGCATCACGCGTTCCACCTCTCGCCATATGAGGCTACGTCCAACACGTTATCGTGACGCCGTACCCCTTCCCCAGGTGCGTCTTTCGAGGGATGCAGTCCACTCTTTCAGTTTAACGGATGACAGCGCGCGACTGCATCGAACAGCGCAGTGGAGCAGTGCTTTGAACGAGAGGATATTCGGCGAATGGACTGCTCTTCCCGTTCCCCGGACTTAAATCCCATGGAATACGTGTGGGATGCTTTGGGGGAACATTACAGCACGTCCACGTACACCAATGACCATCCAGCTGCTGGCGGAGGAATGAAACGTCCTACCACAAGAACGTGTAACCAAGCTTGTGGCCAGGATGGGAGCACGTTGCACGGCACGTATTGGCGTCCGTGGTGATCATACACCCTATTAAAAACGATGTCTTCCCTTTAGTAATATCCAGATGTGATTTCAGTGTAATTATTGAGTTTAAATAAAAGTGTCATTTCTGTTCGTCACATTGCGTATTTCTTTCAGTTATCTTGTGTACTGTATTATAGCAGTTCTTTCTGCGTATGGGCAAAGTTTCACTGATCTATGTTACTTGGCAGTGACAAGTCATGCGAAAGTTACTTTCGTTCGTAAGTTTTACCCACCAGTTTGTTTACAAGACAGCGGTTAGAGCAGGGTTAAGAATGTTGGACCATGCGCAAATCAGACGAACGGAAGCTCCCGTTTACGAGAACAACGGTGCTGCGCTGTCCTTGAGGAGCGGCCCTGAAAAACAGTAAGAAACGACCATATCCGTGGCTCGTTGCAGGTAGCAAACATAGCAGAAAGGCTTCCGGAAAATAGCCTCTGCTGGTACTGGCTAACCACGTGCTGTGGACCTGACCATATGACAAGAACAATTGACGTAAAATGACCGAAAAGAGGCCATTGGTGGTCAATGAATACATGAATTAGAACCTTAAATAATGATGTGAAATTACGCACATACGTTCATGATGATGACGTAACAACACTAGGAGGGCCGTCCCCCAAGAGACTTGGTAAATAAGGCGCGGAAGGAGAGGAGCTAGTTGCGACATCTGTTCAGTTCCGGTTAACATCAGGAACCGCCCATAACAGCTTGCTGGAGGCTGCCTAATACACTCATGAGCCAAAACATTATGACCACCTTTTTAATAGCGTATTGTTCCAATTTTCAAACACAGTTCGACAGCGGTTATGCTTAGTCCTTGACAGCATTTCAGAAGTATGTAGCACCGGATGTCTACACACATGTCAAGAAATTCCTACAAATTACGGGGTGGTGGTTTGTGGACACGCAGTTGGTGCCCGGTATGTGTTCCAGTCGGTGCAGATCAGGCACACTTCTGGCCAAGACGTCAGTGTGAGTCACTACAGTGCCCCTAAAACTTGCGTAGCACGATTCTGACCTTGCAACACGACAGTTATCCTGGTGGAAGATTGCATCGCCATAGGATGAGACTTCAAGCTTGAAGCGATACAGAAAGTCCGCAGTAATGTTCACGTAGTTCACTGCTGTCGTGATGCATGAGATTACCACCGCAGATGGCATGGAAACCCAACTCAATGTACTCCACTGCATAATTCCTTCTCACCGGCCTGCATCTGTGGCGCGGTGCACGTTTCAAGCAGCCATTCGCTTGGAATACGGCGTGTAATGACACAACCATCGATCTGGTACAACAAGAAATTCGATTCAGGCGACACGTTTCTATTGATCCATGGTGAAAACTCAGTGATGCCGTGTCCATTGCAATCGTAACCGACGATATCGTTGGGTCAACACAGGAACACGTAGGGGTGTGATGTTGAGCTCGCATGTTCAACAATGGCCTTTGAACAGTGTGCTCCGGAACACTTGTGCCGGCAGCAACATTGTACTCTGACGTCAGATCTGCCACAGATCACTGCCTGTCCTGGATTGCATTGTGGGTGATTCTCTCACCTCTACGTTTGTGATGAGACGTGGTCGTCTAATACCATATGGCGTTCTCGTTATTTCACCATCCTTCAACCAATTTGCGTAGGTGCTCACGACAGTAACACAACAGCAGGCGACCAGCTTCACCGTTTCAGAGATTCTCAATTCCAGCGCCACAACGATGCGTCGTTTATCAAAACCGCTTATATCAGTGGGTTTCTGCATTTGCCGCAAGTATCTTCGCTATAATGAGTAACCATTCGTCTCCCTTCCGCTTACATTCTTCTTTCCTTACTGCGTCACGTGCCCGTAGCAGCACCAGGAGGCGTTCAGTTTCGTGGTGGGCAGTGTGTATGATGTTTTGTCTCGTCAGTGTATTAGTGTCACATTATTCTGATAGTCTCGCCATATACTGATCGTCTCGTATTCGACAGAGGCTCTCTGCATCCATCATGCGCGGAGGTCCCTCGGGCTGCTTCTAAAGGAGACGGCCACCCGTGCGGTCTTCGGACTCGGTGGCGAGGCAATAAAAGAAAAAGGATACTCGAAAGACGGCAGGGTCGGTGAAAGAAGAGAACGAGGAGTCCGACAGTGGACGTGCCGTAGATGGAGTCGACTGTATCGGATTGCATCTGCGGTTCCCGAATTGATATCTTGCCTATGGCTGAGGCAACTGGTACCTACAGATAGACCGCCGGATACGTGCCGTGTGTAGCACATTGGATTCCCCCGAAAACGATAATGAAACGACACAGGGGTCGTACCTCGTTTCTGGAATTAGTTGCGCCTTTCGATATTGCTGCCTTGTGCCTATGGCCAAAGTTGCTTACGTTTGTGCCAGATGGGTTGGTAATTTGTCTAGAAAACCTGCAATTATGAGAGAAAGAGATTTGCTTTAAGAAGTCAGGGTGATCAAGACTCCAGAAGTCGTGAAAAATTCCGATCAGTGCACGGTCCCAATTGGAGGTTGGTTGTCTAACGACTTCCAGAGAAAACAGAAATTTGATTTTCAGTATTTCGTATACTTATTGACCAAATTTAAAATTTAAATTTTTTATGATCTTCCCGTTAACAAGTACAATATTCCGTTGAAATTTTAACAAAATAAGTATTAATGTTACAAACGGTGTCTGTCGTCGGGCACTGTAACTCATGCCGCGCAAATTATCCAGACCATATTCGTCCAGTATTTGCGAACAGAACACTTATCGACTTCCAGCAAACCTTAAACATAATTTCAAACCTTCTAGAATATTTTATCGCCGAAACTACTCCTAAATAATGAAAGGAGAACAGTTTATCGCTTACTATATTTCCGCTGTTCATGTAGTAAAACTGCAGGCTCGGGCACGACGTTTTGATTCAGTACTTCTAACTCTGTTCACAACACATTTTGCACACAGTAGCCACGTATACGTACGTGCGAAAATATATCATCGTACGGCACGTAGTTCATGAGATATCACGTTTGATACATGGGAGTTGGATTCTTTAAAGAATCACGCTGGAGGGCTTACAGGTTTGAATTGTTCCCTGATTGAAACCGATATATTGAGTAGTTTTATTACAAATGACTTGGTCAGATTTATCGTTGCAGAACTGTCAGTTACGGAATCGTCACGTAAATAACGACGTAAGCATTGCAGTGCGTTTTGTTTTGTTGCTCACTCGAAGCATCCTCCATGCATTCATCCTACCTTGGAAGTCTTTGTTATTGTCCGTAGATTGTAGGGCTGCGTTGACACTTCACTGCTTTAGCTGGGTTTGATACGGGAGGGAATCTGTCATATAACTGCGATCGTGAATACTATGATTTTGTTTGTATGCAACTGTGTTACCGTTGCCGAAAGACTGCCATATACTGAATGACGAAATATTGCGTATTGTATCTCTAATTTGAGTTTTCACAATGGAAATATTATTTACTGTATTACAAAGAAATTTTAAGTTTTCTGCAATAATTTCGTCACCAATTCTTGCGACAGAACATTATTTTTTGAACAACAAAAGTAACCTGTTTCCAAGATGGAAGCTGAAATGTCAGTAATAAATGGGAATTCAAATGTGTTAAAAAATAAAAAATTGCGGCGGTGACCTCTCACATGCAACAAAAATCGTTTCACAGAAATTTGTGTTCATGGCCTGGAGGAACCCAAAAATCTTTAAAAATGACTTGTTATGTTTAACTTTTTGTGTTGTGGCTTAATAAAAGATTGTGGATTCACACATTTATCGATGCGTTTTTGTCTTATCAGCTCAATCATGCAGACTGAGTGCTATTTATCATGGTGCAGAAACCTGGACATTGAGGAAGGAAGATTAAAGAAGATTGAAGGCACTAGAGATGTGGATATGGAGAAGAATGGAAAAAGTGAAATGGGGAGACCGATTAAGGAATGAAGAAGTATTAAGAAGAGTTGGAGAAGAAAGAAACACTCTGAATGTCATCAGAAAGAGAAAACGGAACTGGATTGGACGTTGTTTGAGGAGGGACTGTTTATTGAAGGAAGGAATAGAAGGGATGGTGGAAGGAAAAAGGGGAAGAGGAAAAAGAAGATATCAAATGCTGGACAATATCAAAGGAGGCAAATATTCAGAAATGAAAAGACTGGCTATGGACAGACAAAAGTGGAAGAGGCTTAACCCATGACAAGGCCTGCCGTAAGGCAGAATACCATACTACCACTACTATCATGCCTTCACTTTGGCTCGCTATAGTTAAATTCAGTGTTTATTATTTATATGACCTGTTATTTTCTTTTGCGGTCGATTTTAATAATTATTTCGCCTTTTTAAATACATGTGGCTCATGAGCCATCATTGGTTCCTTATAGATCTGACGCAAATAAAGAAAAATACAGTAGCTTTGCATTTTTAGCTGTGACACCTTGTCATAAAGATCTGTATGACCTAAATTTCAAAATAGATTTACAATAAGATACGTATTGAATTTTATAGAGCTCCCAGCGCCATGAGGTGCAGCATACGCTTCTAATTTCGAGGAGAACAGAAATCTTGTGACCAAACAAATAAGATGATAAACCAGCAAATGGTGACTGTGAAACTCTCAAGTTTCGTAATGGTGGTACCTTCATAAGTTGTTATAACGTGATGGTAGATTATTACCAAATATTTATAACAGATATGGTTATGCTATACAAACGGCGTAATGTATTTGAATCGTAAAGCATATGGGTAATTGAGATATTTCGTGTGGCTGCTGTTTCCAGTGTAAGCAAACGCTTTTCCGCGAGGAATATCATATGTAACGAGCAAACAGGTGCTGTAGTAATACATTGGGCTTAAGTTCTGGACGACGACGACGGTTCGAATCCCCGCCTGCCCATTCAGAGTTAGATTTTCTTTGATTTCCAAAAGAAAGCCCTTATTTCGAATGTAATTCGAGGTTCATCTGCATCTGCGAGTACATAGATAATACGCAAACCGCTCTGCGGTGACTACTAGCCCTTTCCTTTCTTGCTGCACTAGCAAATACAGCGATGGAAAAAGGACTGCGTGTAAGCCTCCGTACGAGCTCTAATTTTGTCGCATCTCATCTTCGTGGGCCTTACATGAAATCTATGTTGATGGCAGTTTAATGGTTCTGCAGTCTGCCTCAAATGCAGGTTCTCTTAATTTCCGCGATAGTGCCTCGCGAAAAGGGCGTCGACTTTCCCCCAGAGATTCCCATTTCAGTTCACGAAGCATCTCTGTAATACTTGCGTAGTTATAGAATCTACCAATAACAAATCTTGTAGCACACCAAAATGCTTCAGTATCTTCCTTTAATCCGACCTGGTGGGAATCCCAAACGCTCGAGCTGTATTCAAGAATAAGTCGCACTAGCATCTTATACGCCGGCTTCTTTACAGATGAGCTACATTTTTGCGAAATCCTCCCAATGAAACAAAGTCGAGCATATCGCTTTGTAATGTTACGTCTAGGTATACAGCCGATGTGACTGTGTCAAGCAGCACACTGCTAACGCTGTATTCGAACTTTACAGGATTGTTTTTTCTACTTATCTGTATTAACTTACATTTTTCTGCCTTTAGAGCAAGCTGCCATTCATCACACCAAGTAGAAATTCTGCCGTCTGGTATGCTTCTACATCAGTCAACGACGATACCTTCCCGTACGCTGTCAGTGTCATCAGCAAACAGCCGCAGATTGCTGTACACTCTATCCGCCATATCATTTATTTATATTAAGAGCGGACATTTTACTCTTCTCTCGGCCACTCCTGACGATACCATTCTCGCTGATGAACCATCGCCGACGAGGACAACTACTGGGTTCTTTACTCAGAAAGTCTTAGGGCCACCCACATATCTGGAAGTGCGATCCTTAGGCTCGGACCTTCGCCAACAGTCTGTAGTGGGGCACCGTGTCAAACGGTTTCCGGAAGTGCCCGTCTCTAACGACAACGATGTCGACTGGGTGTTAAATCATAATCTTCCTTCTTTTTCAGATATAAAATTTGACACCGAAACGAATAATTTCGTAAGTTATCGAGAAACGTTACAGAAAAAAATTGTCTGTAATTTTTATATGTGATAAAGCGGATTACTTTTTTTTTTTTTACTCTATATATCCGTATATCACTTTTCGTCACTGCACCCATTCATGCTATCAATGCCTCGTGTTAGGTTGCGGAGAGTAAATGTCTAGAATGTTTTCTTGAGTAGTTGGGCTTGAATTTTAGTTCTGATATCAAGTCACTTTTTTTTTGTAATGCTTCGTGAGATTATCCCCCTGTGATTATCAGCAGGTCCCAAACGTCAATAGAAGATAGTGCTCAGCAGCTGTCACGTTGTTCCATCATGTTCAGTCGCCTGTTGTTTTTATAATTTCCTAAAACGTTATAATATATTACGATATAATTTATACAGGGTGTTCGGAAATTCCAGTTACAAACTTCTTCGACTTACAGAGGAGAACGAGTACATAATATTTTGAATAGGAACCCATGTCTCGGAATTGTACCGTTACCGTGCTACAGCCGTTTGAAAACGTGTTTGCTAGATAGTTACGCAACAGGGCAGTCATAGTGGGACGTGGTTACGTCGGAACGGCTGATGTCATTTGACGTGGATCCTATCTCTCTGACCTCAGTCGATCCTCATTCACGTGTCAATGTCAAAGCGACATGGTTGAGTACACGTTACCAGGATACACCGACCTCATCCTTCTCAATGGCGAAGCTGATCGTGGTGGAAGAGCTGCTCGCCGGCTCAATCACTATCATTGTCCACAACGTCCGACTCCCTTTTCGCCACAGTTACCCAACGACTTCGAGAAAGGGTACCTTCACCGTCAGCAGGCGTGACTGTAGTTCCCCAAGGAGACGCTGTGCGTGCGAATTGGAAGACGTCGTCCTGCATCATGCTGAACAGAACCTGTCAACGAGTATACCAGCAATTTATTTGGCTATTAATGAGTAGAATTGTAAAACAAGTGTGACGCCTAATTAATTACTTGTAAAAGTGGTCGCCTTCCCGACCTGTTTTCGAATGGCACGGGAATGGTACGTTTCCGGACGTGGGTTCCAATTCAAAGTAGTATCCACTCACTCCTCTCCACAAGTCCTAGAAGTTTGTAACGGGAATTTACGAACACGTTGTGTAATATTCCGTCGCTGCTGGACGAACATATACAAATTGTTCCACAATAATATGTATTTTATAGGCAGTGGAGAAAAAACAGCATTCGAAATCTGTCGTTTTGTTACAGCAGATCTAGATTTCAGCTATTACATAGACCTCTTCAGTGCATATAACAACAGGTGATATTAGTCCAATATTGTTTACTACGTGACACTTTGGACTAATGTCACCTGTTGTTACAGACACTGAAGATGACTGTGTAATAGATTGAAATGTAGATCTGCTGTAATAAAACGACGGATTTCGCGATCGGTAGCCGTTCTTTTCTCCATTGTCTACATTCAACTATTGCTAAGCGTAACGGAATCATATGGATTTCAATCTGATTATTTTATAGTTCTTTGTGAAACGTCTTTCTACTTTCTTTGCCGTTCTCACACGATTTAAAATGAAACAGATAGTCCACAAAGTTGTAGATGTACAAAGTTTTTCCGAATATATGCGAACTTCTACGACTATGTATATCTATAAAAGAAAAACACGAGCTTATTGAAATACACGAAGAAACAGTTTAACACAAAGAAGCTATGAACAAATAAACCTTACATTATATTACCCTGGAAGATTGGAAGTATAACAGCCTAATATTAAAAGAGTGCACAAGTAAATAATAGCACAGACTACCATCTTACATTCACAAAAAACTGATTGTGTTGAGCAGGCGAAGAAGGGGTGGGGAGGCAGAGGGGAAAAAGGAGTCAGTGGAACGTGCGGGGTTGGGGGGGGGGGGAGGGGGCTGCTGTTCTATTCATTACTAGCTTGTTATTTTATGGTGTGAAAAATCTTAACTGGCTGCTATTTTAACAAGGATGAATAATGTAACTCTAATCATTAAGAATAAAGTCGGGATTCTGTGGTTTGTGTTTATTGATACCCAGAATTTCAAGAAATGTTACTTGTATGCCTTTATTTGCTTTATGGAGAACATTGCATTTATTTATTTATTTTTATTTTTCATTTATATATATATATATATATTTTTTTTTGTACCACTCTGATCAGTTATACAAACGTTCATACGAGTTGTTCTTATTCACTAATACAGTTCAGTTCAATAATAGTTCGACAATTTAATAGTGCAGTATTCATACAAGGATTATTATAATTCATTCTTTCAGACATTTTCTTTCTTCCTTCATCTGAGATCACTCTTCTTGTAGTCCTTTTATCGATGTCCTTTTGTAGTCTGGTTTGTGTGTCTTGCGGTATTCTAGTTTTCTCTGTTTTGTTTTTTAGGTC
This sequence comes from Schistocerca nitens, assembly GCF_023898315.1. Taxonomy (NCBI): domain Eukaryota; kingdom Metazoa; phylum Arthropoda; class Insecta; order Orthoptera; family Acrididae; genus Schistocerca; species Schistocerca nitens. Next base: position 259,723,523 of record NC_064622.1, read on the forward strand.
ATCGACTGTAATTTGGAGCTCCCTTGTATCTTCTTTAATTTCTCTGATCCACTTGATGTTGCTCTTACTATCCCAAAATTTTTCTATTATTTCCGTACTAATTCTGTTTTTTGACGTTCTCATCAGATGCCCAAAGAATGAGATACGTTTCTTCTTGATGGTGCTCATTACTGGTTCTATTTTCTTGTATACTGTTACATTTGAAGCTATTCTTCTTCTTTCTATCGTTGGTATTTTTTCAGTTTCTGCTGTGTTAGTTGTTTCGAAGATGATTTCAGCTGATACGTTATTTCTGACTGTGTAACTGTTCTATAATGTTTTAATTTTACATATATGGGTAACCTTTTTTGATGTGTGTATTTTTGGTAATGTAATTTGCTTTGTTTAGTTTTTATTATATTTTGCCATGGTGATTTCTCATTTAGATTGTGTGTTACGATTTCAGCTAAAAATTTAAATCTATCAACGATTGTGGTTTCTTGTTCTTCGGTTGTAATTCTGTTTGCCAGTGGTGAGTCAGTTAACATAGCATCTGTTATTCTTCAAATGATATTCTAAGGCTAATTTTCTGTGCTATTTCTTATAGTGATTTAACGTGTTATGTGGTTTCTTCAGTTTTTCGCACTTCCAGTTCTTACATTTTGTGGGTTATCGTTGTACCATTCTCTCATTAAGTATTCCAGTGCACAGCTGACTAGTAATGTTGATAGACAGTCGCCTTGTCTTAAGCCTGTTTTTATGAGACTGCTTTAGAAATTTCTCCTCTAAACTTCACTTTCGATTTGGTTTAGGGTAGATTAAGTCCTAGTAGTTTTTTAGTTTTTAGCGGGATGCGAGATTCCTTAAAATTTTTGATACTGAAGATCTATGGAGACACTCATATGCCTTCTTAAAATCTAGAAATGTTATTGCCAGAGGTTTGCTCCGTTTCCTGTAGTATGCCGTAGTATGTTTTAAACTAATTATCTGCTTTGCACATCTTATCCACGGTCTGAAGCGTCCCTGCTACTTCCCTAAATCCTATTTTAGATGTTCCTTGATTCTTCCATGTAGGATCTTGGATAAAATCTTGTATGTGCAGTAGTTAGTTTTAAACTAATGATCTGCTTTGCACATCTTCTCCACGGTCTGAAGCGTCCTTGCTACTTCCCTAACTTCTATTCTACCTGTTCCTTGATTCTTCCATGTAGGGTCTTGGATAAAATCTTGTATGTGCAGTCTAGGAGAGAGATTCCTCTACAGTTGTCCGGCTTACTCTTATCTCCCTTCTTGTGTAGTTGGAGGATGATGGCTATAGTCCAATGTTCAGAGAATTGTTCTGTTATCCAGATTTTTCTTAGAGCCTTGTGTAAAGAGTTCTGAAATGCGTCACTTTAATATTTCCACATTTCAACAAAAACCTGATTTTCTCCACATGCCTTAAACTTTTTTGTAAGTTCTTAGAAAGTGTGAGGGTCTAATTTGTTAGGTTCGATTTTTAAGGGGTGTTTACGTCGATTTGTGAGAGTTCTTTGGGTTGTTCACAATGCAGAAATTTATTAAATGCTTTTGTCATGATATAAAAATTTTATTTGATATTGTGTGCCATTCTTCCATCTTCATCTTTCAGTATTAGTGTGGGGGGGCTCATACTGTTGTTGTTTCCCAAAGATTTTATAGTAGTTCCTGGAATTTGTCTTGTGGTAATTATCTTCTATGGAGTTTATTATGTCTTTATGGAATCCTCTCCTAATTCTTCTAATATTTTGTGTGTTCTGAAACTTTAACCGTGCTTCATGTCTTTTTTCGTGGAATTTGTCACGTTCTTGTGACCACCATGCGTGTTTTCTTGGTGTATTCATGGTAGCTAGTTTCTCGGCTTGTTTCTTGAGACTTGGTACCAGTTCTTATAAATCATCTATTATTTTAATAGTTTTTGTTGATGGTTGGTATTTGTCATTTGTAATTTGCGGATGCGGTTCATACCTCCTTTTTGTTTTATTAGTGTTTCCATTTTTTCCCTTAATGGATTGAACTTGATTTAAATTTTAAGTAAGTACTGGTCTGAGCCTGCCTGCTTCTCTCAGTACTGTAACATTGTAGATTTCCGTATGAAAATTTTTGTCACTACAGACATGGTCTGGCTGCCACTGCCGTTTCCTCCAGTCTGGATGTTGCCATGTTTTAAATTAATTGGGCTTACTCGTGAAGTATGTTGATTGAGATGTAAGTTAGTCTTTGGCCATTCTTGTTTGTAAAATTATGTGGAGTAAATTTTCCAATTATATCTTTACATTTCCTTTATTTTCCCTGCTGGGCATTGAAGCATTTAAGAAAGATTCTTACATTCTTTTTATTTGTTCTGTTCTCACTTTGTTCGAGTAACAGCGTAAGCATTCATAATTTTTATTCGTTTTGTGTAAAAATCAGAGTTGCAGTTCTTGGCGATTTTCCTTGAAAATAAGTTATTGAATGTGTTATTTCTGTATTGACTATAAATCCTGTTCCAGGTTGGGGACATTGCTTTAGAAGCCTCTGTTCTGGTTTCCCGTTATACATTTTATATCCTCGTGATTCCAAATGGTCCTCTATCGTGTTTCCCATTTCCTGGAGCCCCGCTATTAAAATTTTTTCTTTATTTAATTCATATGTGAAATTCTTGAGTTTTCCGGTCTTAAATAGTTTCGTTGCGGTTTGCTGTATAATTTATTTGCGCATGTTGGATCTTATTTAGTGTGTCAGTGTGCGTTTCAGTGATTGCACAGACTGCGATTCGTTGGTGTCTTCTACTGTGGCATTTACCTGCCATTTTGGGCAGGACAGCAGTATTTTTTTTCCTACAAGACCTTTCCATATTTGACTTTCAAAGGTAATTAACCTTGGCTGGAGGGAGCTCCGTTTTACAACTACGGTTGTTTAGCGCAGAGGGCTAATTTGCTCCCTCAAGTCCCTGGTAAACCACTGAGGACTCCAGCTATCCCCCACCCAGGACGCGCCACGTAGGAGTATCACCTTTCCTCCTACTACGACAGCCCGGTAGATTCGACACATCACTTTTGATACCATAAGAATGGCATTCATCAAATGGTTCAAATGGCTCTGAGCACTATGGGACTGAACATCTGTGGTCATCAGTCCCCTAGAACTTAGAACTACTTAAACCTAACTAACCTAAGGACATCACACACATCCATGCCCCAGGCAGGATTCGAACCTGCGACCGTAGCAGTCGCGCGGTTCCGGACTGAGCGCCTAGAACAGCAAGACCACCGCGGCCGGCTGGCATTCATCCAGAGCATGTTCAGCGAAGGTAGAATCACTCTTTTTTTTCAGTCTCCAACTTCTTTCATGTTCAGTCAGTCTAGCGTGTTTGGCATCAACTCGACACTTCCGCATGATAGCTCAGAATAGTTCTTTATGTTGTTACATTTATGTTGTTACATTTGTTGATACAGATGTGCGTAGCTCCAGCGCCGGCATAAGTGCAAGGGACGGAAGTCCCACTTAGGGGCGCCAAGCTGGAAGGGGCGACCAAGTGCGAGATTGATACACAGTGCGTATCACAGTATTGGAAACTGATAAATGAGGAGGAGGAGGAGGGGGAGGGAAGCGTCGAATTTAAGTCCTTTGTGTTCAAAATACGTTCTCGAACCGGTCCTGCAAAGCCCACAAAGCACCTAATGAAGACTTCAAGTTTTGCAGTCCTGTCTTCACAGCACTAGGAACTGGACAGAAAATATAATATCAAAACAAGTGTCCAGTTCCTACTGCTGTGAAGTCTGAAAACTAAATTTCAAATGGTAATTGTAAGACGAAGAACAGCAATGGCAGTGGAACAAAAACACAACATGTAGAAGAACCACCGCGAAACGTGCCGCTGTAAATGCCTTGCAAAGAATAAACGGGAAACACGTGTGGCACAAAAATTGGTACGTTCAGTCGTAATTAGATGGTCCAAAAGAAAAAAATCCCGTAAAGTTGTAGCTATTCACAACCGCGGCAGCAATGCATTAGCAGACACTGGTAAACGTCAGTGGTAGGGTTTGGGCTCTTATTCGCCCAGATGTGAACTTCATGAACGTAACAAAAAAAGGCTGTTTCTGCCATAAAATTGACAAGAAGCATCAGTATCTCGCCAAATTACGAACGCTTGCACCATCTATATTTAGTGTGTTAAGATTTGGCGACAGTTCGAAGGCATACAAAGCGCTATTCATAGTTAAACTAAAGGGTAGTGTGTTAATTCGATTCAAGCTAATATTACCGCTGACACTTAAAAAAAACTGCTCCTGGACGTGTTGCTCATTTGAGCAATGTGATGAGCAAGAAAAAGTTTCAATCATAAGACCTAGTACTTGTCATGCCCGATAGAGCCTCCGTTTAATAAGTCTGATAGGAATATCGATCGATGGGTGCGGCCGTCTATCGGGGTTTTTAATTAGACACGCTAACGAGGCCGGTCGTGTAGCGTGCTTGTTAGAGGCGCGGGCCAATCTGCCAGATTTTTACGAGGCCGCCGCCGCCGCCGCATTGACGGTGGCGCCACCTGGGCGCTGTGCCGGTGAGTCTCTTTCGGTTCCTCCCCTCCGCCCCGCGACCTGCAGTCAGTGCTCGCGATAAAGCGCGATTTATGGCGGGCTGCGGCCACCTCTAATTTTTCATACACGCTGGGCTAGCAGGCTACCAATGGTTTTGTTTGTTTTGTCGTAATTTATGGCCCACCTGCGTGGCATGGCGTGGCGTTGTCTAGTTGCGCTTCGGCTCTCAGCTGGAAGACTTGCGAACAGGTGCATTAGTCTCCATCAGCTGCCGCTCGGTTATTGCCAGAGTGCGGCCCGAGTATAATTTCTGTGCATGCACCATTCGCTTCTCACGATTTCTTCCTCATAGCTTTGTACTTGTTTATACAGTGTCCTGGAAGATGAAGAACTGTAGCATTTCCTTACTGACTTTGCAAGTTACAAAAGTCTGACAAAAACCTTTGTGCTAACCACTTTTACGAAATGAAGAAAACCGCAACAGTTGTTGAACCTATAACTAATAAAATATTATCGGTTCAAATGAAATGGTTCAAATGGCTCTGAGCACTACGGGACTTAACTTCTGAGGTCATCAGTCCCATAGACTTAGAACTACTTAAACCTAACTAACCTAAGGACATCACATACATCCATGCCCGAGGCAGGATTCGAACCTGCGACCGAGCGAGGTGGCGCAGTGGTTAGCACACTGGACTCGCATTCGGGAGGACGACGGTTCAATCCCGTCTCCGGCCATCCTGATTTAGGTTTTCCGTGATTTCCCTAAATCGCTTCAGGCAAATGCCGGGATGGTTCCTTTGAAAGGGCACGGCCGATTTCCTTCCCCATCCTTCCCTCATCCGAGCTTGCGCTCCGTCTCTAATGACCTCGTTGTCGACGGGACGTTAAACACTAGTCTCCTCCTCCTCCTCCTCCTCGAACCTGCGACCGTAGCGGTCGCGTGGTTCCAGACTGTAGCGCCTAGAACCGCTCAGCCATATTGGTTCAACAACTGTTGCGGTTTTCTTCATTTCGTAAAAAATGGGCATGTACAGTTGGACTATATTTGAGCTTGCGGTTGCGCTACGAAAAGAACGCTTTTTATTACCAGATGTAACAACTTCTCTATTCAGCGTGTAATTATACGATGATGATTAGAAGGAAAGATGAGATTAAAAACCAGCGCCGATACGAACCGACCGCTGTGGAGCAGCTCCAACAGGTGAACCTTGACTGCTCACCAATGTCACAGGCTTTCTATATCAGTGGTTCCCAATCTTCTGAGACCTTTGCTCATCAGTGTAACCAGAAACTGGCTGGTATCTCGCCCCCCCCCCCCCCCGTCCCCCTCCCGCCGCCATCGTCAACATTAGCGCTTTAGTAAACTTTTCTACCAAGTGCCTGCAGTGTATACACTGCAGAGTTGGTTCCCAAATCGTACGTCAAATCCCAGGCCACGGCGAACTTTCTGATCTGTAGTGGTTCAATGAGTTGCTCAAAAGGCGTAACCCTGTGCTATCCCAAAATTCTTTGGGTCACCATCATCCAGGACCTACTGGTTGACCTCTATAGCTCTGGAAAGACAGTGACCATCTTCTGGACACGGAACCACATAGGCATTACAGGAAAAAACTTGCACAGTCTAGCTAAAGACGCGACTACAGGAGATCAACTTGACGTCGGGATACCGGACACAGACTAACAATTACAACTTCGACACAATATTTCGAGGCTCTGGAAATTGGAATGGCAAGCTACTACGATCCCAGAACAAGTTGGGAGAGATTAAAGGGTCCGCTAAGGTGTGGCATACATCTGTCCCGGCCTTCCGGAAAGATGCCATTGCATTGTGTCGACTACGCATCGGCCACAAGAGACTCATCCACAAGTTGCTTCTGCGTTGGTACGATCCTCCTCACTGCAGCTGCGATAGTCTACTGGCGATAGCGCGTGTTCTTGTTGAGTGCGCTCTGCTGGTCGATCTGCGGCACGCTCTCAGCTTGCCTATCTCACTACCTCAGATGCTTGCGGATGACGAAATAGCCACTATCAAAGGAGTTGCATTTGCTGAGGGAGAGCAGTTTTTAGAGTAAACTATAATATTCCTCCGCTTCCAACGTTAGAGGCAGTTGTGGAGGGGGGCAACCTCGCCCTGTGGCGGGTACACCCTATGCGGCCGCAGGTTATTTTCTTCACCCCTCCTTTTCTTGTGCCTTTAGACCATCTCGTGCAAGATGCTGCCTGGATTATCTGTGTTTTCTTTTACCTATCGTGATTCAACTACTGTCACGCCATTTTAAATTCTTTGATTTGCTTATATAGTTGGAGCAACCAAGGACCCATTTTTTTCGATTTTTACCTTTTTGTGTGTTTACCTCATGATAAGGATGGACTGATGACCCAGTATTTACTTTCCTTTAAATACATAATCATCATCATCATCATTTATGTAAGTCGTGGCCGTGGCCACTAAATTTAAAATCTTCTGGGATGTAAGGCCGCGTCATATTTCTTCATATGACCGGCGTTTCGACCCCTCTGCTGGGATCGTCTTCACAGTCTTGTAGTGTCCACAAGAGGACTGTGAGACCAGTGTCGCCTTCTCTTATAGAGGGAAGTTTCCTAATGAGCGATTGAGTTGGACAAGTAGGTTTATTGGGTAAAAAATCTTTGGCTACTGTTGGTGAGCCATGGTCATTGGGTAGTACCTAAGAGAAGTTTCCCCGCTCTGGTGCCGAAGAGGGGGGTGGTTGCTGGGTAAAACTCTTGTGGCTACCTTTCGTGGGCTAACCTCATCGGTTAGAAAGTGATTTTCCCCCAGTAGCAGGAGGAATAATTTGAACCCTATCAGACCTGAATTTTTTCAGGAGGAAGAAAAATTTTTCTTCGAGCTCTAATGCTCTTAAGTGATTTTTTAATGATTTTAGTTGCGTGATTTATACTTGCTCTGAATATGCGGCTTCTTTAATGGACAAAAATAAATAATTTTGAAATATTCACTGTTGTAATAAATAAATTGATAATTGAAGAATTACCATGCAAAAAACACTAATAATATTCAATTATACCGTGGAGTATAATTACCGAACAACTTCCTTGAATTCTGATAGTCACAAGATGATGCGGACTACTACATACACTTGTTGATATTTTTGCAGTGATGCCCAACAGGCGGGTGCACTTGTGCATGATGAAAAGACTGAACATTCATAGATGTCTGCATGAGGTTTCCATTGAGGAAAAATACTTACGTTGCAGCTAATACACGCTAAATGTTAATGTACACAATTATAGCCAGAGGGTCTGAAAGGGTTAACCAATAGCTCTTCTCAAGAGTAAGTGTGGGAAAAATTCCATTCTAACCAAAAATGTTGGCCCACCGATGATAGCCACAAGAGTTTTAGCCAATAACCCTCTCCCTCGGCATTAGTGCGGGAATACTTCTCTTGCTAACCAATGATGATGATGATGACCCACCAACTGTAGCCACAAGATTTTTTTTTTACCCAATAACCCCACTTCCCCAGCAAAAGCGCGTTGAAACACTCTTTTATAAGAGGAGGCGACACTGGTCTCTGACAATGCTCAATTTTAATATGTACACCACAAAATCCTGAAGAAATCCCAGCAGAAGGGTCGAAACGGCGATCGTTTGAAGAAATATGATGCGGCCTAATAACCCAGAAGATATTAACTTAAGAAGAATTTTCTTCGAACACTACAAAAGGACGAATGATAAATGAATATTCAGCTTTTTTCGGTCTTTTATTAAACCGAGAATTAATGAGTCAATGAGACAACACATACTGATTGTTTCTAACACCCTTTTCTTGTAGAATGATTAAACAAGCTCAGTGCATGGCGAAAGCTAACTATCAACATGAGGCTAGACGCTTGGTATAAAACACACCTTTTCTGCACCTCTCTTCTCCCTAGCGACACTTTCATCAACCGTACCAAACACTCCCATTTAAAAGTAACCAGTTAAAATGTGTCCACTACACTTACTGTTCGTACATCGCTTGATTATTGGCCTCCTTTCTTTCGAACGGACAAAAACTGGAACACTTTAGGCCTCTGTTGCTTTGTGCCCGATGACTACCACTAATAATAATAATAATAATAATAATAAAGTGTAAGACCTACAGTAGTGTACTAGCTATTGCTTAGCAACTGTTGGGTTGCCACTTAATTCGTATATCTGTTGCCACGTGATATTGAAGCAATACCTGGTCCATTGCTGGAACTACCTATTCTCGGAGTAGGCATTTTCGTGAGATACTTAAGCACATGTCTCAGTTTTACTGTCGTAGGCGCATGGTACAAAGTAGAAAATACATGTGTAATAGGTGGACTACGTGAGGAAGATATTCATAGATTCGTTCCACAAGCTGTCAGTTCCACCACATTGTGTCACTTATTAATGCCTGTGTTCGAAAAAAATATTCGATCCGAGTTACAGTTCTTATGAAATTGTAATGATCTTTGAAGTGTAATTTAGTTTCTTTGCGGAAATAAAGGCGAATCCTTTTGTTTTTATCCCTCAGAAAATTCAATTTTACCCCTCTGGGTTTAATTACTATCTGGTTTCGAATCCTGCTCTAGATCTGCTATCCGCAAGTCACTTAGGGTAAATAGCGGAAGGTAGGGTATACTTACAAGGGAAACTTCCCCTGACACCTTCCTTCAGATTTGGTGGTAAAATAGCCCGTCAAACACTGAACACAAATCAAGCATAAAAACAGGTAGGAGGTGTATTGAACTGTGACAAAGAAACATAATAGAAACAGTGAGCAGTCCAAGCGCAAGATATGCAACATCCAGCTCACTGCAGTAACCTTAGCGTGGTGGTTATGTTGTTGAACTGCAAAGCGGGAGATCCGTGTTCAAATTTCCCTCATACCCCGCATTTTTTCTTTTCCACAAAATTATTAACTCTCCGTATGATCAGAGAGGTGTCTGTTCTCAATCTGTAGTATTGGCAATTGTCATACTGTACAGTCTTAGACACAAAAACTGACCGCCGACCGGCCGCCATAGAGACTAAGTCCGAGTCGTTCACTTAAGGTGGCCAACGAAACCGACCGCCCCTGACAACGCTAAGTCCGGCCATCTGCACGATCTGACAACACTGCTAGGTGTGGAAGTGTCAGGAGGAAGTGTTATGTACTTCCGAGTAGTAGTGGTGTTGGGTGAGTCCGTGACTAGTGGTAATCGTCGCGAATTCTAAACTTATAGTCGCGTGCGCATCCAACTGTATTTTTTTTACCACATTTCGACCCCCTCGTCTAAATTTATGGGTCTGATTGAACACCGAAGATAACTCGCTTCACATTATACCCACCAGCAATAACAAGTACCTCCAGAAACAATTCCGCAGGACAGCTTACGCTCGAGCGTTACCTCGCGCAGCAGCGGCTACCGGCCACCGGCTACCAGCCGCCTGAAATCCGACGCCACCCAGGTGAACGCGGCGCGACGCTGTCAGTGTGTGTATCAGCTGTCATTTTCGAATTTGAAGTTCTAGTTATCATCTTGCAGTTAAGCATTGGATTTTGCGTACTTGAAAATCATGAACTACGGTTAAACGTTGTAAAATTGAGTCGCAAGTGGAAAAAGGTGTTAACATCTGCAACACAATATTTACTTTTGGTATAACAGAGAGGTGAATACAGAGGAGGCAGCTAGGAAGATTTGAATTGTGTGTGGAGCGAGTACGTTTGGGGAAAATACGCCAGAAAAAGATATTCTTGTTTCAAAAAAGATCGTTCTGGCATGAATGATTTTCCACATCAAGGAAGTCGACTACTGATATATGTGATGGACCACCATTGAACCGTCATGCGACATTTGCATTCAACAGGCATAGTTCAGAAGTCTGGTATAGGAGTACTGCATGCTCTAATTCGAAACAACAAAAATCAACGAAGTGACTATTATTTAACGCCATCAGATGGCTCATTGAGCATTCCTATGCAGTACCGTTACTGGTGGCCGGCCGAAGTGGCCGTGCGGTTAAAGGCGCTGCAGCCTGGAACCGCAAGTCCGCTACGGTCGCAGGTTCGAATCCTGCCTCGGGCATGGATGTTTGTGATGTCCTTAGGTTAGTTAGGTTTAACTAGTTCTAAGTTCTAGGGGACTAATGACCTCAGAAGTTGAGTCCCATAGTGCTCAGAGCCATTTGAACCATTTTTACCGTTACTGGTGACGAGTTATGATGCCTTTATCGTTAACTTCCTAAGAAGAAATGAAAGGCTGAGCCCCACCAAAAGACGTAAACTCGAACAAAGAGTAGTGTGAACATAATATTTTACATCCGATAGCTCCAAAAGTGTGTTTTGCGCTTCGATTTCAGCCCCAAGGGTGTGTGCAACACAACTGGAATTTGCTGCCAACAACTGAGACACCTTGCAGTTGCAGTGTAAGAAAATCGACCGACAATACTACATCACGTTTGCTACTGCATGATAAGGCACTAAGGGGCACTAAAATTAGCATGACGAATTTTGCTCGATCGTTGTCTTACGATTCAGTTATTGAGTTTGTATCTGCCTGCATGTAGCTTTGCTACAAAAGAATTAATAATCTGGCTTCCATCGAGTCTCGAAAGACGAACGAAAGCAGCTTGCACCTGGTAACCAAGCACGTTACTCAGGAGCTAGCTGACAGGTGGCTTTTTTTTTTTTTTTTTTTTTTTTTGTCTTACTTACTGGCCCAGTAGCCGCGATGGCAGATAAATCGCAACATAAGAGACGAGAGTAGTTGTATTTCCCGCGTGGAATAACTTTCGTTGACGCAAAAGGATTAACTGATATTCTTATGTCACATCTCAAAAGAAACTCACATTATTCAATTGAAATGACACGATAATATCAAGTGAATTTAGCAGGATAGTTCTGTGCTATCAAGGTCACAGAGTTGCCAAACATATTCTGCGCTGTTGCCAAGTTTCAGATGTAGTGTCAGGAAGGATACCAGCTGATGTGTTCTGTGAGTGACCTCGGAAGTGACTAGCTTCGTCTCAAAGTTGGGGTGGCAAGGGCCGCAATATCCTCATTATATTTCAATGAGTCTTATTCGCATTGCTGTAACTAGGTTTAGGGGCTAGAGTGTAATTACTTGTAATACATCGATGCCCTGAGTTCAAACTAAATGTCATAAATTAATAACTGCGACAATTATTTGTGTTTTACTGTCTTAATCGGACCGAAACCTTGAAAGCGTATGCACCAGACGCGATTCACAATTTTGGAGCTTCGCCAGTGGTTGAGTTGGCAGCTTATCTTTGCTGTACAATATTGTTATTGAGATCATTGTCATTGACACATCCGCCAGAAGACAGGCATCTTTTCTGACGGTTATTCTGCCTTTGTTCGAAACGTGAAGACTTATGGTGAATTCGAATATTCAATATGGCGAAAATCTGATGTTTCTGTTCTTCCAGCTCTAACATTCAAAAAACAGTTACAATAAGCAGCAGAAAAGCTTACAATAAGCAGCAGAAAAGCGCCTGTGAACCAACAATTAATAATGCAGTCATAATTAGTGGAATATGACAAATTACATCATTCATCTGATAATTGTGAAAAACTACTTTTTTCATTTGCACAGCACCGCAGTATGAACTCAAAGGTTTCGTAGGATTCCTATACTTAATTTCGTTGTGATCGTTTTCAATGACAGTAGGGGAGGAGCAAACCATCTGACTTAAACATATTTTTCCAGCGGGATTTGAATCTTTGGCTAAAGTTCAGTAGCACGTTCTAGTATGATAAAAAAAAGTTATTACTATTAAATATATTTCAATTCTTTCAATTTAAATCTGAGTTTCATACTAGAATGTCGTGTTCCCAGTTTGGCACAGCTTTGCCACAGGAGACACGAAAGCGGTCGAAGACGTCCGTCTTCTGGTCGGCTCCTGATCGTTGTCAGAAGGAGGCTAGTTTTTGATTACGCAAAGACTTCTATTACTTGGAAAAGAACAACCCGGATTTCTTTACGTAATCAGTATGAATTTTATAATTACCTAAGGGACCTTTAACAATGAACAGTAAAAAATATGCATTTGCAAATGAAATCATTCATAAATGGGGCAGCTATGAGTTGTATAGAAGACAAGGAGCGGCCTTCTGTCTACGACCAGGATGCCGCAGTATTCTCTGCTGTAGTAAAAGCTGTTTGACATTCATAAAAATAATATGGCATGGAGATTAAAAAAGTATAAAGGAAAAAAAAAACAGAATAAGAAGTCTGGTAAACACTAAATATATTCTAATAATTCTCACAAGCAATTAGAGCTACTTTATAGACAGCATAACTTACATAAGTAATTATCTAACTCCATGGTGCGAGCAGATTTCAGTCTGTCCTGTACTAGCTCCTATGTTCGCGTTTTTGTCACAAATTACAGTCACTTTTCCTCCTTCGTTAAAGACAATTCTTGCACTGTTCAACACCTCTGATAACAATAGCTTGCCGAGTTACAGTTTCGAACATAAATTACTTGAATGTTATTAATTAAGAATGTTGTCTGCACGCTGGCAAGACCGCTCACTTTGTTAGCTTAAAGTCGACCTCCTTTACGTTTTCACATCACAAGCAGAAGTACATTTAAAAAAATCTGAAGATCTACCAAAGTTTTTTTTACTGTCATCTTTTTTTTAGATCGAAGCGGAACGTCGTTCAGCTTCTGTTAAAATGCTTCTTTGACTGCGCAATCGATGTATTAGCGTCCGCGCTAGATGCGCATCTTTACAGTTATGTAAATTATACAAAACAAATGTCTTTCAAAGAATACTCAAAGCTTTCATAGGACGGAAATACCAATAATATTACAACGTCCAATAAGGTACCAAGAATGTGAGCAATCACTCATTGCTGTAGTATAGGCTAGGGCAGAAAGAAGCAGGTTTCCGACAAAGTAAACGATAAAAGACACTGTCGCTGTCACTTATTAAACAGGAACTGTTCAGAAAATTACAACTATAAACAATACCACCGAGATGCCAAACATTTTCCGAATAGATGATTTCTTTCTGTTTATGGCGAAGCGTCTGCTGCAGTGTCCACGCTCAGCGATCATAAACAAATAGCGGCGGCATTAGGCACTGTTAATAACTGCACTTGTCGCGAGCCGCGACAACTAGAGCGCACTTTCTCTGCTAACGATATTATTGAGTTAATACATCTTAGTTACTTAGCGTAATATGCAGCACATGGGTTGGGCAAAAATTCAATTTGCAACTTCAAAAATGGTTCAAATGGCTCTGAGCACTATGGGACTTAACTTCTGCGGTCATCAGCCCCCAAGAATTTAGAACTACTTAAACCTAACTAACCTAAGAACATCACACACATCCATGCCCGAGGCAGGATTCGAACCTGCGACCGTAGCGGTCGCGCGGTTCCAGACTGTAGCGCCTAGAACTGCTCGGCCACCTAGGCCGGCTTGCAACTTCCCATCGCATTAAAATACTTTACAGTCATATTTGATGCAATATTTATTGTTGGTTGTCTCTCTTATGTTAATAGTGTTAATTCAGATTGTGGGTGAACACGAAAACACACACACACACACACACACACACACACACACACACACACACACACACACACACACACACAGTCATTGATTCCAGTGAGGGTGACGACTGCTGTGTGTTGAACAACACATGCACCAATCAATTCCTCAGTTGGCGTCAAGTGGATGAGATTTTTCAATTACCTTGCATTGCAAGAATTGTAAGGAGAATACTGAAAGAAAATGGACTTGTATGCTAAATAGATGCGACGAAGCAAAGCTTGACCGATTAACAGATGATTGTCCTTTAGTAACCAACCCACCCACCATCATTACGTAAGATTTCTCGAAGGCGTAGGGGCATTGATTTCATTAAGTCGTGTGTAGTGTTTCCTGATGGTTTACTTCCCACCATACGTTTTCTATACTCCTCCAAAGATCGCTTTCATTTGTAGGTCCACATGGCAATGACCTTGTTACCTCTGCCCACACATTCTCTATCTGGTTGATGTTCGGTGATCGTGGAACAAACGGCAACAGCTTTATCCTCTCTTGGCCCTGAAATCAATCTTGCACTGCTCTGCTCTGCTATGATGGGCGGGGCTCTGCTCTTGTAAATAAACTGTTATCTCGTTACTTCATGTATTTAAATAACGTATTTGTAATAAGCACATTGTATTAGTATTTTCCATAGTGTTTAAGTATTCAGGCCATGTCATAGATAAGTGATCTAGATTCAACAGTCCGAGTAAGAATGTGGTTTATCTGGTTTATCATACGATGAGAGCCGTAGTCGAATATCGACATTAAGACTGACTTGATGAATCCGATTAGAACGATCTGGTATCGAAATGAAATTACAGAAATCGGATAATTTGAACGTCTGTATTGCAACAATGCTGCGCACATAAATTCCTTTGATGGAGTAACAGGTAGCAACAGTCTAAGAAAAAGTGAGGAATTTGTCTACTAGGAGCAATTAACGTAGTTATAACCCATATTTATGTGGTGTCACCGCCGGACACCACACTTGCTAGGTGGTAGCTTTAAATCGGCCGCGGTCCATTAGTACATGTCGGACCCGCGTGTCGCCACTGTCAGTGATCGCAGACCGAGCGCCACCACACGGCAGGTCTCGAGAGACTTACGAGCACTCGCCCCAGTTGTACGGACGACGTAGCTAGCGATGCACACTGACGAAGCCTCGCTCATTTGCAGAGCAGATAGTTAGAATAGCCTTCAGCTAAGTCCATGGCTACGACCTAGCAAGGCGCCATTAGCCTTACATAGCTTGTATCTAAAGAGTCTCACTTGTATCGTCAAGAGCCATGTACCACAAGGATGGATTAAAGTTAAGTATTCCAGGAGCTACGTACTTTTCTTTATAGCATTCATTACGTATCCTGTTTCAGACCTATCTCTAGCCTGCGTCATTAACGCGTGTCTTTCGGCTACTTCAGAGTGGCGTGGTTGTCTTACTACGCCACAACAATTTATGTGATGGAAATATTGAATCGAACAATACACATCTATTTCAGTAGTGGGAAGATACACCATATCGGATTTGCTGAGGACATAATAATAATAATAATAATAATAATAATAATAATAATAATGTTCTGCCAGTCGTAAAAGGCGACGAAAAGAACAAACCACTAATAGGGCTAACCCCCCTTTTAGTGTGATTACTTGGTTCAGGACAGAACTAAAGAAGCCTCGGACAAGTGCCGTCATGGTCGGGGACGACGCTTGAACCCTATGCCCGCCCACAATGGTAACGACACCGCTAGCCAACTGGATAATGATTTAAATCCAAATAGAGGTGTTTTGCAGGATATGCTTCCTGCAACCACCCTAGAAGGAAAACAAAGACAGAGGATGAGATGGTCAGATGAAGTTAATCGACACCTCATGTTCTGTTATTACCAAGCAACAAACCTAGGAACCAACACAACTGGATACAGATCACAAGTATACACAACATTTATTACCAGATACCCAGAATTAAAATTTTTAACAGAACAACGACTAGCTGATCAGATCCGTGTAATAATAAAAAATAACAGGATACTCCAGTCAGAATTAGAAAACATCAAACAACAAGTACAACAAATACTAGAACAAAATAATGTGCTATCAGAAGAAGAAGAAGAAGAAGAAAATACAGTAATGGACTCAAACATCCCAGAGCAAACAAACAAAGAACAACACACATCAATTAAACAATCAGAGGAAAACGACATCTTAAGACAGCCACCAGAACAAGCACAAATAGAACACGAAGTGACACACATGTTAGATATAGAAGAGAAATTTCAGCTGACATATATAGAATACAAAGACACAAATACAGACATTAGACCATTCTTGCATACACCACCAAATAACCCACAAGTCGAAACAACAATAACAACTATCAACACAATCATACACAACAAAATAAATGAAAATACAACAATGGAAGAGTTACAACTACTGGTTTATGTAGGAGCACTCACTACACTAAATATACACACTAGGCAGAGATCAGAACCAACCAACACACAGAAGAAACCCACAAAACCAGCATGGCAACACAGGCTACAGATCAGAATAGAAAAACTGAGAAAAGACATCGGACAGCTAACACAATTTATAAGAAATGAAATATCAGACAAAAAACGAAAAAGGTTAGGTAAAATCTCACAACAAGAAGCAATAGAGCAATTAGATGAAAAGAAGCAGAAATTACAAGCATTGGCCAAACGACTTAGAAGATACAAAAAAAGTGAAAATAGAAGGAAACAAAACCAAACATTCAACACAAACCAAAAGAAATTTTACCAGACAATAGATAACACACACATTAAAATAGACAATCCACCAAACATAACAGACATGGAACACTTCTGGAGCAACATATGGTCAAACCCGGTACAACATAACAGGCATGCATGGTGGATACAAGCAGAAACAGACTCATACAAGATGCTACCACAAATGCCTGAAGTGATAATTTTGCAACGTGAAGTCACCCGAGCAATTAATTCTACGCACAATTGGAAAGCCCCTGGAAATGATAAAATAGCAAATTTCTGGCTAAAGAAGTTCACCTCAACACATTCACATCTAACTAAATTATTTAACAGTTACATTGCAGACCCATACAAATTCCCTGATACACTTACACATGGAATAACCTATCTGAAACCTAAAGATCAAGCAGACACAGCAAACCCAGCTAAATATCGCCCCATAACATGCCTACCAACAATCTACAAAATATTAACCTCAGTCATTGCACAGAAATTAAAGACACATACAACACAGAACAAAATTATAAATGAAGAACAAAAAGGCTGCTGCAAAGGAGCACGAGGATGTAAAGAGCAACTGATAATAGATGCAGAGGTGACATATCAAGCTAAAACTAAACAAAGGTCGCTACACTACGCATACATTGATTACCAAAAAGCTTTTGACAGTGTACCCCACTCATGGTTACTACAGATATTGGAAATATACAAAGTAGATCCTAAATTGATACAGTTCCTAAACATAGTTATGAAAAACTGGAAAACCACACTTAATATCCAAACTAACTCTAATAATATCACATCACAGCCAATACAGATTAAGCGTGGAATATACCAAGGAGACTCATTAAGTCCTTTCTGGTTCTGTCTTGCTCTGAACCCACTATCCAACATGCTAAATAATACAAATTATGGATATAATATTACTGGAACATACCCACACAAAATCACACATTTGCTATACATGGATGATCTAAAACTACTGGCAGCAACCAATCAACAACTCAACCAATTACTAAAGATAACAGAAGTATTCAGCAATGATATAAATATGGCTTTTGGAACAGACAAATGTAAGAAAAACAGCATAGTCAAGGGAAAACACACTAAACAAGAAGATTACATATTGAATAACCACAGTGACTCCATAGAAGCGATGGAAAAAACAGATGCCTATAAATATCTAGGATACAGACAAAAAATAGGAATAGATAATACAAATATTAAAGAAGAACTAAAAGAAAAATATAGACAAAGACTAACAAAAATACTGAAAACAGAATTGACAGCAAGAAACAAGACAAAAGCTATAAATACTTACGCTATACCAGTATTGACCTACTCATTTGGAGTAGTGAAATGGAGTAACACAGACCTAGAAGCACTCAATACACTTACACGTTCACAATGCCACAAATATAGAATACATCACATACATTCAGCAACTGAAAGATTCACATTAAGCAGAAAGGAAGGAGGAAGGGGATTCATCGACATAAAAGACCTACATTATGGACAGGTAGACAATTTAAGAAAATTCTTTCTAGAACGAGCAGAAACTAGCAAAATACACAAAGCAATCACTCATATAAATACATCGGCTACACCACTGCAATTTCATAACCACTTCTACAACCCTTTAGATCACATAAAATCAACAGATACGAAGAAAGTAAATTGGAAAAAGAAAACACTACATGGCAAGCACCCGTATCATCTAACACAACCACACATCGATCATGACGCATCCAACACATGGCTAAGAAAAGGCAATATATACAGTGAGACAGAAGGATTCATGATTGCAATACAGGATCAAACAATAAACACCAGGTATTACAGCAAGCATATTATTAAAGATCCCAATACCACAACAGATAAATGCAGACTTTGTAAACAACAAATAGAAACAGTAGATCACATCACAAGCGGATGTACAATACTAGCAAATACAGAATACCCCAGAAGACATGACAATGTCGCAAAAATAATACATCAACAGCTTGCCTTACAACATAAACTTATAAAACAACACGTTCCTACATACAAGTATGCACCACAAAATGTACTGGAGAATGATGAATACAAATTATACTGGAACAGAACCATTATAACAGATAAAACAACGCCACATAACAAACCTGACATCATACTCACCAATAAAAAGAAGAAATTAACACAATTAATCGAAATATCCATACCCAATACAACAAATATACAAAAGAAAACAGGAGAAAAAATTGAAAAATACATCCAACTGGCTGAGGAAGTCAAAGACATGTGGCATCAGGATAAAGTTGACATCATACCAATTATACTATCAACTACAGGAGTCATACCACACAATATCCACCAATACATCAATGCAATACAGCTACATCCAAACATATATATACAATTACAGAAATCCGTAATTATTGATACATGTTCAATTACCCGAAAGTTCCTAAATGCAATATAACATGTACCGTACAGCAAAAAGGAAGTGACGCTTGATAAAGGTCCGCGTCACTCCATTCTTAACCAGACTTCTAAAAAGTCTGAGAAAGTAATCAAATAATAATAATAATAATACCCGTGGAGGCCCGGGAAAAGAATAGGCCTCCGGTATGTTCTGCCAGTCGTAAAAGGCGACGAAAAGAACAAACCACTAATAGGGCTAACCCCCCTTTAGTGTGATTAGTTGGTTCAGGACAGAACTAAAGAAGCCTCGGACAAGCGCCGTCATGGTCGGGGACGACGCTTGAACCCTATGCCCGCCCACAATGGTAACGACACTGCTAGCCAACTGGAAAATGATTTAAATCCAAATACAGGTGTTTTGCAGGATATGCTTCCTGCAACCACCCTAGAAGGAAAACAAAGACAGAGGATGAGATGGTCAGATGAAGTTAATCGACACCTCATGTTCTGTTATTACCAAGCAACAAACCTAGGAACCAACACAACTGGATACAGATCACAAGTATACAGAACATTTATTACCAGATACCCAGAATTAAAATTTTTAACAGAACAACGACTAGCTGATCAGATCCGTGTAATAATAAAAAATAACAGGATACCCCAGTCAGAATTAGAAAACATCAAACAACAAGTACAACAAATACTGGAACAAAATAATGTGCAATCAGAAGAAGAAGAAAATACAGTAATGGACTCAAATATCCCAGAGCAAAAAAACAAAGAACAACACGCACCAATTAAACAATCAGAGGAAAACGAAATCTTAAGACAGCCACCAGAACAAGCACAAATAGAACGCGAAGTGACACACATGTTAGATATAGAAGAAAAATTTCAGCTGACATATATAGAATACAAAGACACAAATACAGACATAAGACCATTCTTGCATAGACCACCAAATAACCCACAAGTCGAAACAACAATAAAAACTATCAACACAATCATACACAACAAAATAAATGAAAACACAACTATGGAAGAGTTACAACTACTGGTTTATATAGGAGCACTCACTACACTAAATATACACACTAGACAGAGATCAGAACCAACCAACACACAGAAGAAACCCACAAAACCAGCATGGCAACACAGGCTACAGATCAGAATAGAAAAACTGAGAAAAGACATCGGACAGCTAACACAATTTATAAGAAATGAAATCTCGGAAAAAAAACGAAAAAGGTTAGGTAAAATCTCACAACAAGAAGCGACAGAGCAATTAGACGAAAAGAAGCAGAAATTACAAGCATTAGCCAAACGACTCAGAAGATACAAAAAAAGTGAAAATAGAAGGAAACAAAACCAAACATTCAACACAAACCAAAAGAAATTTTACCAGACAATAGATAACACACACATTAAAATAAACAATCCACCAAACATAACAGACATGGAACACTTCTGGAGCAACATATGGTCAAACCCGGTACAACATAACAGGCATGCACGGTGGATACAAGCAGAAACAGATACATACAAGATGATACCACAAATGCCTGAAGTGATAATTTTGCAACATGAAGTCACCCGAGCAATTAATTCTACGCACAATTGGAAAGCCCCTGGAAATGATAAAATAGCAAATTTCTGGCTAAAGAAGTTCACCTCAACACATTCACATCTAACTAAATTATTTAACAGTTACATTGCAGACCCATACATATTCCCTGATACACTTACACATGGAATAACTTATCTGAAACCTAAAGATCAAGCAGACACAGCGAACCCAGCTAAATATCGCCCCATAACATGCCTACCAACAATATACAAAATATTAACTTCAATCATTAAACAGAAATTAATGACACATACAACACAGAACAAAATTATAAATGAAGAACAAAAAGGCTGTTGCAAAGGAGCACGAGGATGTAAAGAGCAACTGATAATAGATGCAGAGGTGACATATCAAGCTAAAACTAAACAAAGGTCGCTACACTACGCATACATTGATTACCAAAAAGCTTTTGATAGTGTACCCCACTCATGGTTACTACAAATATTGGAAATATACAAAGTAGATCCTAAATTGATACAGTTCCTAAACATAGTAATGAAAAATTGGAAAACCACACTTAATATCCAAACAAATTCAAATAATATCACATCACAGCCAATACAGATTAAGCGTGGAATATACCAAGGAGACTCATTAAGTCCTTTCTGGTTCTGCCTTGCTCTGAACCCACTATCCAACATGCTAAATAATACAAATTATGGATACAATATTACTGGAACATACCCACACAAAATCACACATTTGCTATACATGGATGATCTAAAACTACTGGCAGCAACAAATCAACAACTCAACCAATTACTAAAGATAACAGAAGTATTCAGCAATGATATAAGTATGGCTTTTGGAACAGACAAATGTAAGAAAAATAGCATAGTCAAGGGAAAACACACTAAACAAGAAGATTACATATTGGATAACCACAGCGACTGCATAGAAGCGATGGAAAAAACGGATGCCTATAAATATCTAGGATACAGACAAAAAATAGGAATAGATAATACAAATATTAAAGAAGAACTAAAAGAAAAATATAGACAAAGACTAACAAAAATACTGAAAACAGAATTGACAGCAAGAAACAAGACCAAAGCTATAAATACTTATGCCATACCAATATTGACCTACTCATTTGGAGTAGTGAAATGGAGTAACACAGACCTAGAAGCACTCAATACACTTACACGATCACAATGCCATAAATATAGAATACATCACATACATTCAGCAACAGAAAGATTCACATTAAGCAGAAAGGAAGGAGGAAGGGGATTTATCGATATAAAAAACCTACTTTATGGACAGGTAGACAATTTAAGAAAATTCTTTCTAGAACGAGCAGAAACTAGCAAAATACACAAAGCAATCACTCATATAAATACATCGGCTACACCACTACAATTTCATAACCACCTCTACAACCCTTTAGACCACATAACATCAACAGATACGAAGAAAGTAAATTGGAAAAAGAAAACACTTCATGGCAAGCACCCGTATCATCTAACACAGCCACACATCGATCAAGACGCATCCAACACATGGCTAAGAAAAGGCAATATATACAGTGAGACAGAAGGATTCATGATTGCAATACAGGATCAAACAATAAACACCAGGTATTACAGCAAGCATATTATTAAAGATCCCAATACCACAACAGATAAATGCAGACTTTGTAAACAACAAATAGAAACAGTAGATCACATCACAAGCGGATGTACAATACTAGCAAATACAGAATACTCCAGAAGACATGACAAGGTCGCAAAAATAATACATCAACAGCTTGCTTTACAACATAAACTTTTAAAACAACAAGTTCCTACATACAAGTATGCACCACAAAATGTACTGGAGAATGATGAATACAAATTATACTGGAACAGAACCATTATAACAGATAAAACAACGCCACATAACAAACCTGACATCATACTCACCAATAAAAAGAAGAAATTAACACAACTAATCGAAATATCCATACCCAATACAACAAATATACAAAAGAAAACAGGAGAAAAAATTGAAAAATACATCCAACTGGCTGAGGAAGTCAAAGACATGTGGCATCAGGATAAAGTTGACATCATACCAATTATAGTATCAACTACAGGAGTCATACCACACAATATCCACCAGTACATCAATGCAATACAGCTACATCCAAACACATATATACAACTACAGAAATCCGTAATTATTGATACATGTTCAATTACCCGAAAGTTCCTAAATGCAATATAACACATACCGTACAGTTAATAGGAAGTGACGCTTGATCAAGGTCCGCGTGACTTTCCATTCTCAACCAGACTTAACGTCTGAGAAAGTAAAGAAATAATAATAATAATGCAATACAGGATCAAACAATAAACACCAGGTATTTCAGCAAGCATATTATTAAAGATCCCAATACCACAACAGATAAATGCAGACTTTGTAAACAACAAATAGAAACAGTAGATCACATCACAAGCGGATGTACAATACTAGCAAATACAGAATACCCCAGAAGACATGACAATGTCGCAAAAATAATACATCAACAGCTTGCCTTACAACATAAACTTATAAAACAACACGTTCCTACATACAAGTATGCACCACAAAATGTACTGGAGAATGATGAATACAAATTATACTGGAACAGAACCATTATAACAGATAAAACAACGCCACATAACAAACCTGACATCATACTCACCAATAAAAAGAAGAAATTAACACAACTAATCGAAATATCCATACCCAATACAACAAATATACAAAAGAAAACAGGAGAAAAAATTGAAAAATACATCCAACTGGCTGAGGAAGTCAAAGACATGTGGCATCAGGATAAAGTTGACATTATACCAATTATACTATCAACTACAGGAGTCATACCACACAATATACACCGGTACATCAACACAATACAGCTGCATCCAAACGTATGTATACAACTACAGAAATCTATAATTATTGATATGTGTTCAATTACCCGAAAGTTCCTAAATGCAATGTAACATATACCGTACAGCAAAAAGGAAGTGACGCTTGATAAAGGTCCGCGTCACTCCATTCCTAACCAGACTTAACGTCTGAGAAAGTAAAGATAATAATAATAATCCGGTGTGGCGCATAGGTGAAAGCCTCCCACATATGGGTGATACCGAGGAAATGAAATGCTTGGGGTGAACCAAATACTAACCCAATCTTGAACGACTAATCAACCTGTTGAACCCAAAATCCAGACACGTCTGAGTGAAAATCACCGGTACTCTGGTCACTGTTTGTTAGCTCAATGAGCTCGGCTGAAAATATTTGCTTCCAAAGGCTTCAACACCCTCGGGTCCTGTCCGGTCCTGGTACCACCCAGGCCAAACCAATGAAACACAAGCAAACATGAATTGTGCAAGCAAAGCCAACTTTACCACAGGTGGAACACAACCCGCCCGTCGACAGGTGGCAGCTGGATTTTCGGATTCTGGGGAGTCCAGGCTAGCAGGGCAGAGAATATCGAAGCTCTCTGGTAAATTTCATTACAAGTAGAAAACATGCATTTGAAAATTAAACATCGATACATTGATGCAAACACGAAAACTAAATAATCTCTGATAAAAAATTGACCGACAAAATATTCTAATCCTTGCTCTTCAAGAACCACGACTAACTGACAATGAAGCTTTGCATTACGGAAACTATCACATCTTCAAGAGCAAAACACAACAAAAAGTAGCGAAAGTCGCACATAGATCTATCATCAACTCTGTCAAAGAAATCACACCAGTCAACTATCGATTTATGACTAGGCTCAATCAAAGCCCTAATAAAAAATATACACTCATCGATCCACATGTTCCCACCAACATCGAAAATAAGAAAAGCACCAAAAATGTCGGAAAATTCAGGAACACAATCGAAAACACCATGATCAAAATTCAAGATGACGTGAAAATACTAATGGGAGACTTCAACTCTCTATTTGGGACAGAAAAAAACCTATAGATAAATCATTGGCACAAATTCCACACACCGAAACACACCAACGGCACACGTCTGACATTTGCCAACAATTAACCTCAAAATTATGTCTACCCACTTTAGTTAAAAACCAGTTCCCAGGTAACATGCTTGGTTACCAGATGAAAGCTGCTTTCGTTCGCCTTTCGAGACTCGATGGAAGCCAGATTATTAATTCTTTTGTGGCAGAGCTACATGCAGGCAGATACAAACTCATTAACGGAATCGTAAGACCACGCTCGAACAAAATTCGTCTTGCTAATTTTAGTACCCCTTAGTGCCTTATCATGCAGTAGCAAACGTGATGTAGTATTGTCGGTTGATTTTCTTACGCTGCAACTGCAAGGTGTCTCAGTTGTTGGCAGCAAATTCCAGTTGTGATGCACGCACCCTTGGGGCTGAAATCGAAGCGCAAAACACACTTTTGGAGCTATCGGATGTAAAATATTATGTTCACACTACTCTTTGTTCGAGTTTACGTCTTTTGGTGGGGCTCAGCCTTTCATTTCTTCTTAGGAAGTTAACGATAAAGGCATCATAACTCGTCACCAGTAACGGTACTGCATAGGAATGCTCAATGAGCCATCTGATGGCGTTAAATAATAGTCACTTCGTTGATTTTTGTTGTTTCGAATTAGAGCATGCAGTACTCCTATACCAGACTTCTGAACTATGCCTGTTGAATGCAAATGTCGCATGACGGTTCAATGGTGGTCCATCACATATATCAGTAGTCGACTTCCTTGATGTGGAAAATCATTCATGCCAGAACGATCTTTTTTGAAACAAGAATATCTTTTTCTGGCGTATTTTCCCCAAACGTACTCGCTCCACACACAATTCAAATCTTCCTAGCTGCCTCCTCTGCATTCACCTCTCTGTTATACCAAAAGTAAATATTGTGTTGCAGATGTTAACACCTTTTTCCACTTGCGACTCAATTTTACAACGTTTAACCGTAGTTCATGATTTTCAAGTACGCAAAATCCAATGCTTAACTGCAAGATGATAACTAGAACTTCAAATTCGAAAATGACAACTGATACACACACTGACAGCGTCGCGCCGCGTTCACCTGGATGGCGCCGGATTTCAGGCGGCTGGTAGCCGGTGGCCGGTAGCCGCTGCAGCGCGAGGAAACGCTCGAGCGGAAGCTGTTCTGAATGCGATGCAGCCACGAGCTGTCCTGCGGAATTGTTTCTGGAGGTACTTATTATTGCTGGTGGGTATAATGTGAAGCGAATTATCTTCGGTGTTCAATCAGACTCGTAAGTTTAGACGAGGGGGCCGAAATGTGGTAAAAAAAAAAAATACAGTTGGATGCGAACACGCGACTATAAGTTTAGAATTCGCGACGATTACCACTATACCACGGACTCACCCAACACAACTACTACTCGGAAGTACATAACACTTTTCTCTGCCTCGTGATGACTGGGTGTTCTGTGATGTCCTTACGTTAGTTAGGTTTAAGTAGTTCTATGTTCTAAGGGACTGATGACCATAGATGTTAAGTCCCATAGTGCTCAGAGCCATTACATAACACTTCCTCCTGACACTTCCACATCCAGCAGTGTTGCCAGATCGTACAGATGGCCGGACTTAACGTTGTCAGGGGCGGTCGGTTTTATTGGCCACCTTAAGTGAACGACTCGGACTTAGTCTCTGTGGCGACCGACCGGCGGTCAGTTTTTATGTCTAAGACTGTACTTTGGTTATAGAATGTGAGTCATGCGTTAGTAATATACAGTGAAGAGCCAGAGAAACTGGTACACCCGCGTAATATCGTGTAGGGCCTCCGCCAGCACGCAGAAGTGCCGCAACACGACGTGGCATGGACGCGACTAATGTCTAAAGTAGAGCTGGATGGAACTGACACTATGAATTCTACAGGGCTGTCCATAAATTCGTAAGAGTACGAGGGGTGGAAATTTCATCTGAGCAGCACGTTGCAAGGCATCCCAGATACGCTCAACTCCTTTGAACACACTAAAATTTTGCATATAATTATGTTTTTTACCCTTTATACCTCGCCCACCTGCCAGCTTCTCCTCTCGTTAGTTTGTCCTTCAGTGTGTGTGTGTGTGTGTGTGTGTGTGTGTGTGTGTGTGTGTGTGTGTGTGTGTGTGTTTGTGTGTACGCTTCTTACATGCAGCAGGCAACTCGTCCTTTTGCGTTTCTTGTCAGTTCGTGCACACCGCTGTAAATCATATTCGTGTCTCGATGCAGTGCTAAATGCCTCCTCGCCGTCTTCAGGTTCTTCCTCTCGTGTGCATGACGGCACATCATCGAATCACTGCGGAACATCGTCATTTTTCGTAAAGCGCAGCAAGACCAACAAGTTAGAAACTTACATAAATAGAAACTTCTGAGGTCAACGTATTGGTCGGGAGTTTAGAGAAACCGCTGTTACTCTCTCCGTAAGAAAGCACCGTTGTAGTACCTCCTGAAAGTGTGTGATTAGAAGTCAGGTTCAACAGTCATACTCACAGGGTATCGGTTTCGTAAATTTTAGATCGTGAGCTCAATCACACTTACAGAAATTCACCTGTATACCTGCATGCAGCATATCGCTATAAGTTGCGTGGCAAATGGTAGTTTTGATATTCCCTACATTGAAGCTCTCTTTCTGTTCTATTAACGAATTTATTTTATCGTCATCTTTATGGGAACGACATGTAAGAGGACTAAAAATAGCCTGTCAGTCCAAAATGTTTCAAGACTGGATAAATAAAAAGATAATGGTTTTAATGCATCAGATATTCTACATAGTATCCCTCCACGTAAGTACAACGCACATAACGTACATACAACCGTGTGAAACTGCCAAACAAGTTTTTCTTTCGGATGTTCTTCAACACTCGCGTCACAGTGATTTGATTGGCGGCTATGTCGTCAAAGCGTTGACTTTTCATGTGAATTTCTGCACTTCGTTATTTTGTGGTACGTTCGTATTGATAACAGCAAGTATCGTCACATCTGTGATCAATTTTTTGCAGAACTGAATTGCCCACGTTTTGCATTTCATCAGGTGACGGCAGGCGCCCCGCGTAGTATTTTCCGGCGGGGTCAAGGTATGCGGGACAGACTGTACACAACTTTTCTCTTCTACAAACATTGTAGAGAACGCCCTGAAGACATGTCTTAGAGATGTCGGTCCATTGCTATTTGTGACGGAACAACACTGACACACCACGGTTGCACGTCCACTGCTTAACACTGCCTGCTCACAACTGAATGGTCGAACGCATGTTTGTTGTTTACAGTTGTTAGTTAAAGCTGCGAGCGCAGTTACAGAGCTGACGTCGCTTATACCCCAGGAATAAAGTAATCTCGAAACTTTTTGGACGGGCAGTGTATGAGCGGATTTCAGCCTGAAAACCATTTACGTAAATTTTCTAGCAGAGTGACCTCACGGCTGGGCCCTTTGAGATTTCCTTCATACTTTTAGGATTTCAAGGTCAGTTCCCGGACATGAATTTCCTGAGGCAGTACGACGTATTTCTTGAAGAAAAATAAAAAAAACTTAGAGGATTTCCGAACACTGTCAAGTGTAAAACATTTCTAACATTTTAACAAAGCAGTAGTCTGTGTAGTGCTCCAGTTTTGAAATAGCATTGATTCGAATCTCACTGGCAACAACCTTTTTCTCCTTACTTTTATTTGATTTCGTAACTTATCATGAAACTGAAATGTTAATTAACAGATATTGAATGATAATTTTTGATAAAAAAACCTTTTACTTTCAATTTCCAATTGCTAATCTATGAAAATGCAAGTATTCACAATAAATTAATATGCTAGGCAGGAGAGGCACACTACAGCAGTTGCTTAAGAGTAATCAAGTAAATGTACCAAGACTCCTAAACTGCCATTACCAGGGAATAAAATGTTGAAGTGACACAAATTTAGGCTTGCGACCAGGAAGCAATTCTTCTCCGATATTTTTTTAATATCTGTGTTCATGATACGTTGAGATAATTGCTAGTTTTAAAGAGAGTTTTGCGCCCAAAACCTTAACCAACTAAATTATCTTCTCACAATACTCTTTGGTGATGACAATATTCTTACAGTAGCATACATTTCTGAAAACCATTAGATGTAACTGCCGAAACCCGAAAAACAAAAACCATGGTTTTTAATTGTTTGGATTCGAACACAAGCAAAATTATCAGAAAATACAGACAATAGATTCAGCTTCTTGGGAAACATCACCTCCTTCACAAATGGAAACGACATACTCGCTGTTGCAGAGAATGCAGTATGGAATTTGCGGAGAAACAAAGACTACGGGCTTGTGTGTGTGTGTGTGTGTGTGTGTGTGTGTGTGTGTGTGTGTGCGCGCGCGCGCTTGCGTGTGTGACTGGATTCGTAATTTCCTGTCAGAAAGGTCACAGTACGTAGTAATTGACGGAAAGTTATCTAATAAAACAACCTGATATCTGGCGTACCCCCAAGCAAGTGTTACAGGAACTCTGCTGTTCCTAATTTGTGTAAACGATTTGGGAGACAATCTGAGTAGCCTTTTGGACTTGCTTGCAGATGATGCTGTCATCTACAATCTAGTAAACTCATCAAAAGATCACAACTGATTGCAAAATTATGTAGACTGGATATCTTTATGGTGCGAAAAGTTCCAATTTATTTTTAATAATGAGAAGTGTGAAGTTATCAAATGGCTCTGAGCACTATGCGACGTAACTTCTGAGGTCATCAGTCGCCTAGGACTTAGAACTAATTAAACCTAACTAACCTAAGGACATCACACACATCCATGGCCGAGGCAGGATTCGAACCTGCGACCGTAGCGGTCTCTCAGTTCCACACTGTAGCGCCTAGAACCACACGGCCACTCCGGCCGGCTGTGAAGTTATCCACACGGGTACTAAAAAAAAATCTGTTAAATTTCGGTTACACGATAAATCATATGAATCCTAAGTCTGTTAATCCAACTAAATACCCAGGAACGACAATTGCAAACAACTTAAATTGGAGCAATCACGTAATAATATTGTGGGGAAAGCGAACCAAAGACTGTGTTTTGTTGGCGGAACACTTAAAAGATGCGACAGGTGCGCTAAAGAGACAGCCTGTACCTCCTCTTCTGTAGAAATGCTTTATGAATTCGATCCATACTAGACAGAATTAGCAGAGGACATTGAAAACTTCTAAAGGAGGTCAGCTCGTTTTGTATCGCGAAACAGGGGAGAGTGTCTCACGGATATGATAAGCGAGTTGAAATGGCATTCATCAAAACAAAGGTGTTTTTCATTTTGGCGAAATCTTTTGAGCGATTTTCAATCAGCAACTTTCTCTTCCGAATGCGAAAGTATTTTGTTGACGCCCACGTACATAGGAAAGAATGAACATCGTAACAAAATAAGAGAAGGCAGAGCTCGCACGCAAAAAGTGTTCGTTTTTCTCGCGCGCTGTTCGAGAGTGGAACGGTAGAGAAATAGTTTCAAGGTGGTTCGATGCCAGACACTTGAGTATGAATTGGAGAGTAGTCATGTAGATGTAATATATATGAAGATTAAGAAAAGCATCTTCTAAATAGTAAAATTTGTTTCGCGTCATATTGGCACCTGAAGTTGCTTCGACGCAATTTATTTGCAAACAGCTTCAATCCGCGTAAGATCGTACTCATGAGCCTCAAAAAATTTCAACATTGCGGTGTTTTTGGATTACAGTAGTGACGTCAAAATCTGTACAAATACTTAGGTTTTACCAAATTTAACATAAGCCAACAAATACATCAAACACAAATTTTTGCTCACACTTAGACGTTGTGTTTGAAATGGACAAGACATGAAATGTCGAATTTGAGACAGCTACTAATCTCATGGGGTTTAAAGTAATTGCAAATAAAACATTTTGTCGAACTGATGCCAAATACACACACAAAAAAAAATTGCATCACCTCGGCTCCGAGAGTTCCGGAACCTGTACAGAAAATTGGAATAGAGATTAAGATAATCATTTCCGTTCTTTTTATTGCTTATGAAAACCATACATTGCATGTTGCACGACCATACAGCGAAACCTTCAGAGGTGGTATCCCAGATTGCTGTACACACTGGTACCTCTAATACCCCGTAGCACGTCCTCTTGCATTGATGCATGCCTGCATTCGTCGTGGCATACTATCCTCAAGTTCATCAAGCCACTGTTAGTCCACATTTTCCACTCCTCAACGGCGGTACGGCGTAGGTCCCTCAGAGTGGTTGGTGGTTCACTTCGTCTATAAACAGCCCTTTCAAATCTATCCCAGGCATGTTCTATAGGGTTCATTTTTGGAGAACATACTGGCCACTCTAGTCAAGCGACGTCGTTATGCTTAAGGAAGTCATTCACAAGATGTGCGCGAATTGTCGTCCAAGAAGACGAATGTCTCGCCAATATGCTGCCGATAAAGTTGCACTGTCGGTCGGAGGATGGCATTCACGTATCGTACAGCCGTTACGGCGCCCTCCATGACCATCAGCGGCGTGCGTCGGCCCCACGTAATGCCACCCCAAAACAGCAGAGTACTTCCACATTGCTGCACTCGCTAGACAGTCTGTCTCAGGCGTTCAGTCTGATCGGGTTGCCTCCAAACACGTCTCCGACGATTGTCTGGTTGAAGGCATATGCGACACTCATCGGTGAAGAGAACGTGATGGCAATCCTGAGTGGCCCATTCGGCACGTTGTTGGGCCCATCTGTACCGCACTGCATGGTGTCGTGGTGGCTAAGATGGACGTCGTCATGGACGACGGGAGTGAAGTTGCGCATCATGCAGCCTATTGCGCACAGTTTGAGTCGTAACACGACGTCCTGTGGCTGCACGAAAAGCAATTATTCAACATGGTAGCGTTGCTGTCAGGGTTCCTCCGAGCCATAATCCTTAGGTAGCGATCATCCACTGCAGTAGTAGCACTTGAGCGGCCTGAGCGAGGCATGTAATCGAAAGTTCCTGTCTCTCTGTATCTCCTCCATGTCCGAACAACATCGCTTTGGTTCACTCCGAGACGCCTGGACACTTCCCTTATTGAGAGCCCTTCCTGGCACAAAGTAACAAAGCAGACGCGATCGAACTGCGGTACTGACCGTCTAGGCATGGTTGAACTACAAACAATACGAGCCGTGTACCTCCTTTCTGGTGGAATGACTGGAACTGATCGGCTGTCGGACCCCCTCCGTCTAATAGGCGCTGCTCATGTATGGTTGTTTACATCTTTGGGTGGGTTTAGAGACGTCTGTGGACAGTCAACGTCTATTTTCAGGAGTTCTGGAACCGGGGTGATGCAAAACTTTTTTTGGTGTCGGTAAATACGAAAAAATGTAGGGTAGCATCTACAACGAATAGTAAAAGGTGAATCATATTACCGATTAGCATTAGCAGTATAGCGCTGCGTAAAAATTCGTGCAGGGAAGAAAAGCTCGCGCTCTCTGCTTCCTTTCTCTTGTGCATTTATTTACAGTAAAGAACGTTTCACTTTTACACGTGAAGAAATTACGCAGCTTATTTAGTCGTCAGACAAATCGTGTAATCAACCCATAGCTGGCAGGATTTAAGTATGAGTGCAGCATAGCCTGGAACTGAACTATGTGGTTTATTTGTGGCGAATGGAGGCAGTGTTTTCCTGCGGAGATGTTGTTCTTGTTGGAGAATGCGCAGGCGCGGCGTCAGCCGTTGCGTGTTGAGAAAACAAGGGTGTCGGATGACTGGAGGGTGAGTAGGCGGGGCATGCCTCTTATAACAGCTCCGACGCCTTCCACCCGTTTCGATACGGCTGCCAGAAGGGGAGCGAAGGGCGAGAAAATGAAGCCCTTGTTTGGTCCGCCAACAGCTCCGACTGTTCTCATAGCATTCCTGCCCTCTTTTCTTTTTGCTGCTCGCGTGAATTCCTCGTCGAGTCTCACATCAGAACTTCCAACCTATGAAATTCCGTCGTTCTCATTTGGTACGTAAGGTGGCTGACATCCGAATGCCCCAGAAATCTGGATGTTTCACTATTCGACCAGGCGGCTAAATGGAGACCTACAATAACGCCCCTTTCAAACACTGTCAGGCACTGTCTCACACGAGTACGCGGCATTTTCGTATCCTTTACAATGATCACTCAGCATGCGATACTGTTCACGCCTGTTATATCCCATTCCAGGCTCAGTAACAACCTCGAAAACGAACAACACTAATGCACTCTGGTGGCCGTTTTAGTTGTTAGAGAGCACTGCAACTGTGTTCATTTACGTACACGCCGCTTGTGTGTACGTGCTCGAAGTTACATTGACGTTTGGCCATGTCTTCTGGAGCCTCAATTTTTTTCTCGATTTCTAGTTGTATGAAGTAAGGATGCAATAATATAAATTTGTCAACGGACCGTTTCGCCAAGTGTGTTCATGCAAAATTTAATTTTTGGATGTATGTTATCGTCACCTGGTACGCTTTTTTACGGTTTCCTGGAAACAGCTTTCACCACTGTTTCGTTTTTATATCTTGAAAAAGACATAGTTTTTAGCGTTGTGACATGGCAGGGTTGAAACTGACTAGAAGGGTTGTTCTCAACCTGCGGATGTTCAAAAGTTACCGGCCGGGGTGGCCAAGCGGTTCTAGGCGCTACAGTCTGGAACCGCGCGACCGCTACGGTCGCAGGTTCGAATCCTGCCTCGGGCATGGATGTATGTGAAGTCCTTAGGTTAGTTAGGTTTAAGTAGTTCTAAGTCCTAGGGGACTGATGACCCCAGAAGTTAAGTCTCATAGTACTCAGAGCCATTTGAACAATTTTTGTTCAAAAGTTCTAAAAACAGGACTGCTTTGCTTCATGTTATTACCGGCTTTTCAGTGAGCATAGACGATTGAAGGTACATGTTCATAGCGCACAGGTAATGCATTAGTGCGGTGTCTATTTGACGATCTCTGTAAAGTTCGATGTAATGTTCCTTCGGACAGCCATGCATGCATAGTTTATTGTAGACAGATGAAAATTTGTGACGGGCCGGGACTCGAGCCCGGATTTCCCTCTACGCGAGCTGTCCCCTTACTCGCTTCGGCAATCCGAACAACGCTTCATATTTCCCACTATGTGTTACCCATAGCAGTTCACTTGCTTATTTTCCTTTCTGGTATAAAACGAAAGGCGTGGGATTGGCGAATTAATAACTGAAAACATTTTTAATGCAGTTGAGCAGCATTTGACGAAAACAGGAATGTTGGAGATACGATCAGGCAAACAAACACACAAAAGAAATCTATGAGGATGGGTGATCGCGCCCATATGCCGGAATAGCGTACCAATTAGTAAAACACTTTTAAAAAAGTGTCAATTTTAGTTGCTGGTAAGATACTACGTAGACGTAATAGGTAACAAAAAACTTCGCTGAACGTTTATAGTTTTTCATTTTGTTATCTCACCTTGACTGCATTTAAATCATTGACAAGAGGCGACCATAACCTCCAATCCATTTTAAGAATTAGCTGCTTTCGAGTTGCAGTTCTAAGTGACATCTATCTCGAACAGATGACGTCAACACTGCCTCTAAACGCTTTAGACGCAAGTCACCACGTATAGAGTGTCTTGTCCTTTCTTATTCTGTAACGTACTAGCATGGGGGACATGTTATGTTCGAGCAGTAGGTGTGGCGCGTATGACCATACGATGGCTTTGGAATCAGTAAACAGCCGAATTCCTGGAGGGATGTGACGAGAAGATAAAACGCACTGAAATCCGATCTGCTGCATGAAGACTGTAGCTTTCTTGTACGTACACAACTGAGGTAGCGCACGAAGGATTAATGTTTCTGGGACTCAGAATAGTGCGAGTCAGTGCTGCAGTTTTCAAATATTGTAAAAGTTCAATAGTCACTGTTTGGTTCAAATGGCTCTGAGCACTATGGGACTTTACATCTGAGGTCATCAGTCCCCTAGAACTTAGAACTACTTAAACCTAACTAACCTAAGGACATCACACACATCCATGCCCGAGGCAGGACTCGAACCTGCGACCGTAGCGGTCGCGCGGTTCCAGACTGAAGCGCCTAGAACCGCTCGTCCACTCCGGTCGGCTCACTGTTTGGTTTATTGACCAAAAATACTTACGTTTTTCAACTCAGTGGTATCTTAGATCTGTGCACTCTGTCTTTTTTTTTCTGTTCATTCCATCCCTCAAGTGTGTTGTGGAAATTTTGCAAAATATGCGGCTGCGAAAGCTTCGTAAATATCAATGTTAATGAAAACCAGTACAGCTGTATTTCAAGTACACACACCATTTGCGTTCTAAATCTGCGGTTCCCAACATTTCTGACGCCATTACGCAGGAGTGCAATCAGATACTATCTACAACTTCCTCCCCTTATCACCAGCATTAGCGCCTAACTAAACTTTAAAACCAAAAGGGAGATTCTGACTTTTTGAATAACGTAAGATAAATGATACGTATTTGTTGTGGGTATTTTATTAAACCAGGCATTGGTTAGTGAGTGAGCGTGTTCGTACTGCTTATTTCTAACGAAGCAATTATAAGCGCATCGCGAGTGCTACCTACAGCTCCTTGCCAGAAAAGAAATCCAACTATCCACTATTTACGGTAGAGACTTGTTACAAAATATGCTTCCTCTGCCACACTGCTCTCCCTTTAAACGCTTGCTTCTCTGACTCACTAAATCTCCATTTGAAATCAACCAAGCTAAAATGTGTGCACTATATTTACTGTTTGCAAGTCATATGATTGCTGAAATCGTCACTTCTGGAATGGTGAAAATTGAAAGATTTCGGGCTGCCAATGCTTTTTAGTGATCACTGCCACTATTAATAATAATAATGGTGGTGGTGTTTGTGGTGGTGGTGGTGGTGGTGGTGGTGGTGGTGGTGGTGGTGGTGGTGGTGGTGGTGGTGATGATGATGTGTAGGCCCTACAGTAGCATACTAGCCATTACGCAGGTACCGTTATATTATGCTGTCGGTTAGTTTCGTTGTGGCCGAGCGGTTCTAGCCCCTTCAGTCTGGAACCGCGCGATCGCTACGGTCGCAGGTTCGAATCCTGCCTCGGACATGGATATGTGTGATGTCCTTACGTTAGTTAGGTTTAAATAGTTCTCCGTTGTAGGGGACTGATGACCTCAGATGTTAAGTCCCATAGTGCTCAGAGCCAATTGAACAATTTGTGTCGGTTAGTTTATTGTTGTGGAGCCAGTAATGAAGCAATATGTGGCCTATTGCTGGAACTACCTGCAACTCATTTTCGTGAAATATTTTAGCATATGTGATATATGCCTCAATTTTACTTTCATGGTGATTAGGATGTTCATACATGCGTTTCGCAAGCTTCGTACATGCGTTTCGCAAGCTTTAACCTCTACCATATTGTGTCACGGATTAATACTAGTATCTGGAAAAATGTAGTTATTGGTGATATATGTAATTAGTTTTACATGCTTGCGAAAGAGTGGTAAATTAATGATCTTTTAAAATGGTTTAGTCTCGTGACCAAAACACAATCGAACCTTTTTGTTTTTAAGCCTCGGAAAATTTAATTATATCCCGTTGGCGATAATTACCTAAAATTGGGAAGCACTGGTCTAAATGAACTTCTTTTGATGACCTGGAGTTCAACAAGATGTTCATTAAGATAAAGAGTGAGATAAAAGCCATTAAAACATACACCTAATATCGTACACAAATAATATATGATAACGCAACTCACACTGATCGTCCTCCAGCAATGGTCATGAAAAATTACACTTTTGCATTCATGCAAGAGGTGCTGATTCACGATAGTGAATAGGATAACAAAGTTAGATTCCATGGGACTGTTGTGCAAAGCGACTGTGGTACATTTCAACAAGGAAAAGGAATTCAGTAAACATTCACAAATCCAGTCTATATTTTTGTTACAGCTCTAGATTTCATCAATTGAATAGCTATCTTTAGTGTCTTTAACAGTCATGTAGACTCGTCAATTTTGTGACAATACATTATAGTACACGATTTTAAAGACCAGATTGATAGAATCTGGCCATATACGTCTTTGAAGTGGTGTAGTAAGTAACATATGTTGTCATAAGCTTGCCTAGCCTACACGACCCCGTTAGCTGGACTAAAGATAGCTATTCAATAGCTGAAATACCGATCTGCACTAAAAATATAGGATTGCGACTAATCTCCTTTTTGGTAAATAGTGTAAAAGCAATTTTGTATTTTACTAGCCGGCCGGTGTAGGCGCTTCAGTCCGGAACCGCGCTGCTGCTACGGCCGCAGGTTCGAATCCTGCTTCGGGCATGGATGTGTGTGATGTCCTTAGGTTAGTTAGGTTTAAGTAGTTCTAAGTCTAGGGGACTGATGACCTCAGATGTTAAATCCCATAGTGCTCAGAGCCATTAGACAATTTTTTTGTATTTTACTTTTAGCTGGATCTAGTATCTACACTCCTGGAAATTGAAATAAGAACACCGTGAATTCATTGTCCCAGGAAGGGGAAACTTTATTGACACATTCCTGGGGTCAGATACATCACATGATCACACTGACAGAACCACAGGCACATAGACACAGGCAACAGAGCATGCACAATGTCGGCACTAGTACAGTGTATATCCACCTTTCGCAGCAATGCAGGCTGCTATTCTCCCATGGAGACGATCGTAGAGATGCTGGATGTAGTCCTGTGGAACGGCTTGCCATGCCATTTCCACCTGGCGCCTCAGTTGGACCAGCGTTCGTGCTGGATGTGCAGACCGCGTGAGACGACGCTTCATCCAGTCCCAAACATGCTCAATGGGGGACAGATCCGGAGATCTTGCTGGCCAGGGTAGTTGACTTACACCTTCTAGAGCACGTTGGGTGGCACGGGATACATGCGGACGTGCATTGTCCTGTTGGAACAGCAAGTTCCCTTGCCGGTCTAGGAATGGTAGAACGATGGGTTCGATGACGGTTTGGATGTACCGTGCACTATTCAGTGTCCCCTCGACGATCACCAGTGGTGTACGGCCAGTGTAGGAGATCGCTCCCCACACCATGATGCCGGGTGTTGGCCCTGTGTGCCTCGGTCGTATGCAGTCCTGATTGTGGCGCTCACCTACACGGCGCCAAACACGCATACGACCATCATTGGCACCAAGGCAGAAGCGACTCTCATCGCTGAAGACGACACGTCTCCATTCGTCCCTCCATTCACGCCTGTCGCGACACCACTGGAGGCGGGCTGCACGATGTTGGGGTGTGAGCGGAAGACGGCCTAACGGTGTGCGGGACCGTAGCCCAGCTTCATGGAGACGGTTGCGAATGGTCCTCGCCGATACCCCAGGAGCAACAGTGTCCCTAATTTGCTGGGAAGTGGCGGTGCGGTCCCCTACGGCACTGCGTAGGATCCTACGGTCTTGGCGTGCATCCGTGCGTCGCTGCGGTCCGGTCCCAGGTCGACGGGCACGTGCACCTTCTGCCGACCACTGGCGACAACATCGATGTACTGTGGAGAACTCACGCCCCACGTGTTGAGCCATTCGGCGGTACGTCCACCCGGCCTCCCGCATGCCCACTATACGCCCTCGCTCAAAGTCCGTCAACTGCACATACGGTTCACGTCCACGCTGTCGCGGCATGCTACCAGTGTTAAAGACTGCGATGGAGCTCCGTATGCCACGGCAAACTGGCTGACACTGACGGCGGCGGTGCACAAATGCTGCGCAGCTAGCGCCATTCGACGGCCAACACCGCGGTTCCTGGTGTGTCCGCTGTGCCGTGCGTGTGATCATTGCTTGTACAGCCCTCTCGCAGTGTCCGGAGCAAGTATGGTGGGTCTGACACACCGGTGTCAATGTGTTCTTTTTTCCATTTCCAGGAGTGTATATTGCCGGCCGCGGTGGTCTCGCGGTTCTAGGCGCGCAGTCCGGAACCGAACGAATGCTACGGTCGCAAGTTCGAATCCTGCCTCGGGCATGGATGTGTGTGATGTCCTTAGGTTAGTTAGGTTTAAGTAGTTCTAAGTTCTAGGGGACTAATGACCACAGCAGTTGAGTCCCATAGTGCTCAGAGCCATTTGAACCTAGTATCTATATTCATTTCTTAGGTTTCACTCTGAGGTATTTAGATAATTACCTTTGTCTGACTCAATTGTGATATCCTAAAAATCGATGTACCACACGAGGTAGATGGCCGAGTAGGATGGTTACACGTTTACTTCTTTCGTAACATTCCAATATAGCACAGCCGTCACGTTCCCTGCATGTAATCAGTTTCAGAATGTGCTTTTTACTATTGGTATGGCGATTTGAGACATTTGAATCATGACATCGACACATTCATGCCACTTTGTGAGAATTAGTTACGAAGAGTATTACTTTCGATGTGAGTTACATATACACAAGATGTGTACTCGCGTTATTTGCATATTTTAGTGGCTTGTAGCATAATCTTTATCTCCTTGAACTGCAGGTCACCTGAAGTAGTTCATGTAGAGCGAAACCAGCCCTGGCCTAAAATACAGCTGCGGTGGTTTTTATTAATTTATTTATTCAGCTGCGGAGCTCAAGACGAATAAGCTTAATTCTTCACTCGCCTCCCAAGTGTTTTACAGCCACAAAGTCCTTTAGCTGTGTGAATAGATGGAAGTGAGAGGGTATCAACGGTAGAAATAGTAAGACTCTTTGTTTAAAACTGTCCAAACATCTGTTTTACGTTTGATTTTCTATTGGAAAACACTGAGCAGATAGGACATCCAAAGCATTCTCACTGTTATCACCTCGAGTAAAATCCAGGAATGATTAACTTTACAGAGGAAGGTGAAATAGAAGGGGAGAAAATACTACGACAGATAAAGACTAGAATATGCGTAACAGATTGTAGATGATATTGAGCACGTCGGGATGGGAAGGTTAGAATAAGATAGTAAACGACTGAAAACTAGATCGAAACCAGTCAAAAACGTATAACATGAAAACAAAACAGAAAATGCAGTGCAATGTTCCTTTCAATAACACTGAGTTTGAGCTACCTGGAGGGAACTTAGAACATTATTGAAAGGTACCTGAAAGCTTTTATCATAAAAGTTACACAAGATTGTATGTGCGAGCATGTAAAAGATACACCCTTGTGAATTCGGATGCTTCTTCTGAAAAGAAAAACATCCAAGTGCTATGCGTAAGTTAAAATTCATCCCAACTTTCTATCTTCATTTCTGTATGGTCGAAGTCTTCTGAAATCGGATGAATCTTTCTGAATCACGCAGAATTTTGGCTACTGGTTACATCGCTTCGGGATTCCATTATTAAAGGGTCCGTGGGGATAGGCATGCCGGCAAACTGTATTTACCGGGGCAGCGGCTGTGAGTAATTGGATAATGCATGGAATCCCATTATTTCCGCAGTCCGCTCTCGGCGAAGATGAGAGAATACGCTGAGGGCAACGGCGAACGGTAACCCACGGGATAACTGAAGTTCGCACTTGCAACATCGTGGGGTGCGCGAAATGCAACGTGGCACTCCAATCTCACTCTTCAACGGCTCGCAGGAAGATTTCTGGCAGGTGCCCGATGAAATATCGTGTTTGGTAGTAGAGACGGCCAACTGCAATTCCTAAACACCATCGCGATAGATGTCAAAGCAATTGATTTTGAAACTGTTTGCATTTGCCGCAGTACATTGAAAATTTACAAGCACCGTCAGTTGAAAATACTTCCGATCGTCCTGTACTACCTTGAAATGATCGTACGTAGTGGCTATTTTGAGACTTACTTCCAGTGAATCACCTTCGAAAGACGTACATCATGATTGGATGCAACCATCCATTTCTCAGTTGTCCAACCTGAAGTTGTCTTGTAACATTGTGCAAGGCCCACAATATTTCATCGAGAGAACGGTTCGACATCTTCAGGTGGTGATCGTTGGTGTGTTCGTCTCTGAAAGATACGCGCAGTGGCGATAGTTAATCGGGCCCAGGAGCAGGAATTATCGTTACGCACGCGCAGGAGCTGCACTCGCAGATGTGTAAAGTAGCGAACATAGTGCTGGGAGCCGAAGAGAGGGCTTGCCTTGGAGCAAGGTTTTAAGGGATGGGAAAGACACACTGCGGTTCAGTATTCAGTAGTTGCGTTAGGAAGTTACTATGAAAGCAAAGAGAGCTTCATAACAAGGTGAACGGGAATTCAAAGCGTAGCTGCCAAACAAAAGCTGAACGTAGCGAAAATGAGCGCCAGGAGAGCGATGCGAGAAGCGCTCAATGAATTTGGAAGTAAAATATGCCGACGACCTAACTATCTTCAAGCCTTAAGAAATTTTGGTCTAATGTAAAGTCAGATAACGGTTGGAAATAATCTATTCGGTCGCTCGGTGACCGTACTGGCGCCGAAACAGGGGATGGCAGAGAGAAGGCCGTTGTACTGAACTCGGTGTTTCGAAACTGTCTCACCGCGAAAGATTGTAATTCGTCCCCTCTCTTCAATCATTTCACAAACGCCGGAATGACACTATTGAAATACGTTTTCTCAGAACAGAAAAACAACTGAATCGGTTAGTAATCCACTACTGTATGATTACACTATTGTCGACAAATCACTGGAAACAATAAGAACCGTAAAATATCAAGAAGTAACAATCTAGAGCGACCTAAAGTGAAATGACCGTGTAAAACAAACTCTAGGAACAGCAGATTCTAGGCTGAGGTTTATTTTGGAAGAATCTTACGGGAACGTAATTCTCCAACAAAAGAAATGCCTTGCAAAAAAACTTGTTGGTCCGATTCCTGAATATTGCTCAACAGTCTGGGATACGGATGGCGGATATCGCTGAAACAACCGGTTTTTGTTTACACAATTCTTTTTCACCTCCAGATTAAATTGACTGTTAAAACGATTCAAAATAACTGTTTTTTCAATAACCATTTTTGTTTTTTAATTATTATTATTATTATTATTATTGCCGGTTATAAATGTAGACGTCGAAGAAAGGCTGAAAAATTCTGACACTCCCTCAGACTTTTGCGGTATTCGTATCAAGATAAGTGGAATCAAGTTATCAGGTAAAATAGTCAAGTAAAATAAAATTTAGTCCGTCCACCGTTCGCTGCCTTTTTCGAAGAGTAATGCGGGACTGAATAGTACAAAAAATCAGTGGTATTCCCCTAATGATTTTAATGTTTTGAAACTCTGCTCCTAAGTCATGTTGTAATCCAGGATAATATAACTATTTTGGACATTACGAATAGTTGGTGCTGAAGGGTGAAAGCTGAGATTGGAGAACTCAAGTTTTCGTGTTCAGTTGTCCGTTTCCACGGGCTACAAGCAGATACAGGCACATTCTGTAGACATAGCAGACCAGCTACTTTCTGTCTTTATAATAAACTATGAATGAATTTTTAAGTTTTTAATTAATATTTTTACCATAATTTCCTTCCTCTTTTATTATTTCTTAGAAATGACAAACAATTATAAGCTTTTGTGTAAAATTTGTAGCGTTCTTTTTCTTCAGTTATTTCCGGTGAAAATATAGTTTTGTAGTCAAATTTACTTTTCAACTGAAATTTGAATACAGTTATTTTTTTGCTAAAAAACTAAAAGTTCTCTTTCAAAAAATTCAGATGAACATTTTAGATAACGTGCAAAATTCTTCACCACGAACAATTACATGACAGTAATTAAAATTTCGTTAATTAATTAATCCATTGACCACTATTTATTGTTCAGTCTGTTCTTAAATATTTGATTATAATGTGTTGTTCTGTAACTCGACTCCTTTCGTCAGAAACAGTATCATTCAAATCGAACCATTGTTTCAGAGGCCACAGAACTTCCTACCAAAGGTAAAAAATTTTACGCTACAAATGAAGAGAAGCTTGGCATACACCGTTTACTCTGACCCTAAAGAGCGAAAGATCACTACTGTTTCTGGACAGTAAAAATGCTGAAACTAAAGCTCTGTTTCCTGCCGAGACAAACTTTCACGATGTTGTGTAGACACCTTTCCAGTCCTCCCAGGAAAGGAAAAAGGCCCTGGCTGTACCAGGAATCGAACACAGGTTCTCCGTATGGCAGTGAGACGGGCTGACCACCTCAGCTACGGAGGCGGACCAGTACCCGACTAATGTAGCTCGAAAAGCTTAGTTAGTTACTTTCATGTTTCACAGATCATTCTTCATGGTAAATCGTAAAGATGTGCAACGAGTCATTCT
This sequence comes from Schistocerca nitens, assembly GCF_023898315.1. NCBI lineage: Eukaryota > Metazoa > Arthropoda > Insecta > Orthoptera > Acrididae > Schistocerca > Schistocerca nitens. The sequence continues at coordinate 259,766,481 of NC_064622.1, forward strand.
ACATTCACGTCGCACATATATCTTTAAATACAGGGTACCGTTTCCATGCTACAGCCGTTTGAAAACATGTCTGCAAGGTAGGTATGCAACTGGATAGTCACTGTGTGTGTGTGTGTGTGTGTGTGTGTGTGTGTGTGTGTGTGTGTGTGGGTTGGGGGGGGGGGTGATTACATCGTATCGGCTAATGTCACTGGACCTCTGTCCAACCCGTCTCACCTGGTTCGAGCCTCATTCAAGTGTCTGTCAGTGTCAGAGCAACATGGTTAAGTACGCGTTAGCAGAATGATTCTCCTGTATGGCGAAGCTCGCGGTTCTAGAAGAGCCGTTCGTCACCTTTATCAAGATCGTTCTTCACAACGTCCGACTCCACCGCACACCCTTTTCGCCACAATTACTCAACAGCTTCGAGAAAGAGTACCTTCACGTCACCAGCCGTCGCTCTGGTAAGCCAAGAAGATACCGCGCACACCAATTGGAAGGTGCCGTACTGCACCACGCGGAAGACAACCAGTCAACGAGTACACCAGCAATTTCTATGGCTACTGTGTGGAATCATAAAACAAGTTCAAATGTTCAAATGTGTGTGAAATCGTATGGGGCTTAACTGCTAAGGTCATCAGTCCATAAGCTTACACACTACTTAACCTAAATTATCCTAAGGACAAACACACACACGCATGCCCGAGGGAGGACTCGAACCTCCGCCGGGACCAGCCGTACACACAAAACAAGTGATGTGCTGCATCACACCTAATTAATTACTTGAAGTAGTCGCGTTTCCAACATGTTTTAAAATTGTTGTGGCACGGAAGCGGTACGTTTCCGGACATGCGTTCCAGTTCAAAATATTATCTACTCACTCCCCTGTACAGGCCCTAGGAGTTCGTAACGGGAACTGTCGAATACCCTGTATAGCTACATGCTTAACATTTATAACGTTTATATATACAGGGTGGTCCATTGATAGTGACCGGGCCAAATATCTAACGAAATAAGCGTCAAACGAAAAACTACAAAGAACGAAACTTGTCTAGCTTGATGGGAGAAACCAGATGGCGATATGGTTGGCCCGCTAGATGGCGCTGCCATAGGTCAACCGGATATCAACTGCTTTTTTTAAAAAAAGGAACCCCCATTTTTTATTACACATTCGTGTAGCACGTAAAGAAATATGAATGTTTTAGTTGGACCACTTTTTTCGCTTTGTGATTGATGGCGCTGTAATAGTCACAAACGTATACGTATGTGGTATCACATAACATTCCGCCAGTGCGGACGGTATTTACTTCGTGATACATTACCCGTGTTAAAATGGACCGTTTACCAATTGCGGAAAAGGTCGATATCGTGTTGATGTGTGGTTATTGTGATCAAAATGCCCTACGGGCGTGTGCTATGTATGCTGCTCGGTATCCTGGACGACAACATCTAAGTGTCCGGACCGTTCGCCGGATAGTTACGTTATTTAAGGAAACAGGAAGTGTTCAGCCACGTGTGAAACGTCAATCACGACCTGTAACAAATGATGATGCCCAAGTAGGTGTTTTAGCTGCTGTCGCGGCTAATCCGCACATCAGTAGCAGACAAATTGCGTGAGAATCGGGAATCCCAAAACCGTCGGTGTTGAGAATGCTATATCAACATATTTCTGTGCACCAGGAATTGCATGGCGACGACGTTGAACGTCGTGTACAGTTCTGCCACAGGGCACAAGAGAAATTACGGGACGATGACAGATTTTTGCACGCGTTCTATTTAGCGACGAAGCGTCATTCGCCAACAGCGGTAACGTAAACCGGAATAATATGCACTATTGGGAAACGGAAAATCCACGATGGCTGCGGCAACTGGAACATCAGCGACCTTGGCGGGTTAATGTATGGTGCGGCATTATGGGAGGAAGGATAATTGGCCCTCATTTTATCGATGGCAATCTAAATGGTGCAATGTACGCTGATTTCCTACGTAATGTTCTACCGATGTTACTACAAGGTGTTTCACTGCATGACAGAATGGCGATGTACTTCCAACAAGGTGGGTGCCTGGCACATAGCTCGCGTGCGGTTGAACCGGTTTTGAATAGCATATTTCATGACAGGTGGACTGGTCGTCGAAGCACCATACCATGGCCCGCAAGTTCACCGGATCTGACGTCCCGGATTTCTTTCTGGGGGAAAGGTGAAGGGTAATTGCTATCGTGAGCCACCGACAACGCCTGACAACATGCGTCAGCACATTGTCAACGCAAGTGCGAACATTACGGAAGGCGAACTACTCGCTGTTGAGAAGAATGTCGTTACACGTATTGCCAAATGGATTGACGTTGACGGATATCATTTTCAGCATTTATTGCATTAATGTGGTATTTACAGGTAATCTTAAGTCCCATAGTGCTCAGAGCCATTTACAGGTAATCACGCTGTAACAGCATGAGTTCTCAGAAATAAGTTCTCCAAGGTACATGTATCACATTGGAACAACCGAAATAAAATGTTCAAACGTACCTACGTTCTGTATTTTAATTTTGCAAAACCTGCCTGTTACCAACTGTTCGTCTAAAATTGTGAGCCATATGTTTGTGACTATTACAGCGCCATCTATTACAAAGCGAAAAAAGTGGTCCAACTGAAACATTCTTATTTCTTTACGTACTACACGAATATGTAACAAAAAATGGGGGTTCCTACTTGAAAAAAAAAAAAAACGCAGTTGATATCCGTTTGACCTACGGCAGCGCCATCTAGTGGGCCAACCATAGCGCCATCTGGTTTCCCCTTTCAAGCTAGAGAAGCTTCGTTCTTTGTAGTTTTTTCGTTTGACGCTTATTTCGTGGGATATTTGGCCCGGTCACGATTAATGGACCACCCTGTATATATAAGTGTGTGTGAGATATATATAGTAATTCCTACCCGACATCTTTTACAATAAAAGAAATTTTTCTGTGGAATAGAAGGAACTGTCAGCCAGAAACTTTCAGCTTGTTTTCAAATTACCTTTGTAAGAGGTATGCGCTGCCTGCAATAGGCAAGGCATAGGAGAGTCTCTGACCAGAGAGCACTATGTTGTTAGGTGTCGCTTGTCGCTAGTCTGCGCGTGTCTGTGCTTGTGTGCAGTTTGCTCTGGTCGGGACTCTGGAGGATGAGTATTACTGTATAAGGTAAAGAAGCAGCCTTGCGCATATCTAGTAATGTATGTGAACTGTCATCCAATTTTTTTAAAAAAAAATGCCCTAATAATATTTTTTTTAAAAAAGCATTCATTTCAATTTAAAGAATTTATCCAATGCATGATCATTCCTTTCACGAATCACAAATGTATAGGCCAGCATTGCACGGAGCTGTGCCGAAAATTTTTTAGGTAAGAGCAGACATATTCGCCGTTTTTATTGAGGTAAGAATTTTTGCTTTTTTTATTCAGAATACAGGGCCGTGGCGCAGCGCTGCTGTCGTCCTAAAATTTACCAGGTTACTGAATTTTTTTTATTTCGGGGTTTATGAATTTTTCTGTTTCGAACTTAACATTAAATGAGAAAAGAATTTTGTGGGTACGTCAGATGTGAATGCATTTTTGCACGGAGATAATAAATGGGAACCAATTTTGTTCAGAGGTTACATTAAATTAGAATCGCGTTCATTTATTCATATTTAAAATTTCACTTTTTATTATTACGTGTGGGGAGGTTACACTTGGCGACATCCGGCCAGGATCGTATTTCTTTGTGAATCTCTGAGAAGTAGTCATATATGTGCTCTTATTTATTTAAACGTAGTTTGCATCTGGCGCAACGTATTTACTAATTTGTCACTCTTGCTTTCACAGATCATCGGCAATTTATTGCTCTTTGTTGTAATTGTTTGTTCTATTTCGCTTTGTTTTTGTTTCATTTGTGCTTAATTTTGATTTGTGAAAAATGCCGCGAAAAACTGTTAACAGTACATCGCGATGTGTAATGAGTGAAATAGCCGACTCTAATAATTTGACCGATAATACTTGCGTCACTCTGTGTAATAGCGATAGTCTTCCATTGACAGACAATCAGTGCGTACCGATCACTAACATTGATTTTGATCCTAATGATGAGGGAACAAATGCAATTATGTCCAGAGTAAATGTAACAATTGATGACGCGGCACGTTCTGTTACAATGAACGCTGCCCAGTTTGACACACCCGGTTTGCAAAATTTATGTAACGGACAGACAAATTTTTCTAACGAAAATGAACAGTGTACTCAAAGTACGACAGATTTATTTGATTCCGAGGTAGTGACTAACAGTGCACATCCGATTGGCAAACCTTTTCGAGAATCACAGAATGACCTAATGGTTACACAAAGCGTGACAATTGCAGATACACCATCACACAGCACACGGAATAGAGCCGCTAATTTTGGCTGGGATCAAGTTATGGCATTATTGCTACAAATTAATGAATCGTACAAACAACGTAATAAAATTCTCGAACAGTGGATTGAAAAACTAGACAACAATTCCAAACAGTTGAATGAAAGTTTCAAACAGTCAAATGAAAAACACGACAACCTTAATGAACAGAATAAACAACTTAGTGAACAGATTACAGCCGTTACCGTGCAACGCCATGATACTAAAGAACAATTATGTGAGGAAATTAAGGCTTGTGCTAGTAACAGTAGTGAAGAAACTAGATCTGTTGCGCAAGAACTAAGTAATACAGATGCAGCGACAACAGAATCACTTAGAGATGAAAGTAGTGCAGTCGCTGAACAATGTTCTGAAAATGCGAGACAGTTACGCGACGAGTTTAATTTAAAGTCCCCAGAACGTTCACACACTCTGGATACGGAAGTCGATAAGAAATGTGAACAACCGAACAGTCAAATTGACGAACGTTTTAAAGTGACAGAAATGAAAAATGTTTCGGTCACTAACACTTCACAGCATACGGCACATTCCGAACATTTGTCACACACACACACACACACACACACACACAGCCAGTATAACTTAAGTAATTTACAGAGACCATGCGACTTAGAATCCGAAGAGACACAGACAAACAGATTCTCATTCAATCCTGAACCTATTCACACATTCAGAGACGATAACGTTGATTATAAGCAATTTTTATCCGTAAAAAAATCTAAGGTATTTATAAATGACAGAACACAAATACATCGTTTGGACTGGATACGACAATTTACTTTTGTATTTTCATCAGCTTGGCCTGTAATGCAGAAACTAGAATTGGCATGGAAACAACAATTTGCTTTTGAATTTTCACCGGCATTGCCTGTAACGCAGAAACTAAAATTTATTTGCAGCGCGTAATAAACCTCAGGGGATTCATTACGCTTCTATGAATATGTGCCGTAGCACGCACAGGGCCCCGAGCCGTAGTAGTGCTATTTCATCTTTAGTTTTCTGCACTGCTGCCTTCTCTTCTACTATCCTTTATATCTATTAAAACAGCTCTTCAACTATCGATCTATCTAGGATTAAGAATGAGTAAAGAAAACCTGATACGACAAGTTTTACGGAAAGTGACAATTTTTTATTAGACACTCCCGAAATGGCAAGAACTACAAGCATAATTTTAATAACAAACAAAATTTTAATTATCAGTATCGTCAAAATTATCAGCAACAGGTACCACATTTCAGTAACAATAGAGGCTTTTCTCCGCAACAGCAACAAAACCAACCGGTTAGCATACCTAACCAACAATGTAATGTACAAGGTCAACCAAGCTTTAATGTTTCGCCGCCTGCACGCATAGCATCAGCTCCAACAAATAGTAACGCACAGCAACAAGGAAATCAGTACGTACAGAAAACACACAATTTCAATTCCTGTCGCAATGCACCGTATAGAAATGACTAACATGACAGACGTAAAAGTAATGAGCTCAATTTTCAGCGTACGTTTAATAACAGTCGGTCTTACCAGCAGCAAAATCATCCGCAACAACATATTATCATGAATGAAGCAGACAGTAGATATCATCGCGAACGTAATACGTCAGGAAGAAATAACAGAACAGTACAAATAGTGGAAATGCCACAGCATCGTCGTGATAATAATAGCACGTCAGATAGAATTTGACTAGATACAGTACAGGTTGCATCTTCCAGCAACGCAAGCAATACTTTTGACACGCAGAATCTTGTTCACGAAAATGTTATTACTTTTGACGACATCCGACACACACTTTTGCATGAAAGACAGAATCACAACGTATGTAGACGACATTCTTATTGCAGAAACTAACTGTTCTGAACACAATCTGATTCTTGAACAACTGTTACGAACTTATCGTGCACAAGGACTCACAGTTAATCTCAGTAAATCGCACTGTGGCAAAACTTCTATAAAATTTCTTGGACATGTAAATTCAGCAGAAGGCATTGCGCCTGACCCGGAAAAACTTCAAGCTTTACGTGACATTACTGTTCCTACGACGAAGAAACAACTACGCAGCTTTTTGGGTTTAATTAACTTTTTTCGTAAATTTATTCATTACTCTGCTTTAGACACCCCTAGATTATGTCAATTGACAGGTAAAAACACTATTTGGTCCTGGGATAGCCAAGCACATTCTGAATTTGTGAACCTGAAAGAAGCTTTGTTGAATGCACCACATTTATCACATCCAGATCTTACTAGAAATTTTTCCATTGCCACCGACAGTTCTAACACCGCTTTAGGCGTACATATTTTTCAGGAAACAGAAGAAGATGGCACTACAGTAATTAAAAACATCGCCTTTGCGACTCGTATTCTGTCACCTGCTGAACCCAATTATTCTGTTACAGAACTTGAAACATTGTGTTGTATGGGCATTTACCAGATTTAGGCATTTTCTTTATGGAAGACATACGACCGTTTACACAGATCATAGAGCTATACAGTTTTTACTTTACGCTAAATTTACACACAATAGATTAAGCAGATGGAAACTTTATTTACAGGAATTTAATTTTACAATTGTTCACATTCTCGGTACACAAAATATTGTAGCAGACGCACTATCCCGTTCTCTCAGCAACAATCAGCAAGACATCGCAACCAACTTCTGCAAAGCAAATTTCAGCGTCATGTATATTCAAGAAGTTGCATTTGAGAATTTCATTTCGTAGTCATTACGAGACATAGCGCAAGAGCAGAGTAAAGATAACGTGTGGAAAGAAATTAAACACCTTTGGCAAGATAGGAATAATGTTACCATTAGAAACCATTACACTGTACGCAATAATATTCTGTTTCGCTGCTCTCACCCTGACAGCAACAATTGGTTATTATGCATTCCTGACGAGCTTGTTAAGAAATTAATCTGGTACACTCATTTAAGTTACGCACATTACGGAGCCAGAAAATGTTTTCTTATACTGAGACAGAACTGTTATTTTACCAACATGGAGAAACGTATTCGACGAGTTTTAGCGTCATGTAAAATCTGCCAGAAAGCTAAGTCAGATACGACTTCACATATTCCTCCATTACATCCCATTGTACCTGTTAAATTGAGACACATGGCCGCTGTAGACATTTTTGGTCCGATTCCCAGAACTAATAGAGGTTTTTGCTACATCTTTGTCGCTGTTGAACTCACTTCGAAATTTGTTACCTTCACTCCGTTACGCAAAGCTACTGCTAAAACTGTTTCGAAAGCATTTGTAAAACATTTTCTATTTCATGTAGGGCATGTGTTGAAAGTAATTTCTCACAATGGATAACAGTTTCGAGCTGCTATATGCACACGTATGTTACGAGCAGGAAACATTTCTCCGGTCTATATATCAAGGTATCATGCTTCTTCGAACCCTTGTGAACGATTAATGAAAGAAATTGGTAAACTGTGTAGAATATACTGCCATAAAAAACATATTGATTGGGACACACACATACTCTCATTCCAGGATGTAATTAATTCCATACCAAATGAATTTACTATGCTATCTCCGACTGTTATACTGAAAAATGTTGAACCACCTAACAAAATTAAAGAATTAGTAACCTTTCCTACATCTCGTCGACTACGACACCATGAAATAATTGATATTGCGTTGAACAACATCAAACGTGCCGCAGAGCGCCGAAGAAGACAGCAAAAACAGGTTTGTACACGCTGTGACTTTCACATTGGACAGAAGATATTAGTACGCACACATTATTTATCCAACAGAGGAAAGAGTAGATACAGTAAATTTGAGCTTCTATACTCAGGTCCATATCGAATTCGCAGCATTCCTCACCCCAATGTAGTACACGTCGAAACTCTGAGAACCAGAAAAAGTAAAGGCAATCATCATGTCTCCAATATTAAACCCTTTATTGAATGAACATACTTTATGATTTGTCACACTGTAATGCCATTTCCTGATTTTTTTTGACCACTTATGCTATTATATTTACATGAACACTTATGATTATCGTATTTTTTCTTGGCAAGTGCCCGGCAAGGTGAGATTAGCAGGTCGCTTTTCTTGTCGTTACATATCAGACCGTGCACATTTTTCATGTATGTATGATTGTTTTACTGTTTTGTTTGTATGCACTATGAAATATTTAAGATATAACAAACACCAGTTGACTTTGACATTTTGCCTTATGATATCTCAACATCTTGACTATTTTACTTTTGTTTTGCTGCTACATTGTGATACTCTGTGTACATTTTAGCACCTGCAGACTGTCTATGTTTTTGACATATTATGTTTTCTGTCATGCTATGCTGTATGCTCAATTATATCACTAGAAACCAGTTTTTATTTAATGGGTATATGATTTAAATGCAAGACATTTATCATTGTTCATCATTTTCAGAAAGCAATAACGTGTCAAAGAAATAAATTAAACAAACCACAGTGGATTACTGTGAAATGGGAATTTCACCTTCCGAATGAACGAAAGAAGATGCAATACCTCGTCACGAAGAGTAAATGGATCAGAATTAACAAGCATTAACAAGAATATACTATACACATCGTATGATAGCGGTCTTAACTAATTTTTTTCTTTCAGAATACGAGGCGATTGATGCAGGCTGTCAGACAGAACTACACATCTTAGTTTTAGTGATGAAATATGCTAGAAATAAGAAACTCTATACTATGGATAGTTGTATAATGAATGATGAAGTGTCTTTTTGCAGATGATAATGAATGTTGATGAATAGTGATGAAGAATATAGTAATATGAATAATGAAGTTTTTCTTTACATGCGATGATAATAATGGAGTTATGGTGATATGAATAATGAAGTTTTTGTTTACAGGTGTTGATAGTGATAAACTTTATATGGGCCACTAAACGCACCACTTTTAAGTTTTTCTTTGCAGATGAGGATAATGTTGAAGTTTATGTATTTATGCTATGTAGTTATCTAAGTATTTGTTGCAGTTCGTCTTGACAGTATGTCTTACGTCGCATGGTATGATGACTGAAGGTTTTGGAAAGGACAGCTAGAGAACGTATATATTTAATACACATTTCATTACCTGTTAATTCGAAGTTCACTACTTTTCAGCATAATATGCGTCTCTTCTTTCAGCTTAATAATCCATTTTGTATTTTTTTCAGGAGAAGCTATTCATGACATTAATGTGTTATAAGCAGTTGGTCATTAAACCTGTTCTAGTACTTGCATTTTTTTTTACCCATTTGTGTGTATCATTCATGAATGTGATCACATATACTTTATTTGTTTCATAACCTTGCTACAGCTGACTCATGACGAATGACGTTACCTATCTTGATTTGCAGCAATAAGTCAAAAGCAAATATTGTTATGCCCCAGCAAATAATTATCGATCCCAACGCAATGCATTGCTAGCACAAAAAAATGTATTACCAGTCCCAAATAATGCTACCAGTTTAAGAGAGTTCTGAGTAATACTGAATGATGTTTTTCTAATCACAGACCTTGAGTAATAGTTACAGTGTATTACATTTTAAATACGTCATATGTCACTTGAATGATGAGTTCTGAGTAATAGTGAATGATATTTTGTAATAATGCATGCATGCTCTACACTCATTAGCTCCTGTTTTGAATGAAGACTTCTGATGATTTGTAACTGATCAATGAGTGCCAATAATTATTTTTAAATATGTCATATGTCACTTGAATGATGAAAAATGTTTTGTAATATTCAATACTTGCTGGTTAATGAATGCCACTGTTTCTTATATTTTAAATTTATATTATGTCACTTACATGCTATGTATATGAATACCAGTAGCTTGATGCTACACTCATTAGCTCCTGTTTTGAATGATGACTTCTGATGGTTTGTAACTGGTCAATGAGTGCCAATGTTCTCTGTAATCAAATGACTTATGAACATTATTCTGTAATATTTCATACATGGTACAGAAATGTTCAGTAACTGGGCGATGAGTGCCACCAATTACTCAAATCAGTTGATAGACTGGTGTAATTATCAATGATGACTGGCATAAGACTTAATGTCCTTCAGCTTCTGACCTAATTACCAGAAATTACTGCAATATCCGTTTGTCCTGTCTATCCTCATGATCATGGAGCACTATATTTGGTTTTTGCACTAATTCTACGTTAGTGTACCTTACAAGAACGTGGTGTTGACACGACATGTTGTCCACCACCTTGAGCGATGGAGATGTTATTATGGTCCCACTGTTTGGTGTACCTAATGTACTACCAAAATGATAACATGGAATATTAATACGACATTTCAGTGTCTTGGCTACACCGATTAATAATTCAGGGAAGAGAACTTCAGATTGTCTCATTTGGTGTTGTGCTTCTGTAGAAAGATATGGACTTTCAGTGCAGCTACGTGAAACCTACTGTGCTACAACCATGATGCAATCCTTCCCTTTCCTTTCCTAGTTCTTGTAAAATGGTAGAGACATATACAGTGCGTGTGCACGTTGTCATTTATTAATATGTTTTGTACTCATTGCGTATCCTAATTCTTGTAAAATGGTAAAAAAATATATACAGTGCGTGTGCAGTTTATGTCATTTGTTAATGTGTTTTGTACTCATTGCGTATACATTTTGTGATTTCCTGATATGTTCTGTACTACAGTGCGTGTGCACTTATGTCATTTGTTAATATGTTTTGTACTCATTGCGTATACGTTTTGTCATTGCTTGATATGTTCTGTACTCAGTGCATGTGCACTATATTTTATTTCATGTTCTGCACTTATATATATGTATATATTCTGTGATTGTAAACTTAGTTAATTAAGAAAAATTTGTTGCTCATGGCAAGTCCAATTGACTCACCATAGCTGCCAAATTTTTGCCCCCCCCCCCCCCCTCCCAGTGGAGGGTTATGTAAGAGGTATGCGCTGCCTGCAATAGGCAAGGCATAGGAGAGTCTCTGTCCAGAGAGCACTATGTTGTTAGTTGTCGCTTGTGGCTAGTCTGCGCGTGTCTGCAGTAGTCTGCAGTTGTCTGCGCGTGTCTGTGCTTGTGTGCAGTCTGCTCTGGTCGGGACTCTGGAGGATGAGTATTATTGTGTAAGGTAAAGAAGCAGTCCTGCGCATATCTAGTAATGTATGTGAACTGTCATCCATTTTTTTTAAAAAACGCCCTAATAATAATTTTTATAATATAAAGGATTTTTTTTAAAAAACCATTCATTTCAATTTAAAGAATTTATCCAATGCATGATCATTCCTTTCACGAATCACAAATGTATAGGCCAGCATTGCATGGAGCTGTGCCGAAAATGTTTTAGGTAAGAGCAGATATATTCGCCGTTTTTATTGAAGTAAGAATTTTTGCTTTTTTTATTCAGAATACAGGGCCGTGGCGCAGCGCTGCTGTCGTCCTAAAATTTACCAGGTTACTGAATTTTTTTTTTATTTCGGGGTTTATGAATTTTTCTGTTTCGAACTTAACAATAAATTAGAAAAGAATTTTGTGGGTACATCAAATGTGAATGCATTTTTGCACGGAGATAATAAATGGGAACCAATTTTGTTCAGAGGTTACATTAAATTAGAATCACATTCATTTATTCATATTTCAAATTTCATTTTTTTATTTTACGTGTGGGGAGGTTACACCTTTCTCTCTCTCAGACTTTCATATCGCTGGGCAAGTGCTCAAAAATTTTAGTTCCATCATTGTGCACCTCTTTTTGTGCTAAAGAAAACCTTCATGTGGAGTAATGAATGTCATTTTTCCTTCTGGTATTGTAATTATGTTCATCGCTGTTCCTTTTAAAATTACAGAGGATTATTTACAACAAACTTCCATAAGGAATAAATAAACTGTGAAGAAGTAGTCGGAATGCTCGAATCCTTAAACATATGTCTACAAAATGACAGTGGGTGCGCACCACATATTATTCGTAAAGCATGTTTTTGAGCAATGAAGACTTTCTTTCTTAAAGATGGGTTACCCCAGAACATCATTCAGTATGACATTATTGGATGAAAATATGCAAAATACATCAACTTACTGATTTGTATCTCCCCAAGATCTGCAATGATTCTAACTTCAAATGTCGCCGAACGAAGTTGTTTTAGGAATTCAAAAATGTGCCTTTTCCACTTTTAATTCTCATCAGAATGGACAATTAAGAATTTTGAAGTTTCTACCCTATTTATTATTTTCTGTATATTCATTGTGGATGACGAACTGCGTCTGTGATTTAAATTGTCGATTTATCTGTAATAAATATGCAACCAGTCGCTTTTTTTACGATTTATTCAACCATCAACTTGTTTTGGAGCTCCTGCAAGCTCATCATCAGATGGAGGTTCAAGAACATTATGTTGCAGACCAAGTGTAGCTAGATGCAGTGCTGGTGAGTGCACTGCGTTGTGGAATCCAAATCAGATCTCTTCCTATAATGCACATTATTAAGCTATGTGCACAAATATACACAGAATTTAGCTGCACTTGGTTTTACCCAGTGTAAATTGGAATTGGGGAAATGAATTGATAATATCTTTTTCGAAGCAATGACTCACACATTTGCATTACACCATTTAGGCAAATCATGGAGAACCTAGCTTTGGATGGTCGCTTGGCTGTTTGAACCCCATTTCTCTAACACCGACATTTGTGTCATAGCCTTTGTGCTATCTCGCTCGCTTACAATAAATGCCGTAAGATAAAAAGATAACTGATGTCCTGCATAAACGTAGAATTTTGTCACGTTGTAGACGAGACACTGGAGCAGAAAAGAATTTTTCTTCCGTGGAAAAATAAATAAAGAAAGGTTTTATCCAATTAATGCATAATGTACAGTAAGATAAGTTTCCTTGATACAATGCTGATTTTCACACTGTGTAGGTATGATGGCAAATTTTTGCGATCTAGAATAGAATGTGGGTCTCTCAACAAACACATGTTACTGCTTTATCATAACGTCGTAAAGAAGTATGATATCGATCGCATATATGAACAGTCTGTAATTAAGTTCAACAAATCCAGCGCGATCCATAGTGGTTTTGCTCAAGAACAAGTATGTAAACGCCAATTCACAGTTCACAAAAAAAAAAAGATCGATTTTTGCTCTTGAGTCAGGTAAAAGCCAAGACCGATGCTATCGCTAACTCCGATGAGCAGAAGTATTTTATAGGCGCTGTGTAATGGCATGAGAAACTACGATTATATTTACGGCTCGCACACGTTACTGGTACTTCTTCCCAGTGTCTGTCAGACCAAGTGCACGAAACTATAAATTTATGGAGACTGTCCTGCCCGAAATCTAGATGAGTAGATGCATTCCCCGATAGGCTTTATGCTGATAATACACCGTCCATGTGTGTGTCGGAACGCTCGGCCGTAAACGGACCAGCGAACAGTGCTGTGCGCTACAGTTTTACTGGTGCCGTAAATTTCCGTTGGGCGTATCTGATGCGGAATAAGGCGCATTAAGACACAGTGAATGGAATTCCTTGATAACAGCGGCGAAACTTCCAACAAATGACCACGCTGATTAATATATGGGCAGTTAAGAGGCTACTCCATAGCGATAACACACAATGAAGCGACTGTGACGTCGGTAGCACAGTTCGCCGAGGGGTCACAAGGTCGCCGTGGATGGTTGATTTGTGACAAAGCAATTGATGAAAGAGGACAATCTTTTACATTCTGTTCACTTTCTATCACTACCCCGCACTCCGTGCCTGGTCCGTCGTTTTCTGCAGAGTGTTTGATGAGCTTAGCGGTGGAGAAGTAATCTTCCCGTGTTGCTACAGGTATAAAATGTCGCAGCCCAGCACTCGTGATAATTTAATTCAAATTGAAACAGATATTTGCTCATGTACAACACTTAGGATACATTGATGTACGCGATCGCTCCATAAAAATTGAGGCAGCTTAGAGTTTAAGATGTGGTTAACTTCAGGATCAAATGGTTCAAATGGCTCTGAGCACTGTGGGACTTAACATCTATGGTCATCTGTACCCTAGAACTTAGAAATACTTAAACCTAACTAACCTAAGGATCAAATGGTTCAAATGGCTCTGAGCACTATGGGACTTAACATCTATGGTCATCTGTACCCTAGAACTTAGAAATACTTAAACCTAACTAACCTAAGGACATCACACAACATCCAGTAATCACGAGGCAGAGAAAATCCCTGACCCCGCCGGGAATCGAACCCGGGCGCGGGAAGCAACTTCAGGATCATTAGTTAGGAGTGGGTAAGGATGGAATGAGGAATTTATACTTACCACTCTGCATACCACGTTACGTGTGTGGCGGAGGGTAATTCTGATACCACAAAATTTTCCCCCCTTCCCCATTCCATTCCCAAAAGAAACATGGGAAGTCTGTAAATCTCGATATAAGCCCCAACAGCCATGTTTTTCTCCTTGTGGTCATTTCGTGAGACCGGTGTGTTGGAGAAAGTGCCATTTTCCCCGACACTACCAAGTTCGGAATTTCAACAGCAGACTTTAGGTGGTTGTTCAGTGAGAAGTAGCGACTCTAAAGTCTGGAAAGCCGACAACGGCCGGGAGAGCGGTGTGTTCACCCCATGCTCGTAAATACCGCATCCAGATGTCGATAACACGGCGGCCGTCTGGCATCTCGCGGTCGTCTTGTCCTGATGGTGGAGTTCAGTTCAGGTCAATCAGTGGGGCACTGATGGTGGTACTGCGTGTTTTGTATGACGTGGTGCTCCATTCTAATATATTTTGATATGGTTTTCCGTGTGTTATTTCATGTAGGTAACATGGCAGCGATGGCTCTGTGATTAAGCGCCAGTTTCCGGATCGAAATTTTTGGGATTCGATTCTCGGACAGTCCTAGGATTTTCATCCGTGACTTACCACTTCATTCTTTGACACTGTTTGTTAAGGTTAAAAATGCTCAGTCAGACTATGGTTCGGCGTCCACGTTAAACTGTAGGTCCCGCTATAACTGGCTGCCTAAGTCACTTCTAGTGTGGTTCTAGGCGCTACAGTCTGGAACCGCGAGACTGCTACGGTCACAGGTTCGAATCCTGCCTCGGGCATGGATGTGTGTGATGTCCTTCGGTTAGTTAGGTTTAAGTAGTTCTAGGTTCTAGGGGACTGATGACCTCAGAAGTTAAGTCCCATAGTGCTCAGAGCCATTTGAACCAAGTCACTTCTATGGTCGGAGAAATGCATTGGTATTATGACTAGTAAAGCAATTCGATGTTCAAATCAGCCATCTGATTGATGGCATCTTTACCTTTTACCAAACCCCACCGTGTGTGAATGTGAAATCGTACCGGCATGGTGTAACTGCCCAGACTCCGCACACACTCCTTACGACCCGATGTTAAATTTTAATTGCTTGATGGAATCGCTGTCTCGAAAATGACGCTAACATTGAATCATATGGTAGAGAATTGCTATAAAGTCTACTGAATGACTATTTTTACTCAGTCGACAAATTACAACAATAATAATAAATAATGAACTGAAGGAAACCACAAGTTACTTCAAATGAAATACAGATAAAAGTAAACTGATGTTTTATTACATGAAAAGGAATGAGATGACATAAGACTCGGAGACATTGAGATTGCAATAAAGGTATGAAGAAACTGGGAGAAGCATTACCATATCCTAGCTACTCATTGAGTCACTAATATGAATGCAACACACCAAATGTTTTAGTTGCTCCAGTGGTTGATTGAATAATAAATGAAAACAATACTGTCATTGGAACCAGGATTAACAGTACTGTGGCAACGATACGTCCCATTTGCAAACATCAGTTCCCACGTACCGCCAGTACTGATTCAAATTGTCGCCAGTCTGCTGTGGCGGTAAGTCAGCCGTGCGCTGTCGCATGTGAAGAACCAGAATCTCGCTTGTCAGGACTCTGACGGCGTGAAGTCCCATCCACTCGACGTCTAAAACCAGCCACCTTTCGCCTTCCGCATACAAACCAAGAGTGTCGATCTCCAGGTGTCCCTAATGCCGAGTCTGCTGTTTGCGCTATTCCGGCCGCAACCGCAAGTTAAAAAAAAACGTTACTGTTTTCCGCCAATGGCGTGAAAACTGCCACGTTTAATAAATTCTCACCACAGAATTTGTCCAGATGCAGGCTAATCAGAGCACCTCTTCCTCGCCAATTTACTCTAGAAATTCCCGTCTGACGTCAGTAGGCGATGGGCAAATCATAGCGATGTTTACACACTTCTGAATTTCCAGAATCGTAACCAACATGACGGTACCTCCGCGAGGGTGCTTCCCCCATCGCATAGACCCAGACTTTCCGACTTGACATTTCTCACCTGGGGCGGGGATTTTCTCCGCTCGGGGACTGAGTGTTGTGTTGTCTTCATCATAATTTCATCCCCATCTGGCGCGCAGGTCGCCCACTGTGGCGTGGAATGTAATAAGACCTGCACCAAGGCGGCCGGACCTGCCCCGTAAGGGGCCTCCTGGCCATTGACGCCAGTCGCTCATTTCCTTTACCATAAAATGTGAGATTTCAGCCAGCACTTGAGACTACAGCCTTCTATAGACCCGGGCACCGCGAACCCAGTCTTAGCTTGATTGACAGGGGAGTTCCGTGAGCCCAGTCAGGTGGCTGCTTGAGCATGCATAAGCCGGAATTAAGCCTCTGAAAGTCGTGTCGTCTCCCCTGTCGCTCTCAGAGTTGAGTGCAAACTGAGCGGTTCTCACTCATTCGTAGACTGGAATTTGCAAGCTTTGATCGACAACCGCTGCAGTTTTATAAAATACATTCTCCCGCATTCAATAACGTCAGGAGACTTCTACCGTGATGAAACTAGAGTGCCCTGCCTAGCTCCAGTTGTGACAAGAAGGAGATGAATTTAGCATACAAATGGGAGGAGGGATTGTATATTTGGGACATTTTCACTCGTCGTAGTTTCTTCACAGATGTGATCAACGTGATAACGTGAAACTCGTCATCTGTGGTGATTGATTGTTAAAGTATGTTTCTGTCAGAACAAAACGAGGGTACCAATAGTTTCATCCAGCGTCGAACAGAGCTGGTGATGAATCCTCCTGTTGTGTTGTCGGCGTTGGCAGAGGTTTTGAAAGAAGCCGCGTGGAATCTTGCTGTCCACGTCGTGAATATGGCCAGACTCGTAGTAAATATGCAGGTAAGCGTGCCTGGCTACTTTTCCAGGATTCTGCGCATGCGCGCGCGGACGGTAGACGCGCCCTTGTCAGAGCCGCCTCCGCCGCGACCACCACCGCGAGTACGAGCACTCGTGCCGGTATCCCCCGCAGCGGCGGCCGCCGGAAGTCACGTCCCCCAGCCTGTGTTGCACCTCACTCCACTCCACCCCCGCCCTGGACAGAGGCCAGGCGGCGCACCACCACTTTGCATACAGCGCTCATTCGTATGCCGGTCGCACAATACCCTCCTGCTCCTTCTGGTTCTTTCCCAGCGGACGCTTGCGGGCGGATATCTGTTTACAACAGCGAGGTCAGCTCTCCTACAAGGTAGCGAACAATATTAACACTGGATTGTCTCAGTTTGCAGCCAGTTAATGTCATTTATTCCTTCCAGGATGTTTCGACAATTTGCCGGCCGGTGTGGCCGAGCGGTTCTAGGCACTTCAGTCTGCAACCGCGCGACCGCTACGGCACGGGTTCGAATCCTGCCTCGGGCATGGATGTGTGTGATGTCCTTAGGTTAGTTAGGTTTAAGTAGTTCTAAGTTCTAGGGGACTGGTGACCTCAGATGTTAAGTCCCATAGTGCTCAGAGCCATTTGAACCATTTTTTCCCTCGTTGTTGTTGTTGTTGTTGTTGTTTTTGTTCTTTAGTGACTCGACAGTTCGGTGCGAGCCGTAATCTCGTATATAATTCTCCGCCAGTTACCACGATCCAAAAATGGTTCAAATGGTTCAAATGGCTCTGCGCATGCGCGCGCGGACGGTAGACGCGCCCTTGTCAGAGCCGCCTCCGCCGCGACCACCACCGCGAGTACGAGCACTCGTGCCGGTATCCCCCGCTGCGGCGGGCACTATGGGACTTAACATCTGAGGTCACCAGTCCCCTAGAACTTAGAACTACTTAAACCTAACTAACCTAAGGACATCACACACATCCATGCCCGAGGCAGGATTCGAACCTGCGACCGTAGCGATCCCGCGGTTTCAGACTGTAGCGCCTAGAACCGCTCGGCCACCCCGGCCGGCTACCACGATCCAAAGCTCCAGTTATCCATCCCCTACAGATTATTTTCTGGAGGTCTTCCATGCTACTATCTAACAAGACTGGCAGACAAAAAAAAAAAAAAATGAAACACACAAAAACATGGGTGCAAGTCAACGTAACTTCGTACACATCGGCGGGTATGGAAACGTCCACCAGAGCGCTTCAGTGTTGCTCCTATATAGTGTTGTTACCAGGCCTTGTAGGGTATATAAGAAGCGTGAACAGCGTCAGATGTTGAATGATCACTGTCAAAGACGAGGACAGGTCATGTACTCGTGAGACACTGCGTTGTTAGTACATGAAAGAGTTTGAAAGAGCGCTGATTGTTAGTCTCCATTTGGCCGGCCGATCAAGTAGGGCAATATCCTAATTTGTTGAGCGAAGGCCCGATGTTGGTCTGAATGGGAACGTTAGGGCAAATATACTCGTCGTCAAGGTTCCGGTCGAAAACGTGCGGCCACAATGGGGGACTCGCGATATTGTGCACCAAGCTCACCGTAGCCCCTTCACATCTGCGTCCTCCATCCTAGAGCAAGTAATGGACTCCCTGCACCCTGCAGTAGCCTGTCATCCCGCATCATTGACCAGAGACAAGTAGCAACCGGACCAGGGAATTACTGTCCCACACGTAAGCCGTATTAACACCACGATACAAACGGCTGCGTTCGGAGTGGTGCCGAGACCGGAAACCGTGGACTGCTGATTGATAGCATCGCTCTGTTTTCAGCGACGAATGACGGTATGCATTACCCCAGATGATCGGTTGGAAGTGATTTAAAGTACTAAGACGCCACAACGGTTCGTCACGTACATTCAGTATCCCTGCGTATTATCCCTCATGTGACAGTATCGTGGTGCCCATTTTCAACTGTCCACACATGGTATGTGGTCCTATGAACAGTCTACTTGATGCCGTGGCCAGCGAGATCGCCAGACCTGTCACCGATAGAACATGTATGGGACCAGCTCGGACGTAAACTTCGCCCAATGCCAGTATCTAGGGTATCAGGGACCAGTCACAACAGTTGCGGGCCAGTTCGCCTCAGGAGGGAATACAAAAGCTTTATGACACTCCTCCCAGTGCAATCAGTGCATGCTTCCAGACCAGAGGGAGTGCAGTGAAATTTCATACTGATAAGTGGGCTCATACTTTAAATTTCTCTGTAAATCTGACTCGATATTGTAGTCACCGAAATAACAACGCATACTCTCTCAAGCCCGTGAAGTCTCATTCCGTTTCCTCCTCCCTTTCTGGCTGCTTCACTTCTTTTGTCAAGCATGCATGTGGTTCTCGGCCGACTTCGTCATCTGTGACCCCGTAGATTTCCGTCTAACATCGTTTTAGCTATGTCAGTATTACGCATCCGTACAACATGCCCTGCCCACCTCAATCTGGCTGCTATCATACCTTAAATATATAAAAGCGCTGGTCTTTTAAGGGGGGTAGAACGTCAAACGGGACGACTTGGAGCAGGAGAGACACCACAGGATTTTTTAACTTCCATTGTCTATACTTTCAAAGATAAATTCATAAAACTTTGTCAGAATGACCAGAAAGGATTCAGGATTTACACTTAGAGTGGTGGAAGTTCAAAAATATAAGAAAATAATTTATTTTTTACATTTGTATTTCACCTTTTTTTCACTTACCATTGGCTGCATTTGTTGCTATAGTTACAATTTTCTTCACAAGTAAGGGAGATTCTTCGATTAATTTTGCACAGCATACAAACCATACTTACAGGTGTATGAAACTAGAATTTTCCAAATATATTAAAAACTGTGGTAAAAATTGAGATAATTAACTATAATATTTGAGTTTTTTCTAAACATAAAGTTTAAAATGTAACAGCACATTCATATTTTCATAAATTAAATAGTTTCTAGAGTTTCATACACCTGTAAGTATGGTTTGTATGCTGTGCAAAATTCATCGAAGAATCTCTCTTACTTATGAAGAAACGTGCACCTATAGCAACAAACGCAGCCAATAGAAGTGAAAAAATGAACTGTCACATGTAAAAAAAAACTAGTTGTTTTAACTTCCAATGCTATGATTGTGAATCCTGAATCCTTCCTGGTCATGCTGACAAGGTTTTATGAATTTATTCGTAAAAGTATAGACAGTGGAAATTAAAATGTCCTGTGGTGTCTCTCCTGCTCCAAGACGGCCCGTTTGACGTCCTGCCCCCTTAAATGTTTTACAAAGATTTAATGTGGTGATACGATATAGAGCTTCGTCATTCTCCAAAGCCTTAACAATTTCAATTACTTCCTATTTCAGTCAATGCCCGGTGCAGTTGTTGTTGGTCAAAGAATAAAAGTTTCACGAAAATGTAAGACCCACTTAAAGGTTACCCCAAACTATAAAGAAGTTAATCTAAGGAAACCGTCGTAAGTCAGTAACCCTCACATATGAAAAGAGACAGTGGTATGGGGAGGAACAAATCAATACTTGCTTCTCTCTCTCTCTCTCTCTCTCTCTCTGTGTGTGTGTGTGTGTGTGTGTGTGTGTGTGTGTGTGTGTGTGTGTGTGTTTATAGTTACATTCTGACCTGGATTTTCCACTGTTTGATAGCTCTATACACATCATATAAGTTGCACATATGCACAGGATGAACCCGGACTCCACCAACAAAATTTCAGAGGTTGGGGGGAATGTTTTCCAAGTAATTTAATACAAAGAACTTTCATTTCCTTTTCGAATATTTCTCAGTTTGAAATAGCTCCTTATACAGAAACGTTCAACAGCTGATTAATACTTAGTCCTGTAAATGCCGTGCAGCCGTCTGATAATTAACAAAATGTTCTAGACTGGAAATGCCAAAAAAGAATAAAATACTGTTAAAATATTTCATCAGTTTAGTGTGGCTAGTAGCTGTTTTAAAACACACCTTGCCATAGAACTATAGTATCATTAACTGCCATCTATGACAAAAAAGCTTGTGATCTAGGAAATACGAAGTGTTTTACACTTACA
Source organism: Schistocerca nitens (assembly GCF_023898315.1). Lineage (NCBI taxonomy): Eukaryota > Metazoa > Arthropoda > Insecta > Orthoptera > Acrididae > Schistocerca > Schistocerca nitens. The sequence continues at coordinate 259,788,079 of NC_064622.1, forward strand.
AAAACGGAAAACCTAAATATTTACGTAAGAAAAAATCTCGTCAGTATTTTCCTAAGTTAACCAACAGCTCTGTTTGTTGATGCTGCAGACTAATGTCGCAGATGTAGAATCACTACATTGAAATAGTTTACTAACGACTTCAGACGTAGTAAAGAAAGCGGTTTTTCCTCCAGTTCAAATGGCTCTGACCACTATGGGACTTAACTGCTGAGGTCATCAGTCCCCTAGAACTTAGAACTACTTAAACCTAACTAACCTTAGGACATCACACACATCCATGCCCGAGGCGGGATTCGAACCTGCGACCGCAGCGGCCGCGGGGTTCCAGATTGTAGCGCCTAGAACCGCTCGGCCACTCCGGCCGATTTTTCCTCCAGTCTCGTGTATAAAACATGCCTGTATCTTACCAGTATACAGTACTTCAGTTACCAATTCAACTTACAGGAATTCTTTTAAGCGACATGGCACAGTGATTATGGCAGAGGTCTCTCATATTGGAAGAAGCGGGACTCCAAACCTCAATCTGCCCCTCCAGATATAGACCTTTCATGAATTCCTCAAATAACTTTCTTGGGACGCTATAATATGTAACGTTCTCGGTCACTTGTCATTAACTCAGGTCGTGTTCCCAGCCAGGCTGAAACAGGTCACTGTTAGGCCTCTGTAAAAGGAGGATAATTCCGCAGAGGTCAATAAATATTACAGTGTGTCACTCTCCACATCATTTTCTTTAAAAAAAAAAAAAACACACACACACACTTTTGGTACGATAATGTACTCTAGGCCTGTCATCCATCTGTGTAGTGATGGGAGACTTCCCCAGTCACAGTTTGAATTTCATAAGAGCCACTCTGCTGATGCAGCTATTTATACATTTTCTCAGCGGATAATGCAATCATTAAATGAAAAAAATATCGCCAGTTAGGATGTTCGGTGATTTGCCGAAAGAATTTCATTTTGCCTGTCATACACAATACACTGACACTGAAGCGCCAAAGAATCTGGTGTAGGCATGCGTACTCAAAACAGAGATACGTGCCGGCCGATGTGGCCGAGCGGCTGTAGGCGCTTCAGTCTGGAACCCCGCGACCGCTACGGTCGCAGGTTCGAATCCTGCCTCGGGCATGGATGTGTGTGATGTCTTTAGGTTAGTTATGTTTAAGTATTTCTAAGTTCTAGGGGACTGATGACCTCAGTTGTTAAGTCCCATAGTGCCCAGAGCCCTTTGAACTCCTCACTTAGTCAAAAACTGTTTATTGCACAAAAGAAAGTGATTAGAATATGTGTGCGGTTGACACCTGTAGTTGTTGCGGACATCTCTTTAAGCTACTAGGAGTGTGAAACTTCACTGTAGTGATCATCAGCTTTTTATTTTTATGCCCAATGTTACTGGTTTCGTTGAGTACACAATTCAAGCAGAAGCAAAGCGTAACCATCTTGTCACTAAAACATTTGAAGCGAACAACTTCAGTGTAGATAGAAAAACATAGCTTCTGTTACAGTAAATAATATCCAGAAGACCCAGATATAATAGGAGACGCACGCAAGACTATCATACTTTTCATAGCTTCGCAGTACATTTGTTCGCTTCTGAAATTGCTATCAGCAATCTATCTGACTTTGTTTGTAACAGAAATTCAGAAGTAGGATACTGAACGGAAAAGTGACGTACATTACCATTTACTGAACCTAATTTTGGCACAGAAAGGGGTGAAATATTCAGCTGTATAACTCTTCGACGACCTATTGGTGGAAATAAAATCTTTGACAGATAGAAGTGTTTTGAAATGTATATTAAAGAAGTTTCCCCACAATTCCTCCTATACCACGGAGAAATTCTTCAATAAAAGTGACTAAACATTTATACAGCAAAAAGAAGACTACATAATACAGGTACTCCTTTCGTTGTTCAGCGTTTGCCTGACCCACAAGCTGGATTTGGAACGTGATTCAGATTGCTGACAGCCAGTGGGTTTTGACATGGGTCTGTTTAGAGCTTCCGTGTTGGTCTTCCTGTTGCATCACTGGCCACATGGTGAAAGACAAGCATTCACTTCATGAGAGCGCTGTCTCCATCGTGCTTGGGGTAAAGGAGAAACTGTTGAGTTATTCTTGCGATTAGTTTCTGCTTCATGAAGTCAGCACCGTAAATCAATTACTTCGACGGCGTGCTGAAAACTAATAGCTCCTCATTTTGTATGTGTAACGCTTAAAGCGTTTTAAATAAAACAAACTTTATTAACATTCTACATCTCTGTTCTTCTTACCTACATACTTATTTCTCAACATAATTATCCTCGTGACGAACACATTTCTCGCAACGAGAGACCAGTTTGTTAATACCGTCATCGTTGATTTTATTTTTTTTTTATTTTCTTTTACGGAGTCACAGGCTCACGTCCGTATACACCGTTTCATCACTATCAAAGTGATTCTGTAAGCAGATTAAAATCGGATGGGATCAAGTCGGATGATCGATGAAAGTGAACCCAAGCCGTCGGATTCATGTTTTCGGAAACTCGATTACAGTACGCTGTTTCTAACGTACTGACTTAACGTTACACACCGCAACTTAGCTGTAGTGTCTACATCGTCTCACATATACTTTCTTATATACCCGGCAATACGCTGTACGGATCATGGCCGAGGGTAGATCATATGAATAATATCATTTTTCTTTCCTATGCAGTATCGAGCGAGGGAAACATTATAAGCATGCATGGCTAATCTCTCTCCACTTTGTTTCATTACCCCTACACGGAATATACGTTGGTGACAGCATAACGGGCGAGTAGTCATATTCGAATACAGGGTTTCTTAGATTACCCAACTGCGTTTTGTGACGACTACAGAGTGTATCAAAAGAGAATCATCTTATTTAACAAAAATCATAACTATTATGTTGTTTGAGATATGTACCTGAACAAAATACTGTTGGAAAGAGCAAACACTCCACTTTCACATGGTTCCCACTAGGTAGCAGCAGCATGCGCCCACGTCAATTCTAGTAAGAATGGTGTCGGGACAACAGAAAGCGTTTTGTGTTCTACGTTTTGCGCAGTGCGCGTCAGTAATAACGGTTCAGCATGACTTTCGTACTGGGTATGGCGTGGATCCTCCTACAGCACAGAGCATTAGACGATGTAATGAACAATTCTGAGAAACAGGTTGTTTATGTCAAGGCAAATCGCCGGGCCGTCCCCCAGTGTCTGACACAGACGTCAAACGCATCCGCCGTAGTTTGGCAAGGAGCCTGCAGAAATCCGTTCGCCATGCAGCTCGACAGCTGAGCATGCCCCCGATGTCCGTCTGGCATGTGTTGCGTCTCCGCTTACACATGATACCATAAAAAATTCAACTACTGCAAGGTCTTAGTGAAGGTGACAAACAACAGCTTTGGGAGCTCTGTAATTTCGTTCTTGGCAAGATGGAGGATGACAGTTTTCTTCCACGCTTAGTGTTTAGTGACTAGGCAAAATTTCATTTAAATGGAAAGGTGAATCGTCATAATGTGAGAATATGGGGTATGGAACAACCACACGAAATTGTACAACATGAGAGTGACTCTCCAAAATGTAATGTGTTTTGTGCAGTTTCACGGGAAAATGTGTATGGTTCATTTTTCTTTGCCGAGAACACTGTTGCAGGAAGCACGTATCTCGATATGCTTGAGAACTTTCTTTTTCCACAGTTAGAAACTTCATTTACCAACACGATGGGGCACCGCCACACTGGGAGTGAGGGAATTTTTAAATCAAAGGATTACTGAACGATGGATCGGTCGCAGTGGACCAAATGATTCAGCCCTACGTTACTGACCTCCAAGGTCACCGTACATGACTGTATGTTATTATTTCTTGTGGGTGTTTATAAAAGACTCTGTTTATGTGCCTCCATTAGCAACAACAATAAATGAACTGAGACATCGCATAACAGCAGCTGTGGGAGCTGTAACTCGAGACATGCTCGCTGCAGTGTGGGAACAATTTGAATACCGCACTGGCATATGCCGTGCATCTCAAGGAGAGCATATTGAACACCTGTGAAAATGTATGAAAAAAGCTTTTTGAGTTTCGAGTTCATCAAAAAAACAAAATTCATTTTATACTTTTATTAGTTTCAGAAATACAGACGTGTCAAATCGGGTGACTCTTTTTTTTAAACACCCTGTATATCGTCTTCCTTCCACAGGTACCCGTTAACTTCCACGAGCATTTGTTGCCCTTTCTTGTGGACTATACTGGTCTGTCATGATCTTGACCGCACGCTTCTTAATTCGAACGATGTCTGGTGTCATGCCTATAAGATACGTACTCTGGAACTGTACTCTAGAACTGCTCGCATTAGTGTCTTTTACGCAATTTCCTTTGCACATGATTGCATTTTCCCAGAACCTTCCAAAAAATTTAAGTCTTCGATTTGCCTTTCCTAATGCTGATACTTCATACCGCTTCTTAAGCTACCCCTAACTACAAGGGGCAGTCAAATGAAAGCGAGACACACGGAAACAGTCCTTACACTGTTTATAATTGCAAAATTAATCGGCATAACTATCAGTACGTTTATCCTCCCACTGTAAGACAAGACAGTCAGTGCCATCATGGAAAAATGTTTACGATGCCTGAGGAACCGTGATTGTACCCAGCCGCGCACCCCTTCGTCCGAAGCAAATCGACATTTCTTCAGGGCTCCAAAAATATGGAAATCGCACGAGGAGAGATCGGGACTTCATGGAAGATATGTAAGCGCTTCCCAGCGGAACTTCTGCATCGTAATAGAAACAACCATGGTAACATGTGGAGTTACGCTGGGAAGTCGTTACACTTCTTCTATACCGTCCCGATCTCTCCTTATGTGATTTCCACAGTTTTGGAGCTTGACGAAGAGGTTCATACCTGGGTAGAATCATTTTTCCATAGGCAGCCGCTAACATTTTTCCATGAAGGCATTCACCGTCATGTCTCACAGCGAGATAAATGTATTTTTGCAATAACAAACAGTTCACTTACTGTTTTTTCATCCGTCTCGTTTTCGTTTGACTACCCCTTACACTTTCACGATGTGACATACTAAAGACGTGCACCACTTATCGAATACTATTGAATTCTATCTTTGTATTTTAGGCATTATCTAACGTATATTCACACTTAAAGAGATCCACTTTTCTTTACACCAAGTGAAAGTTTTGTCAAAATCTTTTGCAGTTCCTTACGATCCTCTAACAACGATCCCTTCCTGTGTACAACTGCTTAGTCGTCGATCAGTGTCATAGTGCTGCTTATCCTGTCTGATAAATCGTTTGTTTATAATAGTGAACAGTAATACCGAGGGAGAAAGCTGAAGAAAGCCATTTTCAAATTTACGTAGCGTCGGTAATACCCAGTTTCCAGTGTTCATTTGTTGCGCTTGAGAATAGATGACGCCACTGTATTCCTCACGGTGCAGGCATTCACGGCGGAGTACTGGCAGATAATAGAGGATTCGTTAGTGCCTACCTACGAAAGTACCCGGCGTACAAAAGCAGACTAGTTTCCATGAGGTAGGAAGGCATGTGAAGCATCAGGCCGTTATTATTGATCGCCACATGCTTTACTAGCATAGTTTGTTCCGTTCTCCCCTACTTCATCTAATCGGAATAGCAGGACTTGGCCTGCCGTCTCTGTGAAAGACGTGTAGCCCCTTACACCATGCCCCTGCGGGACTTCCCAAGGCACCTGCGCTGGTTGGCGTGGACCACACGTTATGCGATAATGCGTGTAGGCTGAATCCGCTCCAGACCTGCGCGCCTTTCGAGGTCTTAATAAGCACCCTTGGAGGCCATAGTTAGCAAGAATTGCCGCCCAGTGCAAAGGACCTCCAAAGACGGGGGCTTTAATTGTAGCATTCTGCGTCTGCCGTACGGTAATTACAGAGTCTTTAGGCGTAACTGTCGTGTTTGTACGCCATACAGCGGTACTTAACAAAGCGGACGCACATTCGGTTACGGAAGTAGCCGAATCGTAACGCGTAACTTCATAATACTACTGCGGTTCGTTCTAAACGCATTCTGGCAACTGTATAACTTAGTCGCTGCAATTTGCTTAGGCACTTGGCGCGACGGTTGCGTACCATTTTTCTTATTGTCCTTTTATTAACTTTTAATCTAAATATCTCGCCCATTGGCTTGCAGTTCGAGATAATCTTCATTAAGATGGTCTAAACTGGGCGTTGCAGGAATCGCGAGAATCAAACCTGTCTGTATAGCTGCATACTTAATTCGGCTAATTCCGTACTTTGACGATTGTGGAGTTTCACACGTTGCAAGATGAAATCACCACTGTTCATCGGCGTAAGTGCGTACGTAAGCATCTCGGAGGTGGTCTTCCCTACAGCCACACACTGCCAGAGATCTACATACGAGCTTACGTAGGTCTGTGCGGCCACCACGACATTGTACCATCTCTCTCACTGCTTTGCTCAAAAACATCATCCGCAGATGCTAGAGGGCTGAGAATGAGTTCCGTATTTTCGCCAGATCGAAATTGTCTCCTGTCACTTAACACACCGAACTAGGACTCAATTGTGAAGAGCGTGATCCTTTAACACATGAATAGGCGGAGCGCCGTCTGTAGCTCCACAAGGTTAACTGTGGACTACCCGATTCCATACGAGGCAAGTAATTATTGCTGTAATCAGGCTGTAAATAAAGTCAACAGATGGTTTGGGGTGAAGTCACATGATTTGACCGACTAGAAAAATGAGCTCAGTGAGAAAAAGAAACCACTTACGCCGGCTGTTGTGACCGAGCGGTTCTAGGCGCTTCAGTCCGGAACCGCGCTGCTGCTGCGGTCGCAGGTTCGAATCCTGCCTCGGACATGGATGTGTGTGATGTCCTTGGGTTTGTTAGGGTTAAGTAGTTCTAAATCTAGGGGACTGATGACCTCAGATGTTAAGTCCCATTGTGCTTAGAGCCATTTCAACCATTTTTTGAAACCACTTACACTGGGATGGTATTACAAATAAATTAGTGTAAGTTTTGAAATAATTATGGTCTAATTTTCCGTGCAGTAGGAACCAGTACTTAGGGCCAGTTTTCCTCAATATGGCCAGTTGATATACTAATTTTTGTTAGCAAAGTCGGAGCACCGGGGAATTTGAAACTATGGCGACATGAAAGAAAAACTTTGTATGTTCGCAACACACGGGACAACAAATATATTAACGGGAAATACGTGTTCGCATTACCCTGAAACTGTGACTTAACTATTTTTAAACCAAAGTACAAAGGAGCGTTCAAATGAAACAGTACGAAAAGTCGTTACAACCGAACCAGTTGAAATTAGCATATACCTCTTTCGGATAACATAGTGAAACATCTTCGCGAATCCAGTGTCGTTATCGTTCCCTGAAGCATTCAAGGCTGTACCCGCAACAGGCAAGGTGATGCTCACCATCTTTTTCTACGTCCGAGGTCCGACTTTCATGGAATTCCTCGATCACGGAAAAACCATTAACAGTGGCGAGTACTGTAAGACACATCGCAGCCTACGCAAGTCCGTCAAGAGCAAACGACCGGAGATGCTCACGGAGGGGGTGATCCTGTGTCCACACGCCTCTGAGATCACTCGAAGTGTAATGGCCAAGTTGTCAAGTGGGAGCGACGTGAGCATCCACCCTACAGCACGGACATATCGCCTTGCTAGTTCCATGTGTTTAGCCCGCGAAAGGAGCGCGTCAGTTCGGACGACGAACTGAAGGACACGGTAGAGGACTGGTTCCTGTCACAAACACAGGAATTCTGGGAACAGGGGATCCTTCGGCTTCTTAAATAGTGGGATAGTTGTGCTCGTGAATCTGGTATTACTTACGAATAAAGACTTAAAATATACCCATAGTGTTATTTCGTACCTTTTCTTTTGAACGCCCCTCATGCAACTGCGGCCTACCTGAAGAACATTTGTTTTAAATATTAACGGAATGCGCCTCAGGTATCAAGGATTCGCTATAATGCATCACGCGGAAAGGCAGTATCTTTAAGTGGTAATTCTGTAGCTATTGCATTAAATGGCTGCTCCAACGAGCTTAATATACATATTTCGGTAGAAACTGCTGAAGCTACTTATGTAACTCCAAAATGATGTATTGAGAAAGGACGCAGTGAATGTTGTCGTAGCTTTTGATTTATCCTATGGCTGATCTCCCGATAAAAGGCGTCACTAAGACGACTTGCGTCTCAGATTTGCCAGTTACGTAATTCCATACTGTCAGGAACTGTGGTAAGTGACTGTATGCTGCAATGTTCTGTTTCTGTTGTTCACGGAGGCTGTGGAGAATAGAAAACATCTACCGCCAGCCCTGTCGATTAACACCGAGGGGACAATAGAGCTTAAAGTTCTCAATGTCACAACTCTGTCTAAGGTTCCAGCGAGATCTAGAATTTAACCACAGAGTGATAAGAAAGTGTACATCGCCCTCCTGTTCCCCTTGCAGGTCAAAGTCTGGCGCCAAAAATGTATTGCAAAACCAAGATTTCACTCGCTCGGTTACTACCCCAACATCGAACGTGTCTACGCTGGCGTGCCTTAAGGACCTCGACCACACAGGCGGACATAATTTTGTAGCCCGTCTGTTAACAGTATATCCGAATAGAATATTAGTCACGCCGTTAAAAGAACAAACCGGTCATTTTGGAGCGCTGTAAATATGTAACATTGGTACCAGCCAATCATGAGACTCTCTACCACAGACGGGAGTGATGTGTATGTATCTATCGGTTGTATGTAGTCACCACAGTAAGAGGGTCAGCGAGGAGACATTACGGAGTGGTAGAAAGGGGCTTTGTGTTTGGACACGCCCACGACCACACGTTGATTCAAGTTGCCCGATTTATAGATGTATTAACGCAGTCCGTCCAGCGCATCTACAAGGAACGGTGTAGCACTCGCAGCCATACAACACGGCGTAAGAATTGTGGTCACTCCTTATCAGTAACAGTTGGTTTCAAATCAAACAGGAACTGCTGCTGTCAATGAATACAGGTCCATCTGCCTAGTTTTCAAGCGAAAGTAGCGAAGGGGACTGCATGCAATGGACATTACTATTCGGGTAACTCGGAAAAGCCGAGCGTTCATCCAGCCCTGAGATATCCTTTATACAACCAATCCAAAAAATGTGGCTTTTAAAACACATTTGATTCGGTTTTAGTTACAACAGGAAACATTTGAAGAAGAAATGCAGTAAATCCATTAACGTGATCAGATGTGAAATTTCGTAAGCAGACAAGGTGTCGTAGATAACATCAAACTTCAACAAGTGTTTGTTCAAGTTTATTTCCGTTTCTTCACTGCGTTCAAAATTAAAGTCGAATTTTTCTGTTAGTTACGTTTTTGAAATCCAACAGGATTTTCTGAGACGTCCTGAAAGTTTCTTTATACCTATATTCGTAATTCATTGGTTACCCTGATGACATAATTTCAGATTGTTGATTAAAAATGGTAGAATTTATATATTTATATTAATAGTATCAGAAAACTACCTGCGTTATTTAAATATGCATGTCGTTTAGGTACCGAAGTAATCTACCTTAAAATTACGTTGCGTTCTCAAACTCTCTGAATCAGCTGCATGAAAAACGGCAATTTTAGAATTCACTCCCTCTTGGAGAAATTTACGCGGACGCCCATGACCTCTAATTTCTTTTGTAGTCACTGTGCACATCATAGACAGGTTTCAGAAGAAAACATTTCTTCTTTTGTATGGTTCCAACCCAACACAGCGACGAGAATCCACTTTAACTGATTTAGAGCACAATTAAAGAAAATAATTAGCAAGAAACATTTACAAACCTGCAGCTGATAACTCTGAAGCGATTGACATGACGCTGCACAAGTAAAGGCAACTGCAGAAGACTGCGTGAAACGATCTGCGCGTTCTAAAAATTCGCGATGCTTTTATGTAGCAGGCACTTGAAAAAGATAATAGATTGCCTAGGTGAAAATAATGGGGAAGAGGGTGACGAAGGTACCAATATTGTCCCACACAGCTCATCAGAAGGAAGTGGGACTCGTTATGGCAACAGAATCTGTCCGTAATACCTGATTAGGTTGCAATTTAAAGATTTAAGATTTACCGCGAACGACACATCTACGTACAGTACTCGATTATAAGCTTACGTGTTTCAGTGTGTACGTAATACGTATTTAATGACCTGCAAGCATGTCCTATAATCCGCTAATATTTCTCCCGTCTTAATGTTCTGAAACTGAGTGTACCTGCAATAAAATCTGTCAGTGGTGGTGTGATAACTACATGAAGGAACACTTAAGAGTCCCAGCACTTAGGTGAGACGAATTACACTTTATCGATGCAAGCAGTGATAGGCAGTGCCATCACCATGCGCTATATGCACGGGGAAGGTGTAGCAATAGGTGATACTATCTATGGAGTTAATGTTGAAAACTATGCTACAGTTTCAGTCGTCTGTAAATCCTGGCTTTTAAGTACAGCATCTAGAAACAAATGAAGTAAGATTTTATGACTTAAGTGACATCATCTCCGAAATTAATTCGTCATTTGAAATTTCAGAATAAGAATATAAAAGCATGAGCGTCCACCAACGAATATTGCAGGGAGTTTATTGTGGTTGTTTGAGTCCTGCCGTAGCAAGATCAAGAGAGGGAAGATGTGATTTCTAAAAGAAAAATCTGTGTAACGATCTTTCCAGAGTACATTATTCCCTTCTCTCCCCCCCCCCCCCCCGCCCCCTCCACCTTACATTTACTGTCAGAACTTACCGCACATTTGCGTTTTTGAAGTTACCACTGATCCACGCAATACGGTACTGTCACGCATTTCATCTGTAAATCTGTGCGACTTTCTCGTACATGACGTTACAATTACCCCAAAAACCTCATGCCTCCAGAATACTGTTTATTAGACGTTCTGACTATTTTTTATTGCGAGGGAGCGGTAATGTTAACTCCCACTCAGCAGGAACCGTACACTTGCTTCCCTCCGCACAGCTCATCCTGATACAGACTTTTCCGAGTTATCGACCCACGTTAATAGTGCTGTAGAAGTAGGCCAGAGCCAACCAATTATATTTCAGTTCCAATCCCGTGCAGGAACCGAACGGCGAGGGTTGCGTGCTTGGTGCCCTCAAAAATTCTCTTCAGCCTGGTTCCGATGGGAATGTCGCGGATGCCATCACAGACATCCTCATCCAGCGAAATTTTTGAGTCTGGGGTAATCAGGCTGGGGTAAGATAATTGTAGGAGTGCGTTCGCTGTTCTATACTGTATATAAATAAATTTGCAGGTTGACTCAGAAGTATAGCTTGTTTATTTATTTCACGAGTTTAATCTCACGATTACATAATACACACCTACGTTTGCTTACCGCCAGTGGTGTACGACGAATGGTGGCTACCATTACCAGTACTAATTTACCCCTTTCAATTGAATTCTAAAATATCGCGCGGAAAGAATAACTTTGGGCATTCATTCCTACAAATTTATGTATAAATTCTGCAAACCACTGCTGCAAAGTCTGTAGCGGAGTTTACTTCATACCAAAATGATCTATTTTTGTCCTATCGCAGTCGCAAATATTTAACGAGGAAAGAAACACTATCTTCGCGCACCAACCTCTCTTGCCCAAGTTTCGTGAGTCCTATGCAAGGCGTAGGCAGCAGAATTGTAGACATCCTCGAATACCAGTTCTCTAAAATGAGCCAACAGTTCTTCGCTCATCCTTTTTACATTTTAGTATTGAGTATACCAGTCTGTGTAAGTTGCACTTCCGTGATTTCGGTATTTTACTGCCATGCTTAGTTGATTGGAACAGTGCTCTAGAATTGGCAAAGCACCGCCGCCCATGCATTTTCCATTGCAGTTACATTTTCCCATAATCCTTGCATGAAATCTATTTTCCAGCCATCTTCCATACTGCATATTTAACTTGTTCTCTCCATTTAATTTCTACAGTTAGTATTATCCCTAAATACGAGGGCTTGCTGGAAACTAATGTCTCCGAATTTTTATGTGAAAACGCTTAAAGCTCATTAAAACAAACGTTATTAACATTCTGCATCTTCGTTCCTCGTGTCTACATATTTATTTCTCAACGTAGACATCCTGGGAACGAACACATTTCTCCCAACGAGAGACCAGTTTGTTGATACCGTCACTGCGGAATGTTTGACTTCTTTGACGGAGCCACAGTTTCACCGCTGCTTGCACCGCTCAAAGTAAAGTTGTCGAAGATGCCCTTTAACTTTTGAATACAAATGAAAATCGGGTGGGCGAAGTCGGAAATGCATGGAGGATGATAGATAGTGAACCCAAGGCTTTGGATTGTTGGAGATGTCACATCGCTGCTGTGCGGTTTGGCATTGTCATACTAAAGGAGACGTTTGCTGCGGTTAGAAATACCATTACAGCACGCTGTGTCTCACGCACCGACATGGTATTTAAGCGAGTATTGTGGCCAGTGCCATCCTTTGTTTCTATACCTGATTTCCGGCACATTTCCTAGGCATCTTCATGTCCTAGTACGAGGCGTGTTTTTTAAGTACCGTTTTGAAATTAAAAAATGACGTTCCAAGATCTCAATAATTTTATTTTTACATGAAAGTCTGTACCTTAACCTACTTTTCTACATAATTTCCGTCAATATTGAGGCACTTGTCATAACGTTGTACCAGTTTTTGAATACCCTCCTCATAGAAGTCTGCCGCCTGACTCGTTAACCACTGCATCACCACTGTTTTGACTTCGTCATCGTCCTGAAGACGCTGACCGCCCAGGTGTTTCTTCAAGATGAAACATGCGTGGCCTACGTCACACCAGAATCAAAGCAACAGTCCATGGAATGGCGGCATTCAGATTCACCCAGAAAAGTGAAGTTTAAGCAAACAATTTCTGCCCGGAAAATCATGTGCACAGTGTTTTGGGACAGAAAAGGAGTATTGTTTCTGGAATTTCTTCCTCGTAATGAGACAATCAATGCAGCAGCTTACTGTAAGACATTGCACAATCTGCGCCGTTCAGTTCAGAACAAAAGAGGTGGCAAGTTGAGCAAGGGCATTGTTTTGCTGCAAGACAGTGCCTGTCCGCATGTGGCGAATCAAACCAAAGATCTCATCACATCCTTTCGATGGGAAACTCGAGATCATCCTCCGTACAGCCCCGATCTAGTGACTACCATCTGTTCCTGCACTTGAAGAAACACCTGGGCGGTCAGCGTCTTCAAGACGATGACGGAGTCAAAACAGTGATGATGCAGTGGCTAACAAGCCAGGCGGCAGACTTCTATGAGGAGGGTATTCAAAAACTGGTACAACGTTATGACAAGTGCTTCAGCATTGACGGAAATTAAGTAGAAAATTAGATTAAGGTACAGGCTTTCATGTAAAAATAAAATTATTGAGATATCTTAGCACGTCATTTTTTAATTTCAAAACGGTTCTTACTTTAAAAAAAAAACACACCTCGTATCTGAAAGATACCAAGCGGATGCAGCAGACCGTTTCCAATCGGACTTCCGAATTAGGCCAAATAGAACAGAACAGAGACGTTTCTGAATAATATAACTTAATTAAAACAAAAATACAAAAGGATAGAACGGTGGATGACAGTTCTGTATATAAAAGGATTTAGAAGTTAGTTTTATCTGTTGTGTTATGCGCATTTTTGGAAGTGACTAACTTGTTGGGGTCGACATCCTGGCCACTTTTCCCAACGAATAATGTGGCCACCTTTCCTTACCAAATGCAATGTCGGCAATAGTGATCCATAGAAGAAACTATCAAACTTAAATAAATCACAAAGAACTACAACCTATTGTGGCCTAAAAATGTTCAAACTTTGACATTGTAGGAAGTTATAACTCTTCACACACCTGATGTGACAAGAACAATATAAATGACTTATCTTACATCAGACAACTCAAAAGGCGTGGTAGAGTGGTCGGCGCAGTTTTAATCATCACTGTGTCAGGATGGCTTATGGTCAAAGCATCTGCCAAGTGAGCCGGAGACCCGGGTTCGAATTCAGGTCAGACACAAAGTTTCAACAAAAAGGTTTAATTGGCGATATACTGAAGGATACTTCACAAATTACAATTGTGTTTTAATTGACACTTAATCTAACACTTAGCTGTTAAATAGCAGAGTCCGAAAGTCATGTGTACAATTTAAACTGTGATGTGCACTTCCTAAAGAAAGTAAATCAAATGCGCTGATTATCCGACTTCGGGGTAAGAGCACGTTTCCAGTGGTGTTGCGCGTAGTTATTAAAATGAGAACATACGTGGCATTCAATTCTTCTTCTTTATTTAATTTGTGGCACATATACACATAAGATACCTTGCTTCTGAGTATATAATAGTTACTGTTAACACAATATTTGATTTAATAGACAATTCTGGGGTTTGTGAACAAAACACTGTGAAAATGTTCCAATCAGAGGAAATGCTGTTTAACAGATATTACAAATGAAGTGTCCAGAACCTTCATGACAAGAGAAGTATTCATGCCACCACTGCTCGCAAATTAGATATTGAATCCAGTATTCTGTGGTTGGTTTATTATACTTTTCAGCACAGCCTGCACAGTGAAAGTTTGTGGATTTTCCGTCGATGTATTTTAAGTTTTGCTTTGTTTTCTTTTTGTTGGCTTCATCAGAATCAGTTTTCTCTTTTGTTTCTTTGTTTCTTCTTCTCTTAATTGTAGGTTCAGTTGCTCCTTGCAAAGGTCTCTGATACTGTTTCTGACTTCTTCCGTTTCTCCCCTTCTCCCCTTTCCCTTTCTTCCCTCTTCCCCTTTCGATGCTTTAAAACACTGGTATCAGGCGATTCATCTGCCAGCAGACTAGATTTTCCGTTGCCGATATCGGCTCGCAGTACTTCTTTGAAATATGGACCCAACACTTCGTTCGATGTAATTGCTGGTTTGTGGTGTATTTAGAGTCAGAAAATATATTTTTACACAATTCTCCCAGATGTTCTATAGTCATAACCGAACACTGTTCAGCAATGAAAAATGCAAGTGATGCTTCTGCTTTATTGGAAGGTCTAATATTGTCCATTCTTCGTACTGGCAATTTTTTTCTGTACCGATTTTATGTGAAGTCTCATTTTATGCCTTTTAGTTTCAGCGTGTTCTTTTATATCGCCACTTCAGCATGAAATTCAGTTTGGAAGTAGGAACACATTCCTTTAATATTTTCGGAACGGGTGTCAGCTGTCCATTAAATGCAGTTTTATACCCTTCTTTTTTCTCTCCTTGAGTGTAGCACTTTTTCTTCACCGGTAATTCCATTACACCCCATTGTATTAGCTCACCATACAAGACGCAACACAAAGAAACGAATATGTGCAAAAATACACTAGAACCTAGCCTTAGCGAACAATGCCACTCCAAGCTACGCGAACACTTCCGAAATGACACGAGACAGCTAACGATTCCAAGCTACCCGAACAGTTTCGAAGTGGCACGAGACAAATGCCGATTTCAAAGTGCCTTACTGTAGCTTTTTGAAGTATCAGACAGCTGTTCTTTTTGGGTTTGGTTAGCGTTTTCCGGTTGAACTAAGAGTTACGGCGTATGTATTCTCAAGATAAGTTGCATGTGGTAGTTGAAGCAACGTAGTTCAAAAAGTCGCAAGAGAAGTTGCTAAATAAATTTAGTCGCTAAACAACTTCAAAATGTCGCTTTTGATGTCAAAATATCGATTAATCAAGTGAGAAAGTAGCTAAATTGGCAACGCCGCAACCAAACTCAACAACAAAGAGTCGGCTGAAGTTCCCTGCAGAGTAGCCGACTGCTAGATTATTAAAACTGAGATGTAGGCGTTGCACAGTCTTACGCGCTGCACGGACTTAATCCAGTCCATGAATGCCACCACTTTGAGTGTACTTCTGGCACTGCTAACTGATCGCCTCTTCCCTGTTCCACTTATCATTGAAGCGTGAAAAGGATGATTGTCGGTAAGCCTCGGTGTCAGCTCTAATTTCTCGAATTTTTTCGTTGTGGTCATTTCACGAAATGTATGTGGGAGGAAGTAATACGAGGGTTGGAACTTAAATAGTGGCAAGAATTTATTCACATCCGATACAAAAGAGATACATGTTTGCACCTGTTACTGTCCTTCAAAGTAGTCACCAGCGTTGTGTAGAACGCTCTCGAATGTCTGGAACAGTTCTGAAGCGAATGCCACGAAATGGTTCCTTCATCTTCGGAATCAAATCAAAGCCACAAGGACTTAAGTCCGGGGAGTATGGTGGATGGTACAGTACTTCCCAGTCCCATCGACCGAACAGGGTAGCCACAGCTTGGGTGCATGCGCCCGCGTATTGTCGTGCAAAATGATGGATGGGTTGCGCAGAAAGTGTCGCCGCTTCTTTCGCAAAGCTGGTCGAAGATGATGATCCAAAAACGAACAGTAATTCTGTGCATTGACGGTGGCATTCGCTTCAGAACTGTTCCAGAGATTCGACAAGCAGTAGACCGCTCCATTCACCCCACCAACAGAACAGGCTGTGCTAACGGTATACTACGCCTTCCACATCGCTGGCAACGGGTTATACACAACGCTGGTGACTACTTAGGACAGTAAAGGCACAAACGTGTAACTCTTTTGTATCGGTTGTGAATATACACTGCTGGCCATTAAAACTGCTACACCACGAAGATGACATGCCACAGACGCGAAATTTATCCGACAGGAAGATGATGCTGTGATATGCAAATGATTAGCTTTTCAGAGCATTCACACAGGGTTGACGCCGGTGGCGACACCTACAACGTGCTGACGTGACGAAAGTTTCCAAAAGATTTCTCATATACAAACAACAGTTGACCGGCGTTGCCTGGTGAAACGTTGTGATGCCTCGTGTAAGGAGGAGAAATGCGTACCATCACGTTGCCGACTTTGATAAAGGTCGGATTGTAGCCTATCGCGATTGCGGTTTACAGTATCGCGACCTTGCTGCTCGCGTTGGTGGAGATCCAATGACTGTTAGCAGAATATGGAATCGGTGGGTTCAGGAGGGTAATACGGAACGCCGTGCTGGATCCCAACGGCCTCGTATCACTAGCAGTCGAGATGACAGGCATCTTATCCGCATGGCTGTAACGGATCGTGCAGCCACGTCTCGATCCCTGAGTCAACAGATGGGGACGTTTGCAAGACAACAACCATCTGCACGAACAGTTCCATGCAGCAGCATGGACTATCAGCTCAGAGACCATGGCTGCGGTTACCCTTGACGCTGCATCACTGGCAGGAGCGCCTGCGATGGTGTACTCAACGACGAACCTGGGTGCACGAATAGCAAAACGTCATTTTTTCGGATGAATCCAGCTTCTGTTTACAGTTAGATGATGGTCGCATCCGTGTTTGGCGACATCGCGGTGAACGCACATTGGAAACATGTATTCGTCGTCGCCATACTGGCGTATCACCTAGCGTGATGGTACGTGGTGCTATTGGTTACACGTCTCGGTCACCTCTTGTTCGCATTGACGGCACTTTTAACTGTGGACGCTAAATTTCAGAAGTGTTACGACCCGTGGCTCTACCTTTCATTCGATCCCTGTAAAACCCTACATTTCAGCAGGATAATGCACGACCGCATGTTGCAGGTCTTTTACGGGCCTTTCTGGATACAGAAAATGTTCAACTGCTGCCCTGGCCAGCACATTCTCTTGATCTCTCACCAATTGAAAACGTCTGGTCACTGGTGGCCGAGCAACTGGCTCGTCACTATACGCCAGTCACTACTCTTGATGAACTGTGGTATCGTGTTGAAGCCGCATGGGCAGCTGTACCTGTACACGCCATCCAAGCTCTGTTTGACTCAATGCGCAGGCGTATCAAGGCCATTATAACGGCCAGAGGTGGTTGTTCTGGGTACTGATTTCTGAGGATCTACGCACCCAAATTGCATGTAAATGTAATCACATGTCAGTTTTAGTATAATATATTTTCCAATGAATGTCCGCTTATCATCTGCATTTCTTCTTAGTGTAGCAATTTTAATGGTCAGTAGTGTAGTTGCCACTATTTAAGTTCCAACCCTCGGATGCTGACCGACTCTTCCCTGAAAGTGTTACCTCGAAAATTTAATAACAAACGTCTCCTTTACGCACAACCCCTATTTCGTAACGTCTGCCACTGGGCCTCATTGAACGTCTCTGTTAACGGTCTCGCGCCAACTAAAAGATCCCGTTACAAAACGTGCCGCTCTTCGTTGGATCTTGTCTCTCTCTCTCTCTCTCTCTCTCTCTCTCTCTCTCTCTCTCTCTCCCTCCCTCCCTCAACCTTCTCCCTCCCCCCTCCATCCCCCCGCCCGTGTCAGTCCTATCTGGTAAAGCTCTCAGACTGAAGCCCAGTACTCAAAAATCGCTCGAACAAGCGCCGTGTAAGCCACGTCCTTTGTGAACGAGGTTGTGTCTATGGCTTTTTCCACCATCTGTTTTTCGTACTATTCGTTTTATGTGGTCATTCAACTTAGGGTCACTCCGAATAGTTGCTCCCAGATATTATACGGTAGATACTGTTTCCAGCAAGTCTCCATCAGTAATTCTTTTTTATTTTTTCTTAAGTATGCGCAATATGTTGCATTTATTCACGCCCAGAGTCAATTGCACAGGGACTGCAGCACTCATCAGTCCTCTGCATGTCATTCTGAAAATCGATACTGCCTTCTGGTGTTGCCACTTTGTTATCACCTGCCAACAGTCTTAAAGATGTTCCAATGTTTTCAGCTAGATAATCTGTTACGCTGTAAAAAAAGTGGCGGATCTATCTACGTTTTACTTAACTAAGAAAGTACAATTCGAAACCAAGAAAATTTGGAAAGAGGATTGTAGTTCTGCCAGAGACGGCGAAGGACCTGAAAGAGCAGTTGAACAAAAGGTTCAGTGTCTTGAAAAGGGTTTGTTAAATAAATACCAAGAAAAATAAAACAAGGATAATGGAATGGAACGAAATGAAATCAGATGATGCTTAGGGAATTAGATTAGAAAAAGAATCATTAAAAGAAGTAGACGAGTTGTGCTATTTGGGCAGCAAACTGCACGTACGTGACGATGGTTGGAGTAGAGAGGAATGCAGACTTTTAATTGTAAGAAGACCCTTATGAAAAATGTTAGCTCTGAATGTAAATTTGTTAGAAAATATTTTGTGAAGGTGTCTGTCTGGAATACAGCCCTATCGGGAGCGATACGTAGACGTTTGTTTAACGTTTGCTTAGACAAAATAGAAGCTTTTGAAACATACTGTCACAAGAAAATACTGAAGATTATGTGGGTACTTCTGATAACTAACGAGGGGGTACGTAATAGGATTAGGCAGAAAAAAAAATGGCGTAACTTAACTAAAAGAAGAAATAGGTTGATAACAGATATCGTGATCCCAATAAGCAGGTTCGAATGCTTATAGGTTGCAGGAGTTAACACAGAGAGATGAAGGGGCTTGCACAGAATAGACTTGCGTTAAGAACTGCAGCAAATCAGTCTGTAGACCTGAAGAAGGAGAGGAAGAATGCTGCTGCTGCTGCTGCTGCTGCTGCAGAATTTGAAAGACGTAAAATGTGGCTAGTGTATTACACAGTAAAAAGTTTCCTGTGCCATGCACATCACATATTATGAGGCAAAATCTTAAACGCGATTCTGCGTTGCATGCACTTGATAAATGTTTGGTAGGTATAGAGTACCAAATCTCTTTACAGAGGTCACACAATTCGCGCAGATTACGGGCCGGTGGTTTGTAGGCACGTAGCCGGGGCCCGATACAGCGCCATATGTATTCATTCGCTATCAGATGATGCAACTTTAGTAGCCAAGATATCAACGTGAGTTCACCATTATGCTGCTCAAACCACCGTAAGACGATTCTGACCTTGTTACGCGGACAGTTATCCTGCTAGCAGCTGCTACAGCTGTCGTGCAAACCACCAAGCATGAAGTGATGCAGGTGGTCTGCAGTAATGTTCACCTAGTCCTCAGCTTTCATGGTGTCTTCGATTACTGCCTCAGGTCCCTTAGAATTCCAGGTGAATGTTCGCCATAGCATAATGGGTCTTCGTCTCGCTGACAGAGTATCTGGACACGATAATCGACTTGGTGAAATGTGATTCCTCCTACCAGGCATCACGTTTACAGTGATTCGAGGTCCAATCTCGATGACCTCGTGCCCAGTGCATCCTTAATTGACGAACTCATTGGGCCAGCATGAGTACACGTAGGATTCTTCTCCTGCGGAACATCGTGTTCAGCAGTGTGCGGTGAATACTTGTGCCTGCAGCTGCGCTGTACTCTGTCGTGAGATCTGTTACACACCGAAGCCAATCCTGCATTATAATGCAGACAAGCCTCCAACATCCACGGTCTGTGATGCTTGGACGCCCAACATATTCCCGCCGGAAGGTGCGTTTACGCCTGTAGGCCTAGTCGCCGTGCGATTGTACTTGCCCACGCGCAAGTAGAGGCACGCGTGTAGGTTGTATGCCTCTTCCTGAACATGTACGGGCGAGCGATTCCATTCACACCTGTGTTCACAGTGGACGCCTCTACTTCCGCCTGGGGCAAGCTACAGCCGCTCGGCGACTAGCCGCAAGGCGCACGGTAAATATACACCTTAATAGTGGTTTCACTGCATTCAACCGGTTGCTATACATGCTCACGACTGTAGCACACGAACAGCTGACCAGCTTCGCCGTTTCAGAGATGCTCGTTCCCAAGCGCGGGGCCGTAGCAACCTGTCCTTTGTCAAAGTCGCTTACATTAGTGGATTTACCTATTTGCGGGCTTCATATCTGCCCATTCGCGTCTGCTCTGTTTATATACTACTCCTTTCCTTTCCGCGTCAGGTGTCAGCAACTCCACCAGGCGGCCTCGAAAACCGTGGTGGGACCAGTCATAATGTTTCGGCTCATAACTGCATGGCATTGGTTCCCAACCACTGCCCTGGAAGAATTAAAGTATGGTTCACGAATGATCTAAAATTTTAAACTTTTTAATGTTAAACTAATAATCAATCGTAGCGTCGTTTGAGTAATCGAAACTGACAGCACAATCAAAAACAGCTTCGCTCTATAGCAGAAACACTCGTGAATCATCAAGTTGTCGGAGAAGTTTCAGAGGTGAAGGGAGAAAAAAAAAAAAAAAATCTCTGCCGAACAACACGGTTAAAGTTCGAATTGAACTAATGTCAAGTGATATCGAGTATCAACTTGTTCCAAAAATTTAAAAAACTGCCATGTTTCGGTTTGCAGTGTGATGAACAGGCTGGCAATTCTAATTATTGGCAGTTCTTCGTGTTTCTCCGCTTTTCAGATGACAGCAACATAGTCAAGGCAGAATTATTGATTTCGCGTGAAATGGAAACGACATCAAAAGGAACGGACATAATGGAAATAAGTACGGAACATTCTCAGAAACATAACATTATATGGAAAGCTCGTCGGTTTCTGGAGGGATGGCGACCCAGCTATGTTAGGATCAAGCTCGAGTCTAGCGATGTTAGTAAATCTGAAGAATCCTTCGGCATTAACGACGCATTGTATCATACTTCACCCGAGCGTTACCGTCTGAGTCTGTTCCTGAATGCCTAATTCAGTGTAATTGGACATAAATGTGGTAAATGTTATCAAAAGCAGCGCCTTAAATACATGACTTTGTTAATAAGTAAATAAATAGAATTGTGCGCTAAAATGGACTTAGTTGAGTTGTTTCCAGGCTAGAAAAAAAGTGAAAGACTTAGTAGAGTAGTTTTCCGTCGACACCTCAGATGCATTTGGTTTATCTTGTGGGTATTTTCACGTATTCGAGTAAGTTGAACTTGCAGCTGCAAGGTTCCGCCAACGTTCAGAAGGCGTCGGAAATATGTTTATATTTGAAGATAGATTTCGTGTCTTAATTTACATACTTCAATTATGGGTAGTGACATTGAAAGCACTCGTTGGTGGTAAAAAGCATGACACGTTAAGGATAAACATAGAAGGAAAAATGAACAGTGATCTGCAAATGTTGCCTGATGAATTCAACAGTACTTTCCAGAATATAACAAAACAGGAGTTAAAGCTGATTAAAAACTGATTCGCAACCAATTTTAGCACTCATGCTGGGGAAGTTGCAGAAGAAATCTAGCAAGAGCTCAGTGAATTCGAAAAGACAAAAACTACAAGGACGCATTTGAATCTGATTCTTTGGAGCAGTTTTAGGTCTAAAAAAAAGCAGTTCCATACACTAAAATTCGAGAAATCGCCTTCCGACATCTTATGCTTTTCTCCACAACTTATTTATACCAACATGAGTTTTCTGCTTTGCTGGCAATTAAAGGCAAGTGTAGGAATCGACTGAAGGTGAGTGGCGATAAGCGTGTAGCTTTGAGCAACAATATTGACCTCAGGAATACCGAACTTGTGCAGAAGATGCTAGCTCAGATATCTCACTGTTTCAAACTGAATTTTATTTTCTATTACAAATGTTGTGTTTTCTTTTATAGTAGTACTGTTAATGCATGTTGCTTTAAATGAATACATTGAAGTGACAAGAGTCTTGGCATAGCGATATACTCACATACAGATGGTGGTAGTATTGCGTACACAAGGTACAGAAGGAAAGCGCATTGGTGGAGCTGTCATTTCTATTCAGGTGCTTCATGTGAAAAGGTTTTCTACGTGATTATGATCACATAACGATAACTAAGACTTCGAACGCAAAATGGTAGTTGGAGCTAGATGGATGGGACGTTACATTTCGGGAATTCAGTATCCCGAAATCCACAGTGTCAAGAGTGTGCCTAGAAATCTCACCACGGCCAACACAGTGTCCGACGGCGTTCACTTAACGACCAAGAGCAGCTTGCATACAGTTGTTAGTGCTGACAGACAAGCAACACTGCGTGAAATAACCGCAG
Organism: Schistocerca nitens; assembly: GCF_023898315.1. NCBI lineage: Eukaryota > Metazoa > Arthropoda > Insecta > Orthoptera > Acrididae > Schistocerca > Schistocerca nitens. Next base: position 259,810,983 of record NC_064622.1, read on the forward strand.
AAACCAATGTAGGACGTACGGGGAACGTATGCGTTGGGACAGTGCAGCGGAATGTGCCGTAATGGGCTATGGCGGCAGAAGACCGATGCTATTGCCTTTGTTAACAGGACGACATCGCCTACCGTGCCACTGCTGGGGTTTTGATCATATCGGTTGATCCCTAGACGATTGGAATACCGTGGCCTTATCAGATGAGACCCGATTTCAATTGGTAAGAGCTGATAGTAGGGTTCGAGTGTGGCGCAGACCCCACGAAGCCATGGACCCAAGTTGTCAACAAGGGACTGTGCAAGACGATGGTGGCTCCATTATGGTGTCGGCTGGTTTACGTGGAATCGACTTGTCCTCTGGTCCAACTGAACCGATCATTGACTGTAAATGGTTATGTTCGGCTATCTGTATACCATTTGAAGCCATTCATGGGCTTCGTGTTCCCAAACAACGATCGAATTTTGATGGATGACAATGCAACATGTCACCAGGCCACGATTTTTCGCGATTGGTCTGAAGAGCACTATGGATGATTCGAGGGAATGATTTGGCCACCATTACTGCCCGAGATGTGACATAATTGGGAGGTCAGTTCGTGCACGGAATCCTGCACCAGCAACACTTCTGCAGTTGTGGACGTCTTTAGAGACAGCATGATTCACTATTTCTGTAGGGGACTTCCAACGACTTGTTGAGCCCATGCCAAACTGAGTTTCCCCAGTATGCTGGGCAAAAGAAGGTCTGACACAATATTCGGAGGTACCCCATGACTTTTGTTACCTCAGTGTTCATTGAAGGTTTGATCAAAGTTTATTTTTCGTGAACTTTGTACTCCCTGCTAACAACAAAGAACTGAGTGGTCGCTGGTTAAAAAAAGCTTGGGAACTGCTGGTGTATGTAAAGAGAGGTGCGCTCTTTCCCAGTGTTGTGCTCACGTTTGGTGCCCAGTGACTGCCATCAGGGTGTGTATGTGTGTGCGAGACGAAATGCTGTTGTTGCAGGCGGAGCTGGTGCATCTGCGCGCGGAACTGGTGGAGGCGGTGGCGCGGCGCGGCTCGCTGGAGGAGGAGCTGCACGCGCTGCTGCTGCGGCTGCACGCCATCCAGCTCCAGAGGCTACCCGGCGCCGCGCCGCTGGACGCCGACGCAGAGCGCATCCGCCGCCGCCTCGAGGAGGAGCTGCAGAGGTCGCCCTCCCGCCAGCAGCGCTCCAGTCAGTATCACTTGTTTCCTTTTGTAACCTGCCGACTAGTGACTTAAGCAGGTAGTGTTTGACAATCCAAAACACCTGACCACATTGTTAGATAAGCTCACCAGACGAAGTACGTTTCCTGTCAAAAGTGGGACACCCAGCAGGGGAGGAGTAAACGAAATGAAACTGTACAGTTTGAGAGGGTACGGAGTGTTATTTCGGTAATAACAAAGTTGAGTCAGATTTACAAACAACTTGGCAGTCTGAGCCCACTTACCACTATGACATTCCAGTCCGTCTACCTTGAATCTGTCACAGATTTGAGCTGTTTTTTAGGTTAGAGAGTCCAGTGAAAACACAAGAAGGGCTTCAGTCACAAAGAACAAAGAGTGCAGGTCTGACACAGGTATAACGTTGATACATGAGCCATCGGTATAACAGGTGTAAACTGTCGTAGCTATGTTGGAAAAGTACCAGAGCTCCAAGCGCTAATAGAAAGCACTGATGATCAAATCGTTTTAGGCACTGAAAGCTGGCTAAAGCCGGAGATAAGCCCAGCCGAAATTTTTGCGAAGAACCTAACGGTGTTCCGAAAGGAGATGCTTAACACCTTTGGCGGTGGCGAGTTTGTTGCTGTCAGAACTTAACTTGTCACGAAATTGAAGTAGGTAGTTCCTGTGAGTTAGTATGGGCGGAGATCATTGATGGCAACCGGAATAAAATAGTAATTGGATCATTTTACCGATCTCCCAATTCAGATGATAGAGTTACTGAAAGGTTCAAAGAAAACTTCAGTTTGATTTCAAACACGTACTCGACTCGTACGATTATAGTTGGTGGTGACTGTAATTTACCCTCGATATGTTGGAGAAAATACATGTTTAATTCCGCAGGTACGCATAAAACATCATCCGAAATTGTGCTAAACGAATTCTCTGAAAATTATTTCGAGCAGTTAGTTCATGAGCCCACGCGCATAGTAAACGATTGTGAAGACAGACTTGACCTCTTAGCAACAAATAATCCTGAGTTAATAACGGGCCTCAAAACGGATACAGGGATTAGTGAACACGGAGCTGTCGTAGCCAGATTGTAAACCCCAGATCTTCCAGAAATAAACGAAAAATATACCTATTCAAAAAAGCAGATAAAAATTCACTTGACGCCTACCTGGGAGACAATCTCCATTCCATCCAAAGTAATAATACAAGTGTGGACCAGATGTGGCTTGAATTCAAAGAAATAGTATCGGCAGCAATTGAGAGATTTATACCAAATAAATTAACAAACGACGGAGCTGATCCTCCTTGATACACAAAACGGGCCAGAACACTCTTGTAGAAACAACGAAAGAAACATGCCAAATTTAAACATACGTAAAATCCCCAAGATTGGCGATCTTTTACAGAAGATAGAAATTTACTGCGCACGTCAATGCGAGATGCTTACAACAGTTTCTACAACGAAACTTTGTCTCGAAACCTGGCAGAAAATCCAGAGAGATTCTGGTCGTATGTGAAGTATTTTAGCGGCAAGAAACAATCAGTGCCTTCTCTGCGCGATAGCAATTGAGATACTATCGAAGACAGAGATACCAAAGCAGAGTTACTAAAGACAGCCTTCCGAAATGCCTTCACAAAAGAAGACGAAGTAAATATTCCAGAAATCGAATCAAGAACAGCTGCCATCAGTAACGTAGAAGTAAATATCCTCGGAGCAGTGAAGGAGCTTAAATCACTTAACAAAAGCAAGTCTTCTGGTCCAGATTGTATACCAGTTAGGTTACTTTCAGAGTATGCTGATGCATTAGCTCCGTACTTAACAATCATAACCAACCGTTCGCTCGACGAATTTATCCGTACCCAAAGACTGGAAAGTTGCACAGGTCACACCAATATTCAAGAAAGGTTAGGAGTAATCCACTTAATTACAGGCTCATATCAGTATATTGTGTTCGTACATTATGAATTACCTTGAAGAAAACTGTCTACTGACACGCAGTCGCCGGCCAGAGTGGCCGTGCGGTTCTAGGCGCTACAGTCTGGAACCGCGTGACCGCTCCGGTCGCAGGTTCGAATCCTGCCTCGGGCATGGATGTGTGTGGTGTCCTTAGGTTAGTTAGGTTTAAGTAGTTCTAAGTTCTAGGGGACTTATGACCACAGCAGTTGAGTCCCATAGTGCTCAGAGCCATTTGAACCATTTGACACGCAGTCAACATGGGTTTACAAAAGATCGTTCTTGTGAATCACAACTAGCTCTTTATTCACATAAAGTGTTGAGTGCTATTGACAAGGGATTTCAGATCTATTCCGCATTTCTGGATTTCCGGCAGACTTTTGACACTGTACCACACAAGCGGCTTGTAGTGAAATTGCGTGCTTACGGAATATCGTCTCAGTTATGTGACTAGATTTGTGATTTCCTGTCAGAGGGGTCACAGTTCGTAGTAACTGACGGAAAGTCATGGAGTAAAACAGAAGTGATTTCTGACGTTCCCCAAGATACTGTTATAGGCCATGTGCTGTTCCTTATCTATATAAACGATTTGGGAGACAATCTGAGCAGCCGTCCTCGGTTGTTTGCAGATGACGCTGTCTTTATCGACTAATAAAGTCATCAGAAGATAAAAACAAACTGCAAAAAAATTTAGAAAAGGTTTTTGAATTGTGCGAAAATTGGCAGTTGACCCTAAATAACGAAAAGTGTGAGGTCATTCATGTGAGCGCTAAAAGGAATTCGTTAAACTTCGGTTACACGATAAATCAGTCAAATATAAAGGCCGTAAATCCAACTAAATACCTAGAAATTACAATTACAACTTAAATTGGAAGGAACACACAGAAAATGTTTTGGGGAAGACTGCTTTTTATTGGCAGGACACCTAGAAAATGTAACAGATTCACTAAGCAGACTGCCTACACTACAATTGTCTGTCCTATTTTAGAATACTGCTGCGCGGTGTGGGAGTACATCGAAAAAGTTTCATAGAAGGGCAGCACGTTTTGCATTATCGCGAAATATGGGAGAGAGTGTCAATGAAATAGTACAGGATTTGGGCTGGAAATCATTAACAGAAAGGCGTTTGTCGTAGCGACGGAATCTTCTCACGAAATTCCAATCACCAACTTTCTCTTCCGAATGCGAAAATATTTTGCTGACACCGACCTACATAGGGAGAAATGATCACCACGATAAATTAAGGGAAATAAGAGCTCGTACGGAAAGATATAGGTGTTCGTTCTCTCCACGCGCTGTATGAGGTTGTAATAATAGAGAATTGTGAAGGTGGTTCGATGAACCCTCTGCCAGACACTTAAATGTGATTTGCAGAGTATCGATGTAGATGTAGATAAAGCTGTTTTATCCTCTCCTGAGGCATATTATCACACAAATGTTGTAACTAGTCCTTGATATCCTAGATACTTGTCCTGGGATGCAGATGACATCAGATCTGGTCATATACATGTTCCAGTGGGGCAGATCTGGGCACCTTTCTGGCCGCAGGATTACCTCTACATCATGCAAACAATTCGTAGAGAAATGAACCGTGAACATCATTCTGTTGAAAAATGTCACCACGATATTGTCGCCTAAGAGATAACACATCAGGGTGCAGGATGTCTGTGATGTACTGTTGGACCTTCAGAGCTCCATCAGTCACTACTAGGCGTGAGTTGAAGTCATACCCGATGACTCCCCACACCATGACGCCAGGAATAACACCTCTCTGCCTCTGTAAAACATTGGAAGAATAGGACAGCTGCCAAGGTTGCCGCCATACTCACCACCAGTCGTCATAAAGAGTAGTGCAGAATCCTGATCCAACACTGAATGCAAAGTGACACCATTCTTCAGCAGTCCATGAATCCCGTTCATAGCACAACTCCAGATGCAGCCTATTTTGCTGCGGTGTTAATGCCAGCCTACACATCTGACAGTGATTCCGTGGTCTGACTGTGTGGAATGATGCGAACACTTACAAAGAGTTCATAGCTTATTCTTGGATGGCAAGCATAGATGTGAAAGGGTTAGAATGTGCTTAGTTCACAGTAGGGTCGTGCTCCATGGTGGTGGTCACATATTGTCTGCCAGAGCCTTGATGATGAGTATGCCTGCCCTCTTATTTACACACAGTCCAAAATCGCGTCATTTCGCACGACTCGACCAGTCAGCCAAATACAGACACTCACTGAAGCCCCTTTCAAACTCCAGAAGGTGCTGATAATGTTGTCTCACATGAGTACACAGCATCTCCGTGTCTTTCAGTGATCACTCAACATCTGACGCTGTTGCATCTCTTATATGTAGTTTACATACCCACCAATAGTATGCTCATGTACAAAGTTACATTTAGAGCTGATCGTTTCTTCAGGGTGCTTCATGTTTTTAGTCGGGTGGTGTATGAGTCACCACTTTGTAAAAGCACACTGGTTGCTGTTGAGAGCTGTAGATGATGCAGACCTCGTACCAGGTGCTCATGTTATGCTCCACCACTGGTGTAAGTCATGGCAGTCCCGTAGTATGTGCCAAGCGGCTGTATGGAATCAGTGTAATAAAGTGAGGTCAGCATTGAGATTTGGTAGATTGGCGAAAAGAAGCTATCATGTTCTGTCAGGTTTCTCAGCATAATTGGTTAATTGTGGTCCTCTGGTTATTAGGCCGATTTTTTGTTTCCATTTTATGCTCGGTGTTTTGATAACTGACGCTATTATCTTCTCTGGGTGCTAGTGGTTATGTACGTAGTGTCTGGACTCCACCACTCAGAAGAACACATCAGGGTCACTCATTGAAATGTTGTGTGTAAAATGGAAACAACTACTCTGCTGAATAGCTGAAATGTCATGTGGCTAGGGCCTCCCGTCGGGTAGACCGGTCGCCTGGTGCATGACTTTTGAGTTCAGGCCACTTCGGCGACTTGCGTGTCGATGTGGATGAGATGATGATGATGATGATGATGATGATGATGATGATGATGATGATAAAGACAGCACAACACCCAGTCCTTGAGCGGAGAAAATTTCAGAAACCGGACCCCTTAGAATGGCATTCTGTTGCACTGGCCATTCTGCTATCAAGGCGGACGTCTGAATAGCTGGCAGACCAACAGTTAAAAAAAAAAAAAAATTTGAATGTGCCCACAAGCACGCCTTGAATAAAGTAAACGGTGTACCAACACAGTGTGTCCACACACAAGGTGTGGTGTACCACAACATATGTGGTCACAGGAAGATCCTAACCAACATAAAACTGACCCAAGTCTCACGCCTTGCCAATGACAATTGAGTTAAAAGTTGACAAGAATCTCTGCTGTTAGTCAGTGCAGGTTCATCTCGACCAGTTTCTGAGAGAACATTTCGACTTGAACTGCATACAGTCGAAATTTGGTATCGATTTTCATGCAAAAGACCACTGCTTGCAGTGGCACATAAATCAGCACATCTTGAAAGGGCAAAACAACACAGAAACTGGACAGTAGATGACTGGAGGCAGTGTTAACTAACATTTCTTGATTTAACCATTTTTCAAATGTTACAAGGCATTGAGGGCACACATGAAACAATCTGTGTTGTATCTAGTGCGCAGTTGAGGCCAGATGTGGTTGTGTGATGTTTCAGGGGGGGGGGGGGTTTGTATCTTGGCTTGGACCCACTCACGCTGATTACTGTGAATATGAAGCAGGCTGTTTATTTCAACATTCTTACTTCTACGTCTTCATGACAAGATGAGAAAGACTGTGCTGACAGAGGTGCATGCATACATTCTTGGTTTCATGAACACTCGGGCATCCTTTCACACTTCAACTGGCACACTCAATCACCCAATATTAGTTCCAGACATTTACTGTAATATTACTGGGACCATGGATGCATTGTAGTAATCATCATCCCCACAGTTTGGTAGCAGTGGCTTCAGCTGGATGTGGCATACCTGAAGAAAGAATGCCATTATCATGACTAGAGGTAGTGTTAAGAGATAATACTCTGATGTCTCCCAGTGTTAATAAATTTTTTGTTTTGAATGCATATAATGCATGAGGGTGAAATATCTATAAATTGTGAATCATTGATTTTCTCTAATTCTCGGTGCTTCCATGGCCTCTCAAAAAGTCTATTTCATGACCACATGCAGAATCCACATACTCCCACCTCGTGAGACACGTTACATGTCTATTTGCTCTTACAATTAACTCAAATGTTTGTTGGCGGGCCTAGGTTAGTCTTGCTCTAGCACACGTACACTGGTGGTGTTACGCTTTAGCTAAGTAGTTTTTATTTCAAAAATCGTGTACAGTCACAGCCTGTGCACAGTTGTGCTCTGATTGTCACACTGTTAATACGTGGTATGAAAATGGCTGAGGCTGCTTTATGTTTCGTAGTGAAACACGCGTGTGGAACATGGTTAAAAAGCGTGGAGAAATAGGTAGTTCTTAATATTTTTCAAAGGTACATACTGCACATGAAATTCCTGTTTGTGTAAATTATTTATTATCAATATTGTATGAAAGACATTTAATAAAAGCTGCTTAAGTTAAGAAAACACAAGTTTAATTTTTTAAGGCAAAAATGAAAAACCAAGTACTCGTCATTGTACCACAGAAACATGAAAAACAATCATTTTCACAGCATTGAGCACACCAAACATATGCTGCATTTTTACATTTTCCACTGTACGATTATAATATGAACCAAACAGAACTGATCAGGAGCCAATTTAAGGGGTTTGACCCGAGAAATAACAAGACTGTTTGTTGCCAGAATACTGGAACTAACGCACGCAGCTTTTTCAAAAGAAGAAAATGCGGCACTTGGTTGGCTTCGTGGTTTTATTGTTATCAACGTAGCAGAAAACAGTTCCAGAACTGCAATGTATTTCTTGGATTTGGATAAGGAAGGAGCTAAGAGATTGACAGACGACTGACTGTAATAAATACCTTCAGTGGCTTCAGTATTCAACAGTAAGGTGAAATCCTTCCAGTATGCTTTTGCATCACACTTGGCTTGCTGAGAAAAATTATCTTGTGTTTAAGTTAGGAATTTTCATTACTCTTGTTTTTAATTAGAATGCTATGTCAGGTAAGAACGAGAGCATTTTATGCTTTCCGTCTGGTCACCTAAGAAGCGTGCGGTAGTGCTGAAGTTTTGCCAAATATTATTTCACTATCTGTAAATTTAAATGACATTCGAAGCTATATTGTTTCTTTGCTGGTTAGTTGGACCGCTGGCTGGCCAGTGCTGTCCTTGTTTAATGCACCGGTAAAGCTGAGCATTATCGCTCAGTTTATGTCCATGTAACACAGCACACAACGATCCTTATGGTCGTACATGGCTGTAAGGAGCTTGGCTTCCGCTCCACGTGAAAAGAAATCCAATGAAATTCAAGCAGACATGTAAGAGTACATGGCTTAATGTATACATCAGGTTTATTCTTATGATGAACAGAGTATAATATTCTGTAGGTATCTAATTACATTCAGAAGGATTTAGAGATGCCACCATTGGATTAGAAAAAATACAGCCTTAACAATAAATACACCACCTCCAGTTGGTTCCTAGCAACTTTAATAATTTCCGCAAAGTGAAACTTCACACCTAAAGTTTGATTAGATTTCATTATGTTCAAGAGTCGGTCACAATTTTATTACGACAGTAAAATTCATATATATGAGAAGTGATGTACACTAAAAATCACAGGTGGTTGGTGTGACATACCTTTTACCAGACGTCCCTGTTAATGAAATAGCTGTACGCCTTAACTGTACGCCTTAACTGCATTCATGGCCAAGGTTTTTCTGCTTGATAGAGACAATGTTATTGCATGTCAAGGTGAGTATGAAAAATAAAATAAATAAACAATAAATATTGAGGAGCTATCTTGTTGAATGACTGAAAAATTGATATCAACACCGAATGTGCATTAGTTTGATTTTGGTTAAAGATACACACATTCACCCAACAGCTACACAGACATGCATTGAGGTGAGGTGACCTGAGGTTCCACACAAGCACTCACAGGCCTGTGGAGCTTTCTTCAAATAATGGGAGTAGTCTTGCTCAAGTTACAGGACACTCACAATTTGTTGCAGATGAACAAAGGGTTCATGTGATCAGAATTTAGGTTGCTGTGTCCTGATGGCAGAAATATCAAGGCTGTGATTTTATCCAATATAAACCTCCCCCACATAAACACTGAAGAGTCAAAGAAACTGGTACACTCGACTAATGTCGTGTAAGACCCCCATGAGCACGCAGAAGTGCCTCAACATGACGTGACATGGACTTGACTAATGTCTGAGTGGTGCTGGAGGGAATTTGTGCCATGAATCCTGCTGGGCTGTCCATGAATCCATCAGAGTACGAGGGGATGGAGATCTCTTCTGAACAGCATGTTGCAAGGCATCCCAGATATGCTCAGTAATGTTAGTGTCTGGGGAGTTTAGTGGCCAGCCAAAGTTTTTAAACTCAGAAGAGTGTTATTGGAGTCACTCTGTTGCAATTATGGATGTGTGGGGTGTCTCATTGTCCTGCTGGATTCGCCCAGTGGATGCAGCTGATCAGACAGGATGTTTACATACGTGTCACTTGTCAGGGGCATTTTCTAGATGTGTCATGGGTCCCACATCACTCCAACATGCCTTACCATTACAGAGCCCCACCAGCTTGAACAGTCCCCTGCTGAAATGCAGGGTCCATGGATTCATGGCATTGTCTCCATACCCATACACGTCCATCTGCTCGATACAATTTGTAACGAGACTCATCCAACCACGCAACATGTTTCCAGTTGTCAATAGTCCAATGTCAGTGTTGACAGGCCCAGGTGAGGTGTAAAGCTTTGTGTCATGCAGTCATCAATGGTACATGAGTGGCCTTTGGCTCTGAAGGCCCATATGGATGATGATTCATTGAATGGTTTGCACTCTGACACTTCTTGATGGCCCAACATTGAAATCTGCAGCAGTTTGCAGAAGGGGTGCACTTGTGTTGTGTGGAACTATTCTCTTGGATCGTAGTTGCTGAGTTAGAGAGCAAACACTCTTGCCACCATTGTGAATGTAACAGTTTGGCATCTCTTATGACTGGGACTTACCAGAACTTAAACTGGCGATCTAACAACTGCTCCAGACAGTTGTCTTACGTAGGCATTGCCTACCGCAGTGTCGTATTCTGCCTGTTTACGTTTCCCTGTATTTGATTATGCATGCCTATACCACTTTCTTTGGTGCTTTGATGTAGATTACCTTCACTACCTGCTGTTAGCAAGTGATAGGTGTCATGTCAAGCAATTTTTTATTTACCCGTACACTGCCATTGGCAGTTCACAACCGGTCAATCTTTATTCTATTGTCATGGCTCTTTACTCATCGTCATTGACTAATATTGAAATGGCCAGTTATTTACTGCACTGTGGCCCATTTATCCTCCATTGAAATTCATGACGGTCAGTGCATGCCCTTTCATTAATATGTTGTAGCCATGGAACAAAAAGTCCAATGCGTGAATGATCATGTAACATGCAAGATAATCTGACAATTATAAAATACTCTCTTAATTCATATCCTGCCCTCAGCTGTCATTCTGATGGCCAGTTGAAGTTCTGGTAAGATCCCAGTCACAATAGATGCCAAACTATTAAATTAACAATGGTGACACAAGTGTTTGTTCTCTAACTCAGCAACTATCTCTAATTTAGTGTGTAGGTATATCTGAGAAATAAATGTTGCCTCATAATCATCCTGCTTTGCAGCTTTTCCATGCCTTTAAGGTTGCTGATGCCATTCAGGATAAAAGCAAAACAAGCTTCCTGATACCCTACAGAAAAAATACATTCTGTGGACTGTAACCATTTTTACGCTATCCGTGTGACCTTATCATCACCTGCTAACTTTTGACCAAGCAGGCATTCTTTCAAAGAGCCAAACAAGTGATGATCTGGTGTTGCTGTGTCTGGTCTGTATTGTGGATATTTCCACATCTCAAACTTCAGATCACATAGGACATCCATAGTTTCCACATCTGTATGAGTGTGTGGCTTGTTGTGGAGCAGCAGTACTCCCTACGGTACCAGGCCCCAACTGTCTTACCAGCAAGTTATTTGCAAGAAACACTGGTCACTGTTTCGCTAATTGTTCTGGAAACACACAAGGGTAGGGTGCCTTACAACCCAAAAAACTGAGTGGGGTTGTGCAGTGGTTAGTACACTGGACTTGCATTTGGGAGGACGACCATTCAATCCTGTGTCCGGCCATCCTGATTTAGGTTTTCCATGATTTCCCTGAATCACTTAAGGCAAATGTTGGGATGGTTCTTTTGAAAGAGCCCAGATGATTTCCTTCTCCATCCTTCTGTAATCCAAGCTTGTGCTCCATTTCCAGTGACCTCATCTCCTCCTACAACCCAGAAGTTCATCAGTATAACTTTGTAGTGGATGCCTGCACCTCTGATTGTTTCCCGAATGGAGATGATGCATATTGATTCAATATATTCAATACATTCATTAGCCAAGGTCGTAAACAATGACTTTATGTAGAGTGTTTTTGGAATTTAGACTTCACAAACCGTTACTTTAACGGTTTTCTGAGCATTTTAAAAGTGTGAATACAGCATTTGTTCTGGTAAAAGATAAGTTTTATCTTTATCTTTTGTTGCATGTTTTATTGATGAAGTTAATATTATTTCTCAATTTAAGATTTGTTACAAAAAAGAAATTTCAGTAAGATGAACACGTGTAAACTGTCCAAAGCTTTGAAAGGTTTTCTTTGTATGTTCCTCTACTCTCTCTTTCCTTCTTGTTAGTGCCCACAGTGGAATACCATCCATGAAGCAGTAAATATTCTGCTTACCTTGTAGGGTCAAAACACATCAGTGATGGGCCATTCAGCTTCAGAAAAAGTAGTGAAGGAACTGTTTTTGTTGACAGAGAGGCTCTATCATCAGTAATGGTCAGAATCATTTGGGGAAAACCCTCCTTCACGTTCACTGGACAGCAATGAAATTTTCTTGATGTTAGTTGTCTACAGAAGCAAATTTGTGAGATACTTTGTTTTGTTTTCAAAATTTCCACCAAAGCTCTCACACTTTACAAAAAGCTACTCATGAAATGGTTTAATTATATATTGTTTGTTCAGCTGAAAGGCATAGTTATTACATTGCTTCAACTGCAGCAAATGTTCTATTAAATCACATCTCAAAATTTGCAGTTCTGATTTGTTTTCATCCGAGGCACTGATATTGGCTACTGGTGCGTCCATTACAAATCCAGCATTGCCCCACACTACTGCTTACGAGACAGGGTGGTGAGCCAGACACCTACCAGCATGAGTGTCATTTGTACACAGTTTCCTAAGCACTGAAAATGTTGGACTGGTACCCAGTCTCTGCCTTAGAAACCACTTTTCACAAAAAATTAAAATAAGGTAACCAGAAAACAAACTTCAGATGATTCACAGACAAGTGGCCCACACGATGTAGCTCCCTTAGTTAAACTGACAATTTCTGGCAGGGAGGGCATTAGGCTGCGGAGGAGGAAAAAAGATGATTCTGTTCCATTACTTGATATCGAGAAGTAGCCGAGGAACTCTTCTGCTGTTTCCAAAAAACGTCTGCAATCATTCATTTTTTATCCATTCTGTTAGTTCACTCATGTTCCCCCCAGTTACACTCTATGATCTCACGTGTCTTACCTCTGTTTCCTGTTTGGAGCAAACCAGTGTCACTGTGTCACATCATACTTAGATTTACTGAGTAGAGGCCAAGAAACAGTTGCAGAACTGTTGCAGATGTTGTTTTGTACTTCCCAGTGAGCCTGAGAAATATATTCTACTATGTTTTATTTTGGAATACATATTTGTAAAAGTTTGTATGCCAGTGTGTGTGTCCTTCAAAACCATCAATATTGCCAAGGTCTGCCTTTTGATATGTATATAAATCTTGAAGTAGCCTAAATTTCTTGAAGATTGTGTGGGCCAACTCGCACTCAACTAGGTTTCATTTTCATTGTTGTTGTAGACATGTCTTCCTCTTTAGTTTGTTCCTTGATCAGTTTGGTTGTTTTTTTGTCTGCCTGGTAATTTCAAACATGCATTTCTCCTTTGCTCCCTGAAGAACTCTCATTTCATGTCTCACTTCTGTGAGTTGCACTGATTGATAACTTTCCTGTTCAGACACATTGAAAGCTACATTTTGAGACCTCTAATTGGTTTACCAGATTGAATCATGACAATTTTCCCAAACTGTGTGAATCTTATGCATACTTCAGACAGTTTTCTCACCTTATCATGGTGATCAGATTGTGGAAAGGCCACCTGAAACACATTAAGCTGCTGTTCATTTTATTTGCTATTGTGCGATTGGTTTCAGTCAAAGACTAATGTCCAGCATGGATTTTTGTTAACAGCAAGAGTTACGTATATACGTTAAAAAACACAGTATCAGAATTGCGGTATTTATAAATAAAGTTTACGTGTACATAGAAGTGTATATGTAACTCTTGCTGTTAACAAAAATTTGTGGTGGAAAAATGCTCTTTGACCAAAACTGGTCACAAAATAAGTGGAACATCATGTCATGCCTACAATTTATAAAGGCTGTGTAACATAATAAACAATAAGTTTTCAAATTTCAATTAACAATTCATCTTATAAAAATATTGAGGACTATATAGAAATCAGGTAGTGATAGACTCGTCAAGAAACATTTTTATATACAACAGTAGACATTTGAATAACTATATGTTTACCAGAGCTCTACAAATAAACATACTTAGTCAAAGGTATTTTCTTTACTTTGTCACAACAATAATAGGAAAGCTATCATACCAAAGTGTACAGTTAACCTATACAGTCAATAAAATTTCCATATTTGTGCTTACATTTATAAATCAGTAATCTTCAGTTATTTTATTTAATAGATAAGGATGGCAGTCTTCAACTGGGCTTAGCCGAAGTAGCAACATTACAGAGTGAAGCAGTACAACTGAGACGAGAGAATACTGCTCTGCGCAACACACTTCTTGCACTCCACTCCGAGCTCTATGGTGCTAAATTAGCTGCCAAGTATCTTGATAAGGAACTGGCTGGCAGGTGAGTGAGGCAAACGTCCTTTTTCTTAACATGATACTAACGTACTTTGTGTAAAGTATGTATTTTAGATTACCTCTTTTATTGTTATTTTATTTTACCTATATGTTTACATGTTCTCTGAATAGATAAGTTTCATGATCAGTTGTGATTATGAGTGTCTACTTTCAAGCAGTAGTATTGAACCAGTAAGATTGTTGTAGACTCGGCATTACATTTAGTGCAGTTGATAGTAATCATGTCTCATAAAATAATGCATGTGCAACCAACATTGACGTATGAAAAGAGGTATTGTTAACTGTTAACAGTTTATCTTCTGTGCTATCAAACATTTCAATACATTAACAAATTAATTTTCCTGTTTATTATTGTTAATAGTAATTCTATATTTTTATTGATAAGTTATTTTATTGTATGGTATCTTGTATTTTATATGTTTCATTGTGATTTCTCTTTTTGATTATTTTCAGGATCCAGCAGCTCCAATTGTTGGGACGAGAGATGCGTGGTGAAATACGGGATAAGCTGTGGAGGCAGCTTGAGGCAGAGATACTACTTCATAGGCACAAAACGGTTGTAAGGGCATGTCGAAGTCGGAATGCTGGATCAGGTTCCTCTGGTCCACCACTGAATACCTCCCAGTCGCATTCTCAGCCACAGCAGCATCAGCCATCATCACCACAACAACAAGAACAGAACCAGCATCAGCAACAACACCAGCAGCAAGAACAGCAGGAACAGCAGCAGTCCAGTGCATCAGAGAAGGCTGCTGCAGAAGTAGCCAGCACTAGCTGTGGGTCACAGGGAATTGGTGAGCCACGGACTGTTACTGTGCGGAGGGAGCCAGGTGAAGGCCTTGGGATATCCATCACGGTTAGCATTTTGATCATTTCAGTCAGTTGATGATAATGCACTAGTTGTTGTTTGTTGTGGTCTGTATGCTGTAAAACTGTTAGCAAAAATGAACATCAATAATTGATGTTGTTCCCCTTTGCAATATGTCAATTCTAAAAGAAATAATTTGAAAGTAATCTTTCTGTAAAATCGATTTATTTTTAAAATGTTTTCGATTAATTTTGCTCGGTTCATATCTTCATGTTTCTTTAAGTACTTGGTATTACAGTACTTGATTGCAACTATGCAGTTCATGAAGACAATGTGTAATGCATGTGCAAATTTTTCTTACAGAATTCTCTTAATTTTGGATAAGGCTCTGCTTCTCAATGCTACTTTCAACTAAATGGGAAAATATTATATCAATAAATCTCATAATGTGTAAATGGATACCTCATAAATTTCTTGATGGCTATGACGATCCTTTGCTAGGCTAGTTAACTTATATTTGCAACTTACAAAATGTTTCCCTTGCCTTACCTTGCCTGAAAATAATTAACCATCCTGCCATTTCCTGCTTTGCCCCATCAACATCATGCTGTCAAATTCACCATTTTTTGTGAAGTATTCAGCCATTTTCCAACTGCTCAAAACCTGTCCACCTCCAGTCTTATGGTCATGCTTGTGTGTTTGACATCAGTCCATTCCTTGAACCATTCATTTGTTTTCTTGCATCTCATACTTGCCAACATGCACCTCTCTGAACGGTTTTATCATTAACCCAGTCACATTGAATGATGAGCAGTAGTCACAGAGGAAAGATGTGAAAGTGAATGGCAGTGTAAAATGTGTGGTGTTGCTCTACTTTTAAAATACTATTTTGAGTTCTACCGTACTAGTTGGTATGTAAAGCAGTTGTTCTACTGATACGCATTGAATCTGATTTCACAGCAACCAAGGCTGTATTTAAATGTGATGCCATTGGGTTATAAGTGTATGCCTCACTGTTATACGTCACACTGATGGTAAATTATTTAATTTATTACATTATGAGCTTTATTTTGAGAGCTATTTGGTTTTCCAAAAGTACTACAATTTTTGATTTTTCTGTGTATTTGTTTTGTTGTTCATTGAGTATTCGTCTTCAACTTTATCAAATACAAAAACTTGTCAACTAGTTGTGTGACCTCACTTGTAATTCGTAATCAGGGTTGCCACAGGTTCTGGAAATCAGGGCATTTCAAGTGCCAGGGAAATCAGGGAAATATCAGGGAAATTTGAAAAAAACACTGGAAAAATCTCTTTTTGTCTCAGTAGATGAAATAGTTCGTTTACTAAGGTGTTGTGCATCATCGCTGGCTGGTTGCAGCTGAGTACATTCACTGCTTCCCTACTCCCTCATTACTACTGCTTCTCCCCTCCCTACCACTCCCCTCAGCTTGCAGTCAATGCTCCCAGCATGTCTTGCCACAAGCGTAGCTGCTCCCGACAAGATGTAGGGAGGCATCAAGAGGGGTTTGTTTGGGTCTGATTCTCGGACTGTAGTGGCAGTGGATGGAGACGGCGGTCATGTGTGCATGAGTTGTGTCTGAGTGATTTTGTGAATGTGTGTGTGTTCTCATGTTCTAACAAAAGCTATGGCTGAAAATTTAGTTGTGAGAGTATGATTGTCTTTTCTATGTGCCTGTCTGTGGCTCAGCAATCATCTTTACAGTGAGTTGCTACCTATCCTCATTATTATTGATTCTCAGGGTATTTGAATAAGTTATCTGTTGAATTAATTGATCACCATGGTCTCATGTCATCAACATGCTGTCTGTGGCTCCTCAATAGCTGGCCAAACAAGTGGATTTCCACGATGGGCCAGAACTGCAGGCCATTTCTGTGGGTGTCTGTAATGGATCGGGCCTGCCGATCTGAAGCTGTTCAGTTCCCACAAATGTTTGGGCCCTACCTGTCAGATCTAGTCCCACCGATGTACCCACAGGCCGGGTCTGTTTGTGTGTGGTATAATGCAGCGGACTTTCATGGCTTATCTGTTGCAGCTATCTCACCACAAGTGAATTGTACAGTGTGGCATTTTATAGCCATTTTATTTGTTCTAGTACATTTTGGCACTTCATATGTTTGAAAGTATGGATGATAAGAAGAAGAAAACTGTGTCAGTTTCTGGCAGTTTGTACGCTATGTACACGTATGACTACGAAGGCTTTCCCGGCATGATAATTGATAATATTCTTCTCGGGTATGCAGCCGGGTCATGACGTCTTCATGACACAATATTTCCGTGGTCCAACTGGCCGCCATCTTCAGGTGAGAGCGCTGACGTCATGATCCGGCTGCATACCCGAGAAGAATATTATGTACACATATATTTATGAAAGAAAAATCACACAATACCAGTAAAATAATTAATAACACAGTGGGTGATAACCAACAATAACAAACATAGTAGAATCATCATTTTATTGACAGTCACCTACAGTGCTGGTTTGCAAAATTCTTCTCTGCCTTATACACTTCTTTCAAGAGGCCTACTTTTTCTGAGGTTATTTCTGAAATTGGTGAAAGTATTTTAAATATGTCTTGGGACTCCAAGGAAGGGCGTATTTTTGTCACCAAATTTGTTTAGTTTTATTGAAATAAAATAACATCAGTGGTCTTAACGGAACACGTACACCATTTGGCTTGCTTTCTGCACTTAATAACAGTTCATTACAAAAGACTTTGATGCTAGTACTTAAGATTTTCGATCACATCACGAAACGCCGTTTGCTTTCAGGCTTTTTTTTTTTTTTTCCACTATCGTTTCTTGTACCTTACCTGCAAAGACAGATTGTCAACTTACGTCTTAACTCACCTGTGAGATTTCAAAATTTGTCAGGGAAAAATGCTAAGACTTGTCTGGAAATTAGGAAAATATCATGGAATTTCGCTTGGGGAAACCTGCGGCAACCTGGATAATGAATTCTTTAAGTTTGTTGTTTATACATTGTTTTAGCCTTAATATAATTGGTTCCAGACCATTTCAGACTTGTTCTGTTATGTTCTTCCATTCATTGTTAAAGTTTATTTGCACTATAGACAAGCAGTGTGATGTCATTAGCAAATAATAGAGAACTTGATATGTTACAAAGACACACACACACTATCTAATCTAAAAAGTATTTGGACACCCCTATGCAATGCATAATTGACCACTAGATATCACAGCGTGCAGATCCACCACTACAACAAGAGGTGGAGAGTACTTATGTGGTGTTAGTAGAGAAGCACTAGCAGCAGAATGCTTCAGTCAGGAGAACTCAGTGACTTCAGACATGGACTGGATGTCACCTAAATATCAGATCCATTTCAGCCTTTCTAGAACAGCACACTTCAACTGTTAATTACTTGATTGTGAAGTGGAAAACATGGAGAACAACCACAGTTAAACAAAATCCAAGCAGACCTCATGTGCTGATGGAAAGACACCATTGATCATAGCAGAGAATAGTTGCAAAAAAAAAAAAAAAAAAAAAAAGTATGAAATAAGACGAGGGTATCACTTGAGAGTTCCAAGGAGCTGCCAGCAGTCCAGTTAGTGCAGCATAAGGAATTAAAAAGAATAGAGTTCAGTGGTTCAGCAGCTATTCATAAGCCACACATTTCTGTAGTCAGTGCCACATGGTACTTGAGATGGTTTAATGAGTGATGCCACTGGACAGTGGATGACTGGAAATGAGTGATTTTGTGTAATGAATCACTCTATACAATGTGGCAATCTGATGTGGAATAGTCTGGGTTTATTGAATTCCTTGAGAATATTACCTGCCAACGTGGGTAGTGCCAACAGTAAAGTACAGAGGAGGTTATTGTTATGGTATGGCAGTGTTCTTTGTGGTTGCAGTGTGTTCTCCTTATTGCTCTTAAGAAAAACACTAAATATGGAAGAATATAGCTCGTTTGTATCACTGTGACATTCCCTGTCATAAAACAGTATCTGTGAGGCCATGGTTTGTTACACTTCTGAAATGGAGTGGCCTGTGCAAAGTCCTGGCCTGAACGTAATGGAACACATTTAGGAAGAGTTAGAATATTGATTTTGCTCCAGATTGAGCATATAACATTACTCCCTTCTCTATTTTGGCCCTTCAGAAAGAATGTGTTGTCATTCCTTTACAGATGTTCAGACATCTCATTGAAAGTGTCCCCAGTAGAGTCCAAGTTGTCATAACGGCAGAGGTTGGGACTTCCCATATTAATACCCACTAATAGGTGTGATCAGATAATGTATTCCTTCTTCATTTTCCCAGTTTTAGGATCTGAAAACTTGCCCTAGGACTGCTGCTAATAGTATGGTAATATGAAATCTCCTTTCCAGATTCCTCCTTCAATTCTGAATTCTGTCATGATGAAATCTAATAAAAGCTATTGTACTGAGATATAGTATTCAGCACATCCTTTGCTGAAAATGCTGTCAAGAAGAGAGCCTGAAAGAATGTGGAAGGAGTTTAAGTTATACATTATCCATTGTCTAGGCTGAAGAAGCCACAGCAAGCTACTTCTGTAATATATACATTATGACTACAGCTAATCTACTCACACTTATAATTGTTGAAATTAAATATTAAGATATCTGGTATGGAAACTTAGAATAGGGTCATTGGCTTATTTGTTTTCTCTATTGAGATAAATAACTTCAGCAAATTTCAGCATTTTGTCTTTGTTTTTTAATGTTATGGTACTTTACAGTTTGGAAGTTTTGTCATTTTTAACACTGTAATGGCTCAAAACAACATTTGATAAAAATTTTTAAATAAATTGCTTTTTTTATGCTTAATAATCCAAACAATGTGAAACTTGGAGTTTGTGTACTCCTATAGTGTAAGGACTGCAGAAAACAATATGTTGTACATTTAAGTAAAAGCATCAAGACAGGAAAAAAATGTATACTGACATTTTTGTATTTTAATTTGCAAAAAACTACAGTCCACAATTACATTGACTGTCATAAAGGGAAAGAAATAACCTCAAAGTTTTTTTTAAAGATAATCCTTAAACCATGGGCTATGACTTGGAAAAAGGAAGTGAATGGTGTTTTGTTCCTTTGCTTTTACAACAAATAATAGTTTTTCATTGCTTCTTGAACATAAAATATAACATTAAAATTTTTAAGTCTCCCACATGATACACTTTTGACTGTGCTGATATTTTAAGTGGTTAAACTTATAAAAGAAACTGGCTCAGCAAGAAGTCTAAATTAATCCAGTTTTTGAACAATACTATGTACAGTAGAAACAACAATATTTTCTGACTAGAGCACATACACTCTTCAGAAAACTGACAAGTTCTTCCGGTTGCTGATTTAGGACTCTAAATGACAGAAAGCAAATGGGCAATGGAAGCTGGGCAAATGTCCTTGGATTTGGTCAATGCAATGATGGTGAAAGTCCTGAAGGATGCATGTATTGTACGATAACATAAACGTTTATTGTATTTAGTTAAATTATTTATCCTAAAGGACCACAGATGTAAATGTTATAAAAGGTACATGCCTTGATGGGATATGGACAGGCTGGTTAATAACATAAGGAACAATAGGCCTTTGTTTGAAGGAAAAAGTTTAAGTTCCTGACTATCCCTATCTCTCTGAAATGGTCTCGGCAAAAAATTCAAAATAAAATGAATACTCAATATGTCAATCACAAAATATTTTTAAAGAAAAAATGGTTTCTTTGCAAAATGAAGCCTGAAATGAGGGAAGAAACTGAAAATTGAAGTAACTGATTTAGTAACAAATTTCTAGCAAACAAATGAGCACGAACATCAGATCACTGAAATTGTGTCCCTTGGTCTCCAGCACCTTGGGTAGCATTCCAGACAATGTCTCCATAAATATCCAACTGGCTAACATTCTATTGCCACTTTGGGACACCACTATCCAGCTCCTATCCTACCCACAATATTGTCTTCATCAAACCCTCATACAACCTAGATCCTGTCAATCTCATCTTTTCAACTTGCTGCGTCCCCCAACATTCCCTACCAACACTCCACTAAATCCAGAGCCAAAAGATTCCCAGAACACTGTTGTTAACCCTTCCACCAAAATCTTCAGCTCCATAGAAGTTTGTCCTATCCAAAGGCTTCACCTTTAGCCGTACACACAACTATCCTTGTTGGACTTGTCAGAGACGCACTGTCCTCCTCCTGATCCCTGCAAGGGAATCACTTCTTGGCCACCAATACCTCCAACCAAAGTCAACCTAATCCCAACACTGAACCATGCCTCTCAGAATTCATACCACCACCAAACTGTGATACTTCCCCTCCCCCTTTCCCCAACCACTCCCTGGTTCCTTCCAGAAATTCCTTACCTCCACCATGGCCTCACCATCCTTCCCCAGGTCCTCTCCTAAGAAAACCAATTTTTCAGTAGAAGAAGGGAAAGCCCTGCACAGCCTCAAAACAAATCCTGACCTTATCATCCTACTTGCAGACAAAGTTTTCCACCACTGTCCTTATGAATCTCAGTGAGTACCTGGTGGAAGACCTATGCCAGTTGACTGACACCTCCATGTACAAGGGGCATTCAAATGAAACCCGGCCACTAGTGTAAAGTAATGGTAACGATTTTATTAACTCAAAAATGTAGTTATACACAGTACACATACTCAAAAATAGTCACCAAAACTGTTGGCCTATTTATCCCATTGCGACACTAGCTGGTCGATTCCATCCTAGTAGGCTGCTGTTGGATCCAGGCCTGGACCCAGTCACACACTTCATCATCTGTTGCAAATCAGTGTCCGCAAATAGCTTGTTTTAGAGGGCCAAACACATGAAAGTCACTTGGTGAAAGGTCAGACTGTATGGTGGATGTTCCAGCATTTCCCACTGAAACTGCTAGTGTCATCTTCACCGCTTTGGCTGTGTGGGTGGGTATTATCATACAGGAGGATAACACCATTGGACAACATGCCTCGGCGTTGTGACTTGATGGCTCTTCTAAGATACTGTAAAGCAACTCGATACCGCTGGGCATTGATAGTGGTTTCCCATTCCAGGAACTCGACAAGCAATCGGCCCTTGTGGTCAGAAAAGGAGGACATCATGACCTTACCAGAACTGGTGTGCATGGCCTTTGATTTCTTTAGAGGTGGTGAAGTCACATGTTTCCACTGCTTGCTCTGATGCTTGCTTTCCAGTTCAAAATGGTGATGCCATGTTTCATCACCTGTGACTATACATGACAGAAAGCCATATTCCTCCTCATCATAACATTGCAGATGACTCAAAGACAGCGCCATTCGAGTATTGCACTGTTCAGCAGTCAGTTGGTGGGGAACCCACTGGGGCACAGAATTTTCAAAAGTTCAAGTGTTGATGCATTATGGTGTGGGCGATGCCCACGCTAATACCCAGTAACCAGTGGATCTCATCCACAGTGATTCTGATGTTGTCCAAAACTAAAGCATTCACTTCCACAACCATTTCCAGTGTGATGACATGACGAGCCTATCCAGGACGAGAATCATCTTCCAATGACTCATGCCCCTCAAGAAATTGTTTGCACCATTCCACAACACTTGAATGACTCGGACTGTACTAACCATACACAGCCTTCATCTGTCAATACAATTCACAGCCTCCAACTCCCTCCACCACAAAAAATCGAATCAGTCCTCATTGTTCCTGCTTGCTTGCTTGCACATTCAGTAGTGGACAATAGTTTGTGTGACCACCTTCTCTTGAGCTTGAAACCACACTGGCACTATGCAACATCAAACGGTATGCACGCGTCAGTCTCTCTACCAATAGATGGCGCCACCATACCCGCAGTTATATGTTGCCACCTTTCCTATAAGGCAAATGTAGATGCACTGACCAGGTTTCATTTGAATGAACCGCATATAAACTCGCCCGAGTGATACCATCCCAGAAGGCTAACATAAGCTCCAGTCTGTGGTTAAAACCTTAGGCCCTTCTCAGAACCTCTCCCCTGAATCCATTTCCCTCCTTACCCCTATGACACGCCACACACCCGCGTTCAACATGCTCCCCAAAATCTGCAAACCCAACAATCCTGGATGCTTTATTGTAGCTGGTTATTGTGCCCCCATTGAAAGAATTTCAGCCTTCATTGACCAACTGCCTGACATATAGCCTCTCATATCAAAGATGCCAACCTCTTCCTTCACCATTGCCATCCCTTGACCTCCTGGATCCCTAATTGTCACTGGTGACCACAATTTCCTAACACCAACATCCCTCATACCTATGGTCCTGCCACTACTGAACACCTCCTCTCCCTCTCCCATTGTCCTTTTGCCTCCAACCCATTATCTCATTCCCAATACACTTTACTAACTGTATCCTAACATAAACTACATCTCCTGTGAAGGGAAGCTATACAAAGAAGTCCACAGCGCAACCGTGGGCACCCGCATGGCACACTTGTATGCCACCTGTTTATGGGCCTTCCAGAGAAAACCTTCCTAGCCTTCCAAAACCACAAACCCCTGGTTAGTTCAGAGTTACCGATGATATCTTCATGATTTGGGTGCAGGGCCAGGACACCCTATCCTCAATCCTTTACAACTCACACCTTTTCTCCTGTTCACTTCACTGGTCCTCCTCAATCTTGTGTGCTACCTTCCTGGACACTGACCTCCCCCTCTCTGATGGCACCATCCACATCTCTGTCCACATTAAACCCACCTACTAGAAGTACCTGCATTTTGATAGCTACCATCCCTTTCATGCCAAAAAATTTCTCTCATACAGCCTGGGCACATAGGGTGATGTATCTGCAGTGACAGAGCTCTCTTGCCCAGTATGCTGAAGGTCTCGCCCAGGGTTTCACAGATGGGCACTGTCCACCAGACCTAGTCCATAAACTCCCATGCCATTTTCCCACACATCGCCAATCTTCCCGCCACCCCCAGGAGCCAACTACAAATTAGTGCTCCCTTCATCACCCAGGACTGAAACAAATGAACCACATTCTTCATCAGGGCTTTGATTGTGTATCATGGTGCTCTAAAATGAGGGAGGTGATACCCAAGATGCTTCCCACCAACCATACCACTCTAAATCCCAACCTGTTGACACAGGGATCAAATTCTTGTGGAAGATGAGGTGCAAGACATGTCCAATCCACACACCCAGCACTTCCTATTCCATTCCTGTCACAGGCTTGTCCTACCCCTTAAGAGGCCAGGCCACCTGTGAAAGCAGGCACGTCACATACCAGCTCTACTGCAATCACTGCACAGCTTCTTGTACTAGTATGACTACCATCTAGCTGTCCACTAGCATGAGCATGGTAGACCACACTGTGGCACAACATGCACCTGAACAAAACATGCTAGATTTCAATGGCTGCTTGAAGCCCAGGCCATCTGGATCCTCCCCTCCACCACCTGCTTTTCTGAACTGTGCAGATGTGAGTTATACTTAGAACACATTCCCCCACTCCTGAAATTGTTCTGTTGTCAACCTACAGTAACATACCCTCCCTGCACCCTCTGCCCAACAGTTCCTGCCCCCTCTGTCCTATCCTCTCCTCCCTGTTCACATCCACTCAATCTAATGGTGCATCATCCTCTGCTGACACACCTGCCTGTCTTTCCCCTTTTCTGCTCCTCATTGCACCCATTCCCACCACTCCCCTCCACCTACCTGCCTCACAGCCTCCCAACACTGCACCTAGCAGGATTGTCATGCCTTCATGTAGCTCTTGCATTTGCCACCAGACGGCTCTTCTCTCCTTCTACATGTACCCTGATAACCCTCTCCCTTCCTGGCCCCATTCCAGATTGCTACTTTCATTTAATGTGACAGTTATACACCAGTCCAGGCTGCCAGAGATGGCAGTTGTGTGTGTGTGTGTGTATGTGTGTGTGTGTGTGTGTGTGTGTGTGTGAAGTGTGCTTGCTCAGATGAATGTGTGTGTGTGTGTGTTTTCTGTTCTCAAGAAGGCTGTGACTGAAAGCTTAATGTGTAACAGTCTTTTCATTGTAGCTGTCTGCATCTCAGTGGGTCACCTTTCTGGTGGTTTCCTAATATTGTTGTGCCACATTCTTACATTTGTAAGTCTCAATCGAAATAAAATAAAACAATTAAAGAATTATATGTTACAAGTGTTACCATAGAAATAATGGACTTCAGTGAAAATCACTCTTTTTACTATCCACAGTGAAGCTCAGCGATACCATTAGACACATTGAATTGTACATACTGTTATAATTAATGTGGGAATAAAAAAAAAACTGAATGTGATAGATTACTAAGTGTCTTTGCATTATATCTAATGACATGAAACATGTCTCCATGGTTCACAAAATTCAAGAAATTGTGACTGGATTCATCAAACATACACATTAAAATGATTTTAAACAAAATTTTGATGGTTTTTCAGGCCAATTAAAATCAACTTTTACGAAAATGATTTTAATACCAGTGCTGGGTGGTTATTCTTTGCGACTAGCCACAGAAAAACTGAGTGTGGTGGTATAGGACCAACAGTTATAAGCAGTTAACACAAAAGGAAATTTTACAAAGATCCTTAGGAAATCAAATTTTATCTGCAGCAGATTACTTTGTTTTGTAATGTTAACGTCACCAAAGTTAACATTTATTTAATTTCTGAAGAGGCTGTTAATCATTCACTTCTAACCTTGCACAACACTTTGCAGAACTTCAAACAACTCCTGGAACCAGAAGTATTCATTGTATTAAACCAGTTAACAGATGGAGCATTCAGTGCATTATTATTTTGCAAGTTCACCCACTGAAACCTCTATGTGCATGTAGAGGAGCTTACCAATAAGGAGATTATTTATGTGCTAGCTTGCTGTAGCAAGTCTAGTCTGCAGTTTTTGTTTGTGCCATGTGACACAATTTTTCTCAGGCAAGGCTGCAAAGATGCAGAGGTTTACTGCCATTGGATACTGCCATTCACATTTATGTAGTACATGCTTACTTTTCTATTCTTTCTCTTCCACAGCCCTTCATCCTACAATTAACTGACTACAAAAGCTTATTGCTAGAAGTGCTCTGTAATTTGAACCTTGGCTTGTAGTTAATTATTATTTCCTTAGCATTCTCTCTCTCTCTCTCTCTCTCTCTCTCTCTCTCTCTCTCTGATGAAGGCATGGAATATTTTTTTTTTTTTTTTTCTGTGTACCGGCCACTGTGACCGACAAGTTCTAGGCACTTAAGTCTGGAACCACACTGCTGCTGCGGTCACAGGTTCGAATACTGCCTCAGGCATGGATGTGTGTGTGATGTCCTTAGGTTGGTTAGTTCTAAGTGTAGGGGACTGATGACCTCAGATGATAAGTTCCATAGTGCTTAGAGCAATTTTTCTCTGTGTCATTCATTGTATGATTACCATATAAATACATAAATGACTCCTGCACTTGATTTGTTAAAAGTGATTCTGTGGATGGCAAAATAGTTTATCAGTAACATAAACTCAAACTAATTAAAAAGTTGTTTGACTGGTTTCTTGCAGGGTGGTAGGGAGCATGGAGTTCCAATTCTCATATCTGAACTAGACCCTGATGGACCTGCAGCAAGATGTGGCAACCTATATGTAGGTGATGCAGTGCTGTGTGTTAATAGTATTGATCTCAGACAGGTATGTCTACGCCATATTTTTTATTGAGAAAGAGCTTTTAATAGAGAAAAATGATTTTATGTTTAAATGTGATAGTCTAGAAACTGAGACACTATTATTGTCACTCTCTCATACTTTGCTGTATTTTCATTCCTTATAAATTGCTAGAAGTGGAAATTTTACGTATGAGTAATGGCAGATGAAAGGGTTGTTCAGTCATAATTAGTAACTACTGTTCATTGGAAATAACAATACAATTTTGTCATCACTACTGTCATGGTTTTCAGGTGCCTTCTATAGATCTCCATTGATGTCAGTTTCATGAGTCATGCACCTAATACTGAATTTGCTATACATACCAATTAAATGTTTGCTTATGTGGGTACCCCAATAATGAGAGGACATAGCATAGAATGTATTTTTAAGAGGTGTAACACTTTTGCTACCATTACCAAATATTAAAAATTTTCAAAGTGTGATTTTTAATTTCATATTACACCAAAATAATGGTTGTATTGCAGTGTTTTAAAAGTTATGTGAGAACAAGAAGCACAATATGCCTTTTACTTATCTTTTATATTGGGGTTGTTTTTCTCGAAGCTTAATTGCAGGGTGATGATTTGTAGTTTCCATTCTTGTCCTGGATTTTTCTTAATTTGTATATGCTTCAAGTGAAATTAGTGATGTTATAGTTTTGTTGGAAATTAATTTCTTCAGAATTTTTGATATTGGCATTATTTTATTTAATGTGAGCTAAAAATTTTGGTTTCTTAACCACACAATTTAACTTTATAATTACACTTGTATGTCTTCGTTCTAGAACTGTGTGGCTTTTTGATGCAGGGTCCCACCAAAATTTGTCACAGATATTTATAGTTACCAATACATAACAAAAATTGTATATAAGACAATGAGAACCCCAGGTAGGAATATCAGTAATGTAGGAAGAGAGAGATTGCTACTTATTGTAAACATTACACATTAAGTTGTGGGCAGACACAATTAAAAGACACTTACACATAAGCTTTAGTACCCAGCATTTGTTGGAAAAAGAGAAACACACACTATTCATTCACACTAGCAAGCAAACCCGCACATACATAACTGCCATAGGCTGTCTTATTAATCTGTGTTCAAATGTACATAAATAACAATGAAATAATTACTTGGAACATTTCATATTATGATTGGAAAAGTATTCTTTATTCTTTTGTCAACAGCTTTTTGGGTGTGGTACAGACACTTGCATGAGCATTATGTATACAACTGCTACTCAAGAATGGACAGCATAATAATATAAACAAACTCTACACATGAAAATGATGAAATTAGCTGATAAATATCACTTTGCTTTGACAAATGGAGGGTCTGATACCTAACAAAATGAACTCCCATACCTCGAACGGACACCTCTAGAAACATTACTGAGGGCTATCTATGAAGGAATCTTTGTTTGGCTGCAATAAAGTAACTTATGCGATAAGTCTTCTTTTAACACTCTTGTATAACTTTTCTATGTAATCACCATTCAGACTTAACTACTTGTCACTCCCTCAATGTAGTTATCTAAGCTCTTTGCATAAAATTCTAAGTTCCATGAATTTTTTGTCACTTACCTATATGAAATCATTGCTGGCTACTGAATGACAACCACAAAACATTTTTCCATTCATTCTTAAACTCATCATTTATGTAAAACATCTTCATTTATCACCTTTGAGCTATATACCCCACAGATTTTGTGGTGAACGTTAACAGGTTGAGATTCTTTGGCCACTAAACGTGGTATTAAGGAATGAATTTCACATTTGGTGGAATTTTCAATTGCGGTGTTCATTTAGAACAACTGTTGTAGTTGAACCAGCATTCATGTGACTTTATTGCTACCACAACTCTATTGTCCCCCCACTGTCTCCTCCTCCTCCTCCTCCTCCTCCTCCTCCTCCACAGCTTCACACCCTACGTCAAAATGGAGGTGTTGCTTTCCAGATGGTTCTCATATGTTTTTGAGAGGCTTGGCAATGCGTGCTAGACACAAACGCACATAATTGTGTATGAGACGTATTAACCACTGACCCTCCTGAACGGCTGAAAGCAAGGGGAAACTACAGCCGTAATTTTTCCCGAGGACATGCAGCTTTACTGTATGATTAAATGCGGATGGCGTCCTCTTGGGTAAAATATTCCGGAGGTAAAATAGTCCCCCATTCGGATCTCCGGGCGGGGACTACTCAAGAGGACGTCGTTATCAGGAGAAAGAAAACTGGCATTCTACGGATCGGAGCGTGGAATGTCAGATCCCTTAATCGGGCAGGTAGGTTAGAAAATTTAAAAAGGGAAATGGATAGGTTAAAGTTAGATATAGTGGGAATTAGTGAAGTTCGGTGGCAGGAGGAACAAGACTTTTGGTCAGGTGATTACAGGGTTATAAATACAAAATCAAATAGGGGTAATGCAGGAGTAGGTTTAATAATGAATAAAAAAATAGGAGTGCGGGTTAGCTACTACAAACAGCACAGTGAACGCATTATTGTGGCCAAGATAGACACAAAGCCCATGCCTACTACAGTAGTACAAGTTTATATGCCAACTAGCTCTGCAGATGATGAAGAAATTGATGAAATGTATGACGAGATAAAAGAAATTATTCAGGTAGTGAAGGGAGACGAAAATTTAATAGTCATGGGTGACTGGAATTCGTCAGTAGGAAAAGGGAGAGAAGGAAACATGGTAGGTGAATATGGATTGGGGGGAAGAAATGAAAGAGGAAGCCGCCTTGTAGAATTTTGCACAGAGCATGGCTTAATCATAGCTAACACTTGGTTCAAGAATCATAAAAGAAGGTTGTATACCTGGAAGAATCCTGGAGATACTAATAGGTATCAGATAGATTATATAATGGTAAGACAGAGATTTAGGAACCAGGTTTTAAATTGTAAGACATTTCCAGGGGCAGATGTGGATTCTGACCACAATCTATTGGTTATGAACTGCAGATTGAAACTGAAGAAACTGCAAAAAGGTGGGAATTTAAGGAGATGGGACCTGGAAAAACTGAAAAAACCAGAGGTTGTAGAGAGTTTCAGGGAGAGCATAAGGGAACAATTGACAGGAATGGGGGAAAGAAATACAGTAGAAGAAGAATGGGTAGCTCTGAGGGATGAAGTAGTGAAGGCAGCAGAGGATCAAGTAGGTAAAAAGACGAGGGCTAATAGAAATCCGTGGGTAACAGACGAAATATTGAATTTAATTGATGAAAGGAGAAAATATAAAAATGCAGTAAATGAAGCAGGCAAAAGGGAATACAAACGTCTCAAAAATGAGATCGACAGAAACTGCAAAATGGCTAAGCAGGGATGGCTAGAGGACAAATGTAAGGATTTAGAGGCTTGTCTCACTAGGGGTAAGATAGATACTGCCTACAGGAAAATTCAAGAGACCTTTGGAGAGAAGAGAACCACTTGTATGAATATCAAGAGCTCAGATGGCAACCCAGTTCTAAGCAAAGAAGGGAAGGCAGAAAGGTGGAAGGAGTATATAGAGGGTTTATACAAGGGCGATGTACTTGAGGACAGTATTATGGAAATGGAAGAGGATGTAGATGAAGATGAAATGGGAGATAAGATACTGTGTGAAGAGTTTGACAGAGCACTGAAAGACCTGAGTCGAAACAAGGCCCCGGGAGTAGACAACATTCCATTAGAACTACTGATGGCCTTGGGAGAGCCAGTCGAGACAAAACTCTACCATCTGTTGAGCAAGATGTATGAGACAGGCGAAATATCCACAGACTTCAAGAAGAATATAATAATTCCAATACCAAAGAAAGCAGGTGTTGACAGATGTGAAAATTACCGAACTATCAGTTTAATAAGTCACAGCTGCAAAATACTAACGCTAATTCTTTACAGACGAATGGAAAAACTGGTAGAAGCCGACCTCGGGGAAGATCAGTTTGGATTCCGTAGAAATGTTGGAACACGTGAGGCAATACTAACCTTACGACTTATCTTAGAAGAAAGATTAAGAAAAGGCAAACCTACGTTTCTAGCATTTGTAGACTTAGAGAAAGCTTTTGACAACGTTAACTGGAATACTCTCTTTCAAATTCTGAAGGTGGCAGGGGTAAAATACAGGGAGCGAAAGGCTATTTACAGTTTGTACAGAAACCAGATGGCAGTTATAAAGAATCGAGGGGCATGAAAGTGAAGCAGTGGTTGGGAAAGGAGTGAGACAGGGTTGTAGCCTCTCCCCGATGTTATTCAATCTGTATATTGAGCAAGCAGTAAAGGAAACAAAAGAAAAATTCGGAGTAGGTATTAAAATTCATGGAGAAGAAGTAAAAACTTTGAGGTTCGCCGATGACAATGTAATTCTGTCAGAGACAGCAAAGGACTTGGAAGAGCAGTTGAACGGAATGGACAGGGTCTTGAAAGGAGGATATAAGATGAACATCAACAAAAGCAAAATGAGGATAATGGAATGTAGTCAAATTAAATCCGGTGATGCTGAGGGAATTAGATTAGGAAATGAGACACTTAAAGTAGTAAATGAGTTTTGCTATTTAGGGAGTAAAATAACTGATGATGGTCGAAGTAGAGAGGATATAAAATGTAGACTGGCAATGGCAAGGAAATCGTTTGTGAAGAAGAGAAATTTGTTAACATCGAGTATAGATTTAAGTGTCAGGAAGTCGTTTCTTAAAGTATTTGTATGGAGTGTAGCCATGTATGGAAGTGAAACATGGACGATAACCAGTTTGGACAAGAAGAGAATAGAAGCTTTCGAAATGTGGTGCTACAGAAGAATGCTGAAGATAAGGTGGGTAGATCACGTAACTAATGAGGAGGTATTGAATAGGATTGGGGAGAAGAGAAGTTTGTAGCACAACTTGACTAAAAGAAGGGATCGGTTGGTAGGACATGTTCTGAGGCATCAAGGGATCAAAAATTTAGCATTGGAGGGCAGCGTGGAGGGTAAAAATTGTGGAGGGAGACCAAGAGATCAATACACTAAGCAGGTTCAGAAGGATGTAGGTTGCAGTAGGTACTGGGAGATGAAGAAGCTTGCACAGGATAGAGTAGCATGGAGAGCTGCATCAAACCAGTCTCAGGACTGAAGACCACAACAACAACAACTGGAAACAAATGGTGTCCAATACTAATTGTTATCTTGCAGTGGAAAAAAATTCTGATAATGACTCATTACTATTTAAACACTGTTTTATTTATGTTCTATACAGGCTGACTTTTAGTTCCTGAATTCATTGTCAGTTGCTGTGATAGTATAATCAACAATCTCCAGAATGATGGGGTCAGTAAGCTCCAGTATGTGATATTTCTTAGTAGACAGGTACCATATCTGAAAGTCCATGAAAAGTCATTGACCTATTTAGGAGGGTGAGTTAGGAGGAACATGTAGAAAACACTGGAAGAGAGCATTTTTGTGGACAATAAAACTGTTAGGTGAAAGGTTCAGTAATAATTCAGGTCCAGTTATTGTGTCCATGAACAGTAAGCCTGTTTTTAACAAATAACTGGAACCATTAGTTAAACAGAGACTGTAACTTCATTAAGAAATTAACATCATGGCAATGTGTGCCATAAATTTGGACCTGTTTTTTGGCAATGTTTTGGTTCTTTGACATTTGAATACCATCATATAAAAGTCAGCTGTCTCACCATAATCTGTGGCATTTATGGTACTGGATTAACCATTAATTAATTAATTAATTATGTGGCATTATTTCATTATAAGCATTGCATTGCTTTATGACCTATTGATTTTTGTCCATACTATCACTTTGCCACTGTGTCAGTGAAATGACTCGTGGAAAGGTGTTTGTCTGTTTCGTGTTCTCTCCACTTTCTGGGCATATATGTATGAAAGTAAATCAAAGCAAAACAAAAGTAATGAGAATTAGCAGAAATGAGAACAGTAAGAAACTTAACATCAAAACTGGTGACCATGAAGTAGTTGAAGTTACAGAATTCTGCTACCTACACAGCAAAACAACCCATGACAGACGGAGCAAGGACGACATAAAAAGCAGATTAGCAGTGGCAAAATGGGCATTTCTGGCTAAGAGAAAGCTTTTAGTATCAAACATAGGCCTTAATTTTTCTCCACAGACTTGGTGAGGAAAGGAATACATGGAAAACACTGACTGGAAGAAGTGACAGGATGATGGGAAATCTGTTAAAGCATCAGGGAATAACTTACATGGTACTAGAGGGAGCTGTAGAGGGTAAAAACTGTAGAGGTAGGCAGATACTGAAATACATCCAGCAAATAATTGAGGACAGTGGTTGAGAAGAAAAGGTTGGCACAGGAGTGGAATTCATGGGGGCTGCACCAAACCAGTCAAAAGACTGATGACTCAAAAAAAAACCACTTCTTCATCCATGATGATGTGTTTTGACATGGTGGAGTTACATTGCTGATTGGACAGTCAGTACTGGCTTGTGTATACATAAGTCACCTCCAGAGAAGCAACTGCTTTTGGTTTGGGTTGATATTCCGAGCCATGTTGCTGCTAGCAGGGCAGTAAACAAGAGGTAATATCTGCCACAGTTTATTTGTAAAATTTTTCAAATAAAATCAGAAAATAACACACTAAACTATTTAATTCCAGAACAAATATAAAGTTAAACAATATAAATTTGCCCAAGGAAAGGGGACAATATTTACCATGTCTTACTCGTAGAAACTATCCCAGAATTTTCAAAGAGTGATTCTGGAAAACAGTAGAAAACCAAAATCGGACAATTGTGTCAAATGAACCATGAATCCTTTATACAAGGAAAGATTTTTCTATCTTTGATTTCATTTTGGTGGGTTACAATTGTAACATCATCAGCAAATAGACCTAAAGTACTTGTACTTGTACATGGACAATACATTCTACTATTTCATTCATTCTAGTAAATTACTTTCCAGTAACACAGTGAAATGTGTCTAAAATATCACAACAGGGAAAAGAATCTTATCAGGAGAAAAGTCTAAAAATCCTGTGGTTTCTCATAAGCTGTTTCGTAGATGTCCTTGGAAAATAATGGTCCCAGTGTAATGCACACTATTTTGGATATATTTCAAAATGTGCTCATCACATAAAACATCGATCATCTGTGCCATTATTCTTTTTGAGCACTGCTGTTTATCTGAAACAAGTACACATTGTCAGACATGCATCTCATGAGTTGGTAGGTGTACTTTGGTACCAGTGAAAGACCATTAGCTTGTTAAACAGAGGCCTACGGTAAGGCCTGTGAATTATCACCACAAATGGCCTGCTTTTGGTCTAAAATTTTTCTTTGTGTATGAAAGGATTTACTTCGATATTATCTCCTAAGTATTTGAATTTCAGCTCTTGCAATGGCTTCTAAATGTGTCCCTCTACAAAAGAGCCTTTGCAACTTGCCTTGATCTTTTCAGAATTCCTGCTCGTCTTGATAAGTTGGTGCTCAGTCGAAAAATTGCACTCCACTGGCATTTTGGTTTTACTCATTCTTTGACTGACCTATGAATGTCCGAACAGTGACTGTTCATGCCTTGGATTTTCACTGTATGTGTTTCTGGAAACCCTGCTGGCTTTTTCCTGCACAAATGTAGGAAAATGATATGCTTTTCTTAATGCTGAAATGTGTTGATTTACTATAAATGTGTGTATTTGGTTCATATAGCATGGTTTATGAATGAACTTGATTAATGAAAAATTTCTTTGATAGGCTTGCCACCAAGAGGCCGTGGAAATCCTATCAGCCCAAACAGGTGATATCACTCTTGAAGTACAATATGTATCAACTGAGGACAGTGATGAAGACAACTCGCTGGGAGAAGATTTATATGGATTTCGGTAAATAACTTACTTAAAATATGTGAACTCTGTTGAAGGATAACAGATATGTTTAGTAGATTATGTACAACAGCCATAGAAAATATTTTGACTGTATTTCTGAAACTATCTACATGTTTTTAATAAATTTAGTATTTTGTCTCTCCCCTCATAACGAAATATTGTAATATAATGACAAAATTGACCATGTATTATGCAGTAAATTTTTTAGAAGCCAGTCTCAATTATTGCCTGCTCTTCTAATTGTGGATAAATTAAATTAACTGTCAAGTACACAAACTGCATACTACTGAAATCAAATTAGTAACACAGTAGAATATGTACCCCACCAAAATAATCGTAGACGGGCCCACTGGTAAAGATAAAAATTAGACATTTCTTAATTAATGATTCAAACAGCACTATTTCACAAATTTTATTTATACTGTTTCTTTACTGTAAAATATTGACACTTCTAATTTACCTTTCTTTTTGTGAGTTCCACCATGCATTCTGTTAGGCAGCACATGATCTGTAGCTGCATGCATTGCTGACCAGTACTTGCCTTAAGGAGGCAAAACATTTAGCACTGCAGATACACAGATTTAAAAGTAATAGTACACAAAACAATCGTAGCTTTTGGAGCTGTTAGTTCCTTCTGTGGTAAAGAAGAAGGGATAAGTTCTGGAAGATTAAACAGGAATGACAGAGCCTTATTTTTTTCAACTTTCAAAAAGTTCAGTTTCCATGCCATTATTTTGTTCCAATGTAAAATGTGTGCAGCATTTTAGCCAAATCAAACAACTGAGTGACAATCTACAATGACCCTGAAGTTCTGAATTTTTCACTCTGAACATCATTTCCAGATAACTGTCTATTTCAGGTAATTGTTTTTTCACTTTTATTTGAAATTAGTTTTAGACACCAGTAATGGATAATAATGTGAGTTTTCATTAACTTAATTAACAAGTGAGCTTTGTTTCCAGTGGTACATGATTTTTCTGTTACTAAGATAACATGGAAAAAATACCAAATATTCTCCATATGAACTATGTTAACTGTTTTTTCATAAATAATTGTAGGTTAACTTACACTTTTGTAGCCTAAATGTTCAGTAACAATAGAGTGTAAGACAGATCTTGAAACATCCGGAATTTCCATAGACAAAGCAGTTATGGTGAACTTACAATTTTCTGTAACCATTCTATCAACTTCTTCAACAAGGTTGGCTGTAACGACAGACTTGCATCCTCGGCCCCTTCATCGTGCGAGTCATTTCGGCCATCTTTAAACTTTCAGCACCGTTCATGCACAACACCATCAGTCATGAAGTTATCACTGTACACTCAGCTCATTCTCCGATGAATTTCTGCTGCACTATTCCCTTCTGCTTGCAGAAACTGAATCACACTTCTTAATTCACACTTGGCGGGAGCAACAATAACGGCAGCCATGTTTACGTTGCTGTAGTGCAACGCAGACTGTTGCCTTGAGGTCGACAGTGGTGGAGTATGTAGTGCGAGAGTTGCGCAGTAGCCTACAGTGCATGTCCACTTTCGACTGCACGCATAGCTTCTGTACTAAACAGTCGGAGGCCCTCGTATTATTATTATTATTATTATTATTATTATGTTCTCTTTGTGGGTGATTTTTCAGTTGTTGTACCAAACAATTTGTGTTGCTGACGCAAAGTGACATCTGTGGTGTGTCCTTTCTAGATTTATAAAATAGCATTAGCTTATTCTGGTAGTTCATCACAGAAATTAAGAAATCATTTTTGTATCTCTGTTAATAGCTGTATTTCCAAACAAATCATTGTAGTTAAAGTACTTTCAAATCAGAAAATTGTAAACTTTTTCCTACAACTTAAGAGCCATAAATCTACAAAAAAAGGCAGCACAGTATTAGTGACCCAAAGAGTTTCTGTTTCATGGCAAAAAGCACAGTTTCCTAATAAAAGGAATTACACTGGCATTGATAAGTTAGTCAAACTCTATGATGAAAAGTAAGGTTTATAAATATATTGGACCTGAACTTCAGACAAGAAAAACTGAAATGAAAGAGAGATTTTGTGAAGATGAGGGACCATCTCTTTTACATAGCTGTCTGGCTCCTGTGGAATAGAGGAAATTCTTATTATCGTTTTTTTCTTCACAACATTTACACATCAAAAAGATTGAGTGACCTCCATGGTTGGTGCAGATATAAAACACAAGGAAGACAGATTATTGAAGTCCACAGCACTGTAAACTGCCAGGAGCAATAGGACTTATGAAGAAATGGAGCAGCATTTTACCATTCATCTGCTTGTTCCAGCAAAAACAAATAATTCAACCTCAGCGACTGTAAAGAGTTAGTGTTGCAGTATGATGGAAATCTGCTCCCACCATACGGAGGTGTTGAAAAGATTGATAGATGCAGTAATATCATCTTCAGGAGAAGAGCTTACTGAACAGTCGAAAATTGGGTTATAATCCACAAAATTTTGAAGCTTTTGTGGCAACTTGTTGCCAATTCCAAGGTGAAAGCCCTGCTTTAGGTACTGTATTGAGATTAATCAGCAAGCAATTCAGGTTGACTAAATAGTACCGTTGTAGAGAAAAAAATGTTTGGTCATGATCTCTTGTACTTTCCTTACTGTCACCACATTTTAGTTATTTTAGAGAAGCTTTTTTCGATGCTCTGGTCCTGACATGATGCTTTCCAAAAGATTCAGAAAAAACCTTGGCAGAACACAACAGTTATATTTACATAACTGGCAGCATTGTAGTATATGATGTTGTCTGCTTTGTTGTTCTTGGATTGCTTGAACACTACTTTCCCACACTGAAATAACAGAAAAATGGTTACAGAGAACTTTTGGAGCTAAATAACTGTTTCTAGAACAACAGGATATTGTTCTGCATTTCATTAGTTGTAAGCCTATCCTGTTGTATGGCAAAGACATTCAAGATATTGATCTATTTCAAGATCATTTTCAGTTATGGGAGGAATAACTCTTTAAGAAAAATGTATATTTTTCTTGCTCAGATTTATGTACACACTTCATCATGAGGCCCTGTTAATGAGTCAACAGAAAACCATCAGAATATTGATTGGATAATTGATAAGGTTGCTGTGATAAGATTTTACAACTATCTCTGGTACGTAGTTCATGAATCTGGGACTCTGTTCTTAGGTATGTTGTGGCAATAATAATTACGGTAAATATAATAAAAGCTATGCAGCAAGCAGATGAAGCTGAACAAGATGGAAGGAAGAAAAAGTTGGCTGAACACACATAGTCTGCTTTAAAGAGATTTTTTATTTTGTACAGACTGAGTTCTCATCTTTTGCCACATTTGGTACAAAATCTTTCTTGAGGAGATTGTGCATCATAACTGACTTCTGCAACAAAATCCCTTTAGCTCCTGCTTGTAACAGTGGAATTCGAAAAAATCAGAAAAGAGAGTCATACTCAACCAAGATTACAGGAGTAATCTCACAAAAGATGAAACTGAGGCATAATTTGTTTCCCAAACGGTTGCCAGAGAATGTATAAAGTATACAACTGCTACCATATTCTTTCTTAGGAAAAAAAAATCTTCAATATCTGTTTGCTCACATCATGTTTTGGTTCAATAGAAGTTGTAAATAAAAATACATTTCTGTTACAGAAATATTGCTTATTATTAAATAATACAAAATTTTCTTGAATTTTTCACATTTTCAGGAAATTTTGGAAGATATTATGTGGTAAACTGTGTTCAGCTTTTTTTTATTTTTATTTATTTATTTTTTTTTTTTTTTTTAAGAATTGCTGCAATGGCCTTGATGTGTTCCCATCTATTCATCTAACAAGTAGAGGGCCACAGGCACAGAACTGACTTTTCAACCATTAAACTATGCTGCCAGTCTCTAACCTACTTGAGGTGGGGGTGGTAGTATGGAAGACTTATGTGTCAATTATAAATATAGAGCGTTTGGAACAGTTTCAACCAGAATTGGTGCACACATGTATATCCACCTTAAAAAAACTTGCTGTCCGACACCCCAGCACTCTTAGGGATGAAACTGAGAGTAGGAAAGGGAGGGCAGATGTGGGGAGGGAGGGGGGTGGTTGGGGAGGCACATGTGATTGTAACTCTGGAATACATGGAGAAATAGGTACACATATTAGTACCACTAGATAATTACTGTGAGGGTAACACAGCCCTAAAATCCCTGTTTATGTGTTTGGTGTGAACAAATAGTGACATGTAAGCTGAAACCAAAGGCTCCATTAAATTATCATTCACTTACTTCCCATGTTACCACATATATTCACTGAAAAGGAGTCCATTAGTCCCGAACACACCCTGTTTAGATAGTCAAATGTTATATTATGTTAATACTGCAGTGAATTTGCAAAAGTCTTTTGTGTATAATTTATATACTGAATTTGTATGTTTTAAATGATCTAAATAAACTAAATTTGGTTTTGCAATATATAGACAGGTTTCATTGCTATTCCTAACTAATATAAGATCAAGACAAATAAATAACTGGGCAGTGGCATGTAACCAGCTAATTTTATTTAATAATCAATCAAAATGTTGTTTTCTTGCACTTACACCACTCATAGAAATAATGTCAATGATTCATTATGCGTTGATTTTATTTTACTTTATTGGTGTTAAGCCAAATTTGTGTGTATTGAAAGTTTATGAAAATTGAATCAAAATTGTCATAAATTTTGAGCATATTCTCCTCTTACACTGTTCACAATTAAAGTGCATTTTCAGATTACTGAAAATACTTGTGCAAAATGAAATGTTTGGTGTACTTGTCATTTTAGATAGATAGCGAACATGTATCACATAAAGAAGGATCACGAATTTCAGCTGCACAACAGATGTTGACATTGACCAGATAAATTATTAAACATGCATCTGAGACAAGATTATGTAACTGAGACCAAATAATCATAAGAAAATTGGTATAACAGTTAATGAAACCTCCTGGCAGATTAAAACTGTATGTTAGACTGAGACACAGACTTGGGAACTTTGCCTTTCATGGCAAGTGCTCTGTTGATTCAGCTACCCAAGCACAACTCATGACCCATTACTTAATGTCTGCCCAAGGTTTGTTGAGGTTGTTTTGGGGGAAGAGACCAAACTGCAAGGTCATTGGTCTCATCGGATTAGGGAAGGACGCGGAAGGAAGCCAGCCGTGCCCTTTCAAAGGAACCATCCCGGCATTTGCCTGGAGCAATTTAGGGAAATCACGGAAAACCTAAATCAGGATGGCCGGACGGGGGATTGAACTGTCTGCCCAAGGGCCCAGAGAGTTGTAGGTAGAAAATTTTTCACTCTTGGCTACATTTTTGTTGGGAGTCATGAACCAGAAGTTGCAACAAAGTCGCCAGTTTAGTAGAACAAGACAATAATGTTATCAGGATACATTGTTTAGAAAAGTGAGATCCCACATCCGGATTTATTATAGGTTAACAAGAGCTAGTTACAACACAATTTACAACAAATTGTCCATGATGATGCATCATATCTTTTATATAAGTTTCCTACAAAATCATGAATGATAGAATGCAAACATTGGAATAAGTTTTGCAGTCTTCAATACCAGAAGATGGCACATACATAAAAACAAGGAAGCGGAAGCTGTTGTCATTGAGGTTCTGTATTCAATTATCCTTATAGAGGGTGAATATACACAAAGTTTTAGATAGTAATTTGATGGCACTGGTTTTATCTGTGGAGAAAATACTTGTGAGTAATTTGCACTGATACAAGTTTCTTGCACTTACATATTTATCAGTTACATTTATTTCTTTTCATCTTTCTACCAGTATAAGGAAACAGGGTCATTTTGTAATGTCAGTGTAAACATTATTTGTGAATGAAATAAGTTTTGCTGCGCAGAATATGTTTAAAGTCTGTAATCTCCTGCAACAGCCCTCTATAGGCAGACATACTCATTGTATTTAATTATAAAAAATTAATGGGACAAGTCAATAAAGTTCCACACAGTATGTTTCATCATTTGATAATTGCAACAGAAATGAAATAACTTGAAAAATACCTTGTTGCAGGTACAGATTTTTTGATGATGAGGTTCTAGATGGAAGCGATCCTGTCACCCTGCATCCATTACAGAATGGTTATATCAGCTATAAAAATAATACTGATTGTGCATTAATAACAACACCTACTGCACCAAGGACACCAGAATCACCAAATGAACAAAACAGGTGAATGCATTTACTGGCAGAAGGTTAATAACTGCATTTTCATACTTACTAAAGAATAAAAGGAGGCACTGAGAATGACTGTTATACGGTAAAACTTTGTTTATATGCTTTTCAATGACTATAGGAAAAAAATGTATAAGTGTGAAAAATGTATATATGAAATATAGCACCATACTATCAAATTAATTCGTAACACAAATGAAAAATCCAGTAAATAAAAAGTTACATTCTACATAACTTTATATAGGCTTACTAGGTACCATACTGAACAAAGATATAAAGAAAAACGTAAACCTCTACACAGAAGAAAACATAATTTTGTAAAACAAAAAGTCCATAATATTTCTTGTTTTTTCTTTGATGTGGCAATAGCTTACACTGTCCCCTCAAAATGGGATAACTCTGTCATTATTTTATCAGAAACAGTGTGGTGCATCACAAATTGTTTAATTATTTATAATGCATTTACTGCATTGTTAAACATCTTGGAGGAATGCTGAGGCTCTTCTGTGTCATCCTCATCATCAGTTTCGTCCTTTTCCAGGTCCTGTGATGACATTGAACTATCTCAGCGATAGTTGTGGGTTCTGTAGTGATGAGGTTTTCATCAATGTTCACATAATCCTCAAATGATGCCTGCTCTTAAAGTCGATTCCATTCTTCATCTTTCAGTAAATATACTCAGTATGATCATTTCCACCAAGATCATGGACTTCATTTTCAAATCAGGTTTTTTGGAAACCGTTCCGAATGGTATAGTCTGAAACTGTGCCATGAAGCTGCAGTGTAGTACAGTGCCTATCAGAAGAAGCAAATTCATTAATAATTTCTCAAAGTGTTCTTTGGCTCTGGTAGCACAACATGAAATAAATGGCAAGTAAAACTCTT
This sequence comes from Schistocerca nitens, assembly GCF_023898315.1. NCBI lineage: Eukaryota > Metazoa > Arthropoda > Insecta > Orthoptera > Acrididae > Schistocerca > Schistocerca nitens. The sequence continues at coordinate 259,852,633 of NC_064622.1, forward strand.
ACCTGTAAAATGTTTATTTTCTTTTCTTCCTGTTTTTCAATGTTTACACACCTGATGGCATGCTGCACAATCATTTTGCAAATATGCAACTTGAAATTATGTATTACTCCAAGGTCAAGTGGCTGGGGCTTACTCGTGCAATTCGCTGGAAAGAATTCTGTGGTGACGTTTCTCAAACAGGAAGTAAGGAGAGGATGTGCTGCACACCTGTCTGCAAACAATAATACTTCTGGCCTGCTGCACCCATTTTCACATCGACATGTCGAAGCCAGCTTTCGAAAACATTTGTCGTAATCCATAATATCTTGTTACTAGTGTATTTTGTGGGAAACATGACAGTGTCCTTAAAACAATGGGGCTTGGCAAATTTGCTAATCGTAAGTGGGGGGAGCTTCTCGCTCCCATCACTGTTAGCACATAACAGCACTGTTACATGTTGTTTACATTGTTTGTCTCCGTAGCAATTCTCGGCTTTGAATGCCATTGTGGGGTCAGGCATTATATTGTAAAACAAGCCTGTCTCACCTGCATTGAAAATGTTTTTAGGAGCATATTGGGATGTCTGTTCTTTCAAACGGGTTTCCTTCCAGTCTCACACTGTTTTGGGATCGACACTTTTGCTTTCGCCACATACCTTCTGACAGCTGATGCCATGTCTTACCTTAAATTTGTACAGCTAACCTGATGGAGCAGTAAAATTTTCCACACTGAGTCAAATTGCAAATTCTTTTGCTTTTTCACAAAGCATTGGGCTACTAATAGGAAAGCCTTCTGCTCTATGTTGTCTGAACCATTGCAACAAACAGTCTTCCATGTCCTCATATTTCCTGCCCTGAATGCAGGTTTGCTTACTAGTAGAAATTCCGAACACACATGCACTCTCTTCAATCTCCTTTGCCTTTGTTACTATAGAATTTAAAGTAGATGCAGAAATTCCTAATTCCTTAGCAATGTCCACTTGCTTTCAATTACTGTTTTCCTTCACAACTCTCAAAATTTGTAGCTTTACATCAATAGTAATGCTTTTCCTTTTTCTTCCACTCATATTACCAGTTCTCAAAATAATTAGAAATACAGTACTATAGCCTATACAGTTGCTGTTGTTGTTGTTGTTGTTGTTGTTGTTGTTGTTGTGGTCTTCAGTCCTGAGACTGGTTTGTTGCAGCTCTCCATGTTACTCCATCCTATGCAAGCTTCTTCATCTCCCAGTACCTACTGCAACCTACATCCTTCTGTATTTGCTTAGTGTATTCATCTCTTGGTCTCCCTCTACGATTTTTACCCTCCACACTGCCCTCCAATACTAAATGGGTGATCCCTTGATGCCTCAACACATGTCCTACCAACCATCCCTTATTCTAGTCAAGTTGTGCCACAACTTCTCTTCTCCCCAATCTTATTCAATACTTCCTCATTAGTTATGTGGTCTACCCATCTAATCTTCAGCATTCTTCTGTAGCACCACATTTCAAAAGCTTCTATTCTCTTCTTGTCCAAACTATTTATCGTCTATGTTTCACTTCCATACATGGCTACACTCCATATAAATACTTCCAGAAATGACTTACTGACACTTAAATCTGTACTCAATGTTAACAAATTTCTCTTCTTCAGAAACACTTTCCTTGCCATTGCCAGTCTACATTTTATATCCTCTCTACTTCGACCATCATCAGTTATTTTGCTCCCCAAATAGCAAAATTCCTTTACTACTTTAAGTGTCTCATTTCCTAATCTAATTCCTTCAGCATCACCCGACTTAATTTGACTACATTCCATTATCCTCGTTTTGCTTTTGTTGATGTTCATCTTATACCCTCCTTTCAAGACACTATCCATTCCACTCAACTGCTCTTCCAAGTCCTTTGCTCTCTCTGACAGAATTACAATGTCATCGGCGAACCTCAAAGTTTCTATTTCTTCTCCATGGATTTTTATACCTACTCCGAATTTTTCTTTTGTTTCTTACACTGCTTGCTCAATATACAGATTGAATAACATCGGGGAGAGACTACAACCTTGTCTCACTCCCTTTCCCGACCAAGCGAGGTGGCGCAGTGGTTAGCACACTGGACTCGCATTCAGGACGGTTCAATCCCGTCTCCAGCCATCCTGATTTAGGTTTTCCGTGATTTCCCTAAATTGTTTCAGGTAAATGCTGGGATGGTTCCTTTGAAAGGGCACAGCCGATTTCCTTCCCCATCCTTCCCTAACCCGAGCTTGCGCTCTGTCTCTAATGACCTCGTTGTCGACGGGACGTTAAACACTAAACTCCTCCTCCTCCTCCTCACTCCCTTCCCAACCACTGCTTCCCTTTCATGTCCCTCGACTCTTATAACTGCCATCTGTTTTCTGTACAAATTGTAAATAGCCTTTTGCTCCTTGTATTTTACCCCTGCCACCTTCAGAATTTGAAAGAGAGCATTCCAGTTAACGTTGTCAAAAGCTTTCTCTAAGTCTACAAATGCTAGAAACGTAGGTTTGCCTTTTCTTAATCTAGCTTCTAAGATAAGTCGTAGGGTCAGTATTGCCTCACGTGTTCCAACATTTCTACGGAATCCAAACTGATCTTCCCCGAGGTCGGCTTCTACTAGTTTTTCCATTCGTCTGTAAAGAATCCGCGTTAGTATTTTGCAGCCGTGACTTACTAAACTGATAGTTCGGTAATTTTCATATTTGTCAACACCTGCTTTCTTTTGGATTGGAATTATTATATTCTTCTTGAAGTCTGAGGGTATTTCGCCTGTTTCATACATCTTGCTCACCAGATGGTAGAGTTTTGTCAGGACTGGCTCTCCCAATGCTATCAGTAATTCTAATGGAATGTTGTCTACTCCCGGGGCCTTGTCTCGACTCAGTCTTTCAGTGCTCTGTCAAAGTCTTCACGCAGTATTATATCTCCCATTTCATCTTCATCTACATCCTCTTCCATTTCCATAATATTGTCCTCAAGTACATCGCCTTTGTGTAGACCCTCTATATACTCCTACCACGTTTCTGCTTTCCCTTCTTTGCTTAGAACTGGGTTGCCATCTGAGCTTTTGATATTCATCCAAGTGGTTCCCTTTTCTCCAAAGGTCTCTTTAATTTTCCTGTAGGCTGTATCTATCTTACCCCTAGTGAGATAAGCCTCTACATCCTTACATTTGTCCTCTAGCCATCCCTGCTTAGCCATTTTACACTTCCTGTCGTTCTCATTTTTGAGACGTTTGTATTCCTTTTTGCCTGCTTCATTTACTGCATTTTTATATTTTCTCCATTCATCAATTAAATTCAGTATTTCTTCTGTCACCCAAGGATTTCTACTACTTCTTCCTCTGCTGCCTTCACTACTTCATCCCTCAAAGCTACCCATTCTTCTTCTACTGTATTTCTTCCCCCCATTCCTGTCAATTGTTCCCTTATGCTCTCCCTGAAACTCTGTACAACCTCTGGTTTAGTCAGTTTATCCAGGTTCCATCTCCTTAAATTCCCATCTTTTTGCAGTTTCTTCAATTTTAATCTACAGGTTGTGGTCAGAATCCACATCTGCCACTGGTAATGTCTTACAGTATGAGGTGTGATGTGTTTCGGGATTCCCGAGTGACATGCAACAATTCTTGTCCAGTTGTGCCATAGTTCAGCAGAAGTCATGTAATTTTGGGAAAACAAATGAGTGCTATACCTACTACCAGCCTTCCCTAAGGCTGTCACCATTACTGTAATAGTAAGTTTCATACATTATACTGTACTTCCCAATACTGTACAGTCTCTGTATAACATCTGGTTTTTGTGATGACTCTATATTTGCAGTTTATACTGTTGTGTATCTGTAAAACAATGTCAAGTGTGTCACATTAAAAATTAAGTGTTAGTTGGATTCGGATGCTTGCAACAAAGTGATTTTCTAGTTGGCAACTGTGGTGGTGTGTCAATAGATGGAGCTTAGGCCAGTATTATACTATCAAATTTTCTTTCACAGTGATCTTTGACGTGGCACAAAAGGGGGCATTTCACTGTCATCAAATATTTACTCAAAGTTCCTTCATAATGGCCTATAACAACTTAATACTATTCTCTGCAGTTCAATTTTACTTACGGCATCGGCAGTGTAGTGTGCTGATGTTGGCAACACCATCTTCATATAATTCAAATGTTTTCTTATGAAATGTTCATTTTATGAGTACAACTAATTTACTGAGCGGACAAGAGTCCATACAAGAATCTGTCAAGCATAGAGCAAGAACAGCTTCAATTATTTACTTTGTGGTGAAATGAATCGCCAGCAATGAATGGTCATTGCAACCATCAACACACTAAGCCACCGATGCCGTAAGTAAAATTATACCTAGTCTGCAGTTGCATTGTGATTGCATTTGCAAGAGAAACAGAAGAAAAGGAAACATACTTGGGTGAAGCTGTGGACTTCATGGCGAGATGAAAAAGATAAACAAAAAAAAATTTGCTACAGAAGCTGCAAGCCGAGGATGTAAAGTTGCATGAAAATCCCTTTGGGAATGGACGAGAGTACATTTCAATATGTGCTCAAGAAAGAGGCTCCTCATATTATGAAGCTGAACACACTCCTCAGAAATGCTACATCCGCAAAAGACAGACTTAACATAACACTGTGATTTCTAGCTACTCTAGTTTACAGTACCAGTATAGCACTCTAATGTTGCAGTGCACATTGATGAACACAATACCAGAAATGTTTGAAGCTATTTATAATGCACTAGATACGTGAAGGCAAATAAATTCAATACGTACTGCAGTCATGAAAAATTTTTATTTCCACAGAAGTTGCAGATTTTCTCTTTTATATTCTCAGGAGTATATCTTGGCTGTACTTCACGGCTAATAGCATCAGCAATTTTTTTATAGTTCTCACTTTATATTCCTTTTTTTGTACTCGGGATGTCATAAGCGACACAGTGCTTCATCTGCCTCAAATATTTCTATTAATTTCGTTATATATGTGATGCACCATGTAAATCTAGGAGTCATATTGATAAAAATTGTGTGTCAGACAGCTGCAGTGATGCTAGTGCTCCAAGTGGTTGATTTCTCCATGCAGTAAACATAAGGTGAACGCTTCCTTTGATAAGAACTCTAATGCGAGGCGCTAGAGTTGATCAAAGAAAATTTGACCAATGCCTAACTTCGTCAAAGTTCCTTATTACACTATCAAATTTTATTGTAGTCTAATATCGGCCTTACCAATCCACTTCTCGGCAACCAACTCTGAAACACTGCACCATAACTTGTCCACACTGTGATAATTCATCTTGGGGGGGAGGGGGGGGGTATAGGGTATAAGTGAGGAAAACATATAAGTGAAAAATGTATAAATGAAGTTTTACTTTATATGGATTTATTATTACTGTTATTGGCAGTGAACTAATGCAGGGTATTATTCTTGTCACATAAGTAAGATTGTATGATTTATGATTTTTGTTTTGGCAGGTCATGACCACAAGTATTCAGCTATACATAGCAGGAGTAATGTAATAGTATCTTGAAATATTATTGGCACTGTGATTGCGTGGAACTAACTTAAAAGCTATTATAAATTTTTGTCTTTTGTAGTCCTTTTACATAGCTTGAATACAAAGATTTAGTGAGACATTGGCAAGATTTTTTGCTTTCAGTTGGTGTAATTATATAATACTTCGATCTACTCCATTATTCCGCTGTCAACTGAACCCTCACCTAATTGTGCCACATCACAAAAATAGTGACAGGAAATCACAATGAACAACTGTTTGTTGATTATACATTCCAGTTTCACACAATATATTATAATCTTGCAGTGACCAGATAAGACTGCAGTTTAGAGTTAACTTAGATAATGAAACTAAACTTTATTTGAAATGGAATTACTCAGAAACAAGTGTGGAGAATCCTTATCCAGGTGTACTTGAAGGCAGTTGTGTGTTACTTGTAGTGATACAAGGGACGAGGATTAAGGGTTATGTTTAATGGCAACACAGTAAACAGGCAAATTGTGGAATTTATTGTGACTGTTCTGGGGAGCTTGTGTATGAGGTGGTAGGAATGGAGGGGAACAGGTTGGATTCATGTGAAAATGTCAGAGATGAGCCTAAGGATGTGACCAGTTATTGGTGTTTGTAAGTGAAGGTGTTGACAAAGACTGTTCACTCACTAACCACTGCAGTTCATCACAACAGTGGTGGGGGCTTTATCTGCAAGTAAGGTGTAAGAAATGATCTTTGACAAGTAATCAAAATGTCATGGGTCCTGGGTATGAACCTTGCTTAAATTTTGAATACAAATCTCCAGCAGTGGCGGCCAAAGACTTCCAGCGGAAGAAGCCACCCTCATTCTGCCAAAGGCATTGTCAAAAAGGGTGGAGGAGCAGATAGAGGTTCAGGTCACTATCTTGCCCTTGCAGTGGCAAAATGCCCTGAAAAGGTGGAAAAGTCAGCAGTTACCTATGGCATGAGGATGTAGAAGGTAACGGAAACCACTACATTAAATACGCGCAGTTAATATGCACAGGATATGTGGCTGGTAATTGAAAAAGTGTCATGATTATCTCTCCATTGGAACAAAAATCCCCCCATTTGGATTTCTGGGAGGGGACTGCCAAGGAGGAGATGACCATGAGAAAAAGGTGAAATAACCAATGAAACAGTTACGTTCTGTGAGGCAGGGCATGGAATGTCAGAAGTTTGAATTTGGTAGGTAAGCTAGTAAACCTGAAAAGGGAGATTCTAAGGCTCGATCTGGATATAGTGGGGGGTCAGTGAGGTGAAATGGAAAGAAGACAAGGATTTTTGGTCAGACAAGTATAGGATAATATCAACAGCAGCAGAAAATGGTATAATGGGAGTAGGATTTGTTATGAATAGGAATGTAGAGCAGAGAGTGAGTTACCATGAAAAGTTCAGTGATAGAGTTGTTTTCATTAGAATCGACAACAAACCAACACTGACAGCAATAGTTCAGGTATATATGCTGACATCATTAGGAAAAGATGATAGAGAGAGAGAGAGAGAGAGAGAGAGAGAGAGAGAGAGAGTGAGCATGTGTATGAGGATATTGAACAGGTAATTCAGTATGTAAGGGAAGGTAAAAATCTAATATTCATGGGGGATTGGAATGCAGTTGTAAGGAAAGTAGCAGAACTAATGTGTACAAGAGAATATGGGCTTAGTAGTAGCAATAAGAGAGGAGATAGACGAAGTGAGTTCTGCAATAAATTTTCAGGAATCACAAGGGGATGGGGAAGGCCAGGGGACATAGGAAAATTTCAATTGGATTACATGGTCAGTCAGAGGTTGCGAAATCAAATATTGGATTGTAAGATGTACCTAGGAGGTGGTATGGAGCATAATTTGACTTTGATTAAGAGTAGCATGAAGTGTAAGAGACTAGTCAGGGAGAATAAGTGCACAAAGATGTGGGTGACAGGAGTAGTTTGGAGTGATGGGATGTGCTTGAAGTTCTCTGAGACTATAGATACTGTACTAATGATAGTTCAGCAGGCAGTTCAGTTGAAGAGGAATGGACATCTGTAAAATGGACAATCACAGAAGTTGGAAAGAAAAACAGATAAAAAGAAATAACTATGAAAAACCATCAGTAACAGAAGGAATACTTCAGTTGATAGAGGAAGGAAAGAAGTACAAAAATGTTCAGGGAAATTGAAGAACACAGAAGTACAAGTGACTTATAAACAAAATAAATAGGGAGTGCAGGGAAGCTTAGGCAAATTGGCTGCATGAAAAAAGTGAACGAATAAAAAAAGAAGTGATTGTCCAGAAGACTGACTCAGAATAAAGAAAAGTCAAAATGAATTAAAAGCAAGGGCAGAAACATTAAGAGAGTGCTGTGGAAATTGCAATGTTGTATGCAGAGGAGAGAGAGGATAGGTGGAAAGAGTACATTGGAGGCCTCTGAGGGAGGGGACTTGTCTGTTGATATGACAGAAGTAGAAATAGGAGTCGATAGGGAAGAGACAGGGTATCCAGTAATAGAATTGGAATTTAAAAAGAGTTTTGGAACATTTAAGATCAAATAAAGCAGAAGAGATAGACAACATTTCAATGGGATTTCTAAAATCATTAGGGGAACTTGCAACAAAACAACTATTCACATTTGGGTGTAGGGTTATGAGACTGCTGATATACCAGCAGACATCCATGCATGCAATTCCCAAGATTGTAAGAGCGACAAGTGTGGGAGTTGTCACACAGTCAACTTAACAACTCCAGCTCAGTTGCTGACAAGAATAACATACAGAAAAATGGAGAAGAAAATTGAGGATCTGTTGGATGAAGATCAGTTTGGCTTTAAGAAAGATAAAAGCAACAGAGAGGCATTTCTGATGTTGGGATTGATAATGGAAGCAAGACTGAAGAGTAACCAAACACGTTGAGAGGATTAGTCGACCTGTAAAAAATGTTCACTAATGTAAAATGGTGTACGAGATGTTTGAAATTCTGGGAGAAATAGGGATAAACAATAGGGAGAGATGGGTAATCTGTACTAAAGACAATTAATTGTTTAATGTTGTTACCAAAAATCTCAAAAAGTTCTTGACTGATTTACTTCAACCTTGTCTTGACTGATTTACTTCAACCTTGTCTTTTTTTCCCTTTCATTTCAGTGACCCCCACTATATCTAGACTAAACCATAGCATTTCCCTTTCCAAATTTTCTAGCTTCCCTGTAATAAACAATTGAATGGACATAAGCTACAGATTTTTCAAATATATGTAATACATATATGTCATATAGCAGGGAAACTTTGTTAGCAAAAATCTTGAAAAGTTCTTGAGTGATTAACTCTGAATATTGATGTGATGCTCTGATAAACGTTCAGACAGACATAAGCTTCATATTTTAAAATACATGTAGTATATAAACATATGTATAATATGAAAAGGGGAAAATTGTTAACAAAAATCTCAGAAAGTCCTTTATCACTTTACTTCAAATTTTTACATGATGCTCTATAAATATTCATATGAACATAGACTGCATATCTTTTTAATAAAAAATATACAGGTTTTCTGTTAAAACTGGCTGTGAGAAACAAAACGCTGTGCTGTGAACCGATAAAGTAACTGTGTTATCAGGGCATTAGACAAATCATTTTTTTCTGTAAATGTTCTTTGTGTGTTTGTGTAAAATTTTAAACAAAAATTGTATACACAACAATATACGGTTTGTTTTCTTCCTCACAATCGGGTTTAAAAGAAAACAAGAAAATTGCATTTATGGCTTATGTTTAGAATACTACTACAGAATCTGAATCATCTGAAACTTTGTAATCTTAGCTGTTCACAGATTAAAACTGTGCAAAATACTGTCATAGAAGCTACTATCCTCATAGATCCAGCTGCTGGAGAGGTCTCTCTCATAAGTTGTATATCGGTGATCCTAGCTGATTTACCCACTCATTTTAAGTAACTAAAATTCCCAATCAAAGTTTTGTTTGGTTTTAATAACAATACTTAAGGCTAAAAGTTAGAGAGAGGGTTGAAGAGGAGATGAACAGAGAAGAGGAAGGAGGAAAAGGACATAGAAAGCGAGATGGGGGGATGGTGAGAGCTGTGCAGGAGGAGGCAGATAGAGGGAGGGTAGAGGAGGAGATTAAAACATGTGTCCAATTCCAGTACTTACTGAGCAGTTGTGAAGCAATGCCAGGTTCGCCAGTATACAATATGTGCAGGAACCAAGAGTGAACAACAAGACTGGAAGACCAAGAATGAAGTGCTTTAGTTAACAAGGGGTAAGACAGTGGTGTAGTGTTTTGCCCCTACTGTTTAATCTGTACATCAAAGAAGTGAGGATGGAAATAAAAGAAAAGTTCAAGAGTGGCATTAATTTTCAAGGTGAAAGGATATCAATAATAATATCTGCTGATGACATGGTTAACCTCGGTGAATGCGAAGAAGAATTACAGGGGCTGTTGAATGAAATGAAGAATCTAATGAGTGCCGAATACGCACTGAGAATAAATTGAAGAAAGACAAAAGTAATTAGAAGTAGCAGAAATGAGAAACTTAACAGTGTTGGTGATCATGAAGTAGATGACGTTAAGGAATGCTACCTAAGCAGAAGATTAGCCCATGATGGTCAGAGCAAGATAGACATAAAAACAGACTAGCACTTCCGAAAAGGGCATTCCTGGCCAAGAGAAATGTACATGTATCAAACATAGGCTTTAATTTAGGAAGGCATTTGTAAGAATGTATGTTTGGAGCACAGCTTTGTATGTATGTTGTAATCTTACCCTCCCACACATCACCATTAAAGTTCTCATTTTTTGCATAAATTTTTGAAAATTATGAGAGGAGTAAGATTACAAAAGAACTACTTTTTACTTATCTTGTTTTTGTAGATGACTCAAGTCTTGTCTAAGAATACTTTCTTGCAGCTGAAAATTTCGATTCCTTACGTTTGTGATGACATAATAACTATTGAAGAATTGCCTGTTGCTATGAACATCCTTTTATTTTATCCCATTCTTCTAAGTCACACTAACTTTACAATTTCCACATTCAAAAACCAATAATTACATTGTTGTTGAAAAGTTTAGCAAAGTATAGGCATGCCCACCACCACTTACATTTTGCAGTACTCACACTTTCCAAAGAGTTTACAAAGCAAATGATTTTACAAACTTTCTCCCAAATTATATCATTATTTCATAAATTAATCCAGAAACAAATTTAATAATTAGTGTTTGATTGTGCAATTAATAATATGAATTTCAAATATGCAACAAATTTTGTAATTTCAAATATTTTTAAAAGAGGAGTAATTTTAACTGTTAGTACTTATCAATGTTATACATTAATTTCTTTTTATACCTTTTAGCCTGAAATATAATGCATTGTATACAAAATCATATGAATTCTTTTAATGAAACTGCTGAGATAATTTTAACCTATACAAGATTCTAGAGTATACATGGTATCGGTTGTTTCTCTCTAAAAAAAAAAGTGTGGGAGCACGCAGACGAATAGTTGCGTGTGCACAGTACAGGGGCAGCGGCAAATACTCTTTGATTTGTGTTTGTTTTTGCCTTAGATGTTCTATGTTAATGTCTGGCTCATAGCTTCACAATAAAGTTGAACATTAAGAATATAAACGAGTCTATGATTAATAGAAAGGAGCTACATAGTGGGTACAAAGTGGTGACCCCAAAGTCAAAAGAACACATACAGCAAGAGGCAGAGGAGGACAACGAAGGTACACTGCAACATACGCCAAATGGCAGAAGCTCTACAGCACGATCAGTACACCGGCAAGGTACTCTGCACGGTCAGGTTCAGGAATTATGGAACGACGTTCAACACCATGGAATGGATTCAGCGGAGTGGGACAGTGATATTACCAGGACAAAATCCGCAGCCAGAACACGTATACGAGAGGAAGATTTGCTGGGACAATGCATGAAAGTACGCCCGCAGCCATTCCTGGCTGATAAACAAGAACTTTGGTTCTCCATGTTAGAACTGGCATTCATGCATAATCGGGTAACTGACGACCGGGAAAAGTTCATGATAGCGGCAAACAGTCAGGATGCCAGGGCAGCGGTATTGGTTGAAGAGATAATTAGATGGCTGCCGGGAATGCAACAATATACAACAATGAAGGGCGTTTTAATAAGCCGGCTTACTATACCGCTAGATCGAAGAATCTGCCAGGTGTTGCGAGGTGAATGTAGAGGTGACAGAATTCCCTCCGAATATTGGAGGCATTTGCATGGAATCATGACAGAAAATGAATTTTCGAACATCACACGTCATTCCGTTTGGGCAGCACAGCTTCCACCTGCAGTAAGAGCAGCTGTGGCAGCAAATGATGGATACAATATACAAGCACTACTCTAACTCACCAACAGGGTTCATGCCATGGTTGAACCAACAAATTCTCTCAGTATAGCAAAGGTTGAGGCGATGACGGAAGAATACGAAGCGGCAGCCATTAATAAACAGTGGTGCACTGTTACTGGTACACAACTTCAAAACCTCAAGGAGCAGCTAGACAGGCTGCAGAAGCAGATGGAGGCATTGAGAGCTACCGGTTCGGAGGTCCTGCCAACACATAAGGACAGCAGAGATTCCTGGAAGGAGCAGTTGTGTTGGTATCATCGATGATTCGGGGAGCGAGCCTCAAAGTGCATTCTACCGTCCAGTCACGCTCGCCGCATAAATAACATGGAGATGTTTCTTTATTAACGGTATCTTGGTGACTTTATGTTTGGGATGTGATGGCTTCGTGTTATTATTTGATAGACACGTGGCCAAAGGGGAAATGTACTTCCCTCAGTGACAGCACATCGTTTTGCCTCAAGGCTGCAAATAAACAGCCCATAATGACATATGGCAGTTGTGTCAAGGAAGTGAATTTAGGACCTAGTATTATTTGTCATTAGACTTTTGTCATTGCAGATGTGGCAGAGTGCATATGAGGAGCAGATTTTCTATATGCATTCGGTATTGCGGTGGACATTCAGTTATCGCAGCTTAGAAGGGGCAAAGAGGTGGTGCATGGTCATGAAGGAATAATCACAGAGTTAAAAAACACTGCACAGATATGGAAACATTTCATCGATGAGGTGCTGCGACGGCTAGATTTCACTTTCGCCTATTTAGACGATATACTGGTGTTCTCAGCGACAGCAGCCCTCCGCAAAGAGCACCTCTGGACAGTTTTCGAGAGGCTACGTACTTATGGTGTAGTGGTGAATGACACCAAATGCAGTTTGCGTAAAGATCAGGTGACTTACCTGGGTCACACAGTCTCAGCAGCTGGCATTCGTCCTTTGGAGGAGACGGTCGAGGTTATATAGAAGATGCCTCGCCCGTTAGATTTGCAACAGTTGTGGAGGTTCCTAGGTGTTTTAAATTTTTACTGCAGACATCTGCCAGGAGCTGCGGCTTTTCAAGTGCCACTCACGGAGGCTTTGGCGGGCATGAACACCGGGAAAAATCAGAAGCTACAACGGACATCAAGCATGAAGCGGGCGTTCGAGCGGATCAAGGAAAGTCTAAAGCAAGCGGTTTTACTAGCTCACCCAGAGAAAGATGCGAAGCTAGCTAGTCTTCTCCAAGAAACTCACAGCAGAATTGGTGTGCATATGATAGAGAGCTGCTGGCTGCTTATGAAGTCATAAGGTATTTCCAGCCTTATGTGGAAGCCAGACCATTTACATTGTTTACAGAACGCAAACTTCTCACTTTCGCATTCTGCAAGCATACGGATACTTTGTCACCTAAACAATTCAGGCAACTGGAATATATAAGCCTGTTCACTACTGATTTACGACATATTAACGTGGCAGAGAATATGGTGGCAGGTTACTTCTTACGAGTTGCGGCAATAAAGTATTCAGTGAACTATGCTACAATGGCAAGAGAGCAGAAAGATGATGCACAACTGCAAGTTTTTCGGCAGAGCACGCCCACCGGGTTGAAGTTAAGAAAACTGTGTCCGGAAGGTGAGACAATACAGTTATGGTGCGATACCTCACAGGGACGGCCTTGACCTTTTGTGCTGGAGAGTTTGCGCCAGAAAGTATTCGAAGGATTACATGGTTTGGCTCATCCGGGACCTCAAGCGAGTGTAAATTTAATGACGGAGCATTTCGTGTGGCCAGGAATTAAGAGAGACTGTCGGAAGTCTGTGCCAGATGTGCCTGGATTGTCAGCGATGTGAAGTGGGACGCCATGTGAAGAAGCCAGTGGGTAAAGTTGACGGGCCAACTGGTCGTTTTGAACATGTGCATCTGGATATTGTTGGAATGTTGCCAATGTCCGAAGGCTATCGGTACCTATTGACGGCAATTGACAGATTTTTGAGATGGCCAGAAGCAATCCCCATTTCAGACATATCAGCAGAGACAGTCAGTCAGGCGTTCTTGACGACGTGGATAGCACGGTTCGGATGTCCGGTACATGTCACGATGGATCAAGGATGTCAGTTTGAATCATCCTTTTTCCTGGAGCTGGCAAACATGAGCGGGTTCCGCTGTCACTGTACCGCAAGTTATCATCTGTAAAGCAACGGCATGGTAGAGCGGTGGCACCGAACACTTAAGGCCGCATTAATGTGCCGTGGTGAGAATTGGTCAGCAGCATTGCCACTAGTGTTACTAGGATTATGCACTGTTTTCAAACCTGACCTTGGAGCATCTACAGCGGAATTAGTATATGGGGAAACCTTGCGCCTACCTGGAGAGTTTTTTCAGAAGAGTACAGGCGAGATTGACTTGTTAATGAGAGCAAGGGCTCAACTGGCTGAGCTTAGGCCACAACCAGGGACACGGCATGGTGTTAGGCCGTCGTTCGTACATCGAGAATTGAGCAAATGCTCGCATGTAATATTGCAAACCGACGCAGTCAGAACTCCATTGCAGCCACCATATACGGCACCTTATAAAGTACTACACCGTACGGACCAGGCCATGACTATCCTAGTTCACGATAAGAGTGTTACTGTGTCAATAGACTGGGTGAAGCCGGCTCACTTACTGCTGGAAGATGTAATACAAGAAGAGAAGGCGGGCCTGCAGCAAGACGAGGGGTCCCTACAGAGTGCAGCAGATGGTAGGACAGCAAGCCGGATGAAGCCGTGAGAGGATACGACAATGGAGGAAGTACAGCCGGAAATTCGCACAAGAGCTGGGCGAAGGGTCCGGTACAAGTTTCCGCACATTCCTGGAGCTCCGATCTTCAGGGAGGGGGCTGTGTGGGAGCACGCAGATGAATAGTTGGCGTGTGCACAGTACAGGGGCAGTGGCAAAGACTCTAGTGCGCACATAATCATTTACTCTTTGCTTTGTGTTTGTTTTTGTCTTAGATGTTCTATGTTAATGTATGGCTCATTGCTTCACAATAAAGTTGAACATTAAGAATACGAACGAGTCTATCATTAATAGAATGGAGCTACATAGTGGCTACAAAGATAATGTTAGAGGAGGATGTATCATTATAATGTGAAACACGAACTGTGGAAAACCAGAGCAGAACAGAATAGAAGCATTTGAGATGTTGTGCTACAGAAGAATGTTGAAACTTAGGTGGCCTGAGGATGTAAGGAATGAGGGGGTTCTCCACAGAATTGGTGAGGAACTCAACCGAAGGATAACAGTGACAAAGAGGGACAGGATGATAGGGCATGTGTTAAAACATCGTGGCATAACTTGTGTGATACAAGGGAGTCTGTAGAGGGTAAAAACTGTAGAGGAAGACAGATAATGGAATATATCCAGTAAATAATTGAGGATGTAGACTACAAGTGATACTCTGATATTAAAAAGTTGGCGCATGAGAGGAATTCATGGTAGACTACTCAAACAGTCAGTAGACTGATGACTTAAAGACAGTCAGGTTGGAAACAGTTTTGGGCCTGTGAATGGCTGTACTTTCACTGTCCACAAATTGTGTAGGGAATGAAGACAACAAAAGTTTGGAGGTGAGGAATTTCTGGAAGGCTACAAAAGTATGGTACTATGGAAATGCAGGAAGGTCATAGACATTGGGTGTGTTTCAGATATCAGGGTGGGTGGGAAAGCAGTAGTTCAGCTGCACAGAGTGAATGAAGGAGAATACGTTTTTTATTTCACAATGTCTAAATTGAATATATAGTCTTCTTTTTAAGTCAATAAGAGCCTGGTTTGTATTTCTGAGAAATTGCTAAGAGATTTTTGGTTTGACTTCTAGAAGAAAAACAGAAAACCATGAGTTATAAGTGAATTACTGCCAATAATGGAAAAACAAAAAATATATTGCTCACTTATTAGTTTATTTATCTTCAATACTTAATGTATCAAATGCATAAAACTGCTGTTCACAGCAGTATTGGTGGAGGCCATCAGCATATTAATGAAGAGTTCAAACATGACACCAAGCAGTAGTAAGACATTAGAATCACATTGAGGAGGATTGTGCTTCAGATCCTAGTCTGGCCATCCACATTTAGGTTTTTTCTAAATTGCTTAAAGCAGATTACTCCTTTGAAAGGACACAGCCAATTGCCTTCCCTAACTTAAGCTTGTGCTCTGTCTCTAAAGGTCTCATTATCAATGTGATTTTAAAAACCAGTTCCTTCCTTTTCTAAGGAATCACCTTCAGAGGACGTCATGTTTCCAAGTAGAGAAGGAATTAGCATATTACAGATAAAGTTAGTGAACTGCTTATAGATGTTGACTCTGAAATTATTGGTATATTGGAGTACCACTTAAATAATTTGACAATTCAGAGGCTTCTTTTACCAGGATAAAGATTAGCTGGCTGTTTTTCAAAGGGTTCTTTGCAGAGAGGGGGAGTGGCCATGTATGTAAAAAATGGTATTCCATTTGAGCCCATAGGCAAATCATGGCACTACGTTTAACATATATTTGAATATTGTGCAGGGGTAGTTGAATTTAGTGAAACTAAACTTCTAATTTTTGTTGTTTATAAGTCTCCTAACTCTGACTTCAGAGCATTTCTGCTCAAGCTAAAGAGGGTTCTTGATTCAGTTTATAGGAAGTAATCAGAAATTAGTAATATATGGTGGCTTCAATATTAATTTTGTATATGATTGCGCAAAAAAACGAATGTTGGTAGATCTAAATTAATATGATCTGATGCAGATTGTGTTTTTTCCAACTATGGTGCAAAGGAACAGTAGCACAGCCATAGACAATATTTTTATTCATTCTTCATTACTAGATGGGCATTCTGTTAGTAAAAGGCTGAATGGCCTTTCAGACCATGATGCACAAATGTTAACACTAAAAGGATTTTTCACTCAACCAAATGTCACATATAATTACTATGTAGGAAAGTTAATCGGCCTTAGAAGTCGTTTAACAACTGAAAATGCTATATTCTCTTTTCTCTGTGAGGTACTAGATTGGTTAAACAAAAGGTTTGAATGCTAGGCATATTTTTTGATTTAACTAAGGCATTTTATAGTGTTGATCACAAAATTTTCTCCAGAAGTTGGTCCATTACAGAATATGGGGAGGAGCTCACAACTGGTTCACCTCTTACTTTAACAACAAACAGCAAAAGGTCATTATTCACAGTGTTGAGAATGGCCTGTGATGTGGGGTCTGAGTGGGGTATGGTCAAATGGAGAGTGCCCCAGGGATCAGTGTTGGGGCCACTCCCGTTACTTATTTATATGAATGATATGCTCTCCAGTGTTACGGGTGACTCTCAAATGTTTCTGTTTGCTGATGACACTAAGCTAGGTGGTAAAGGAAGTTGTGTGCAACATTGGCTTCATTTCAAATAATGCAGTTCATCGCTTGTAGAAAATAAACTGACGTTAAATCACAGTAAGACTCAGTTTTACTAACACGCAATTCAATAAAACCAACATTTTAATTTTACAGAATGGGCATATGATGAGTGAAACTGAACAGTTCAAATTTCTAGGTGTTCAGATAGACAGTAAACTGTCATGGAGAGTCCACATTAAGGATCTTGTTCAAACACTTAATACTGTCATTTTTACTATTCGAACGGTATCTGAAGTAAGTGATCGTTCGACACGAAAATTAGTCTACTTTGCTTATTTTCATTTGCTTATGTTGTATGGTATTATATTTTGGGGCAACTCTTCTCATTCTAAAAGGATATTTTTGGCTCAGAAATGGGTGGTTCGGGCAATAAGTGGTGTAAGTTTGAACCTCTTGTCAACCCCTGTTCACTAGTCTGGGTATTTTGACATTGGCCCCTCTCTCTCTCTCTCTCTCTCTCTCTCTCTCTCTCTCTCTCTCTCTCTCTCTCTCTCTCTCTCTCTCTCTCTCTTACTGTTGTTTCTTGTTAACAATATCAGCTCATTCCCAAGAATAAGTTGCTTTCACTCAGTTAATACTTGGCAGAAATCCAACCTGCATTGTATCGGACTTCCTTAACTCTTGTGCGGTAAGGTGTGCAGTATACTGCTGCATCCATTTTCAATGAACTACCACAAGAAATCAAAAATTTTAGCAGTAATCCACGTGCTTTCGAATTGAAACTGAAGAGTTTCCTCATGGGTCACTCCTTCTATTCTGTTGAGGAGTTCCTTGAAAATTTAATCTGATTCTTATGTTATATCGTTGATGGTGTTTACTTAAACATAGGTCTGACTTTTTTTGGGTTTATAAACATTTTATTTTTAGTTGTTATTACTTTTATGTTGTAATTTCATATACCGAGACGTTCCATGACTTGGTCCTATGGAACTTGACGTGAAAATAAAAAACAGCAACCTACAAGACGATTGCAGAACATGTCTAAAACTTATTTAAAAATTACATGTAATATACTTTTTATGGTTAATGAACCTTGAGTGCAGGTACTTCAGTGCAGGTTATTGACAAACACCAAATGAAACACAACTTGGAAGGATTTCTTGTTATTCTGGTAGACAAAAGCTTAAACTGAAGCAGTATATTAACAATTTAATCAAAAAATTCGTGTCATCATGCTTAAAAACATTACTTACATTATTGATCTGAAGACAAAATTAATAGCTCACTGTGTACACTTTCTCTCTTTGCTGTTTGCAGGAATTATCCTCTAGAGTTATGCAACGCTACAGGAAAATCGTATAGATAGCTCTTTAATAATGCCAAAAAACTGTAATGTTTTATAATAGAAAACAAAAGTAATTACCTTTTATACTGTTTTTTCCCTGTCTAGGATTCAGAATGGGGGATTCATTTTATTAGGTGCAAAAGACTCTGACAGTTGGCTATAGACTTAATGCAGTAAATTAGGAACCTATATACATGTAAAAGTAAGTTAAAAACATCTCATACTAGCCATCTGAATATTTTTATTTGAGGATTAAACATCCAATTCTTTACACTCTGGGATTCCCAGGTAGTAATAATACCACCAGATTTTCAGTGTGCAAGTTTGCTGTTACTCGTTGATGATTGTGCAGTTATATGATTGTTAAGGAAGCAATAGTGAATTAACAGCAGCTATGGAAATAATTAAGAAACAGTAGTCTGTTAAAAATGCATCTTTGTGGGTAATTGTATAAATGTCCATTTGTAGGGTCTTTTCAAGCAGGAGTCCAACATAGTATGTTACCATTAAACTTGCAAGGAAATGGTCCAACCTAACATGAAATTTTTCACTGAAAGAAATGCACTGGCAAAATTTTAGCCGCTAAGACACAATGCAAGCATTTAAAAAAAAATTAATGTTGCCCAGTTTTGCCACACAAAGAACTGATTATAACAGAATTTTGTGCAGCCCTTGCTGCCTAGTGCATGGGTCAATGAATAAGCAGACTAGACAACAAAATGCCGTGTAGCGTAAGTAAAAAATGTACATATGTGAATATTAAGCACTTAAAACATACCTAAAATGTCTCACATTGTTAACTTTTTGTAATTAGTTGCAGTTCATTTTCGCAGCTAAACTGCTGCAGATATGATTATTACACAAGTGATCAGCAGAAGAGACAAAACTGACGCACTGTATTAATTAGACTTTAATTTGTTGACATGAAAAATTTATAACAATTCCTGTAGTACAATTCTTATAATGATTTTCGAATAATGTATATTTTACTGAATATGTAACAGTTCCTTATTGATTCCCTGAGATAGTCTCAAAAATACAAAGCATCTATTGGATGACTAAACCAGACATTTTCTCTACACAAAGCACACTTGATAAAAGAAAAATTAATGCATTCAGGCACTTCAAAGTAATTACAAGTGTTATTTAGACGGAATTGGGATGGAGAAAGAAACAGTTTTGGCTGTTCTTATGCATATTGTGCTGCGTACTAGGTATATTTGGTAAAATTCATAAAATGTCATCAAGTTTGCACCATTTGTTGGGCCTTCAAGGCCAGTTTGAATGCAATTTAGTTTGAGATTGATGATGCAGACTAACAGTGCACAAATGTTGGAAGTTTAACAGCACTCTTCTGTTGATAATCTGTAATGACAAAGACCTTTTGGAAATTATATTGTCCAAAACTTTTCTGAAGAATGGTTAATGCTGTCAAAAAATTTCATTATGGAGGGCTGAATCTGAATTACATTAACAGTTTTGTCTTTATCGTCCTAAAGAATCCAACAAAAGCAATGACTATTCTCTGCAACTGGTAAGTAGATGCTTTAGATGTAAAATGGAAAATTATTCCTCTAATTTTTTCAAAGTTTGCTAAGTAGATTACAAGATTTTTGCAACTAAGCAGTCTTTTTTTGAATTGTTGGCCCCAAGATGCCTTGAGGTTCTTGAAGACAGATATAAACCTGCAGAGACAGTAATCTTCTGATACATCCATTGACTGCACAAGTGAAACTGTCTTTTTTTGTGCAAGAACTGTGAGCAAATTGGAGGGAAAAAATGACTGGCTGGCTTTATACACAGCTTTTTAAGGAATAACAAAAAGCTATGAATTTGTCTGTAGTAATGCCTATTAATGACATCCCCTGTACATCTTTGCAGTTCATAATTTTGCAACTACCTTTTCTGTTTAATTTTCTGAATCTGCTTAACCATGTCAAAGAATCCTGGACATCAGTACTTTTCATCTCACTTGCAATTTAGAGTGCCTGGTCTTATAGAATTGTTTTAGGAATGGTGCATTGACTCTCATAATCAGTTCTAAAACTTTCACACCTTTGAAAGTTTCATTTTGTCGCATCTATCATACTGTCTGCACATCTTTCTTCTATTTATACAATTTACATTCAGATTTTATGAAATGGAACCAACTTTTCAAACAGCTTAACTTTAAGCATTTTCTCCCTCCTTTGTTTAATGGAAAAATTTACAGCCATTTCTTGGTCACCAAAAGCTATTGCTGTCCATGTTTTCTTTGTGTTAGGAAGCTACTGTATTGTTGCTCTGGACTTTTATTAGAACACAATCACTGTTCGAACCATGATTCATGGAACTGTCAGAGTTATTTCCTCTGTCTCCTAATGTTTTCGCAATTTCTAAAGAAATGTCTACTTCATTTTAATGACTATCCAAGAAATTCTTATTTTATCTTTGTAATGTTGGAAACATTAATTGGATACCACTCTGGAACCTGCATAACAACAGATGCTATTAGCAACCATATATGAATAAAACAAAAAGAATTAATTCAGTTTTACGTCCATTGTTAACACTTAGCGATGTTGCAGAGACAAGTGCTAATTATTATGAATATTAAATGAGTTGCAAATTTGAGTGAATAGTAACTGTGCATGACTGTGACAGTACAAAAATCAGTGGAAATTGAAACTCACTTTACAAATTATGATCACATTGTGAAGTGTATGTGCCCACTGTCTGGTGGATGTGCACTATTGGCTATAGCTACAGCAGGCGTATACTTCCCCAGCCACCAGGTGAGCTGTGAATTTGACAATATTCAACATAAAAAGCAAATAAAATAAAAAAGAACAAAAACTTAGTGTGCCTTAGCAGTGAGAATTTTGACAGTGCATTCCTTTCAGTGTATTTTTCCCGTGTGAAAAATTTCAGTGCAGGTTTCAAAATGTCAGATTGGACCATTCCCTTATTAGTGAATAATTAATGTAGCTTCCATGAGTAGTTTGACAGCTACTTCTCCCTGTCTAATATACAGCTTCACTTATGTCACATCCTTAAATGTTTCATCTCATGATGATTCCTTTGGAACACAATGAATAAACCTAAAAAAACTGTCAACAGTGAACTACGAACAAAATTTGTTAAAAGTGCTGTCATTCATTGCAGCTGCAGAAGTAGCTTTTGTGATAATAAACAGTTTATGTATCATTTTTACTTAAATAACTGAAACTTCAGTTGTGCCAGCTTGATAAGGGGAATTAATTATGTTTCCAGGAATTACTCAGACTGCAGCATCCCGGGAAGTCCATTGATGAATGAAAAGGAACAGCTTGAGCCACATTCTGCTGGAGAGCATGAAGCTGGCTTTGCAGAACAGCTTTCATCTTCTTTTGCTGTTAGCTGTTCCACAAATTCTCCTAGCCACTCAGATACAAATTTCTCTGCTGTGAACATGGATCCTTCTCCATATTCACCAATGCAAGTTTCAACAGATGGCAGGTCGTCTGTGAGTGAAGATTCATTGGTCAGGAGTCCTATTAAAGACCACACAGGCCAAAATTACTACAAAGATAGTGACACAAGCATCTCTGTTCCATCAACTCCAAACAACAACAATAATAACAGACAGTCTGTCACTAATGAAGATGACAAGTACAATTTGATGAACATTGGTGTCACCACATTACAAAATATATTTGGAAACACATTCCCTAATCCCTCTGCATCACCAGACACAAAAAACCACATTTCATCTGATGCAGTAGACAGTGTTTCACTAGGAAGTGTTATTCTTGATTCAAATAAGAACAGTTTAGAGAATACTGCTACCACTGGTGCCAAACTTGATGATGTGCAGAGACATTTTGCAAAAATTAAGAAGACCTCTAGTATAGATTCAACAAGTGATCAATCTCCAGGTGAAACATCAAGTTTGATATCTGAAAAGTGCCGAAGCAAATCTAGGGAAAGTCAAAAGACTCGAGGGCACAAAAAGCGTTCAGCAGGGACTTCTGTTGTGGAAACCCATGGACAAAGAACTGGTCGGAGTAGTACAGGGGTGACAAAGTTTGCAGATACTGGCCACAGAAGTGGGAGGGCACGCCGCCTTGCACAAGACATCTCTCCTCCTTCAGTTAGTGGGTCTTCTCGCTCTGTGGGTACTGACAGCTTTGGTGACCCTGATTTTGGTACTCCAGTCTGACACAACTCACAGAAATGTGAATTTTGACTGAGCATAGCATATGCTACACCCCGTCCATGGTGTCCATCCACTGCCACGTCTACCCTGCTGAACCTATGGAGGGTGCGGTGAATCTAGTTTCAGAACTTCGTTCTGTAGAATAACATATGCTGTGTGCTAGCAACTATTTGAAAATGCATTCCTCCCTCCATTTCAAGCAGCTGAACCTTATTTTCCATGACATTTTTGAAAAACATAGTAGTACATATTACCACAGTATGTTAGGATTATAATACTTATTTTCATTCCATTTGTCTCACTTGAAGGCAATTTTTGAAGTACAACTGCTTTAGAAGCTTCTCTGATTAAATATATTTTGGATACAGTCATAACAAGATTAAGAATTGTAACTCTGTGGGATGTACAATAATGTGTTTGCACACTTAATATCTACACATTTTGTACTTTTACTCTTGTGTTACGTATGTCATTAGCCTTTAAATGATCCTTGAGGAACTAGAAACTAAGCAGACCTTTTGAATAAAGTGTTAATGTTGTTTCATCAACTGCAGTTGTTTTAAGGTTGCAGTTATTCATTTTATATCTTCTGTGGTTTCTACTGAATGGAGCAATTTTAGCAATACCTTTGTTCTTCATTGTGAAGTAAATGTAAGTAAATGCAAGTTGTGTAACTCTCAGTTTCTATTTCTCACATGATACAAATTTTTGAGTGAACATTTTCTTGGTCAAACTTTCTTGCAAAGCATTTGCATTCAATGCATTTGGCAAAAGCCACTGTATCAGTTAAATAACAGGTTAAGTCATTGAAAAATAAATCAAGTTTTGCTATTTGATTGAGAAATAGTGTTTGAGATTTGCATATAGCGCATTATATAAAACTATGCAATATGTCTCATGTAATTCTTCTCTTAAATATAAACATCTATCTTTCTCTCTTGTAGGTAAAATGATGTAAGGTGTGATTATACAGCACTAAATTTTGTAAATAGGATATATTTGTTAATTTTTATTTAAGAGAGGTTATTGTGTATCTCCTGTAGCTCATGTGTATTGAATAGTGTTCTTACTTTATTTTCATATGGACACTGAAAGAGTGATTACTTGGTGCTCTGTTACTGGTCAGTACCATTGCCCTTACAGAAATGTCTGTATAACAATTACAAGGTGGTAAAGTTCATTCTGTTTTTAGCAGCTCTTTGTGTGCCTCCACCACAGCTTTAGCTTGTCAGGTAAATGATGAAATCTGATTGGATGGCCAATACATCTAAAGGTTACGTTAATTTGTTAGATACATAAAATTTTAATAAACAATAAATTCCCTAGTGAACAGAAATGGGAACTGGGAATGAAGTCTTACTTAATGACAAATTATCACTTACATGACAACTGAAACTGTGTGTTTAGTTGTTTCAGTTGATTTTTAAAGCCAGTAGTAAGATTTTTTGACTTAAGTGTGGGGGTTTTCAAAACTTACTAAGGAGAATTACAACAGGAAGACACAGGTAGTCCTGAGTGAAAGGTTATTTGTCAGACATAGCTATCAGGTTCAGTGTGTTGCAGGAAAAGACATGGCACAATAAAATGCCAAGTGAATGGAGAAATATATTGTTTCTCTTTGGGGTATATATTGTTTGGGATATACAGCTGAAAAGGTATTAACTGTAATCGCAAACTCTTGGTGTAAAGCCCAGAAAAAATTTGAAATGAAAAGAGCCTAAAAAGGTCATAGAAGAGATTTGTAGTAACACTGCAAGAGACTGCAAACAGAAATTTTGATGTGCAAACAAAGATTACCAACAAAGGCCTAAACAAGGAAATGCATTAGAGAGTTTTTCACATTGTCAGAATGCACATAGATTATTGAAATTTAATGAACAAATTGCCATGTCATAAGAAAATTACATTATTTAATGTCACTATGCTATTAAGTACACTACAAATTAGCACCTTTTGTTGATTTTCCTATGTGAAATGTGACTGAGAAACTACATACACAGCACTAGAAGATGTGAGTGCCCTCTCATAAATAACTCTTCTGAACAATGTCCTTTTTATTACTAATTTTGTATTTGGATTGTCTAAGTAGCAATAATGTTGATTAAATACCATAAGTGGAAGCATTATGACAGCTCAGTCTTATTGGTGAATGCCCCAGTTTATTTTCTTTCCACCACAGTGTGGCACATTATAACAGTAACAACTTGGATCTGTCCGTCATCAGATACAAAACTGTCTCTCTCTCTCTCTCTCTCATGAATAAATAATGTCCTTGCCATAATACAACAGTAAATTTTCACTTACAACATTTCTGACATCTGCTGTTTAGAAATCTCTCTCTCTCTCTCTCTCTGTATCTGTTTATTGATACTTGCCAACTCCTTCATTTTTTATTAGAAAATACCTCACAGAAAATGTACAGCACTTGATGTGACTACTGCAATTACTTTTCTGCTCTTGGCAGTTTAAATGCACAATTCATGTTATCTTTTGAGAACTAATTTCATTCTAAGTCAGCATTAAAAAACTCAAATAATTACAATTCTACTTAGAAATTCAAAATCTGAAGTCTGACAGTCAGTTCCCTCACAAGCTTTACACATACTACTGTGCTCTTGTACTGAGCAAGAAGTTGGCCCAAAACCTAAGACTCAAATTTAAATAAAAAATCTGATATTGGTTGAAGGAAATGCACTGCATGAAATCCTGGCAGCTACAGTAAATTTCAATTTTTGCATTAAATTCCACTTTCTCAATATACTTTTAATATGTAAATTACAATAAATTGTTATTAAATTTTGCTTTCGATTAGGGAAAACAGATGTTTATCATAAAGAGAATGATTTTATTTGATATATTTCACAAAATTATTGTAACGAAAATCCTGACCTGATCCTTGTTTTATGCTGTTGTTGATAAACAGAAACTGAATTAACAAAACACAGATTTGATTCAGTTTTTAAAATCCTGTTGCTGACCTGCAACATAAATATTTGTATATATTATTTACTTGTATTATAAATTTATAACTGCATGTATTAAGTTTTATTTGTTATTTATCAGAACTTTATTTATGTATATGCATAGTTGCAAGTGCACACGAATCAGAATTGTGTGAACAAAACTGTTTCATAGTCATTTTAGCCTTGACTGTACATCACAATTAAGTTCTCAATCCATTGAGTAGTCTGTCATTTTTGTTCTCTCTCTCTCTCTCTCTCTCTCTCGAAATAAATTATTTATTATTCATCTGAAACACTGCTGTGAAATTCACAACTATCAATTTCCCATGTAAAATAAGTTGTAATGTGCAGTCACATGTACTCGAAAGTTCATTCCATTAGTGAACTGACAATGATTTGTTAAAACATATTGGTATCTCCATCATAGCTTTGAAAATCGTGAGACTAAACATAGTTTTGACAGTTTCATTTCTAACCAGTATCTGCTACATAAAATTACCTGAAACATTCTTCACATATTTCACACATTGTGTGCTTTTCTTCCAGTTGCCCATATTTCTCATCTGTCTAAATTCTGACATGGTTCTAAAATCATGAAATGTATATGCTTTATGCCACACTGTTATGAGTAATAAGACAGTTTATTTCTTTTAGTGGCTAGTATATATTCACCTCTCTAGTCTTTGTTTAAAGACACTATAACTTTATATTTTTTCCTGTTTCTTAGGGTATTGTTGCTGGATTTAGTATTAAATGTTCAAAAGAATAGACTTTTACATCTTCCCAGTGGGTCCACTATTGAAATCATGGTTGCTAGATATTTGAAATTTATTTAGAAAAAATTTCACAATTGCACAGAGTGTCTTGTTCTGGTTTCAGACTATCATGCCTGTTACGGCATTTGCATATCTTATGGATTGAGTTATACCTCTTTAAATCCCCTAGTTAGTAGTCCATTGCAACCTATTAATGCAAAGAAAAAAAAAATCTGTGGATTACGTTTGTCCACCAACAGATTTTTTTAATGAGAGAGAAGACAAATGTATATTGTGATGATAACTTTTATTCATTTGTAAACAAAAATATGTTGCCCATTAGTGGACTTTTTTCTTAAAAATGGATGCAGTTTCTTTTTTCACTGTCTTCTAAGTGAAATGCAGTTGATTTAGTTGTAACTGCTTGTGGTGCTAAACTGCTGCTTTGTAAAGTGAGGAATGAAAGCTTCCTGTGAATAAAGAATTACATGTTGTAATGTGGAACAGCAAAAGTTTTATTAAGAAAGAATCAAATATATAATACTCTTTAGGAAATTTACTGAAATATTAAAATTTGTTACAACTGCATGCAATAATTAGAAGCAAAGCTTCAAAAGTAAATTAAATTAAATAGTGTGTTAGTATTTTTATTTATCTCCTCAAATACCAGAGATATTATTCTTTCTTATTGACTGTAACAACGTACAATTTACTTTCAATTGATGTACAATCACATCCATTTACTGATGCAGCTTCATGCCAACTCTCACATATTGTCAATTTTTTATTCTCTGATAGCTGAAAGCACAGGGTGTCTCACATACAGCCAAAGTGATATGGCCGCATACACATTTTGTTAGGCATTATATTGGTTTTAGCTAAACTAGGTGAAATAGGAGCAACCTTGGAAAGAATTGAGAGAATATTGTTGCAATATTCAGCATTTTAAATCAGAGTATTAGCAGCATCTGCTAACGGAACTGCACACCTACTAAAACTGTACAAAGTAATGCTTAGGGACCTGAAAAATTCACAATATTACTATGAAATAGCATTTATTAGGTAAATAGTATCCAGATAAACTTTTTTGTCCAAGATAGTTTAAAATAGCTTTATTTTTTATGTATAAATACTGAAAATTTACTCAGTTTTTGGTTACTGGTATTGAGAATCATCTAGTGAAGCACAGTTTCTAGGGATCATGTGTGTAAGAACATGTTTCCAAAATAAAAAGTGCACATGCAATTTTGTACTAGTGCACTCAATGCTCTGGTGTCATGCCAGTTGTGGGCTGTTGAATGGTCTGTACAAAATACATGCCACATAATGCAACATAGGAATCAACCATGGGGGCTAGCATCTCAGTACAAAGGAACCTTTAAAATTAGGTAAGTGGATAGATAATAAAGATGTACTCACCAAGCGGTGACAGAACACACACACACACAATTAAACAAGCTTTCGGAGCCAGTGACTCCTTCAGGCAGAAGGGTTGAAGGGGAAGTAAGAGGGGTGATGGAAAAGGACTGGAGAGGTCTAGGAAAACGGATAAATTTGACAAAGTCATCCAGAACTGCAGGTCAGGGGAGACTTACTGGTTGGGATAAGAAGGAAAGACAGACTGTTGGAGACTGCATTGGATGAGATTTGAAAACCTGAGAGCTCAAAGGTGGAAGACAGGGTAATATGCAAGGCAGAGATTACTGCTTAATATGTTAACACTTACCGTGCGGCTGCCATAATATTACGTCGCGGGCGGAAACGAAGAAAATGCGGCCGCCGTAATATTACGTCCCGCCGCATTCCACATTGTTTTAGTGTTTCAAACACATTGTTAGCGTTCTCGCTACAACCTGTAGGTCCTGTAATGCTTGTAGTTCATCACATTGGCGCTAGATCGCAACACCTATTGAGGTAATGCGATATATCCGTATATATTTCCGAACGAATTCACGTGTCGATTTTGGCGCTAGTATTTTGGTTTTAGCTTGTTTATCTTCTTTTTACTCACAATGGCGAGTGATGAGGATGCAAAACTTCAAAAAATGATTGAAGAAGTACTTGCTGAACCTGCTGAACTTGGTAAGGAATTTCAAAGAAAGTTATCAGCCAGGTGAAGCGCTAACCCTTGATGAAGGTATGTGTCCTTTCAGAGGGCGTGTAGGTTTCAAAGTTTATATGGCTGTTACGTTCTGTATTATTTCAGACACAGATTTGTCGTCAGATGAAGGTGAGCCACCGCCTGTGTTCCCCCCCACTCATCATCGAAAGAGGCCAAGATTGAGTGACATTGCACAGGATGACTGGACTATAGTGGATCAAACACCAAACATTTTGTTATTTACAGTGTCTCATGGTGTGCTAAATAATGTAGGACTCGGTCAGTCTAGTGAATATTTATATTTTTTTCTCATTTTATAAATGCCAGGGTTATTTCAGTTATGAAGGAACAAACAAACTTATATGCTAGACAGAAGCTGGCCACACTGAGAGCACAAAACAAATTAGGGCCCAATTCTAGATTCAAGCAGTGGAGGACACTAACAATTGCTGAAACAAAGACGTTTCTGGCTATTATCCTCCACATGTCAATCAGTGAGAGGCCAAGTATGGCCAGTCACTGCGGTAGTGATCGAGTGGTTAGCTGCAATTTTTGCCCCAATATTATGCCAAGGGACAGATTTCTGAATATTTTGTCTATGTTCCACATAAATGACAATTCAAAGCAAAAAAAAGAAAGGTGAAGTAGACTTTGATGCCCTTCATAAGGTCAGGCCTCTTCTGGATGACTTGGTAAGGAATTTCAAAGAAAGTTATCAGCCAGGTGAAGCGCTAACCCTTGCCGAAGGTATGTGTCCTTTCAGAGGGCGTGTAGGTTTCAAAGTTTATATGGCTAATAAGCCAAAGAAATATGGCATGAAGCTATACATTCTTGCAGAATCCAAAACTGGGTACATTTACAACTTTGAAGTTTACCACGGAAGGGACGATAAACTGGACAACAGTGCTTCTGCAGTGGTAAAGGGATTGCTCGGCTCACTCCAAGGTAAGGGCCACACTGTATATGTTGACAGAATTTACATCAGTGTTCAGCTAGCCGAAGAACTGGCTAGAGCCAACACTGGTCTTGTAGGGACTGTAATGCCAAACAGAAAAGGATTGCCCAAGGCTCTCAAAGAGGGTAAACTCAAAAAGGGTGAACAAATATTTCGCCGCAAGAACGATGTGCTAGCATTGCGATGGAAAGACAAGAGGGATGTGTGGATGATAAACTGGAAGAGAAGGCAATGAGAAGTTGAAACCAGTGGCAGTGCTGGATTACAGCAAACATAAAGCAGGTTTAGACCTTTTTGATCAGCGTCTTTCATATGGAGCACTTGATCACAAAACAGTGAAGTGGTGGAGAAAGCTTGCCTTCCACTGTATAATTATGGCAGTTTCCAATGGTTGTATTTTGCACAATTGCATCAATGAGAAGAAACTGAGCACTCCTAAGGTGATACAGGAGGTCTGCACTGCGTTAGTGTTACAGAGAGGAGAGAGAATTGAGGATTCTCATGGATCTGCAACGATTGCTCGATTGTCGCAGAAACATTTTCCGAACTGTGTGGAAATGGCAGAAGGGAAGAAGAAAGCACAAAGACGTTGTGTAGTGTGTAGTGGAAAACAAAAGAACGTCACTGGGAAAGCTGGGAGGAAAGATACTTCTTATGAGTGCAGTGAGTGTAATGTAGGTTTGTGTGTCACCCCGTGCTTCAAGTTTTATCACACTGTGGTTCACTATGCAAAATAGCTTATGTGTATGTAGCTATGCTTTATGTGCAAATGGGTTAACAAATCTCTTTTCAGTGTCAAATGATCACATTCCAAAACTTATTTCTTCTTTAAACTGAATAAAGTAGTAAAAATAAATTTTTGACAAAAATTTATTTTCGCAAAATTGAGGAGAAATCCACATCACTTCTTGGAAACAGTATATGCCCCATACACATGACTGTTAACCCATGTAAAGTTGAGACCTTAAAGTTTTAAACCATACCTGTAGTTTTTATGTATCTCCAACTAAACGTCCTTTACAGCTATTGAAAGTCTGTTGAAAATAGAAAAAATCAGCCAGCACACAGGGAGTGGCATGCAGTTAAGAGCTTAGCATGTAAGTGTTAAACGTTCCCTCCCATACAGCCTTGGCATTCAAGGTAAATGTATTTGTTTAGATGCAGACGCCTTACACCAATACATCACCATTCTTATCTCAGCCTTCACTGGACGTAATTACCCCACCAGCTTCATTCAAAAGCAGATTTCCCAGGCCATCACATCCAAACCTGGTACTACTAATCTCTCCAAAAAACAGCTTTCGAGCACTCCAGTGGTTACTCAGTATTCTGGTCTGAAATCTATTAATCAGCTACTTCAACAAGGCCACAACTCCTTAAATCATGCCCTGAAATGAGACCCATTCTGCCTGAGATTCTTCCCACCACACCTAGAGTAACGTTTTGTTCCCCCCCCCCCCCCAAATCTCCTCAATATTCTTGTCAGACCCTATGCTCCTTCTGCACCCATCTCCTACCATATGGCTTCTACTCCATTGACCATCCCCATTGCAAGACTTGCCTTATGCACCCTGCCACTGTGACGGAGCTGTCTCTTAGTCCACTGACACTGAAGCAATCTACAAATTGATATTCACCTACCTCAGACCAACGTCTGCTCAGTGTCCCTTCACTCTGCAACGTAGATATTTACAAGGTGATGAAAAAGCATCATTGATGAAAACATCATCTCTCTCTCTCTCTCTCTCTCTCTCCCTCCCCCTCTCCCTCCCTCACCCCTCACTCCTAAGCATTAATACTGACTGGCAGGGTCTGCTGGTTAATCGGATGTAGCATGTTAATTTGAAGGGGTGGCAGACGCCCTTCCTGTCTCCACTCGGTACCCCTCCGGGAAGGAATTAGTGTACCCCAACTGTCTGCATCAAGTATAATCCACGGAACAGTGTGAATGTGGTCAGATGACAGCGAGCTGTGTGAGGTGGAATGTGGATACCAGCCCAGTATTCACCTTGCAGGATGTGGAAAACCACCTAAAAACCACATCCAGGCTGGCCGGCACACCGGCCCTTGTTGTTAATCCACCGGGCGGATTCAATCCAGGGCGCGCGCCTACCTGAGTCCAGAAAGCAGCGTGTGAGCGCCCTCGGCTACCATGAGGGGGCGATGAAAACAGCACCTAATATCTACAATTACTGAGGCTGTGTAAATCTCGTTATAATTGTTCCTGTAAATATTCATAATAAATTTTCAGGTGGAAAAACGGAGTCCTGATCCTTTTTGAAAGTTCGGAAATCTGGTAAAAGTAGGTTTTATTTTCTTTGCTTAAACATGTGTCATCATCCCACATTTAATATGCAAAACTGCTATAATAAGTTCCCAGAATTCTCCTAAGTCCATTCAAAAAATAATCACTTGAATATACAGTCACTTTCTACACATCTACATCTACATGATTACTCTGCAATTCACATTTAAGTGCTTGGCAGAGGGTTCATCGAACCACAATCATACTATCTCCCTACCATTCCACTCCCGAATAGCGCGCGGGAAAAACGAACACCTAAACCTTTCTGTTCGAGCTCTGATTTCTCTTATTTTATTTTGATGATCATTCCTACCTATGTAGGTTGGGCTCAACAAAATATTTTCGCATTCGGAAGAGAAAGTTGGTGACTGAAATTTCGTAAATAGATCTCGCTGCGACGAAAAACGTCTTTGCTTTAATGACTTCCATCCCAACTCACGTATCATATCTGCCACACTCTCTCCCCTATTACGTGATAATACAAAACGAGCTTCCCTTTTTTGCACTCTTTCGATGTCCTCCGTCAATCCCACCTGGTAAGGATCCCACACCGCGCAGCAATATTCTAACAGAGGACGAACGAGTGTAGTGTAAGCTGTCTCTTTAGTGGACTTGTTGCATCTTCTAAGTGTCCTGCCAATGAAACGCCACCTTTGGCTCGCCTTCCCCCACAATATTATCTATGTGGTCTTTCCAACTGAAGTTTGTAATTTTAACACCCAGGTACTTAGTTGAATTGACAGCCTTGAGAATTGGACTATTTATCAAGTAATCGAATTCCAATGGATTTCTTTTGGAACTCATGTGGATCACCTCACACTTTTCGTTATTTAGCGTCAACTGCCACCTGCCACACCATACAGCAAACTTTTCTAAATCGCTTTGCAACTGATATTGGTCTTCGGATGACCTTACTAGACGGTAAATTACAGCATCATCTGTGAACAACCTGAGAGAACTGCTCAGATTGTCACCCAGGTCGTTTATATAGATCAGGAACAGCAGAGGTCCCAGGACACTTCCCTGGGGAACACCTGATATCACTTCAGTTTTACTCGATGATTTGCCGTCTATTACTACGAACTGCGACCTTCCTGACAGGAAATCACGAATCCAGTCGCACAACTGAGACGATACCCCATAGGCCCACAGCTTGATTAGAAGTCGCTTGTGAGGAACGGTGTCAAAAGCTTTCCGGAAATCTAGAAATACGGAATGAACTTGAGATCCCTTGTCGATAGCGGCCATTACTTTGTGCGAATAAAGAGCTAGCTGCGTTGCACAAGAACGATGTTTTCTGAAACCATGCTGATTACGTATCAATAGATCGTTCCCTTCGAGGTGATTTATAATGTTTGAATACAGTATATGCTCCAAAACCCTACTGCAAACCGACGTCAATGATATAGGTCTGTAGTTCGCTGGATTACTCCTACTACCCTTCTTAAACACTGGTGCGACCTGCGCAATTTTCCAATCTGTAGGTACAGATCTATCTGTAGGTACAGATCTATCTGTGAGCGAGCGGTTGTATATGATTGCTAAGTAGGGAGCTATTGTATCAATGTAATCTGAAAGGAACCTAATCGGTATACAATCTGGACCTAAAGACTTGCCGTATCAAGCGATTTGAGTTGCTTCGCAACCCCTAAGGTATCTACTTCTAAGAAACTCATGCTAGCATCTGTTCGTGTTTCAAATTCTGGAATATTCCATTCGTCTTCCCTGGTGAAGGAATTTTGGAAAACTGCATTCAATAACTCCGCTTCAGCGGCACAGTCGTCGGTAACAGTACCATCGGCACTGCGCAGCGAAGGTATTGGCTACGTCTTGCCACTTGTGTACTTTACATATGACCAGAATTTCTTCGGGTTTTCTACCAAATTTCGAGACAATGTTTTGTTGTGGAACATATTAAAGGCATCTCGCATTGAAGTCCGTGCCAAATTTCACGTGTCTGTAAATTTTAGTCAATCTTCGGGATTTCGCGTTCTTCTGAACTTCGTGTGCTTTTTCCGTTGCCTCTGCAACAGCGTTCGGACCTGTTTTGTGTACCATGGGGGATCAGTTCCATCGCTTACCAATTTATGAGGTATGAATCTCTCAATTGCTGTTGCTACTATATCTTTGAATTTGAGCCACATCTCGTCTACATTTGCATAGTCAGTTCAGAAGGAATGGAGATTGTCTCTTAGGAAGGCTTATAGTGACATTTTATCTGCTTTTTTAAATAAAATTATTTTGCATTTGTTTCTGGTGGATTTGGAAGAAACGGTATTGAGCTTAGCTACAATGACCTTGTGATCACTAATCCCTGTATCAGTCATGATGCTCTCTATTAGCTCTGGATTGTTTGTGGCTAAGAGGTCAAGTGTGTTTTCACAACCATTTACAATTCGCGTGGGTTCGTGGACTAAGTGCTCGAAATAATTTTCGGAGAAAGCATTTAGGACAATCTCGGAAGATGTTTTCTGCCTACCACGTGTTTCGAACAAGTATTTTTGCCAGCATATCGAGGGAAGGTTGAAGTCCCCACCAACTATAACTGTATGAGTGAGGTATTTATTTGTTACGAGACTCAAATTTTCTCTGAACTGTTCAGCAACTATATCATCAGAGTCTGGGGGTCGGTAGAAGAAGCCAATTATTAACTTAGTTTGGCTGTTAAGTATAACCTCCACCCATACCAATTCGCACGGAGTATCTACTTCGACTTCACTACAAGATAAACCACTACTGACAGACACAAAAACTCCACCACCAATTCTGCCTAATCTATCTTTCCTGAACATCGTCTGAGACTGCGTAAAAATTTCTGCAGAACTTACTTCAGGCTTTAGCCAGCTTTCTGTACCTATAACGATTTCAGCTTCTGTGCTTTCTATTAGCACTTGAAGCTCAGGGACTTTCCCAGCACAACTGTAACAATTTACAACTACAATTCCGACTGTTCCTTGATCCAAGCATGTCCTGTATTTGCCATGCACCCTTTGACATTGCAGCCCACCTCGTACTTTGCCCGAGGCCTTCTAACCTAAAAAACTGCCCAGCCCACGCCACACAGCCTCCGCTACCCGTGTAGCCGCCAGCTGAATGGAGTGAACTCCTGACCTATTCAGCAGAACCCGAAACCCCACCACCCTATCGCGCAAGTCAAGGAATCTGCAGCCAACACGGTCGCAAAACCGTCTGAGCCTCTGATTCAGACCCTCCACCCGGCTCTGCACCAAAGGTCCGCAGTCGGTTCTGT
The DNA here is from genome assembly GCF_023898315.1 of Schistocerca nitens. Taxonomy (NCBI): domain Eukaryota; kingdom Metazoa; phylum Arthropoda; class Insecta; order Orthoptera; family Acrididae; genus Schistocerca; species Schistocerca nitens. Next base: position 259,887,681 of record NC_064622.1, read on the forward strand.
CAACGATGCTGCAGATGGTGAGCTCTGCCTTCATCTCGTAAGCAAGACCGGCAGCCTTCACCAAATCAGATAGCCGCTGGAATCCAGAGAGAATTTCCTCAGATCCAAAGCGACACACGTCATTAGTGCCGACATGTGCCACCACCTGCAGCTTCATGGCATCCGGAAGGACCCTTTCCACATCAGGAATGACTCCACCCGGAATGCACACTGGACTTCTTCCCCTCCTTAGCCGCCATATCCCTAAGGGGCCCCATTACGCGCCTAACATTGGAGCTCCCAACTACCAATAAGCCCACCCTGTGCGATTGCCCGGACCTTGAAGGCTTAGAGTCATCCTTTGCAACACGGCAGGCAGCTGCATCTGGCTCAGCCAGAGACAGTACCTGAAACCTGTTTGTCAGACGCACCGGGGAGGCTTTCTGATCAGCCTCCGGGGACGTCTTTCACTGCCTGCCATGCCTTGGAACGACCTCTTAATCAACCGCAGGCAGCAACCAGGCCAACCACAGCGGCAGACCGATCTGGGGACAGACGGGACGAGGTTGACATCCCCATGATACCCAAGTCTGGCTCCCCACAGTGGTGCCCATTGGCAACAGCCTCAAGCTGCGTGACCGAAGGGATGCCAACTCAGAACTCATCCGAACACAGCAATCTTACATAAGTCATTCAGTGGATTTCTTTCACAAAGATTGCTCGCTGAATATATTCTGTAGTAAAACACAGAACATCACCACGCGGAAATTTCTGAGTACAACGAGTCACACATGTGTATCTCCTGAACAAAATATCTCACAACTCTCAAACTTTTACAAAATGTTCATAGCAAGAAAATCTACCATTTCAAATCCATCTGATTGCGAAGGACTGAACATTTCTTCATCTTACACATTTTATGGACGGTCACATTTAACATGACCTTTGTGTTTGAAAAGCTAGTCCATGACTCCTCCCCTCCAGTTACTGATACAACCTAAGTATCTTGCAGTGCATGGGAACCATACTGACTTCAGATTGGCTGTTCAAAAAGGCCAGGCAATCCGATCATACCTTCTAGATCTTACTCACGCCAAAAATGTTCTGAGCCAATCACTACATCAGACTCATTGGCATCACTTCGACAAGCAAACTATTACTATAATGTTTATTAATTGAAAGTAAACGAAAATTAATCTTGAGATAACTTTAGAAAACTGATTATAACATTACCGACTTTCTGGCTGGCTGCTTTATTACATAAGCAAACACTCACAGACGTAAGTCATCTGCTATTTAGGGGGATTTACAATTTTCATGACACCCTGGTGGCGTAACACTTGCTGGTAACGTAAGGTGTATTACCATATAAATTTGAAATTTTACGTATGTCTCCCATACGCACTCACATTCACTCCCACCACCCTAAGACAAAATATAAAAGTTAATATTCAAACTGATATCAATATAATAGAGGGAAACATTCCACGTGGGAAAAATATATGTAAAAACAAAGATTATGTGACTTACCGAACGAAAGCGCTGGCAGGTCGATAGACACACAAACAAACACAAACACACACACAAAATTCAAGCTTTCACAACAAACTGTTGCCTCATCAGGAAAGAGGGGAAGGAGAGGGAAAGACGAAAGGATGTGGGTTTTGAGGGAGAGGGTAAGGAGTCATTCCAATCCCGGGATTGGAATGACTCCTTACCCTATCCCTTAAAACCCACATCCTTTCGTCTTTCCCTCTCCTTCCCCTCTTTCCTGATGAGGCAACAGTTTGTTGCGAAAGCTTGAATTTTGTGTGTGTGTTTGTGTTTGTTTGTGTGTCAATCGACCTGCCAGCGCTTTCGTTCGGTAAGTCACATCATCTTTGTTTTTACATATATTAATATTTAAACTTATTTACCTTACGAAAGAAAGATTATCGAAAGTTTAGAATTGAAAATCTTTATAAAAAAATAAATTGGCACACAGAGTGCTATTACTGTTTTCAAATAACAAAAGAAATATAAACTGCTATGGTTCCTATCTGAATTTCCTTTCTTTCGTTTTGGTCAAGTATTTTTTTAATGGGTTTTTCATATCGCCAAAATTATTATAGGTAGCAGTAACAAATTTTGACACGCTATTTGTCTGAATAACAAAAGGTCCTGTACCACTTTTGGAATAAAACAGTTAATATTTAACATAGTTATCTAGTTTCTTAGGTGAGGTGAATAATTGTACTCTATACGTAAAGCATTCCCATGCTCGGCCAGCAGGGCAGGTGGCTGATGACACAATCAGCAGGCCACAAGTCGGCCGCCGCTGGATGCTACTACACTGCAGGCTTCCAATACAGTTTGTCACAATGTAACAAAACTTATTGAAAAAACAGCAGTCGCGGATTAACCCACGATGCTACACCACCGCCACCTATACCAGCCTGATAACTGGCAAAACTTACACTATCAAAGAGACAGATACTTGAACCAACAGAGTCTTGTAGGGATGCATTTTCAAATCTCAGTGCAAGATTCTTCTCACACTTCAATCAGATAATCATAAAGCTAATATGTGCTTTCTTGTGAACATTGCATTGCCCACATTATACTGACTTTTCAAAATTTAGCTAGCAGACAAACTTAGTTCTTTAACAATGAAAACAATCAATTTTTGTCAAAATAATGTAATTAGATGGATAAAAAGAATCTACCTACCAAGTGCTGGCAGAACACACACATAAAAGATTACAATTAGGCAAGCTTTTGGAGCCAGTGGGGCACTTTAACATGACAGTTTTAAGTGGCTGGTGTTTTGAACTGCAGTTGCTCTTGAGCCTTAAGCACCTTGTTTTAAGATACTGGCAGCGTCAGTAAGCAAATGCACAATAGCTGTTAATGAATGCTTTGCAGTGTGCATTGTTTTCTTCTCTTATTTTGGAATGAGTGAAGAAACTAATCCTAGTCCATAAAGGAACGCGATTACAACTACCAAATACCAGGAGGGATCTGTGATCCCTATAACCATATCAAGTTCCGCTTTTCCAGAAAAACAGAACACAGTTGTATAATGGCTGCCCTGTGAAAGGACTTGTTTCCTCACAATGCTCCTCTTCCTTCTGGGCGTAACAATTCTACTTCGTTTATGCTTGTGGTCAACTGCTATTTTATACTCTCCGCACTCTAGCAAACAAAACCTGGTAATGTGTTTTGACCCCGCCAAAACTGATCTTCAAACATGCAAAAACTTATTTTCAGAGGACCATGTTGGTTCTATCTGTAGCACTGTCAAATATTGGATTGGATATCCACACAAAATTGTGTGGATATGAATTCCCATGAAAAGTCTAAATCAGTACTCTACATATTTTGTAATTATTGAACTGGGTGGAAAAGAAAAATGATGATGGGAAAGCACTTAAATCAGAGGCATGAAAATCATGCTGCTTCTGAGAGAAACAATCACTTACTGAAAACTTAAATAGAGCCAAAACAAAGAAGCAAAGAACGTTTTGGAAAATTGCTGAAGTTTTTGCAAAAGCAAACATTGCAGTCAAAAACATTCCACTTCACCCATTTTTCTCCAGTCAATTTCAAAGCAATATGGCTTCATCTGCAGGCATGTAGTGTGACAAACTTTTCAACAGGTATATCTTTACAGACGAATGGAAAAACTGGTAGAAGCGGACCTCGGGAAAGATCAGTTTGGATTCCATAGAAATGTTGGAACATGTGAGGCAATACTAACCTTACGATTTATCTTAGAAGAAAGATTAAGAAAAGGCAAACCTACATTTCTAGCATTTGTAGACATAGAGAAAGCTTTTGACAATGTTAACTGGAATACTCTCTTTCAAATTCTGAAGGTGGCAGGGGTAAAATACAGGGAGCGAAAGGCTATTTACAATTTGTACAGAAACCAGATGGCAGTTATAAGAGTCGAGGGGCATGAAAGGGAAGCAATGGGACAGGGTTGTTGCCTCTCCCCGATGTTATTCAATCTGTATATTGAGCAAGCAGTAAAGGAAACAAAAGAAAAATTTGGAGTAGGTATTAAAATCCATGGAGAAGAGATAAAAACTTTGAGGTTCGCCGATGACATTGTAATTCTGTCAGAGACAGCAAAGGACTTGGAAGAGCAGTTGAACGGAATGGACAGTGTCTTGAAAGGAGGATATAAGATGAACATCAACAAAAGCAAAACGAGGATAATGGAATGTAGTCAAATTAAATCCGGTGATGCTGAGGGAATTAGATTAGGAAATGAGACACTTAAAGTAGTAAAGGAGTTTTGCTATTTAGGGAGTAAAATAACTGATGATGGTCGAAGTAGAGAGGATATAAAATGTAGACTGGCAATGGCAAGGAAAGTGTACCTGAAGAAGAGAAATTTGTTAACATCGAGTATAGATTTAAGTGTCAGGAAGTCGTTTCTGAAAGTATTTGTATGGAGTGTAGCCATGTATGGAAGTGAAACATGGACGATAACCAGTTTGGACAAGAAGAGAATAGCTTTCGAAATGTGGTGCTACAGAAGAATGCTGAAGATAAGGTGGGTAGATCACGTAACTAATGAGGAGGTATTGAATAGGATTGGGGAGAAGAGAAGTTTGTGGCACAACTTGACTAGAAGAAGGGATCGGTTGGTAGGACATGTTTTGAGGCATCAAGGGATCACAAATTTAGCATTGGAAGGCAGCGTGGAGGGTAAAAATCGTAGAGGGAGACCAAGAGATGAATACACCAAGCAGATTCAGAAGGATGTAGGTTGCAGTAGGTACTGGGAGATGATGAAGCTTGCACAGGATAGAGTAGCATGGAGAGCTGCATCAAACCAGTCTCAAGACTGAAGACCACAACAACAACATCTGATCAGTGACACACAAAAAAAAAAAAAAAAAAAAAAAAAAAAAAAAAAAAAAAAAAATGCAAATTTTGCCAAAAATAGATGCTAAATTTTCAGATTCTACCTATGGTTGTGCAATCACAGACTGATTCAGATGCTGTTGCCTTTCATCAGTACTGCAACTGGCTATTGCAGTTTGTGCAAGACAGGAGGTTAAGCTTGAACTGCTTTTTGTTTTCTGATTAAGCATGGCTTCAGGAAAAGCAGACGTCATCCTGAACCTCATTGGTGACATCCTAAGAAAATGTAACTTGCCTTACAGAACTCTATTTTGACTGATTATTGAATACTGTCAGTTGGTGTGAGATCCTCAGCAGATAGAACTAATAGAAGAGATAGAGAAGAGCTAAAGAATATTGACATGATGCATCATGAGTTTATTTAGGAAACATGTGAGCATCATGAAGGTGCACATTGAGCTCCAGTGGCAGAAGTTACAGGGGGCAGCAGAAAGAACACCCTGATTTGAGAGGCAGTATGCAATGACAGAGTAGAGTGATGGAGATGTGTCCTTGACTAACTACATATGTGTTGTTTTCAATGTATGCCACGGCTTGGTCAGATGAACATTGCAGTTTATTCAAAAAGGCAGAGTGCCAATAGCTACTCAACTTGGCTTCTGCATTTGCTTCACATTTGGTCAACGAGACTCTGTTCCCAATAAGAAAAACATTTGTTCTGGGGTTTTGAATTTTCGAGAGATCCATTCTGAATTAAAATGTAAACCCCAAGGTTAAATACAGACTGCTACAGGTTCCAAAAATGTTGCTGCTGAGAGAGATTCAGTTCAATAATCTCCTCAATGTTCCACAAGAAAGCACACATTAACCTTATGATTATCTGATTGAAGTGTGAGAAGAATCTTGCACTGAGGTTTGAAAATGCATTCCTACAAGACTGTGTTGGTTCAAGAACTGAGTGGAAGAGATTATAAAGTCCATACAAAATTGTGTGGAGACATGCTTCAGAATGTTCACCAAGAAGATGTTATGATTTTTTTCAGATGAGACACAGTGTTGTCTTGTCTGTCAGCTGCAGTAAACAAACAAAATTGCAGGTACTAGCCCGAAAACAACCCCCAGGATCTCCATAAACAACCACTCCATAGTCCCAAAGTAACAGTGTGGTGTGCTGTTTTTAATTTTTGTGTGATTGGTCCATATTTTTGTGAAGCAAATGAATAGTGTGTTACTGTAAACAGCAGTCTGTACTGTACCATGCTCTGTGACTTCCTACAGTGATAACTAGGTGAACAGTTTCATGATCTTGAGAACGTGTGGTTCCAACAAGATCGTGCTACAGCCCATACAACACCTCCATCACTGGCACTAGTGAGAGAAATGTTTCCTGGACACATCATTTCTTTGCGTGGTGATACTGGGTGGTCACCACATTCACCAGACTTGACACCCTGTAATTTTTTCCTGTGGGGCTATCTCAAAATCCAGTGTGTACCAATATTGCTCTCGAACTTTAGAATCCCTCAAGGATATAGTAACTCAAGAAGCTGAAGCAATCATACCCAACATGACTCGCACAGTAATGAACAGCTTCAGAAAATGGCTCAACCAATGCACCAACAATAGAGGCAGGCACTTGAGTGACATATTGTTTAAAACGTATTAATATTGGGTTGTCTTAAACAAAATTATTTCTGTTCTTAGATAATAAAAATCTCCTATCTTACTTGGTCTCATTTTTCTTAGATTCACTAATAAGGGAGTTCTTTCTGCTGCACCCTTACAAGACAACTGCTGTGCATCACCGAGAGATTTACTGCTAAAATTCAAGGAGTATGTTTCAAGAGTCTGGTAACATATTACTTCCACATACAGCTCATGAGATAGCCAATTTCACTGACTGGGAAGGGTTATGGCTTGTATCATGGCATGCAAAGGAGATTAGAACATTCTGTCTGTTCTTCAGATTTGGCACCCTCTCAATTCCACCTACTGGGTGAATCATTTTGATTCAAACAAAGTGGTAATGGTAGGGATCGCAGAATATTTTGCGTGTCCTGCACAAGAGAAGGTTTCTGCAGTCTGGGTACCAAAATTACTAACATGTAATAGTGAAATCCAAAGGAATTTTTGTGGAAATTGGTCATTTTTTATACGAAGTGTGCCTGGAAAGTAAGTGGAATGATTTTTTTTCCTGCCAAATTGGAGGATTGCAACATTGTGACTAGTATGGCCAACATAGCCCTTGACAGTTCCCTGCTGGCCGTTGCCCAGAGCAGATTGTTCATGGTATATACCTGCATTCGAGTGACGCACTGGGAGATCCAAATGCCATGATTCACTGAACAGCAAAATGCCATTACATTTCCTGTTATTTTAGGGAAGTCAGGCTCCACGACAGTCACAATCCTAAATGAGCCAAAAAAAGCAAGAACGTTGAAATTCCAATTGAAGGTAATGCTCATTGCCTTTTTCGATTCCAGAGGCATTGTCCGCTCATAGTTCGTGCCACAGGGATAAACTGTCAACAGCAAGTTTTACATGGAGACCTTGAAAGACTCTGAAACAGGGTGCTTCACACCGGGAAACCGGGAAGCAGATCAGTGGAAAATGGCGACTCCATCACAGCAATGCATTGTCTCATACCTCCTTGATCGTTAGTGTATTCCCGGCCAGGTATGGTGTGGCAACACTGCCCCAGCCACCATACAGTCCCAGTCTGGCTCCAGAAGACTTTTTGTTTCCTTGAATAAAGAGAAGCTTAACGGTCATTGGTTTGGGATGGTAGATCCTTTGAAAGTCGCGGTGATGAGATGTCTGAAGGAGGTTCCTATCAGAGATGGCAGAATCGCTAATAAAAGTGTATTGACACCCAAGGGTGCTATTTTGAAGAATGGTAAAAATTTGTATTTTTATTTTCAATAACTTGTCTCCTGGATTATTCAACTTATTTTCGGGATAAACCCTGCATTTTGGATCCATAACTTTCCAAGAGTCCAAACAATATACAAGTTCTTGTGAGAGTACACAACAGAAAAACATTTTTAAGCCAGAATATTAATAACCACTGATTTTAGAATTACTACTGTATAATAAACAGATGCTTGACTGTTGAATAATTGGGAACATATTGTTAAAAACAACAGTGGTTAGCACACTGGACTCACATTCGAGAGGACGACGGTTCAATCTCGTCTCCGGCCATCCTGATTTAGGTTTTCCGTGATTTCCCTAAATCGTTTCAGGCAAATGCCGGGATGGTTCCTTTGAAAGGGCACGGCCGATTTCCCTCCCAATCCTTCCCTAACCCGAGCCTGTGCTCCGTCTCTAATGACCTCGTTGTAGACGGGACGTTAAACACTAACCACCACCACCACCACCACCACCACCACCACCACCACCACCACCACCACCACCACCAACCCATAATTAGCACATGAGGATGTGCTTCATTTTCATTAGGATACATATACAGGCCACACAGCAGTGAAAATAGTGACAAAGGCAACAGTTGGCACTGGATTGATTTTTCAACTGCCTTATACTTTTGATTCTGCCACAAGTGATTTTTCTCACCTCTCTAGTTAGCAACTTCAGGTTGGTAGAAACACGGTTCCTTTAAATAAAGAAAAGATTACCCGCATAATAGAATCTGTTGTAGGGAAAAAAAGTGAGCATAATTTTCCAAATGTGAAAGAGTGGAAATTTTCTGGACGAATTGCATAATTATTAGTATTACATATTTTGATAACTGAACAATTATTCTTTTTAAATGTTTGTGATGTTTTAATAGACTAATCAGTCTAATTCTGTATTCATGAGTGTTTTGGAAAATGCATATATTTGATTACTTGCCACTGTGAGTGGAGGTACCCTGTTTCATGTTTGTTACCACTATGGTTGATGTGCCAAATGATTTATAACATATGAGAAGGGAAAAAACTATAAAATATAAAGAACATAGACTAGTTGGACAGAATGTATCTTCAGGAGCCAAAATTCCAATTCTGCTGATATATACATTTAAATGTACAAAGAAAACTCTACATTCTGTAACCATTAATTCCTTTCTGTGGGAGGAAAGAGGGATTGGATGGGGAAGATTAGAAAACAGTGGAAAATCACTCAGATCTCATGTTGTGCATAAGAGGGGAGGCAATGATGGAGGAGGAGGTATCAGAGAGAACCGAATAGTACAATAGTAAGCACAGCTTACCGAGTGAGAAGTAAAACTGGATTACGAGGAAGAGAAACGAGAAGTGAAATGAATAGGCAGTTTGAAGTGAGAAGAAAATACAAATTAGAAGGCAACAAAGAAATTAACTGATGTAAATAAATAAAATTAAATAAACATGCAATAAAATACATAAAATGCAGGAAAAAATGAGAACGGTGATAGTATGTTAACAGAGGTTAAGTCTAGGAGGATGGTGGGATGCAAGGATATGTTGGAGAGAATGCTTCCATATCCAGAGTTCAGGGAAGCTAGTGCTGGGTTGGAGGATGCAATTGGCCTGTGTGGTGCAGCGCGCACGCACGCACGCACGCACACACACACACACACACACACACACACACACACACACACACACACACACCTTAAATCATGCTGTAGAGCATGATCACCAACTGGTTACACAGTATCCGCTAAGTGAGTACTTCTTCGGTGTCCGTTATTGGTGGTCACGAAGTGAAGACATTAGCTGGTGACCATCATCATAGGTTGCATTGGTGTTCTGCCTTTGATGATACAGGAATTACCAGTGCTGAGCCTAGAGTAAGAGCAAGTTGGATGCTTGGGACAGGTTTTACAGTGATAACAACTGGAGAGGTAGTGTCTGGCCACAATAACTTGACAATTTTGCTAGTGCTGCCAGAAGTGGAGAAAATCGGCGCTACATGAAAGATATTTATTTGTTTGTGAGTGCTGCCAACATCAAACTTCCCCTAGATGCAAAGTATTAAGAAAGGCTTGTCCCCTGTAGCAAGTAATTTCTGTAAGCACTTGTTGAGGCGTCTACGTTAAAACAAAATTTTCTCAAGTTACTTCTTTAAGACACTGAAGTAAGGAACTTGCTAGAAATACTCGTTACAGAAGTGCATTTACTCTTAGACACTCAAGCAGTCGCCACTGTTGTTGCTTCATTATTAATAATGAATAAAAATCAAAGACAAAACAAAAAAAAATAGAAAAAAATGTTGGACGAGTACATATTGAAGTTACCAAGAAACACAATTCAGTTAATTAGTTAGAGGTTAAAATTAAAAAAAAAAAAATCAGCTAAAATTTAAAGATTTCTGTAATGACATTCTACTTTACTTTCTGAAATTGATTTGTAAACTCATTTCCCACTTTCTTGACTGGTGGTCAGTTACAAGTGTTTATGGATTCCAATGGTACATTTGTTTCAGACCATCTGCCTTTGTGCCACTCTCCTTTTAAACACTGATAATTTCAAACCAGTGCTGAACGCACACAACATCTGTCAGTTTGAGAAAAACTTCCGCAATATGCTAAATTCATCAAGAACTTTCTGCAAGTTGCAAAAATCTTGACTGAATTTTCATGCTGCAGCAAAACGTGTGCTTATTTGAAACTTCCCGATAAATTAAAACAGTGTGATGCACCAGGACTTTAACCTGGGAACCACATCTGGCAATCAGTTGTAATTTGTCAGGAAGTTTCATACAAGAAACTGTTTCCATTAACTTGTCAACTTTCATGAAGTTACAAAAGTGACTAATATCAACTAGAAAGGGGGGGGGGGTGTATGTTTAAGATTTTGTTGTTCCTAATATTCCAACCAATTCTGTTATTGTGTAGGTATTGTGCCACACCACAGCAGAAATTCAAGAGAATGCCTAATAAATATGATTCCAGGAACAATTTGGAAATTTGTGGTAAGATCTTATAGTACCAAACTGCTGAGCTTCCACACTACTTAAACTAAGCTTACTCACTACTTGAACTATCACTAACGACAACACACACACCCATGCCTGAGGGAGGACTCAAACCTCCAATGGGGGGAGCCATGCGAACCGTGACCGTGCCTCAGACCTCACAACTATGATTTCATGATTACGATGTTAGAGTGGTTACAAGACAGGCAAATAAACTGCAATCACTCAGTGAGGAAGGCTGAATAGTTGTCTAAAAGAAAGGACAACAAACCAGCCATGAAAAGTATATAGCATGGATAAAACTGCTGACAGCAGAGGCCACAAAGCAATCAGTTTACCACCCTGCAACTGCTGTCAAGATTCCATAGAACTGGCCTGGGACAAAATAAAACACAATTTCAGGATAACAAGTCACTGCTGACATGTTGAAGAATGTATTGCAGAATGTTGTTATGCTGCTTTCCTTTCAGTTACTGCCACAGGACTGGCAAAATTACTGCAGGAAAGTGCAGCAGCTAGGGCAAGAGTAATGGACACAAGATGAAATAATGGAAGTGGGTATCGATGAAGTTATCAGTAGTACCACACTCTCAGGTGGTGGTGGGCAGGGGTGGTGGTCATGATCTTGAATAAAACATAAATGACAGTGAACTTCAGTGAACATCATTTTGACAATTCTTTCAGGCATAGTTAATTACACCTTGTAAACATTACTGCTGTGCTGGGTTTACAGATTCCAAAAATCAGTTTTTGACTTTCAGTTCATTGTATCTTAAGTTGTGCATTCATCTACTTTTGTTTCTGTTACTACACAAATCATAATAATAATACATAGATAAATTTTAGGTAAAACTCTGACATGAATACGTCAACAAATTTGGTGGTTTCCAGTGCAATGGAAGTGTCACTTAGGCAGGAAATATTTTCACAAGTGCCACCTCTGATTTATTGTTGAGCACAAAATGCAAGTAATGGTGCCAGCACTGCTGCGAGCAACTGACACTGCCTTCCCCTCACCACTCGTCTCCCATTGATTGCCATAATGTGGGGCCATGGCCATTGCCAAGAGCCACTGTGCCAATCGTCAACTGATCATTGACAAACAGTAGGAACTTTGGGGCAGTGATGATAAATGTTTGCTGGGCGATTTCCAATAGCAGTAATGTATTTTTTTTAAGTGTGTGACACACAGCTGAATTAATAGTCTTTTCTTACTGTCACCATCATCTCGTTATGAAAAGCTTAGTCATCAATCATATGTCATATAATTTATCAATACATCTGTCTCTCTTGCCGAATGGTTAGTGCGGCTGGCTGGCAAGTAGGTGATCTGGGTTCGATTACCAGCCAGCTTAGAGATTTTATCCACTCAAGGACTGGTTGTTGTGTTGTCGTCATCATCATTTCATCAACATCACGCAAGTCATTGAAGTGGTGTCAAATAAAGACTTGCACTAGGCAGCTGAACAACCCCAGATGGGGTCTCCCAGGCAATAATGCCATAGGATCATTTTATTTATCAATATGGAAATCCATATAATACATGACCCAACTAAACAGTTGCACATATACACAAAACCAACTGGTGTCGTAGCATCATCTTTCGTGCTGACACCAGTTGTTGACATTTGTAATAGTTTTTATAAGACACACATTATTTGGATTTCCATAATGATAAATGATATGACATGTGATTAATAACTGAGCTGTTTGTACTGAGATGATTGTACAACACCGAAACCAGCAGTAATAAAAGACTATAAATACAATAGTGTCTCATGCATTTAGAAAAGTAGGGATAAGTAGTCTGGGACTATAATATAGTTTGACAAATATGTTGCAGAGATTAGGAGGGTGATGATAAGCGCGCACGCACATGCACACAACCACTATCACAGGCCAGACTGCAACAGTAATGCGTCGAACAGGAGGAACAATTGAGAGTGGGGTGGGGACGGGGGGAGGGAAGTGGGGGGGATGTGAAAAATCAGAATCAGCACTGCCTGATGGAGCATGCTGGGACTAAATGTGGCAGGGCAGGGCTTCCAGGTGCAGCACTTTGAGGCAGTGGGGGAGGAAGATGGAAGCAGAAAGGACATGAGCGGGGCAAGGAAAGACGGTCGGGTGCACAGGCAGAGAGCAGTGCACAATGACTATGAGGGCAGGTGAATGGTGAGGAGATGAGAGGGCAGAGGGGGACGAAACAGCTATATGGAGGCTGTGGGGACAGTAGGTTACTGCAGGTTGAAGCCAGGATGATTTCAGGAGTGGTGTTATAAGGACAACTGACATCTGTACAGTTCAGAAAAGCTGGTGGTAGAGGGAACAATACAGATGGTCTGGATTGTAAAGCATCCAGTGAAATGAAGTGTATTATATTTGGCTGCACATTGTGCCACAGGATGGTCCACTTTGCTCTTGCCAACAGTTTGACGCTGGCCACTCATCCTGGTTGACAAATGGATGGTCATGACACCAATAGAAGAAGCTGAGCAATTATTGCAGCACAGCTGGAATATGACAAGGCTGCTTTCACAGGTTATCCAGCCTATGATGGGATAGGATAAGCGCACGACAGGATGGGAATAGGAAGTGCTGGGTTGGTGGAAGGATGTTGGGGAGGTAGTGTTAGTAGTACAAGATGATGAGCATGACATGTTGGTGAAGGAAGTGGTTGGTATCTTTAATGTGGGAGGCAATAGGTTGTAGTGTGCGATTTCAATGAGGGCTGGGAGTGTGGGCACAATAACCAGCTACAACGGGTCGTCCAGCATAATCGGGTTTTTGGATTCTCAGGAGCATGTAGAAAATGGGTGTGCAGAGTACCGTAGCAATGAGGAGGGAAATGGATTGAGGAGAGAATTCTGGGAAGGGTCTAAGACTTTAAGCAGTGGTTGGAGGTTATGTCAAACTTCTGGGATGGGATCACTCTGGCAGAGTTTAAAGGTGGAGGTGTCAGACAATTGGCAAAGGTCTCCGTCAGGTAGCTACTGTAATTCATAATAACAGTGGAGGAACCTTTGTCTGCAGTGGAATGACTTGGTTGGGATCTGCTTTGAGGCTGTGAATGGTGTCGTTTCCTCTGCTGGAAGCTTGGTGTTCTTTGGAAGGGACCTGGAGAAAGATGGTGAGGCCAAGTTGGTGGTAAGGAATTTCTGGAAGAGACTAAGGGTGGTTAGATGAGGGGAGGACCACAGCTGGTGCGAACTGGGAGAGGCAAGGTTCAGTGTTGGGATTAGATTGGCTTTGTTTGGAAGGACTGGTAACAAAGAAGAGTTTCCATTGCAGGGAGAGAGTAAGTCACTGACAAGTCCAGCACACTGAAATTTCAGTGTAAAGCTGAAGGTGAGGCCATTGGATAGGACTGAAACTTCTGTGGGACTGAGGATTTTGGTGGAAAGGTTAACAAAAGTGTTCTGGGATTGTTTTGGTTTTGGATTTAGTGGAGTGCCAGATGTGAGTTTTTGGGAAGAAGCAAGTTGAAAAGGTCAGCTAGGCAGGGTCTAGGCTTATCCTACACCTTCAGAGGCCAGGCCACCTGTGAAAGCAGCCATGTCATATTCCAGCTTTGTTCCAATCAGTACTCAGCTTTATATATTGGCATGACAACCAACCAGTTGGCCATCAGGATGAATGGGCACTGCCAAATTGTGGTCAGGAGCAATGCAGACCACCCCTGCGACACAATATGCAGCTGTACATAAAGTGCTTGATTTCAATGGCTGTTTCACAACTTGGGCCATCTGGATCATCCTTTCCACCACCAGCTATTCTGAACTGTGCAGATGGGAGGTACCCCTACAACACATTCTCTGCTCCCAAACTCAAATGGTCTCAGGGATGTTGCGATTACTGCTCAGCCAGGGCCACATTTTGATTTTATATTGCGTAATTTTCATTTTCTCTTTGATGCTGTGTGTCAAGAAAGTATTGAAACTTTATTTTTAATTCAGTACTGGGAGTGGAGAGGTGGGACTGGCGTTTTTTACTGACCTTAGTTTCATTTTGATTCCTATCGACTGCTATAAAAATGAGGGGCAAGCCGTTATGCTGATGTTGTATTATGTTTGTACGATACCCAGTGGTGGCCGGGACAACAGTGTGTCTTTTATTCTGACCTTACTCATAAATATATTACAATATAGACTATTATACTGGAATTGTAGACTTCAGGGTGTATGTCCTTACTGATCTGCCTCAGTGGGCACAGAGATTCACATCCTGAAGAGGTGGTACAAAGGTATTTCTAAAATATCTTGGCATACGGAATGAACAGAATTGCATGCAAAGGTCCCTCGTGCAATGAGAAGTTATCAGCAAAATGGTTCAAATGGCTCTGAGCACTATGGGACTTAACACCTGAGGTCCCCTAGACTTAGAACTACTTAAACCTAACTAACCTAAGAACATCACACACATCCATGCCCGAGGCAGGATTCGAACCTGCGACCATAGCAGCAGCATGGTTCCCGACTGAACCGCCTAGAACCGCTCGGCCACAGCGGCCGGCAGTTATCATCAACCTGTTGACACTTTGCAATACTGATATGACAATAACAAATGCCTATAAGTAACTTAGTCAAATATTTACTAAACACACTTTTGCCACATGACCTCTCAATCACAGATGTGTGTATCAGTACTGGTGGGTTTCTGGTACACTCTGTGGCAAAGTGAGCCAATAGAATTCTCTACATTTCTACTTCAACGAAGGGTAGGATGTCATTATGGGAACACAGGAGAAATGTATTTACTGTCGTGAATGAGGGTACAGAATCCTTGAAACACACAATTAATAACTCACTGATTGCTGTGGATGTCATAATGTGCATCAATCTGCTATTCCTAAACAGCTGTAGGTGTTTTAGTTCATACTACCTACTCAGCCTGCGAATGCTGGAGGATATTTATATATATACAAAGCGGCACTGAGTTATCTGCGTACTGTGGCCACCTCAATTTAGAGAACCATATTTCTATCCTATTCACCTTGCAGTATGATTTGTAGCCTTGTGCTGCACCTCTTCATTATGCTTTTCCACACAGGCAAAGTACATCTCTGTTTCTTTAAGAAAATCATACATCAGCATAAGTAGTAGTTTTTGGCACACAAAAGATGACAGTGAGAGAGAGACTTCTCACTAGTGAGAATGCTCATGGCTTTTTTACAGAAGCTTGAAGTAACAATCCTAAGTTACATACATCAGCCGGTATAAATCGTCTTTCAAGATTTTCTAGTACAGTACCTGATGATATATCTAGTAAATAAACCAAATAAATTTTATTTGTACTCAGGGGCAAATACAAAAGAAAACAATTTTTCATTGTCAAAGCAAAGAAACATGAGATTTGACAAGCTTTATTGCTTCACTGCTATTTTGGCCTTTCATGATTAGGGTGAAATGTTAGTGATTTTTGCTTCAGAGATGTAGGTCTTTGACATAAAAGCTGGACAGTGCAGAGAACAATTGCAAGTTCAAGTTGTTCACTTAAAATGGCAATACACTTAACTGAATCTCAGACTCCTTATCCTAAACTTTTGCGTGAGGTGACAATGCTTGGATGCTGAAGTACTGGACGAAGTGTTTTCTTCCACTTGAGCATTTATGGTTTTGTATCTATTGGTGAGCTAGTGGAAAACAATGCGCAATGTAAAAGAAAAGTTTGAGCCCACCTACTTCCTAATTTTTAAAAATAGCATTTCCTTCATACACTCATAGTATTAGTCTGATAGAAGCACAATAACTTATTTCACTTTCTGACCAGCCAGTAATAATGAAAGCTTCCAAAAATGTTTCCTTGAAAGAGCTTTTAACTGTCTGCCCAGCTTGAGACATTATCTGCTTGAGAGTTTGCATTTTAAGCAGTGATCACTAGGCACTGGATGCTGTCTGCAGGTAATAGTGAAACATACTACCATGCACTTATGATCTACAGTGCATATTGCTGAACTAGATTTGACAATCATGAATTTATTTATGATTGTAATGTGGGCTCCATCAATCACTACAATCCAGGGGTAGTGTGTTTGACTAGTAATCAAAATGCCCTAGGTTTCGAATACAAAAATCATCAGCAATGGTGGCTGAAGGCTTCTGGTGTAAGGAACTACCCTCATTCTGCCAATGGCCTCATCAAAGACGGTGGAGAAATGACCGAGGTTAAAGGTGCCTTCTTGCCCTTGGGGTGGAAAATTGTCCCTAAGATGGGGACATCACAAGGCAATGGAAACAACTGCACTAATGGCAAATAACATGTATCTTCACGACATGTGCGCTGTAATTGAATAATGTCTCAGGATGATCTCTCCATTGGCAATAGGTTCTGGATTAGTTCCCCCATTTGTATCTCTGACAAGGGAGGTACCATACAAAAATGATGGAATACACAACAAAATGTTAATATTCCAAAAATCATTTAGCATGAAATGTCAGAAGGCAGAATGTGATAAGGCAGCTATAAAATCTGAAAATGGAAATGCAAAGGCTTTCCCTACATATAGTGGCAGTTAATGAACCGGTTGGGCGAAAATAGGGTTATATCAAGAGCATTAGAAAATGGTGCAACAGACGTAGGATTTGTCATGAATAGGTAAGCAGGACAGAGAATGAGTGCCTGTGAATAGTTCACTGATAGGATTGTTCTCATCAGATTTGACAACAGACCACCACCAGCAGCAGTAACAGTAGTTCAGGTATACATTCAGACTTCGCAATGACAGTATGAAGAAATAAACACACATATATCAGGATGCTGAATGTGTAATCCAGTATACAAAGAGACATGCAAATCTATTAATAATGGGTGACTAGAATGCTGTGGCAATGGAAGAAACAGAAGACAGAGTTACAGTGAAATACAAGCTTGATAGTAATGAATTGAGTTCTACTATAAAGTGAGTTCTACAATAAATTTCAGCTAACACTATTTAAAAGGAGGTGGTATAGTTGGAAAAAGCCTGGAGGCAGGGGAAGAATCCAGCTCGATTACATCATGGTCAGACAGAGATTCTAAAATCAGATGACATGATGAAAGAAGAAATGGGAGTCAATAAGAAAGACAAGCGGATCCAGTACTAGAAACAGTGCTTTTGGACAACTTGCGATAGTAAGGTGGAGGGTATAATTTAACATTCCTTCGAAATTTGTAAAACCTTTGATGGAAATTGCAGCCATGTGACTACTCGAGTTGGTTTGTGGAATTTTTAAGCCTGACTTTCAGAAAAGTATCATCCATCTAATTCTGAGGATAGCAAGAACAGATATGGGCAGCAGCTACTGCACTATCAGCTTAAGAGGCCATACATCAAAGTTGGTGAAAAGACTAACATACAGAAAAATGGAAAAGAAAACTGGGGATCTGTTTGATGATGAACAGCTAGACTATAAGAAGGGACTGTTGTGATGCTGTACTTGACAATCAAAGCAGACTTAAGAAAAATCAAGACATGTTCATACGATGTGCACACCTAGAAAATGCTTTCAGCAACGTAAAACGTGCAAGATGTTCCAAATTGTCAGTAAAATAAATGTAAGTTTTAGCAAAAGGTGAGCAGTATACAACATGTACAAGAACGAAGTGGGAAAAATATAAATTAAAAACCAACAAGGAAATGGTTGGATTAGAAAGAGTATGATATCAATGATAAGATTCTCTTTTGCTATCCTCTGTGTAAGTGAGGAAGAATTACAGGAGTTGTTGAAGGGAATGAACAATGTAATAAACACAAGTTATAGGTCGAGAGCAAATGAAGAAAGAGAAAGTAATAAGTAGCAGAAATCAGGTTAATGATAAACTCAACATCAAAATTGGTGCCCAAAAAGTAGACTAAGTGAAGGAATTCTGCTACCTTAGAAACAGAATGATACATAGTCGACAAAGCAAGTGCAGCATAAAAAGCAAACAAGCACAGATAAAACAGGGCACTCCTGGCCAAAATAAATCTGCTAGTGTCCAAAATTGGCCATACTTTGAGGATGAACTTTCTGACAATGAACACTAGGAGCACATCATTGTATGGAAGTGAGTCACGGACTGTGGGAAAACTGGAAAAGAAGAGAACTGAAGCATTTGTAATGTGGAGCTGCAGAAGGATGTTGAAAATGAGGTAGGCTGATAAGATAAGAAATGAGGAGGTTGCTGGAGAGAAGGACATTGAGAAAACATTGGTGAGTAGTAGTAGTAGTAGTAGTAGTAGTAGTAGTAGTAGGAGGAGGAGGAGGAGGGACAGTATGATTTGGGGTAGGCTGTTTCGTAACAGTCGGAAGACTGATAAAAGGAAAGTGAGTTTCCATGCACAATATCTTCCATGAACAATGCAGTAACAACAGCGATGTGGCCATTGCTCACTCAGCATACAATCCAAGAAACATTTAAATATGTGATTTATCATCACAGTTAAAATTTATGTAAAGAAACTACCATTGTGCAGGTTTGTATTTTTTTTTTTATGCATAGGTTGCTATGAGCACATTTTTCAGTAGTTATTTCTTTAAAGTTCTAGTGTAGTTTAAGTGTTAGAAAATGGTGCATCAAGTGGCAAAGGCCTAATACTTGTGAAGTGCTGTTCTGTTTGGGTTTAGTGGGCAAAGCCAGCTTGAAACATTTATGGGGTGAGTGCCACCATAACTGATTTCAAGAAGAGTCATTATGATATAAATGATTATTCACATTCAGCAAGACCTATTGGTTCTGATGAGGAATGTTTAAACATTTTAATCCATGATGGTCCACACATAATTGACAAGTGTGATAAATTGTGATTATTACACCTTTATTTGAAATTTGCACTCAATGGACATTGATGTAGAACTCCAAGTTCTAGTTCAAAGCAACACAACTCAATGGTATTATGTAAACCGAAGGTGGAAGGGGGCAGGGGGAGAAAGGAAAGTGAAGGAACTGATGATATCGCCTGCACCGGGACTTTTATGTGGAATCACTGGCAATGAATGAAAATGTGTGCCAGACCAGGACTCAAACCTAGGATCTCCTACCTAACAGGCAGTTGCGTATCCACTGTGCCATCCAGACACAGTGTTTATCGCAAATGCATTGATGTCTTAGCACACTACCCAACTAACCCCCATTACCACCTATCCGCAGTCTCCGTTCACGTCCTCCGTGCTTGCTAATTTCTAGATTCCTGCCAGAGGTCAAATGATATTGTGCATCCGCACTGAAGATCGCGCTCATTGAGGAGAATCAATTATTAAGACTGCATGGTGTCTGTTCTTTTGGACATGTGCATAAGCTGACCTCTTGATTATGCCCTGTCTTTAATGGGGTTCATATCGGGCGATGTGTGTGGCCAAATCATTTGCTTGAATTGCCTAGAATGTTCCTCAAACTAACTGCAAAAAACGGTGGCCTGCTAACCTGTTTGGTAACATGAAGTCCAAATGTGGCTGCAAATAGTCTCCAAGTAGCCAAACATAACCATTTCCAGTCGATGATCACTTCAGTTGGACCAGACACCACCCACTCCACTATGGAGCCATCACCAGCTTGCACAGAGCCTTGTTGATAACTTTGATACATGGCTTCGTGTGGTCAGCACCAAATCCCAACAGTAAAATCAGGACTCACCTGACCAGGTCATGATTTTCCAGTCATCTAGGGTCCAACCAATATGTTTACGCCCCCAGGAGAGGCACTGCTGATGATCTGCTGTTAGCGAAGGCACTCCCTTTAGTCATCTGCTGGAACAGCCCATTAATGCCAAATTTCGCTACACTGCCTTAATGGATACATTTGTCGTATGTCCCACATTTATTTCTATGGCTATTTCACACAAAGTTGCTTGTCTGTCAGCACTGCTAATTCTATGCAAACACTGCTGCTCTCAGTTGTTAAGTGAAGGCCATTGGCCACTGTGTTGTATGTAGTGAGAGGTAATGCCTGAAATTTGGTATTCTCAGCACAATTGACATTGTGGATCTATGAATAATGAGTTCCTGTGCTCCTAGCTCCAACTATGATTCCACCTTCAAAGTCCGTTGACTCCCATTGTGCGGGTATTATCATGTCGGACACCTTTTCACAAGAATCACCTGGGTAGAAATGACAGCACTGCCAATGCACTGGCCTTTTATACTTTGTGTATGTTACACTACCACCGTCTATATATGTGCCTATGGCTATCCCATGACCTTTGTCACCTCAGTGTTTATGAGAGAAACTGCAACAGGGTGTATACAGGGACAAGGAAAAATAATTCCTGGATTATTCCCGGCTTTTTCCCGGATATCCAGTTTATTCCCGGGCGAAAATACACTTTTTCCGTGCTAAGTGACAGTAGGTTTTCCATAGATTTTCCTTCGGAACTGTAAAACTTAACAATCCTTTGAATGGTTAACGTTTTATACAGTCGCGTAGAACTTCCCGGAAGAAAAGTAAAGACGGGGGAGAGAAGTTTTTTTTTTTTTTTTTTTTTTTGGGGGGGGGGGGGGAGAAGAAGAAGAAGAAGAAGAAGAAGAAGAAGAAGAAGAAGAAGAAGAGAAGAGAAGTTTTGGATAGACCTTTGATTCGCAGCAACATATACGCTGCGTATTTTCATATTACGAAAGTATAAGTTCGAATTGCATCAAACACAGCGAGTTAGTTTCCGGAGCGTTGAGACCGAGCTTGCTGTGTCCTTTTGTGAGCCAATCATATCTCACGCCAGCCGATGACAGCAGATATTCAGAGCATACATGATAAATCTGTATCATTTTCTATATTTTTACAACATCCCGCCATTACAGGTCACAAATCAACCATTTTTGAATAAAACCTGCATTCAATGTTGAGAGCTTCAGTTTTGCTATAAATACTGTTCACTTTTAAGTAGCTCTCAAAGGATAACTATGTAGAAGAAAAATGTTCCATATGTTACACGGCCCTTTATATATGCTCACTCAGTTTCCAGAAAGTTCACCGCTTCCTGTTTTTACAGGAATCTAGTAAGGCACTCATCGCATACGGAAAGGAAGTGGTCATTATGACGTAACGCCCGACAGATATGCAACACACCTAACATACAGGTGATGTGGGTACAACCGTAACTACTGACCAAAGATACTGGAAAATCACCATAGTGTACGCTTACTTATGCCTATGGTAGTTTTACAACTCTACTCGGCACTCAATCTCGAATGTAGTTGCTGCACCTGCAGTAGTCAAACTGCTACAATAATAATGATGATGATGATGATGACGACGAATGTTCATTATACAGGGTGTCTCACCTAACTCTGCCACCCCAAATATCTCTGGAACAACAATAGATATTCAAAAAAGTTGTCACCAGCATGAATGTACGGCAGGGGCTTAGGAAACCAAATACTATGCGAAATTTTAAAATGTACACAAATACTATTTTCAACACAAACATGTGTATTTTAAAAGGACACCCCCAATTATTTCACATGCAATCAATAGCATGAAAAATCACGAAAATAATGGTGTTGGTTGCATCACAATATGTCAATTACATACCAAAAATTGTGAAGCAAAGTTGACACTTGAAATAAATGAAGCGCACAGCTAGCGCATGTCCTGAGACTCGAGCATGCACCTCACACTGCCTGTGTCAGGGACTCATACAATGGGAAGGTATGCACAATCCACAAAAATAAACAAGTAACACGTCCTACACACAGTTACGTTTTTCAAGTTGTAAATCTACATTTACTCTAGCGAAATAACAACTAGAGCTACAATTAGAGATAACACACTTGAATCCACTTTGCTAAACACATTGACTAGTGCTCTGTTGCCCACAGAAACTGTATTGTTGTGCATTTCATCCAGCATAGAAAATACACCCACATCTTGACCAATGAAACTGTGTCATGTCAACATATGTTCGAAGTGCCCTCTGTTTGCATCAATACACGTTTGCAGACCAGTAACAAGAGAGTTTTGCACAGATTATAGCGTTTCTACAGATATTTCTGCACACGCCACAGTAATACGATGTTGCATATCCTCTACTGTTGTTGGGGGTTCTCGATACATTCTGTCTCCCACTGCACCCCAGAGAAAGAAGTCTAATGGCGTCAAGTTGAGGGACCGTGCTGGTCATCGCACAGTACCTCCCCGCCCCATCCACCTATTTCAAAATGTCACATCTACAACGTCTCTGGCAATTTTTGCTTTGTGTGCGGGACATCCATCATGTTGGAACCACATTGATAGAGTTTCCAATCGTAGATCCTCCATGAGGAGCGCTAGTGTGTGTTGAAGAAATGATGCATATCTGAGGAGCGCTAGTGTGTGTTGAAGAAATGATGCATATCGCTATCCATTCAATGTTCCATGATAAAAATGGGGACCTACAATACAGTTAGCAATGATACCGCACCAAACATTGACACTCTACTGTCACTGATGAGCAACTTGGCGAATCCAGTGAGGATTTTGCATGGACCAGCAGTGCATATTCACCTTACCGTGATTTGTAAGTGAAGCCTTGTCCATAAACAATGTATTGCTTACGAAAACTGGATTACCTTGCAACTACTGAAGTGCAAAATGACGGAATGCAATGTGGGATTCAAAGTCATTCCCACAGTGTTCTTGGCGTAGTGAGATATGGAACGGATGAAACCAATGCCGATGCAAGATTCTGTACACACTACTGTGGTTTATTCTTATACCTCATGCAATTTCTTGTACACCCACCTCAGGATTGTGCAGCCAGAAAAGCAATTTCGCTTCCATTGCCAGTTGCTGTTGTTGTACATCGACGTTTTGTGGGAGCCCAGTTTCCTTTTTCCGTGACTGTCGTGCAGATGTTGCGAATGGTTCGACTTGACAAACACCGCTGATCTGGGTAGCGTTCAGCATACAGTGTCACAGCTGCGGTTGTATTTCTGTGACATTCGTCGTAAATTAAAATAATATCTAGTTTTTCTTCATTACTAAAGGCTGGCAAATATAACAAGCCACAAGAAAACAGGTTTTAATGTGGCAACATATGTGAATTACATTACAGTATGAGAGCAGTTCAGCAGACCAGATTAGGAGAGAGCATGCCGTGGTGATATTGGTATGGTTACGGCAGGATACATGTGCCAGTGCAAGCAACCCCTGCTCTGAGCACAGTACTACATGCGATGCATTACGTCAGAAACTGTGATGCCATTGCTATCCTTTACATGCCATACATTTCAGAACTTATGAAGTTTAAAAATGTTAGCACTAACTGTACCTCTAGTTGTCATTTTGCAACAATAAACATTATGTGCAGGACATCCATCATTCTGATACCACATTATTTGACACATTATAAGAGGTGGACCAGCTCAAGTAGGAGCTAAACTATCCCCCTTTAGGAGTGCCATCAATGAAATATGGGTCAATGATGCGTTGTCATACAATACCCCACCATACATTAACACTCCACTGACGTAGTATGTCAACCAAATCACAATTACCTGCAGCGTGAGGTGTATGCTTGAGTCTCAGGACGTGCGCTAGCTGTGCGCTTCATTTATTTCAAACATCAACTTCGCTTTGCAATTTTTCTGGATGTGCCTGATGTATTGCAGTGCAACCAATGCCATTATTTTTGTGATTTTTCATGCTATTGACTGCATATGAAATAATAGGGGGTGTCCATTTGAAAATACACAAGTTCGTGTTGAAAACAGTATTTGTTTACGTTTTAAAATTTTGCATAGTATTTGGTTTCCTAAGTCCCTGCCATACGATCATGCTGGTGAAAACCGTTTTTGAATATCTATTGTTGTTCCAGAGATATTTGAGGTGGCAGAGTTAGGTGAGACACCCTGTATAGCGCATTTTATTTGTAACTTAGCTTGGAATGGTACCAACATAATCCAATATGTGTATTCCTGATATTGTTGATGTTCTACTCAATGAGCACAATAACCAAAAACTTAGTAAGACAACACATTTAATACAGATAATACAGAATCAATAATATATTACTAAGAAGCTATATGTATCAGCATATGCTGATACGTATATGCTGTGTATATGCACACATAAACAAAAATTTTGTTATATGGTTGATAATAAAGCTGACACCAGTGAATAATGAAAAATGTATAACAAACTTCATGTACTCCTTGACTGTAGTAGTAGTAGTAGTAGTAGTAGTAGTAGCAGCAGCAGCAGCAGCAGGAGTAGTAATAATAATAGGTAATGTAGAACAAGGTAACTGATACTGTTATGCCACTATGACAGAACTATTTCAGTACAATCTATTTCACAATCATATTCTCTCAGGAAGAATATATTTGTGTTACATCATCACTTCTAGCATGAGCAGCAAAGAAACCTTTTACTTGTATCATCTGAAATAATAACATTTGTATATTAGCTGCTGTTTTCTTTCCACGCACTCAAACATTCTTTCTGTACATGTCAATTACTGCCCACAGGCAGACAAACTTTTCTGTGTAGATTATTAGGAAACGCATTTTCACACATCAGCAAGTTACTATCCCACTGTAGTCTATCCACCATAATCATGACTCTGATAGATGTGTGATCCAACAACTCTCTCTCTCTCTCTCTCTCTCTCTCTCTCTCTCTCTCTCTCCCTCTCCCCCTCCCCCCCCCCCCCCCTACTTGAGGAAGGAAGACGCGTTACTTCCATATCTCAGCTGTCATAATGTGACAAGAAGTAATGCAAAGTCACATCCTCATGTATGACTAAGAGGTGCAACAAGCGGCCATCAGCTATATCACACTGCATTTTGTTTGGGTGCAACTGTTCACTAGCCAGAACTTGTACAAATTTTCGGACGTCCACTCTCACTGATCGAATCTTTTCTGGATCAGGCAATGCATCTGGAACAACGAGAGTAATTATGTTTAATTCTGTAAAAGAAAAACTCATTGAAATTATGAAAGCCTGAAAAAAATAATTGAACCTTCATTGTCAGGTGAAGAGAATAGATATTATTTTAAGCTAACAAAAAGAAAAAAAAGCCTGTTTTGTTGTAATACATGGAACACATCATTTTTATGAAGGGAGAGAAAGGAAAGAAGTATGGATAGAGTCCACTATTTCATTGAGGATTATGTCACTATAAATGGAGTGGGGGAACAAAGTGACGTCCTGTTTAATTGACTACCCTGTTATTCATTTCAAGTAATTCAGGAAAATCACAGCATACCCACATAAGAATGGCTGGTTGAGGATTTGGATATTGTGATACACTTCTACGGAATACAAATCATGGAAAAAGTAAGAGTAACTCAGCTTACATTCGAGTGGTTGACACTCTTGCAAACAAGAATAAAGTCATTCTTAAGAATTTGTACAATATCCAGAGTTAATAGGCTAAAAAGGAAACACACACATACAAATGCATAACTACATTGTATCAGCACCACTGTTTTACATCATCACACCACTCCTGCCAGTAAATGGAAAGTCAGCTAAACTAGTAGTCAAGCTGATCATCAACAGCTATGAAATGTCTGAAGACACAGGAACTACGATACTTACCAACACAATGACACTTTATGGCTCTGGTAACCACAGTGGATCCCACTAGGAGTCAAATCAAAGTTAAAAGTAAGCTATATCACATAGTTTAAACCCTAAGGTTTGGATCCCAGTGTTATGTGATACAATACATCACAATAAAAGATGCATGATGTGATGCTTATCTGTGCAACACTGATGTTTACAATGGAATGATACAACAGTCAACAACACATCACGAATCACATTCTGCTTGAGTTGCAATCATGAACTGTTCGAAAGACAATGTTACACAAGCTGTTCGAAAAGTTCTCGGCCTTGCCCAGAGATTGCAGCACCACTTGTGAGCATTTTCCCCTTACGTTGGTATATATGTTAGTAGATGCCATATACAGATGCAATTAATTTCAGGCAGCAGTTGACTGTAGCAAGTCATCTGAAACAGTTGTGACACCCATGTTGTTTAATATGGAAAAAACTGAGTATTGTGCAGCGATTAAATTCTTCATAAAAGAAGAATTAATTAATCAATCTTCACCATGGAGAAATGGGCAACCAAGTTTAAACATGGTCACGAAAGCATACAACATGATCCAAGTGAAGGATGTCTGAAAAGTCAGAAAGTGCAAGCACAGCAGAAATCATCGACAAAGTGCATGATATGATTTTGGAAAGTCAGCATATAAAGGTGTGTGAAATTGCTAAGAACACCAGAAAGCTTTGCGCATGATGGGTGACATGTTCTCACTGCGGATCACAAATGCATTCACAACACTTTCCAAAAAGTGCTTGATGTGATGATAAAAAAAAAGGGGCAGAAGTGACTTTTTGCATTGGTATGTAACAGTGGATGAAACATGAATTCACCACCACACACCCAAATCCAAACAGCAGTCTATGTAGTGGACAAAAGCTGGTTATTCATCTCCAGAGAACACAAGGACAGTCCCACCGATGGGGAAGATGTTGGCATCAGTGTTTTGGCATCCAAAGGAATTTTGTTGGTTGACTATCTTCAAAGAGGTACAAAATAGTCATATTCCATCAGGACAATGCATCCATACAAAAAAGTGCCTTGGCAATGGGGGATCTGAAGGATGTGCATTATGAAGTGCTGGAACATCCACTCTAATCCGCAGGTTTGGCTTCCTCAGTCTCAAAACTGAATAAATTACTTGCTGGTCAGCACTTTTCCTCCATTCAAGAAGCTACTGCCGCTGTAGATGGGTACTTTGCAGCTCTTCTGGAGAAACACTACAGAGAAGGGACAATGGCATTGGATCACCACTGGATGAAATGTATTAATACTGCAGAAGTTTATACGGAAAAAGTAAAACTTCTTTAAAAGCATAAATTGTCATTAACGCTATTGAGCCGAGCACTTTTCAGACCGCCCTCATGCTGTGTCTTATCGTTATTTAAAGCTCAGAAAATTGAAAAACCATAATTACTTGGAGCACGTGTACAGCGCTATAAATATCAAACATAGTTTCATTGTGGTTTCTCATTGACTCTCTCAATGCAAACAGAAATTCCATAAAAGACTCCAGATAGCTTACAGTTCTTGAAGCGACTAGTGTCAGCTACTCTGACAAAGCAGGACATAAATTTTCAACTTGCTGAGAAACTGCTCATTACAATAAGGAAAATTTGTGCAAGTATTTCAGTGTCATTAAAAATGACACTATCAAAAGCTTATTTTTAATAAGACCACATAATATGGCACTTAATACCATGTGGTAGGTATATAAATAATGGTTGCAAGTTAATAAATCTACAATAGTATTTCTAAAACATTTCAGTTTCACAAAGCTTGAGGTGTATTCAGAAGAAACAATGCTGGATTTGAAGTTACCACTGATGGAATAGCGGTGCTTAAGCTTGGATCAGCAGTGTACGAAAAAGAGAAATGCAAGAGAGCTCTTTAGAGTGGAAAGAAGCATGGCTCTCCTTTCAGCATTAAAATAAATTTAAATATGACATATTTATAAGGAATGTCCAGACTCATTGCTGTATGATATTAATTTTCATTTCCTTCCACTTTTACTAAGTATCTGTTTAGGCTAAATTGCCATTATCGAGTGACCTGCGGAATAATGTGGGTGACATTATTTTCACTATATATAAATGTTATGGGAGAACACTGAACGTGGATTGATACTTATGATACATATTGTCTAGATGGATTAACATACATATAATATCATTGGCAACAGTATTATTGAAAAGAAAAATTAACAAAAGTATGCAAGTAAAAAAAATTCTTACCCAATAAACACACAAAAATTAATAGAATCTACAACTGCAATAAACACAGACTGCTGCTGCTGCTGCTGCTGCTACTACTACTACTACTACTGCATACAGCAACCACAGATATAAACACAAGTAAATAATGTATATATCATCTGCGTAACAGTGCTTATACAGGATGTTTCATAATGTTTTGTCGATTTCAAATTTGAATAATACGCAAACTAGTTGCAAAACAAAGCTGAACATTTTCACAAGGTACCCATGTTTACTTATTAACACTATATTGGAACAATGATGACCATTCACAGCTATACAACATTAGAGCCATTTCACTCAGTTTTTGAACACATCTTTTGTAACTGCTCGAGGGATCTGGAAATCTCATTGCGAATTCTATCTTTTAACTGCTGATAGCTTCTTGGCCAGCCATTTGAGAGAGTTCTGGTAACAAATGGTGAGATTTGCCTGTAAACTGCTACACACATGTTGAATGTATTCTGGAGTTCAGATTGTTTTCCAAAGACTGGTTGATTTTGATTCCATGCACTGGAAGTTGCATGGAAGTTTCTCATCCTCTTCAACATCGTTCCCCGAGCAGGAATTGGATACCACAGGTGAATCTTGACATGCTTACGAAAGACATGCTGCAAATTCACGATAGATTTGTCATAGCAGAAACAGCACCCCATCACAAAGTTGCTTCAACCAATAAGACATGATTACTGCCCTCTATATGGGATGAAACGTGACACTCTGTGTTACTTATAGATGGTGCCACCATTGCTGTATCTTGTTTTTTGAGCATGTTATTCAAATTTTAGAATGTCAAAACGTTGTGAAACACACTGTACTATGTAAAAATTCAACATCGTAGCTCCAAAACAGTCAAGTTATTGTCATAAGAATTACTACCTTAATTCAACAAATACGGAGCAGTCAAAATACTGTTGCCAACAATGTCATATGTATGTCAATCCACCTAGACAATATACATGTACGTAGCAATCCATGTTCCATGTCCACACATATGCATAATGAAAATAGTCACCGACATTGTGACGCAGATCGCCTGATAACAACAGTTTAGCTGAAACAGATACATAGTGAAAATGGAAAGAAATAAAAATTAATATCACCCTCCAGTGACGCTGGACACTCCTTATAAATGTCACTTGCTGACTAATACTATGCTGCAAGCCCTATGGAATATAAACAATTCAGATATATTAGCTATATTTGGTATGCATGCAGTGATGTATGGCCTAAAATGCATCAGCTGTTGTGGTCTTCAGACCTGAGACTGGTTCGATGCAGCTCTCCATGCTACTCTATCCTGTGCATGCTGCTTCATCTCCCAGTACGTACTGCAGCCTACATCTTTCTGAATCTGCTTAATGTATTCATCTCTTGGTCTCCCTCTACGGTTTTTACCCTCCACGCTGCCCTCCAATACTGAATTTGTGATCCCTTGATGCCTCAGAACATGTCCTACCAACCGATCCCTTCTTCTAGTCAAGTTGTGCCACAAACTCTTTCCCAATTCTATGCAATAACTCATCATTAGTTATGTGATCTAACTACCTAATCTTCAGCATACTTCTGTAGCACCGCATTTCGAAAGCTTCTATTCTCTTCTTGTCCAAACTATTTATCGTCCATGTTTCACTTCCATACATGGCTACACCCCATACATATAATTTCAGAAACGACTTCCTGACATTTAAATCTATACTCGATGTTAACAAATTTCTCTTCTTCAGAAACGCTTTCCTTGCGATTGCCAGTCTACATTTTATATCCTCTCTACTTCGACCATCATCAGTTATTTTGCTCCCCAAATAGCAAAACACTTTTACTACTTTAAGTGTCTCAGTTCCTAATCTATTTCCCTCAGCATCACCCGACTTAATTCGACTACATTCCATTATCCTCATTTTGCTTTTGTTGATGTTCATCTTATATCCTCCTTTCAAGACACTGTCCATTCCGTTCAACTGCTCTTCGAAGTCCTTTGCTGTCTCTGACAGAATTACAATGTCATCGGCGAACCTCAAAGTTTTTATTTCTTCTCCATGTATTTTAATACCTACTCCGAATTTTTCTTTTGTTTCCTTTACTGCTTGCTCAATATACAGATTGAATAACATCGTCCGCAGCTCGTGGTCGTGCGGTAGCGTTCTCGCTTCCCGCGCCTGGGTTCGATTCCCGGCGGGGTCAGGGATTTTCTCTGCCTCGTGATGACTGGGTGTTGTGTGATGTCCCTAGGTTAGTTAGGTTTAAGTAGTTCTAAGTTCTAGGGGACTGATGACCATATATGTTAAGTCCCATAGTGCTCAGAGCCATTTTTGAATAACATCGGGGAGAGGCTACACCCCTGTCTCACTCCCTTCCCAACCACTGCTTCTCTTTCATGTCCCTCGACTCTTATAACTGCCATCTGGTTTCTGTACAAATTGTAAATAGCCTTTCGCTCCCTGTATTTTACCACTGCCACCTTCAGAATTTGAAACAGAGTATTCCAGTCAATATTGTCAAAAGCTTTCTTTAAGTCTACAAATGCTAGAAATAGGTTCTCTAATGCACTCCGTGAAACTCTCTACAACCTCTGGCTCTTTCATTTATCCAGGTCCCACCTTTTTGCAGTTTCTTGGGTTTTAATCTACAGTTCATAACCAATAGATTGTGGTCAGAGTCCACATCTGCCCCTGGAAATATCTTACAATTTAACAATTGGTTCCTAAATCTCTGTCTTATCATTACATAATCTACCTGAAACCTTCCAGTGTCTCCAGGTATACAACCTTCTTTCATGATTCTTGAACCAAGTGTTAGCCTATGATTAAGTTATGCTCTGTGCAAAATTCCACCAGGCGGCTTCTTCTTTCATTCCTTACCCTCATTTTATGTATGTAATTGATTTTGACTATGCCTAGTTAATATCTTTCATTATAGGGTGAAATCAATAATTGTTTCATTACTTAAATTCTATTGTTGATGCATAAACAAATATAAATTCTGTACTACTTATAAACATTTAGAAGACAAAAAACCAGTAATCTTAAAGTATCTATTTAGCTCTTTTTGTAAACATGTTAGCAAAGCCAGCCTTCAATTAATTCCAAAGTAATTAACAGTTTTGTCAAAAGTATTGTTTACATAACTATATACGTTAATTTCATGATTTAAACAAATAATTCGGCTTAACCCCTGTAGTAAAAGAAACTGTTAAAAAGAACCAGTTTTTTGAGGTAGTCAGTTAATTGTGTGAAGCAAGATTCAATTGTAATTTCTGTTAATTTAACTTCGAACAATGTGAGTACCTATTATTGTGACAATATATAAGGGCCCGGTTTTTGATCACAAGACAGTCAGTCCACGGCCGAGTTTCAGGCAAGGAACCAGTGTTGGTTAGAACGGCAACAATGCATCAACTTAACAGTGTAATAAGTGTTACATAATTAGGCCGTGTGATAAAACAGTGACAGTGTCGGCTCCATATGTACCTTTCTATTCTTCAAGAACTGTGAACTTTGTGGATAGGCTTTTACTGCTCACAGATGTTCAACAGTGAACTATTGTAGCATTATGTGGATGGCTCGCCTGATAACTATTAGTGAGGCTTATAGGAAGTTAGAGCAATAGTGCACTGGCCATATATAACTGTGAATTATTGGGTGGTTGTGAAAAGTGAAAGTGAAAGACTGTGAAATGCAATTGTGCATCTGTCGGCTACATCATTTATAGAAAACAGTACTGTACGTCCACCTCCTATTTTTTGGCCAGTACGTAAACACCGAGGACAACAAACAAAGAAACAAAGGAGGCGAACCGCTACACATTCAATTAATTTTAAAGTAAAATTTTGCCAAATTATATGACTAAAACTCTTAAGAAGTTTCAGTCTTATGTAAAATCTGTAAGTGGATTAAAATCATTTATACAGCCATTCGGTGACCGTATTGGCACAGAAACAGGAGAAAGAGAGAATGATGAAACACCAAATTTGGTTTTTTGAATTTGTTTCACTGCTAAAAAAAATGTAATACTGCTCTTCTGTTCAACAACAACATGAATGCCAAATTGGCATATATTGGGATAAGCCTTGCAAAATAGAAATCGAACTAAAATTGCTCAGCAGTGATAGACTTCTGGAACAGAAGGGACACTTACTTCTACAGAGATAATGCAAAAGTACTTGTTCCTCTACCAAGAATAGTTTACTGTAGGTCACTGGAGGAATGAAGAGCACATAATGACCAGAAAGAAGTGCAGGTCATTCCCATCTCCACAAGAGGTTCCTTGGACAGACCCATATAATTATGAGGCCTGTATCACAGTCGTCAATTTGTTCTAGAATTATGGAACACATCTAATGCTAACACAGATTTTGAAGTTAAAACCAAGACAGATTCTTCAAACAAAGATATTTTGAATATCAGTTCACTCTGTTCACCCACGAGATCTATGTTGGTTCCATGTGTCCTTGAATTTCAGAGGGCATTCGACACATTACTGCGCTGTCTTTTAGGGAACACAATATGAGATTAACAAGTATTGGATCAGAATTGGGTTTGGATTCAGGAGTTTCTGACAGACAGAATTAAACATATCAACCTTAATGGAATAAAATCAGTACATTTAAAGGTTATGTAGATTAAAGGTGAAGGGGGTAGAAAAAAAGGAAAGGGACTGTTAATTTCGGCTGCAGCAGGACTTTAGTGGAATCAGCAGCGATGAGCGAAAATGTGTGCTGGACTAGGAATCAAACCCAGGATCTCCTGCTTACAATACAGTTGCGTTAATCATTACACCACCTGGACACAGTGATTATTGCAAATGTGTGGCCTATTTGGCACGTCTTTCGGCCAACTCACATTCCACCTAGCGCCACCTATCCGCAGCCCTGTACATGTCCCTCATGCTCGCTACTTTGAGATACCCACAGGATGTCGAACGTTATTGTGCATCCACACTGAAGATGGTGGATTCATTGCCCATCCAGATGAATCAAATTATATGAATTCACCTTGATGGGTGAAGAATCCACCAGCTTCAGTGTGGATGCACAATAACTTCCAACCTCATGTGGGAAACTCAAAGTGGTGAGCATGTAGGACATGGACAGGGACTGTAGATAGGTGGCACAGGGGAGGGGGAATGTGCGTCGGCCAAAAGGTTTGCTGAGATGGTCCACACAATTGTGAGAAACACTGTGTCTGGGTGGTGCAGTGGTTAAAGCTACTAAATGGTAAGCAGGAGATCCTGGGTTCTAATCTGGTCTGGTATACATTTCCACCTGTTGCAGCTGATTTCACATGAAATCTCTTTGCAGCTGACAACAACAGTCTCTTTCCTTTCCTTTCTCCCCCTCCACCATCAATTTACACAATACAGCAACAAAAATAATCAATTTTTGACTAAGAAATCTACTCACCAAGTGGCAACAAAACACACACACACACACACACACACACACACACACACACACAGGCAGAGGGCGTATATTGGCACCAAGCAATATCTGTTGCAAGGCATGCTCTACAACATCACAATCGTGACCTTGATGACTGTTTCACAACATGCGCCATCTGGGTTCTTCCTCAGACACCAGTTTCTCAGAAATCCGCACGTGGGAACTAGCGCTATAACATATTCTTGGTTCTCGCCACCCACCTGGCCTTAATTTATGTTAATTTCTTCTGTCTCAGCATTTCCTGACAGTAACTGCTCCTTTCTTCACTCTGTTTTAGTTTTCTACATCTTTCATTGTCTTAACCATCTATTTTTAGCCCCCCGCCCCCCCCCCCATCACTGTTACGCATAATGCACTTAGCTTTTTACTCTTACTAACTCACGCATTATGTTTAAGCAGTAATCACTGTCTTGCATATTACCCTGTCTTCCACCTTTGAGATCTCAGGTATTCAAATCTCATACAATGCAGTCCCCAACACTTGGTCTTTCCTTCTCATCCCGTCCGGTAAGTCTCCCCTGACCTGCAGTTCTGGGTGACTTTCCTGAAATCTACCCGTTTTCCTAGACCTTTCCAGTCCTTTTCCTTCATCCCTCTTCCTTCCCTTTGACCCTTCTGCCTGAAGGAGAAGCCACTGGCTCCAAAAGCTTCCCTAATTATAACCTTCTGTTATGTGTGTGTTCAGCCACAGCTTAATGAGTGGATTTTTTATGTATCCAATTAAATTAATATACATAACATGCATCACAGCTGCAGATTCCGTATGGTGTCTGTTCTTTTGGACATGTTCAAAAGAACAAACACCTTGCAGTCATATTATATTTAAAAGTAACTCTGGGAGTGCCCCAAGAGAGTGTTATAAGGCTGTTACTGTTTACAGTTTATATTCAAATGGTTCAAATGGCTCTGAGCACTATGGGACTTAACTTCTGAGGTCATCAGTCCCCTAGAACTTAGAACTACTTAAACCTGACTAACCTAAGGACATCACACACATCCATGCCCGAGGCAGGATTCGAACCTACGACCGTAGCGGTCGCACGGTTCCACACCGAAGCGCCTAGAACCACTCGGCCACCCCGGCCGGCACAGTTTATATTAATGATCTTTCTAGTGGATATGTTGAAGGTCCCATGAGGCTATTCAAGGACAACTTTGTTGTCTGTAAGAAGGTTGCAATGTCAGAAGACTGTAGAAAAATGCTGGAAAATCTATAGAGAATTGATGACTGATGCAGGGCTGGGCAAATAATGATGAATGTAATATATTGTGCACAAACAGGTGAAGACATCCACTACTGTTTGATAACACTATAGGCGACAAATCACTGGAAATATTAACTACTGCAAAATACATATGAGCAATTATCTGTACTGACATAAGAAGGCCTGAACATATAAAACAAATACTACAGGAAGCCAGGCTGAGATTTGTAGGGAGAATATTAAGGAAATGTAATTCATCCATGATAGATGATGCTTGCCAATTACTTGTTCAACTTATTCAATCTGGAACACTTTCCTGAGAAGGATTAATAGAAAAGTGGTGCATTCCATCATACATTTATTTATTCAGTGTAGGAGAGTTTGGAGGTGCTCAACAAACTTCAATGACAAATCCTACAAAAGAGGCATTGTGCATCACAGAAAGATTTAATGCTGAAATTCTAAGAGTTGGACAACATACTACTTACACCCTCATATCCCTTGCAAAATGATCATTATGAGAAAATAATATTATGAGCTCACACAGAGCTAGAGTGACAACTGTTCTTCCCATGCACCATTTATAAATGGAACAGGCAAGGTGGAAAAAGGAAATGTTACCAAAGTACCTTCTGCCACACAAAGTAAGGTGGTTTGCAGAACATAGATATGTTTATTACATGAACTAAATGAGAAAAATCACATACAAAAATCAAAATAACTATGTGAAACATGTATACAGGATTGAGTTTTGATTTATTTTTGTCAATTACAACATATATGCACTCAATATCTTACACATACACATTATAATTACGACTTGATTAGTCTTTTTTCACTTTTAATAGCATGTTTGATGGTCACATGGCAATATTAAATTAGTCCT
Organism: Schistocerca nitens; assembly: GCF_023898315.1. NCBI lineage: Eukaryota > Metazoa > Arthropoda > Insecta > Orthoptera > Acrididae > Schistocerca > Schistocerca nitens. The sequence goes on from NC_064622.1 coordinate 259,923,689, forward strand.
ATAAACATGTGGTGTTTCAATGGACTTTGAAACAGAAAACTATTTCCGGCAGATTAGTTAGTATAATACCCAAAAATTACATGTTCAGAAGTAGGAAAGTTCTGGTAAAAGTCAGAAGTTTAATTCATGCAATCATCTACACATTAACTGAGTTAAGCATTGCTGAAACTGAACTTGTGATGTATAAAGCACATGTGATTCAGCGTTTAGAGACAATTTTTTAATAAACTTACTTGCTGTGCTGTTTATATTGAGATCACTGAATTGAGTCCTTAGTCTGACAATATCTGTTCGTGTTTCAATTACAAGTGTTCCCAGCGAGTTGGCCCCAACCTCCAAATACAAGTTGATGTTACGCATACGTTCTGCTATTGTTCGCAAAATCCTGAAATTTGGGAAATCTATACTAACCTGAAAAATGGAAAGACATGACATATTCTCAAGATCATGCAATAACATAAATGTTACAGTCTTAATATAGATCAACAATATTTTAGCCTTGGAGTACAGCTTCTACTGCTATTTACATATTTAGTGAGTATTATTAACTGATAATTCAGAATAATGGTTTGGAGATAGACTAACAACATTAAAACACTGATAATAATGATGATACTGTTTGCTCCTCCTACTCTCCATCCCTCCCACTCCTCTCAAAGCAGTATTATGCTGCCACCTTGCCTATGAATACATGTATATGTAGAAGATGAGGATACAAGACGTGTCTAATGCACCCACCCAGCACATCTTACTCCAGTTCTGTCACAGACATATCCTAGACTATCAAAAGTAAAACCACTTGTGAAAGGTGTCACATCACATACCAACTCTAACTTCTGCAGTGTTTTAAATGGGCACGATCACCAGCCAGCTGTTTATCCAAATGAATGGCCACTGCCAAACTGTGGCTAATAGCAGTGTTGATGAGCCAGTGGTTGAACATACAGTTTAGCACAAGATGCCTGATGATAATGGCTACTTCACAACCAGAGCCCTCTGAATCCTTCTATCCCCAACACTAACTTATCTGAATTATATAGATGGGGATTGTCCTTTCAATACATTCTTTGATCTCACAAGCTTCCTAGCCTCAAACTCTGCTAGCCCATGCCCCACCTTCACTCCTGCCTCATGACCCTTACTTCACTCATTCTGCAATTACTCCCTCTCCTCTGTTCTATCTCCCCTTCCCAAAGCATCCTTCCATTTTACTATGTGCTGTGCACAATTCCTCCTGCCTGAAGCCAGAACAGGCTCAACAGTGCCACAGACCTACAACATACAACTACTGCCTCCCCCTCCCAGCTGTCAGTCATCATTTCCCAAGCCTTCCTTCCATTTCTCACCTCCTTTCTCTCCTTGTTCACTCCATCTGACACAGCTCCTGAAACCAGTTGAGCTGCAATGCCAGCACAATATAGTCAGTCAGGACAATGCAACCATGCATGTACATGAATCTTCCAGTAGCTCTGAGGAAGATTTCATATGAAATTTAACATCATTCTCAGTCTTATTTTATGTTCCCGTCAACAACTCAACTGTGCGATGAGCTGTTAGCTGTACTTCTTGCATTATTTATATTCCACCAAAACTTTTCCATTAGCATAAACTGAGCATGGGTTGAATTTTGATTTACAATCCATAAAACTCTTGCAGTATCAAGGAATCTTCTCTTCACTTTGGTAGTGAACTGAAATTGTGTGTGTGTGTGTTTTGGAGGGGGGGGGGGGAGAGGAGTGTAACAATTGAACTATGAAGGAAGATCAAGGCCTGACTAAAGGAAGTAGGTTCAAATAGATGTGGGCTGCAGTTGTTGTACAAAGGTGATGAGGCTTGCACAGGATAAACTACTATCGAGGATTGCATCAAACCATTCTTCACAATGAAGACCATAACTATAAAAAACAAAACAGGAAAATAATCTGCATGTAGACTTTGCCTTCTTTTGTAGGGTTCAGAATTTGTTTCTGTGTTCTGGTGTGAAAGTCTTTGACATGATCCCATCTAATAATGCAAGACCTAGAGTAACCCTAAAAATACATACCACAAAATGAAAAGTACCTTAGTTGCCAGCCCTCCTAAAACTTGTCTGATTATCCAGATTCAAGGATTTAAGAGTCATGTTAATTCCATTACAAGCAATGATTTTTGTCTATTCGCGTGACACATAAGCAATATTTATAGGACAAATGTCATAGGTATCAAGCGGGAGACACTACCAGGAGAAACAGAAGCTTTTTATTGTAACTAAGCAAGTAGCAACTTATTCAAACATACATAATTTTAGCATGAGTATGTACAAACAGAGTGTAGAAGTCCAATAAGTTAGTTATTAAATCTAAGAACTGCTTCTTTTATGTTTATGATTAATTTCATATCCCTGAAGGTTCTTCCTTGTGATATGAGCAACATAAAATATGGAATTTAAGAATAAAAAATAGCACACACTGTAAAATGCATCTTTTGTGTGCAGAACCAAAATTATTTTCCCTGTGCAAGGAGCTTTGTTTTCTTTATAAAGGCCACTAACAGTTTCTTGCTTGACTCAGTTATGGGTGACATTAGTAACACAGTGTCTAATGATTACAATTTGTTGTTGCCCCACATCATCACTATACCAAATATTACCATCTATATGGCAGTTTCTTCTTTACACGAGTCTCACAACAATTGAACAGGTCCATGATGTAATTAATTGTACTTGCTAGCTCATTTGAGTAAATAGGTATTTGTGTAACTGAATATGCAACCAGATACTGTCAGATTTCATTGGCATTATATATTCTTACCCGTAGACACACGGGAAATAGCAGACATTCTCCCATAAAGTATGTCCAGTATGGCTATGAGAGCCTCAAGATGTGTTGGTACACAAGATTCATCTAACAATTAGTGTTACACTGGTGCCAACTGTAAAGCTGTACATCAGCAGATTTTTTTTACTTTGACAAAAGTAATATACAACACTAAAAAATGATATAAAGTTTCCAATTTTTACTGTATCTTATAAATATATCTGTTTTTGTCTTTGGCAAACACAAAACAATGCTAATTGTGTATTAAATCCTTGCTAACAATATTAGTGTAAATGTGTTATGTCAGACATGCTGCTTATGGCTTGGGCACAGCCATATCATATTTCCTGGACCATTCTCAAGTTTTTAACCATTTGGCAGAACAAGACTATGTGTGTTTCTTACCTAGCACTATGGATAAGGTAAGCTCAACAGATGGTTGATACTTTCCTCCATTCAACAAGAGTCTTAAGTCTCTTTAAGAAGGAATGCCACAACAGTGTAGCCAGTGATGACAGACGAAGCACCACAGCTTATAGTCTTCAGAAACTGCCATCATAACCCATAACCCTTCTCCGGTCACAATAAGCACTTCATGGACCAACCATTCAGCACTACCTTATGTGTTCCACAGAGAGCCATATTCAGATTTATAAGGAACATTTATGATAAGTGTATCAACTTAAGGAATAGTGCAGATGTAGTAAACATCAACACATGTCATTTACCATCATGAATGATGATAAATGCTCAGCAGCTACTTTGGGATATGAGACTTTTGAAATCCAGAGTGATGTGCACAGTAAAAATCCTTAAAGATTCTACTTACAAAAGGTTCTTTTGGGATGATATTTATTTAAAAAGCATATCCAAAAATTAACATACCTAAACCTATTGCTATTCTATATAGCCTTTACCAGTATATTTATGTCACATCAATTTTACACAACAATGGTGCAACGTATTTTCCAAGAGCAGAGTTGTTTGCTGTTCTCTTCACACTCAACTTTCACTAAATTGTTTTATTAACCTGCACTAATATAAACTGCTCATCAATTACCTAACAAATCTGATACCATGAAATAAAGACAATGTAACTGCCAGCAATATACCTCTTTCCAAATGTGACAGAAATTTGTTTCTGAATCATTGTGTTAAATTTACTGTTTGTGTGATTTGTAATTTTGTAATGTCGGTAATATCATTATTTGGTTCAGCTGAAGCATGAACTGCTAGCCACATATTATTTTAATCTGGGAGTTGCACAACACTTTATGTCAGAGTTTCCATTGTGATCACTTTTTCTATAATATTCAACATTTGGGAATAAGAAAAATCAGTTATACTACCAAGATTTGACAAGTTTGAGGAGCAGGCACACAGATTGTACATTGAGATTTGTCTATAGCTTTCCAGTGTTGTTCTGCATGACACTCACAATGTAAGGGGGAAAAAAGAAATAACACAACAGAGCTTGTACAGGTTAAATGCAGTTTCATGCACATAGAGATTTATCTACACAGTTTCAAGAAAATCATGAAGTTTCTTGTATTTGAAGCTCCTTAAGCAATTATTTTTGTTGTAAATTGTTTTCAGTACAATTGTTGTGCAACAATATTAGATCAGATCAAAACTGTAGTTGCTCAACAAGTTACTATATATTAAGGGCACTTGTGAATACAAACTGGATGACTAATGACAATAAGCTGATATTAGCCAGTTCAATGCTGGAGTTGTCAGTACCATTACTAATCTTGTTAAACATTAATGAGGTTAAAAGATCTAAAATACACACATTTTCAATATACAAAACCAATGTGTATTTTATTTTCCCACTCTCCAACTTGCATTCACTGAGACTGACAACGTAAAAACAGAACAGCATTTTCACATTTGTTTCATGTTCGTGATGTCTCTTGCATTGCAAACAACTTTCATAGGTGTGCCATGTACACCAAATAATATTACACAACAGCAACTTATTTGGGGTCAACCAAACTTGGCAGTACCACCTGTCTGCTTTGACCAGTGATTTAACTGTGTTGTGTAATGTCATGGCAATGCGGTGTGTTTGAAATGTGTTTGTAGAGAGAGTGTTGGAATATGTGGCGGCACTTCCTTGTGTGGGACATTTGTTTGTAAATTGTTTGTGAGCCTGTTAATGACTCATTGGACTGCTTGAGTGCTGTTTGTGAGAATAACATTGGAAGAGTTTGAGGCAGTTTGTTACAGAGTTATTTTGATATTGGCACTTGTGGGCAATAGATTCATTTTTGGGTTTAGAACAATTAGTGCAGTTTATGCCTGGACATTTAATTTCCTGTATCATATTTTGTTAATTGTGGATGTAAGAATGTATTACATGAGTGGATCCCTGCATGCCACAATGGGGGACAGCATATCATTAATATTAAATTTCTACAGTCGTTTGGTCTAATTTCTGAGTATGTGAAGTTGTACATTTTTGGAGAACATTTGAGATTATCTAAAGTTGCTGCATCTTTCATCAGGATATGACAATCAGCAGGACAATGTATGGCATTGTATCTGGATGGTTTCCTGGTTTGAGAGGTTTACACAGGTCATTTGAAAGGTTGTGCTGAAACATTTTTGGTATCCCTATATCTGCATGTCAGCTAACTTTGGTTGGGAAGCACATTTATATGCTATTTTTTTTATTGCAATATGTATACTATATGCGCATAACTGTGTATTTCTTGTGTATCAAAACTAGTGTTAACACAATTTTTAATGCATTTCTTGGGTTGCACTGTTAGTTGAAGGTAATTATGATGGAATGTGACTGGTCGCTATTATTATTTTAGCTATATCATGAGTTCCATTTTGAGCTTTACAGGTCAAGCGAAATTTCTGGTATAACTGTTTGGAGCTGCATGTCAATTCATGGTACAGTGGACTTTGTTTGAGTTATAAAGGTCAAGGGAAATTTCTGACACGTGTTGTTGTTGGTTTGTTTTTGTCTTCAGGTTTTTCTTAGTGCAGTTTTGTTGGTTGCTGAAGATTTGGTGTGCTTCTTTTTTGTGTTAGTCTCTGTTTTGATGTTTCTTTGTTATTAGGACTGCCACATATTTTAGAAATCCTGTAATTCGTGTGGTTGTCCTATTAGTTTCATCTTGTTTATGTAATTTATATTTTGTATTATATGTGTCTTTTTGTGTGTCTAATGAGTGACGTCATGGTCACCATGTTGTATAAGCTTGAAATAAGGATGTCCACCAGTCTGAAGATGTCTCAGCTCAAAGCCAACATGTGATGCCACAATTTTCAGGTTTGCACTGATTTGGATCAGAACACAGCTGGGTATTCTGTTGAGAGTAAAGATATTTCTGTTTTGTTTTTGCTGATAATTTAGAAGGAGTGGTTCATACCTACTTCTTCCTTTCTTTTTATGGAGGGATACAGTAAAGCCCGTGGTAATTTGAGCTAACCGAGGCTACTTCAAATTACAAAAATCAGTTAACTATCACAAAATCAATGGGTAAATCATGAATAAAAGTTTACTGAGCACAATAATGATTAAAAATAAAAAATAATTCAGTTCATACCTGTATTATATGTACATATATAGGTACAAATTTCCAAGCTGCAAAAATGTAAGTTACATTTTAAAGAAATAGTCCATTGTCCTCAGTTTTAAAATAGAGCCTCATTTTTTAGCAGCAATGTTGTGCCATCTTCTAAGAAGCATGGTGTTAGTGGGGGTAGCTTCTGCTTGCTCCTCGATATAACACGGTGCCACATCTAGTGCTGCCAAACCCTTGATGTGAGTGATCACTGGTACAGTTTCTTTTGTGCAATTCCAGATTGCCACTGACTTCAGCAGGTTCACTAACCATTTCAGCAATTGCAAGATTGGTCACTTCAAACTGTTCATCCATTCTGAAACATCACACGCATTCACATTTTCAGATCCAGCAAGCTTTGTCGTTAGTTCTGCCAACCGTAGCTCATCTTTGTCTGTAATGGAGGTATATGTTTCATTTCATAAAATCTGGTTCCAAAACTTTTTTAATGTCTCCGCCTTTATTTCAGACCATCAATCAGCCATCCTGTAAACTACATGTTTTATCACAGTTTTTTTAGAAGTTCTTTGATGGTTCCTTCACCTTCTGTTGTTTGTAGAAGCACCTGAAGCAAATGATGATGATACCTTTTTCTAAGCACTATAAAACAACTTGGTCTACCGACTGCATTTAACTTGTAATTCTTCCTCATCAGGGTGTGAAGCAATGTTGCCAAGTATTGAGACTGCTCTCGAAGGCAGTCTCTGGAACAAAATCTCCATAAAACCACTTGTTAAAAATATTTTTGTCCACCCGAGCATTTTTGGTGAGCACCTGTAATTGGCAATGCAGAAGCAGTGATATTTTTTAAAGCTTGAGGCTTCCCTGTTACCAGCATCTTCAGTTTATGGTCTCCACTTGCATTTGACGCAGCAAGAACTGTTAAGCTCCTTTAAGTTATTTGTAGCCCAGGGCAGCCTTTTCTTCTTTTGAGGCTATAGCTGTAGATGGAACCATTGTACAATTTAGCCCTGTTTCACCACAGTTATCCAGTTGATTGGATAAGATTTTCTTCTTGTATGATTTTTCTTAATTTCTCACAAATATTTGTAACAGACTGAGAATCTGCAGAAAGTTTTCCATCACAAATTTCAAGCTTCCTTATGCCATATTGCTTCTTCCACCTCTACAACCATCCTGAACTTGCAGTAAAATCTTCTTTGCCATCCTTTCACTCACTCCTAAAAAATTCAGCTTTTTCTTGCAGAACAGGCCCTGAAATTATATTTCTGTTTCGTCTTTGTTGGGTAAAAACGACACAAGCTTCACTAATTTTTTTCATACCCAAATTTCTTCACTGACTTCCTCATATGATGAAATAAAACACTTGCTTGATGAAAACTTCTCAATTTTGTCTCTGTTTCTATGCCAATCTCCAACTGTCATTTCACCAACTCCATACTCAGCAACAAGACTTTTCCATATTTCTCTTTTGTCTAGTCCTTTCAAAGCATCTAGTTTTACAGTATAAAATTTTCATTCCACAGTGGAGTGTGCACTGATATGAAACTTCCTGGCAGATTAAAACTGTGTGTCAGACAAAGACTCAAACTTGGGACCTTTGCCTTATGCGGTAAAGTGCTCTACTGACTTCATGTTCAATGGCTCTAATTTTCTCTTACATCTACCACTCATTGCAATGTGTGAATTAAAACATTAAAAAGCATATAGTTACATACATACAGTACACCGTACATACATAAAAAACTTTAAAATTAATGTGAGACACAGGGGTTCACGACAGTGCTGTTGTTACTACACAACCAACTACAGTACATACAACAACAGTCAGTCAATGTTGTAAAATGTGTACCATATTGTTACTTAGGCATAATGTATTTTAATGAACACTGTTGCTAGTAAGGTACAACAGTAACAATGGTATGCACTGTTTGTTTGTGGAACCAAGAGCATCCCACTCCTCAATACCTAACGGTACCTGTCCATTAGTTATAGAAATGCATTAGCAGCCTGAGGCTAGGGTTGTTTCTGTGCGTTATGAACGAGAACTCTAAGTGGGACAGTTTTATCTGTACTGTACATTGAAAATTGAAAGTAAGTTCAAAATGTAATGCATTTGAAAGTGTGTAATATGCACATGCGCACAACGTATTAAAACGGACTTTTACTCTGGTTTTACATAAAATTTTAATTTTATTAAGACCAGCTCGAATTACACAGAACCTCAAAATACAAGGGCTCTACTGTACCAGTAAAGGGTCAATTCCAAACTTTCAGTAAAGAGCAACTCACTGTTTTTAGTTATATCTGTGTTTCGTTCCTTTCAGACCAAGAAATTAATTATGAATTTATTAATAAAAGAAATACATTTGCTAATTGAGTCCATGATCATGGTGAAAGCCGATAATCGGATTTGTAATTAAGACTTTTCGTACTTATGTTGACAGATAATAACTTAACCTTGATCTTAATTACAGGTCTAATGACGGCAGCAACCAAAGCATTGTAAATAAATGCCACCACAAGGCTGTTGCAAATTAAATGTTAAAATCCACCATTATAGAGCATACGGGCATGTTGTGTCTGTGTTGTGGTCTTCAGTATGAAGGCTGGTTTGATGCAGCTTCGATGATACTCTATCCTGTGTGAGCCTTATCTCCAAATAACTAATATCTTGTCTATCTAAGTGTGGTTAGTTACTATAGCTGATGGCGAAAATTCAATCTTACTACTATTCATTAGAGAGTCTGTACATGAAAGGATATAAATTTACCTTAGAGCTGCATTACATTGCAAGAAAATTTATTATTACAACAATACAAAGAAGTGCATAAGTGGAGAAGTTCAACTAGTCTACAAAAGAGATTGCTTACAAATCACTCGTGTTACTGGTTCTAGAATATTGCTTAAGTGAGTGAGACCTGTATCAAATAGGACTAACAGAGGATATTGAACATGTACAGAGAAGGGCAACATGAATGGTCACTGGTGTGTTTATTTCATGGGAGAGTGTCACAGAGATACTGAAGGAGCTGAACTGGCAGACTTTTGAGGACAGTCGTAAGCTCACCCAAGAAAGTTTATTAACAAATATTCAAGAACCAGCTTTAAAGGATTATTCTAGTGATATACTACAACCCCCTATGTATTGTTCACACAGGGGTCGTGATGATAAGATTACAATAATTACTACACTCACAGAGGCATTCAAACAGTCAATTTTCCCATGCGTGGTTGGAACACAAAGAAACCATAATAACTGGTACAACGGGATGCAACCTCTACCATACACCTGATGGTGGTTTGCAGAGTATACATGTAGATGCAAAAATGGATTAAGTGAAACAGCCAATTTTTACAAGTTACTTCATGTTTTTTCTAAATGTTTAACTGCTACACAGCTCTACGCAAACTATGCTTTAAAGTGTAGATGATTTTTCATGTCTGGCATCAACACAATATAAATCATTTAAGAAGTAAAAGTAACTGTGAATAGCTGAGGTGTTGAATCATCAAAAGGCACAAAAAGAAGACTGAAAATTATCTAGTTTCCAGAGAAACACTTTTTGAGCTAGATTACACATATTTTGTGGTAGGCAGCCACCAAAACACAGGTGTGTGTGTTTTAGACACGTTAATTATGCAAAATAAAACACACACACACACACACAACCAGTGACTCTGGCTGCTGGGCCAGACTACAAACAGCAGCACATGATGGGAGAATCAATATGGGTGGTGGGGGGGGGAGGAGGAGGAGGAGGAGGAGGAGGAGGAGGAGGAGGAGGAGGAGGCCGGGGTGGGATGGGCAAGGATAGCACGGTAGGGGTGGAGCACAGTAAAGTGCTGCTTGTGGGAGGGTACAGCAGCTAGGTGTATTCAGTAGTTTTGACGGAGTGGGAACAGAGTAGGGAACAGATGGTTGTAGGACAATGACTAAAAAACACTGAGGCCATGAGGGTTATGGGAATGGGAATGTAAGATATACTGCAGAAAGGGTTCCACCTGAGCAATTCAGAAGCACTGGTGCTAGTAGGAAGGATCCAAGTGGCACAGGCTGCGTTGCAGCCATTAAAATGAAGGACATTGTATTGGGCAGTGTGCTCACCAACTGGGTGGTCAAGCTTTTTTCTGGCCACAATTTGTTGGTGATCATTCATGTGGACAGACATCTTGTTGGCTATCATGCCCACAAAGAATGCAGCACAGTGGTTGCAGCTGAGATTCTTGATCACATGACTGATTTCACAGGTAGCCCTGCCTTTGATGGGATAGTCGATGCTTGTGACCGGCCTGGAGTAGGTGGTCGTGGGAGGATGTATGGGATAGGTCTTGCATCAAAGTTTATTACAGGGGACCATGAGGCAAGGGGTTCAGAGCATGGGTTATGTAGGGATGGAGAAGGACATTGTGTGGGTTCAGTGGGCAGTGGAATACCAATGAGAGGTGGTAGAAACCCTGGCAGAGAATGTGATTCAGTTACTACATTCCTGGGTGGTTGAGAGTCATTGTTCTATCCTGGATTTTCCATTGTTTGTAAATTAATTACTTTAATCGTTGTGTTCCACGTAGATTAAGTTTAGCAGAAAAATCTTCAGTGATGTGGAAAGAGTCAAGGTCTATGTTAACCAAAGGCAAGAGCCTTCTGTATTAATAAGAAGCTCTCGCTATACTGCCGACTCCTATTTCTGCTTACTCCAGCAACATGCTATGTATTTTATGAATTTGGTTGAGAATTATGTTCACACTACTTCATGCATGTAATGCAACGGAACATGCTGCAGTAAAACAGTGGGAATAAGAGAGATTTCTAAACAGAAGTAGGGTTGAACAGATATTTCTATCGATGTTTTTTGTCAATTTCTATTTTACTTTTTAAAGTTTTGCTATTTACCTAGTACACCTACTCAGTCAAAGGAAACAGAGTAGCTATTTTCACAAAATAAATGCAATAACATCAATTTATTCTGAATACCTAGGGCTTTTTAGACAGTAACATAGCCTGCAGCTGTACAGCACTCTATTCTCACAAAGATGGATTCCTCAATGTAATTGCTACAGACTAGTCACTGTGTTAGGGGAGATAAAATAATTGGGCCACATAATAAATCAGCAAGTGGATAACAGAAATGTTTGTTACAAGTCATTGGCATGGATCAAGGAGATAGGGAGCACTCGACAAACGTTGCAAAGTTACAGACCAGTTTGTTGCCACAACCAGGCGTTTTCAAAATCATATTTGTTGACTTTGCCAACTTACAACAACACTGTTACCTTCCAACTAACAATAAAACTGAATATATGCGCCAAAAGGAGACGTGACAGCGGCCACTAAAGCTACGTCACTAGGCAAAGTTGACAACTTGTATCTAACATTCCTCTTGGCCCTCATTAAATTACTTGCAGTAAGAACTGTTTGAACTTACAACTATTACGCACATTGTTCATCTTAGTATTATCACACTGCTTTATCTTTTGGCATGCTATTGTTGTCTGAATCTAAATGCCAAGAACATAATGCTACGATCCGTGGAGCTTAACTCATTTGTCAAGGCATCTTCTCAGCCCGGTGACGTTCCTTCCAATGGTCACAATGACAATAAACAACACAAATAAGATACAAATACTTGAAGGGAACTACAATATGACTCTCTGAATACAACTGATTTCTAAAGCCAGAGAAAATAATACAATAAAATTACTGTTGTTGTTGTTGTGGTCTTCAGTCCTCAGACTGGTTTGATGCAGCTCTCCATGCTACTCTATCCTGTGCAAGCTTCTTCATCTCCCAGTACCTACTGCAACCTACATCCTTCTGAATCTGCTTAGTGTATTGATCTCTTGGTCTCCCTCCACGATTTTTACCCTCCACGCTACCCTCCAATGCTAAATTTGTGATCCCTTGACGCCTCAAAACATGTCCTACCAACCGATCCCTTCTTCTAGTCAAAGTGTGCCACAAACTTCTCTTCTCCCCAATCCTATTCAATTACTGTCATTCAGAAATTATTTAGTGACATTTCTGATTCTTTTACGAGCAAACAGGTTCAACGAAACTGAAAAGCTGATCACTAATACTGTAATTAACTAAACCTTAATAAGTTAATAAGTTGGAAATAGAACAAACAGTGACATACATCAAAAGTTGGCAGGACAGGGTCTTCAAGGCTCCCCCACTGTCTCCGTGGGACAACAGTCACAGGAATGTCGTGTACACAAAGCCGTGATTGTCCCTAGAAGAAAAAAAAGGCTCGGATTAGATTTACAATACTCTCTGCAACACACACACTCTTAAACTTTTACATGACAAATTTTCGATACTAAGAACAAGAACATCATTATTAGTCATCGAACACAAACGCGGAAAGTTTCCTGAATTACCGATTCTATCTCAAAAGTGAGGCAAGGTGACATTTTGTTGGTCAGTTTCATTTTCACTGATTTAGTACTCGCTGATGTCCTCAAGTTGGCCGTAGCCCGCGCCAGTAGGTCTGAAACAAGGGAACTGCTGTTAACATTCTGATTAAATGACATAGTAAAAATACTTACTGTCGGCATTCTTACCTGGCGAAAAAATTAAACATATCATATTGTGTGTGTTGGAGACACCGACCACTGTATACTCGTTGAAGAAATGGGCCTGTTCTATAATACAATATGCCAATGGTCGCTCCAGAGTTGAACCATCCGACACAGTGAAAAATATCTTGTCCGGTGTTATTCGCAACTTCCAGTCTTTCGCCAGTTTCGCCAAGGCTCCGATTATATCTGTTATGAAGAATTGTCCAGAAAGAATTAATAAAAGATCCTACCATATAGATTATGTAATGGTATCTCATTAAGCTAATTTTACTCACTTGAAAACTGCTTTATACATAACACCTCCGTCATCTTACCCCTGAACTTCATATTTCTTGTGTGTTTCGTATATTAGTGCGCACTTTCAGCCATTATCGAAAGTAAACATAACCTTCATGATACTTTGAACACCCGCTTCAGTTGGTCAAAGTGTATCAATGTGAAAGCGATGCTTACGGGTTTGTAATGACGTCGACCGCCAGATCGATACGAACGAGTTAGAGTTACACACACATAAATGCCGCGACAGTACCTCTCTTTCTTGTTACCCAATGTGGTAACAGCCCGCCAGTCGGCCGGGTAGTTACACTGTTGAGTTCAGCGTAATTTTGTGAAAGCGAAAGGGAATTGTAATTGTTTGTATTGGTCTGCTGAATGTCTTTCACGAACGGGAGCGTCTTTAGCCCAATAAGTTGCAGTAACAAGAAGAAGAAGACAGCACATTTATCTTTTTTGGGGGTTTCCTAAGGACCATAGGAGGTGTGAACCGCTACATAACACGCAGTTCATTCATGATTTTCTTGTAACTTACAGCTGTTTACTGGAGAAAGTGGTGTTCTTTTAAGAACAAAAAAATGTTTCTGAACGGCAGGAGACCTGGCCATTTGCAGAAAGACATCATATATTTACATCCGGAATGTGAAGTAATCTTTACTAGACTTCCAGCGAAATCACTGAATGTGGAACATAGGAAACATGTATGGAATACAATATTGACTTTTTTAACGTACGAGATAATCCTCCACAACTGAAACTGAAGGAAAAAACTACAGAGAAGTGGTAATATAAGAACAAAAGCAATAAAACTCTTTCCCCACAAAGGAGAAACCAATTCCAAAACTGTTGTTGTATCTGACCTACAAACGGCAAGAATCTTCAACACATCCGCATGTAAAGCAAATGTTATTACATTTACAAAAATGTTCATGTATTACGAAGCCGAGTCTTTGCGAAACGTTAGGCTCCCTAATAAGCTGCTAAATGTCAAGGAAAGTGCCTGTCATAATAAGAACAGACAACAAAAATATATTATATATGCTTCTCATGCATGACATATGTGCTTATATTCTCTTGTGTCTAGTGGAGTAAGCTGCAGTTACATATTCGAAAGTATTTCATCGATAAGTTGTAGGTTACGTCACAGAATCAGTGAGATTCGGCTGTTTTCACATTTATTTCGTTATAATTCATGTCTCTTATTAATTTAATAATGTTTGTAACATTAAAGTTTTAGAACGTTTTCGCTAATTAATTAGAAAAATAATTAAAAACAGACATTAATCTTACGGCTTTCTCGCCGGTAGGGGCGTTGGTGTTGCACCAGCTGTCAGACTGTAACAATTTTCACAGCAGAGAGTATTGCGGCTGTGTATGTTAGATTGTGTTACTAAAGTTAAAAGGCATTTGTCTTTCTTGTACGATGTCGTTCATGGGAGTAGAGCCATAGATCACATCCAAAGGGCGTAAAGCCATAGATAGTACCCAGAGATGTTTGGTATGGAAATAGGAGCTAGTAGGAATCATTTTAAAACATCCAGTACACTAATAATAGAGGTATCTTTGGACAACGATATTTCGTTCGAAAATCATTTTCAAATGATAAAATTCAATTTTGTAATATTTTTGAGTCACATTTATGGCTCTGTATAAAAGTGTAATACACTACTACAAGATGTTGTAGCAGGTGGCATTACTTACAATTAACCTGAAATATCTGGGAACTTCAGTCACTGCAATATGCAAATTGAATTCTGGAGAGCACTATTTCTGAATTTGTATTTTATCTATAAGACACTGAATATGAATTGGAAAGTAAGTGTTTATCTCAACAGTTCAGTTTATTTTGATTTTCAGAGTTAGTCAGTGTTCTGATAGGTCATAGGTGCTGTAAATACACGTTTTGTAACCGATGTGGTACTGTATTTCGTAACCAGACATTGTACTAATGTGCAGAACAGTCATACTCAATGATGGCGCCAATACAAACACTGTGATATTTACAAGGGATTTTTATGAGATTCAGAATCATTTAAAATCTCTAAGCCACTAATAACTTTCCATTTCACAGTTATATTTACACTCAAAGACAACAGTAAAAAATATATATATATATAATTGCACTAAAATAAAAAAAATACCCTTACAGTATTGACTATTTTGCAGTAATACAGACCTCAGCATGTTCCCAACCTCAGTTTAAATACTTTTTAATCCATTCTGTCACTTCAGATCATGGTGTGATACTTTGTTACAAATAAGTGAATATAAGGAGTTGTTAAATATTAGAATGAAATTTCTATTAAACTGTTGAAGAAGATTTTCCCACTTTAGAAAGCATTTATTTACGTTGTTGAACACTAAGCCCATCATTTTGACATGACGCTAGCCTTCCATGTACATAACGAAACGATTCAGGATGTGTGCTGTGGAATGAACGAGAGCACAATGAGAGCAGGCCTGCCTTCCAGCAGTAACTGAAGTTCATACACAATTGTGGGGATTGATATCATGCAAGAAAGTAGAACATTTTTCAACTTTCGTAACTTACATATATAAATGTAAGAAATTTATACCTGACGAAACCTAGCAAAGCCAGGGAATAAAATAGAGCCATACAACATGCACACCAATTTAACCCATGGCTGGCCTACTCCTCAGTTACCTAACCCTGGATTGTGCAACTGACACAACAGGATGTTACAAAAATGTACGGCCAAACTTTCAAGAAACATTCCTCACACACAAATAAAGAAAAGATGTTATGTGGACATGTGTCCGGAAACGCTTAATTTCCATGTTAGAGCTCATTTTAGTTTCGTCAGTATGTACTGTACTTCCTCGATTCACCGCCAGTTGGCCCAATTGAAGGAAGGTAATGTTGACTTTGGTGCTTGTGTTGACATGCGACACATTGCTCTACAGTACTAGCATCAAGCACATCAGTACGTAGCATCAACAGGTTGGTGTTCATCACGAACGTGGTTTTGCAGTCAGTGCAATGTTTACAAATGCGGAGTTGGCAGATGCCCATTTGATGTATGGATTAGCACGGGACAATAGCCGTGGCGCGGTACGTTTGTATCGAGACAGATTTCCAGAACGAAGGTGTCCCGGCAGGAAGACGTTCGAAACAATTGATCGGCGTCTTAGGGAGCACGGAACATTCCAGCCTATGACTCGCGACTGGGGAAGACCTAGAACGACGAGGACACCTGCAATGGACGAGGCAATTCTTCGTGTAGTTGACGATAACCCTAATGTCAGCTGCTGTACAAGGTAACGTTGAACACGTCACTGTATGGAGAGTGCTACGGGAGAACCAGTTGTTTCTGTACCATGTACAGCGTGTGCAGGGACTATCAGCAGCTGATTGGCCTCCACGGGTACACTTCTGCAAATGGTTCATCCAACAATGTGTCAATCCTCATTTCAGTGCAAATGTTCTATTTACAGATGAGGCTTCATTCCAACGTGATCAAATTCTAAATTTTCACAATCAACATGTGTGGGCTGACGTGAATCCGCACGCAATTGTGCAATCACGTCATCAACACAGATTTTCTGTGAACGTTTGGGCAGGCATTGTTGGTGATGTCTTGATTGGGCCCCATGTTCTTCCACCTACGCTCAATGGAGCACGTTATCATGATTTCATATGGGATACTGTACCTGTGCTGCTAGAACATGTGCCTTTACAAGTACGACACAATATGTGGTTCATGCAGGATGGAGCTCCTGCACATTTCAGTCGAAGTGTTCGTACGCTTCTCAACAACAGATTCAGTGACCGATGGATTGGTAGAGGCGGACCACTTCCATGGCCTCCACGCTCTCCTGACCTCAACCCTCTTGACTTTCATTTATGGGGGCATTTGAAAGCTCTTGTCTACGTAACCCCGGTACCAAATGTAGAGACTCTTCGCGCTCGTATTGTGGATGGCTGTGATGCAATATGGCATTCTCCAGGGCTGCATCAGCGCATCAGGGATTCCATGCGATGGAGGGTGGATGCACGTATCCACGCTAACGGAGGACATTTTGAACATTTCCTGTAACAAAGTGTTTCAAGTCACGCTGGTACGTTCTGTTGCTGTGTGTTTCCATTCCATGATTAATGTGATTTGAAGAGAAGTAATAAAATGAGCTCTAACATGGAAAGTAAGCGTTTCCGGACACATGTCCACATAACATATTTTCTTTCTTTGTGTGTGAGGAATGTTTCCTGAAACTTTGGCTGTACCTTTTTGTAACACCCTGTATATATTAGTGAAGAGATGAGCAGATGTAGACTGATAGGGGTAAGGTTAGATGCAATATTTACATGAACAAAGTAACATGTAAGATTCCTGTTGCCGTGTTCTGTATGTGGGTGTGAGACCTTTTGAACAGATAACATATGTATTTTCACTCTCTTCTGTTACCAATAAATTCTGCTGTCTTGTTCCTTGCACTTTGTGACTATATCATCACCTAGAGCTATATGGTGTCAACAGATGTAAAAAGTTATGATACAAAGCTCACAACTGCTAGCTCTAGAATGTACTTTTTTGATAAGTGCTCAGACAGTGTGATTACTGAATGTATTTTTGCAGCCTTGGTTCACATATAAACAGTGTGTTAGAACATTGATTTGTAGCGATTTATGTGGAGGAAGTTAACATTGTGTAATGTAACTGCTTAATTTTCATCTAAAATTTAATAAAAATTCTCATTTAAATTTTTAATACAAAAGTCGACACAAAATTATCGATGTTTTCTAATTATGTTAAGGTTATCAATGTATACGAACTATGTTGAAGGTCTCTGAGAAGTTGAAAAAAACAAATTAAGTAGTAGATATTGTTTAAAGAACCCAAAAACGTTACAAGGTATGTTTTTTATAAACTTATTAATTTTAATATTCATAAGTTATTTAAAAGTGTGTATTCATTTTTACAGTGTATATAAGAAAGCTGGGTATCCACTTTGGGTTTTCAACTGGCTATTGTGTGGATTACCTTGGCGCTAGTGGCGCGACGGAAAGAATGGAACGAAACGAAAATATGGTAGCTGCAGCGAGGTAGAATGTGTACATACATTGTTGCGCTATGCCTGGCGATTCGACAGTACTGTAGATGCTAAAACGTTGCTTATGCTTGTATTAGTGAAAGTTGGTGTGACAGTGGCCTTTGTGTCTTAAAGTCGTCTCCAGAAATAGGGGATTTTGGACAGCAAGAATATCCAACATTTATGTAAGATGGAATCAGCAGTCAGAGCAAGTTAAAGGAAAATGGCTACCATAAGCAGCACCATAGTAACGAATTATTTGATACATTTCACTGGAGATGTGAAGAGTCTACCCAGCTATCATTCTGCAAGAATCATATACATCACTGCATAGACTGCAATAATTGAGGCAAGACTTTTTATTTAATCCAAGTAATGAGAAGTGTAATGGATATTTCAGACAAAAGTGTCATGTTTAATTACTCATTATATTAAGTTTTATTCTAAAGTTTTTATTTAAGTCACTATCATAAAGTAACTAACTGAATCCTAAATTCCTCACCAGTTTTGTGTAAATAATTTTCAGTGCTCAAAAGATGGTACAAAATAATTTCAGATTCACAGCAATGAAAGACTGTCACAGAAGTATATACCTTTGAAACTCAACTTCAAATTTATTAGTGCTGATACCAAATTATCTGGTCATATTGCGATATCATGTAAAGCTTCAGATTTGGAGATTTCTTGTAGATAATGTTCAGTTATCCAAGTTTTAGTAACATGTAGCTGCAAAATTTTAAAATTGGTAGCCATTGAACTGTGTAAGGATTTCACAGCTTGCATCTATCTTGACTTCAAGAAGAACATTCAAATTTAGCAGTAATAACACAAGATCATTTGAGTAACAGTTAAATAACTTCTGAAAGAATGAAGTTCGACTGCTCCTTCAAAGTTGACAACCACAAATATTCGTGGTATTAGTATCTTTTCAGAGGCACTGCCATACGATAAGGTTTTACCGAGCAACAGTCTGTTTGCTACTGTGGTGCAGATAAAACTACAAGATAGGCAGTGCATAACATTCAGTGTAATGTTCTTTGTTATGTACCAAGACTATTGCAAATGGAGCCCCATTACCCACACCACACTTGGGAGTGCTAACCTAAACTAACCAACTGTTGGCTTAAGTTAAAAATACTGCTTTTGGTTATACATGTTCCATGCAGCAATAAAATATTGTTAAAATCAGGAAAAGTAGTAAAAGTGATATAGTGCATATTTAATGTCAAAGCATAACTGAGGAGAAGAAAGTCTGCATTGTTTTGGAAGAAAAAACAGGTGCAAAGGGGGAACTGATTTTCTCTGGAGATAAGTGCCACACAGTCCTAAAAGTGGACAATGTAAACGTGTGATTTCTGTGGTCTCACAGACATCGAAGTTTTACCTTTCTATTAATTTAAAAGATTATTCTGTATCGTACCAAGCATCATTTAAAGCAAACACAGCTATTACAATAACTGAAAATTGCTAGTTTCGTGTTTAAAAATTAATATTTTCCCTGCTACGAAAATGTTAATGGTTAAAATGGCTGAGAGCACTATGGGACTTAACATCTGAGGACATCAGTCCCCTAGAACTTAGAACTACTTAAACCTAACTAACCGAAGGACATCACACACATCCATGCCTGAGGCAGGATTCGAACCTGCGAGTGTAGAGGTTGCGCGGTTCCAGACTGAAGGGCCTAAAACCGCTCGGCCACTGCGGCCAGCAAAAATGTTAATACTTTCGAGTAGGGCATGCTATACAGATACTCCCCCATGAATAATGGACATTTTCGTTGGTGGGGGGATTGTGTGCTGTAGGTGAAACCACAACGGAGGGGTATCTGTTGAGAGCCCAGAGAAGTCTGTGGTTCCTTGAGAAGGGCAGCAGCCTTTTCAGTAGTTGCAAGAGCAACAGTCTGGATGATTGACTGCTATGACCTTGTAACATTAACCAAAACAGCCTTGTTGATGGATTCTGCAAATGGCTGAAAGCAAGGGGAAACTACAACCATAATTTTTCCCAAGGGCTTGCAGCTTTACTGTATGGTTAAATGATAATGGCGTCCTCTTGGGTAAAATAGTCTGAAGGTAAAATAATCCCCCATTCAGATCTCCAGGTGGGGAATACTCAGGAGGACATGGTTATCAGAAGAAACAAAACTGGCATTCTACAAATTGGAACATGTAACGTCAGATCCCTTAATCGGGCAGGTAGGTAATAAAATTTAAAAAGGGAAATGGGTAGGTTAAAGTTAGATATAGTGGGAATTAGTGACGTTCAGTGGCAGGAGCAACAAGACTTCAGGTCAGGTGAATACAGGGTTGTAAATACAAAATCAAGATGAAGTAATGCAGGAGGAGGTTTAATAATGAATGAAAAAAATAGGAGCACAGGTAAGCTACTATGAACAGCAGAGTGAATGCATTACTGTAGCCAAGATACACATGAATCCCATGCCTAACACAGTAGTACAAGTTTATATGGCAACTAGCTCCGCAGATGTCGAGTAGACTGAAGAAATGTGTGATGAGATAACAGAAATCATTCAGATAGTGAGGGGAGACAAAAATTTAATAGTCATGGGGGGACTGGAATTCGATAGCAGGAAAAGGAAGAGAAGGAAAAGTAGTAGGTGAATATGCAGTGGGGGTAAGGAATGAAAGAAGAAGCCGCCTGGTAGAATTTTGCACAGAGCATAACTTAATCATAGGCCAACACTTGGTTCAAGAATCATGAAAGAAGGTAGTATACATGGAGTAGGCTTGGAGACACTGGAAGGTTTCAGATAGATTATATAATTCTAAGTCAGAGGTTTAGGTACCAGTTTTTAATTTTAAGACATTTTGAGGGGCAGATGTTGACTCTGACTACAATGTATTGGTTATGAACTGTAGATTAAAACTGAAGAAACTGTAAAAAGGTGGGAATTTTTAGGAGATGGGACCTGGATAAACTGAAAGAATCAGAGGTTGTAGAGAGTTTCAAGGAGTGCATTAGGGAACGATTGACAAGAACGGGGGGGGAAGTACTGTAGAAGAGTAGGTAAAAAGATGAAGGCTAATAGAAATCATTGGGTAACGGAAGATATATTGAATTTAATTGATGAAAGAGAAAATATAACAATGCAGTAAATGAAGCAGACAAAAAGGAATACAAACGTCTAAAAAATGAGATCAACAGGAAGTGCAAAATAGCTAAACAGGGACAGCTAGAGGACAAATGTAAGGAATATATCACTAGGGGTAAGACAGATACTGTCTACAGGAAAATTAAAGAGACTTTTGAAGAAAGGGAACCACTTGTATGAATATCAACAGCTCAGATGGAAACCCAGTTCCAATCAAAGGTGGAAGGAATATATAGGGAGTCTATACAAGGGCAATGAATTGGAGGGCAAAATTGTGAAAATGGAAGAGGACGTAGATGGAGATGAAATGGGACATACAATACTCCATGACGAGTTTGACAAAACCCTGAAAGACCTGAGTCAAAACAAGGCCATAGGAGTAGACAACATTCCATTAGAACTACTGATAACCTTGGGAGCGCTATCCCTGACAAAACTCTACCATCTGGTGAGCAGGATGTATGAGACAGGCGAAATACCCTCAGACTTCAAGAAGAATATAATAATTCCAACCCCAATGAAAGCAGGTGTTGACAGATGTGAAAATTACTGGGCTATCAGTTTAACAATTTATGTCTGCAGAATACTAACACGTATTCTCTACAGACGAATGGAAAAACTGATAGAAGCCGATCTTGGGGAAGATCAGTTTGGATTCTGGAGTAATGTCTGAACACATGAGGCAATACTGAATCTATGACTTGCCTTAGAAGATAAATTAAGGAAGGGCAAACCTAAGTTTCTAGCATTTGTAGACTTAGAGAAAGCTTTTGACAATGTTGACTGGAATACTCTGTTTCAAATTTTGAAGGTGGCAGCGGTAAAATACAAGGAACGAAAGGCTACTTACAATTTGTACAGAAACCAGATGGTAGCTGTAAGAGTCGAGGGGCATGAGAGGGAAGCAATAGTTGGAAAGGGAGTGAGACAGGGTTGTAACCTAATCCCAACGTTATTCACTCTGTTTATTGAGCAAGCAAAAGAAAAATTTGGGATAGGAATTAAAATCCATGGAGAAGAAATAAAAACTTTGAGGTTTGCCAATGTCATTGTAATTCTGTCAGAGACACCAAAGGACCTGGAAGAGCACTTGAACGATGAACATCAACAAAAGCAAAATGAGGATAATGGAATGTAGTCAAATGAATTGGGTGATGTTGAGGAAATTAGATTAGGAAATGAGACACTTAAAGTAGTAGATGAGTTTTGCGATTGTATTTGTACTTGTATGGAGTGTAGCCATATATGGAAGTGAAACATGGACGATAAATAGTTTGGACAAGATGAGAATAGGGGCTTTCAAAACGTAGTGCTACAGAAGAATGCTGAAGATTAGATGGCTAGATCACATAAATAATGAGGAGGTACTGGATAGAATTGGGGAGAAGAGGAATTTGTGCTACAACTTGACTAGAAGAAGGGTTCGGTAGGTAGGACATGTTGTGAGGCACCAAGGGAACACCAATTTAGTACTGGAGGGCAGCATGGAGGGTAAAAATTATAGAGGAAGACAAAGAGATGAATACACTATGCAGATTCAGAAGGATGTAGGTTGCAGTAGGTACTGGGAAATGAAGAAGCTTGCACAGGATAGAGTAGCGTAGAGAGCTGCATCAAACCTGTCTCTGGACTGAAATGCATATCAACAACAACAACAACAACAACAACAGTTGCACAAGGAATCAGTGGGTTCTGGTACATGTTGCGACCATGAGAGGACTATTTCAACTTTTCTGATGAAAAGAACTTAAGTTCTGTTCACGAAAAAATTGAAATACTAGAAATTTTCAAACTAAGCGAGAACAACTTGAAAAATATCGAAAAGAAAGCAGTTCAGGACAGTGTGACAGTTTGTATTAAATTAGGATACTAATGAGGCAAGAAAAAGAATGAGCTAGTATGGCAAATCCTAATCACAATCAGGGACCAGAAAAAATCAAGATGTTGCTCGCCAGTGTTAGAAATGACAAAGGAGTTGCTGATCGCATATGTGCAACTGGAGAGACAGAAAGCAAGAGCCGACATTGGTCACCACCTTTAGCTAGTGACAGCGTGCTTGAAATTAACCACCCACTGAGCGAATCCACACCGGTGTTGATCAAAATAGAGAATGGGATTACATTTTTCTATCAGGAATACGCTGACCAGGTGGGAACAATGGGGACAGAACAGCAACTGTCTATCTCTGACATTATGGAAATGTTGAAAGACATGTCAATAAACAGGACTACAATGAAATGAAACATGGGGTTCTTCAAACTAATATTATGAGTTATGCTCAAACTGAGATGCAAATGTTGGAAACTCAAATCACAACAAAAATCAAATACATAATGAGACCCAAAAGTTGGAAATTCAAAACCAGAAACTGGAGACTAAAAGTTCAAATTTATATGAGAAATTAACGAATAAGGCAGAATAGAATTTGGAAATATTGAATTTACAGAGCCAAATGTTTATTTAAATAAGTGCTTCCATTTCTTCAGTAAAAAGTGACTTGATAGAAGTCCAGAACGAGGTAACCAGTAGACTTCATACTGAAGACAAATAGAATTGATTGCAGGGAATAAATTGCAGGAACTCGTTCCAGTAGCAAAGATTTAGTACAGACGAAACGACAGCTGTTTTCATAGCCCTCAAAGACAGATTTAGGAAAGTACCTTCCGGTTTTACACATGTACAAAACCGTGTAGATGATGTGACTACAGAAATTCGTTATGAAGTAGAATCATTACGTATTGAATTGCAAAATAAAGCGAGTAGTACTGCCTTGGTTGTGTACAATTCGGAACTACTGAGCAAGTAGTACAATTCTCAAATAAAATAGAGGGGTTGGCATCCGTCGAACTTTACAATGAATTGCGAATGGGTGCTACCAAATGGAATGAGAGATGGGTAAGAGATTAATTTGGCAGTTGTTGCTATAAATGGTAGTAGAACCCCCGACGGGTTGAAAAGAGATTCGCCAAATATGACGTTCTCGGAATACAATGTGGAGTTTTTAGAGGAATTTTGGTCTGTACGAAAAATGGATAAGTTGTAGTGAGAGTTCGTTGTTGAAGAAATACCAGACAATCACGAAAGTAGTGCGATAGAGGACTACTGGAGGCAGGGCTTAAGAGATTATAACATTTGGAAGATAGTTTTTCAGAATCTGAGATAGTGTGGGGGCTATGACAATAACTGCCAGACGATTCGAAACGTTACGTTGGCAGCAATCACAAAACGGCGGACGATTTCTTGGAGAAAGTCGAAGACGAAGATCGTTGGCATGAAACGCGCGACCAAAGAATGTACCTGAAAGAGGAGGTCACAATGGAAAACAAATAAATATGATGAGAGGAAGTGGTAGAGGAAGTTCCAGTAACTATGGTAGAGCAAATATCTACAACTGTAAGGGGTACGGAGATGGGGAAAACTGACGACAGTGTAGGTTTCAGGTCTGTCGGGCGCGGAAAAAAGAAAGTGGCCTGAAGAACGACGACAGCGAAAATACTAACAGCATGAAAGAGAGGAACACAAAGACAGAGCATGGTCCTGTTGCAAACAGGTTGTGCCACTGAGACACTAAAAGCGTAAACATCGGAATATAGATACGTGGAGTCAGAGAAGAAAGAATCGTTAAGAAGACAGACAAAGTTGGAAATATTCAAACGGAATAGGGTATAGGGAGAGGAAGAGATAAGAAAATATGGATGTAGAAGAAGGTGGTTCGGAAGTACTGAAGGAAGGGCACAATGTTGCGAAAGGTAACAACAATAAGTGCTGTTTAAAAGATGGCTCAGAAGATATTGAGAAATGGGAAAGTCGAGCAAGATACGAGAAGTAATGACATAGAAGTGGCTCTATCCTCGATTGTAGAAAGGGAGGAAAGGAAATAGCCTTGCACACTGGTGCTTAAGGACACAGTTTTGCTGAGATAATAGCACACCCTGAATGTGATCATCAGTTACAAAAGACTGTGAAGAAAAAGACGACTGTTGCAGGGAGAAATGAAGACAACTATCTTAATATCACATTAATAGAAACTCACTCCAATTTTGCTGCACATTCTGTGAAATTCGTCACAATGCAAATGAATTTAAAAATAACAGTAGTGATAACTTGTGTACCTGATAACATAAGAGCTCATGAGACCGATTGTATTTCTCTTGATGAAAAAAAAAAAACATGAAGACATAACATCTGTGCAGTGGAATATTACATGTATGATTTTGCGGGAACTCGTAGAAGAGGATGAAGATGACAAATAGATATGTCAGTTAACCAAGGAATTTCTAGCAGCTTGGCAATTAAAAGGAAATAAAACCTAATTAGATTAAGAGAATGAAGCAGCTGCAAACAGAAGTGATGATGAGTCTATTTTTCCTCTCAAAGTAATTAATACTGTTAGCCGTAATGACCTTTGTGAAGCCAATAGCATAAAAATAGTGTCTGAGGAGGATGGTGAGACTGAATCCATTGAAACATCACACAATACAAAAGTGATACAAATTAATGAAAAATGGAATGAAATGATTGTGTGGCAATGTAAATGAAGATGAGGTAGAGAAAGAAAATGGTTAACAGAGGGAAGAAGTAATCAATGATAGAGATGAGGGGGAGAAGAAGAAGAGGAAAACCTCCAGAAAAACAAAGAGATGTAAAAATAGAACAGACTTTTTAGCAAGTCTTGATTAATGGAATGGACTTGATATCAGATAGCGAGTGTCAGGACTTCAGTAGGATATTAGACCTAATAGAGAAATACATGCAAGAGACTAGTTGGTTATTTCCAACTTACTGCCAAGAAAACAACAGATTTTGGCGCAAGTATGTTACAGAATTTGAACAATTAAGGAACACATTAAATCATGAAAGTACATGTTTTACTCCTGATGAAATTTTAAAAAAGAGAGAAATCAAAGAGTCTAGTGGAAATCTTGCCAGATTTTCTTCCATTTAGGGAATTCATATGGTTCAAATGGCTCTGAGCACTATGGGACTTAACATCTGAGGTCATCAGTCCCCTAGAACTTAGAACTACTTAAACCTAACTAACCTAAGGACATCACACACATCCATGCCCGAGGCAGGATTCGAACCTGTGACTGTAGCAGCCAAACGGTTCCAGACTGAAGCCCCTAGAACCGCACGGCCACACCGGCCGGCATTTAGGGAATTACTCTAGATGAGAAAAAATAGTTGGACATTTCATTTGGTAAACAAGAAATCACTTTTATATACAATATGTAACAGTTTGTAATGAAAAACATATAAGCTGCACTAAAAATGTATTAGTTAATTTCAATGTATGTTACCCTGTTGGAAAAGGAGATGTTCGTAAGTAACTAATTGTTCTACGAGGATTGTGTTTTATAAAGAGACATTTCTTTGAACCGAACCTTAATGTATGATTCAATGAAATGTGGCATTTGTAAAGCAAAACCTGAAATTTCACATTAAAATTTAATAAAAATCTTCAGTTAAACTGTGAATACAAAAATCGATAGATTAATTTATCGATCTTTTCAAATTATTCTAAAGTTATCGATATAAAAACTATATTAAAGGTCTTGGAAAATGTGTAAAAAGCAAATTAAATAGTTGATATTGTTTAAAAAAACCAAAAGCATTATAAGCAAGGTTTTTTTATAAATACATCGACTGAACTATTGATAGGTTGTTCGAAAGTGGAAAATGGACGTGGATTCCATACTTGCTTAGATAGCAAGTATGGCATCCACGTCCATTTTCAGTGGAATGAAACGAAAATACAGCAGTTATAGGCAGGGTAGTGTGGTGTTAGTATGTGGTTGTGCTATGTCTGGCGATGTAACTATCGGTGCTTATGTGAATGAAAGTTAGTTTGGCAGTGGTGTTTGTGTCCTAAAGTATTCTCTAGAAATTATGGTTTTTTTTCAGTTAGAATATCCAACATTTATCTACAATGGAATGAGGAGCCAAAGCAACTTCAAAGAAAATAGCTACTGCATTCAACGTGGTAGTAACAAATTATTAAACCCATCTCTCTGGGGACGTGAAGAACCTACCCAGTTATCATCTTGCAACTGTCATCTCTAGCACCACATCGACTGCAATAGTCAAGCAAAACCGTTTACCATGTGTATTGGATATTACAGTCAGAGGCATCATATTTAATTACTGAAGATACTAAATTCCTTGTTAATTTGTTTAAATAGTTTTGGGCCATTCTGAATGGTGCTAAGATCATACAAAATAATTTCAGAACCATGACAATTGAAGATTGTCACAAGAATGAATATGTGTAAAACTCAGCTTTAAATTTATTTGTGTGGATACAAAATAAACTGGTCGCCTTGCTCATTACTTAAAGCTACAAATTCTGAGAGTGAGTTTAATTAATGTTTAGTTATCCAGTTATAGTAACACATAACTGCAAAATATTAAGGATTGAGCCATTGATTTATGTAAGAATTTCACAGCCTGTATGCATCTGGACCCCAAGCAGGACATCGAAGTTTCAGTAACAGTTAATAACTTTTGAAAGAATAAAGTTAAATTGCTCCTTCAGAGCTGGCGACCACAAATCTTCATTGTGTTTTTTGGAGGGACTGTCGTACAGTAGCTATAAAGTGTAATTTCTATAAAGTGCTAGTATCGTAGTTAAAAAGAAATGGTTTCCCCGCTACAAAAAGATGAAGCAATTTGGTTACGTGTTAATTGGATGCATCAGTCAACAATCAATTCGCTACTGTGGTGCTGATAAAACTACAAGGTAAGCAGTTCAGTGTATTCAGTGTTATATTCTTTGATGTGTATTGAAACTATTGCAAACGAGCTCTATTATTCACACCACGCTTGGGAGTGAAGTCGAAAAGAAATTTGTTGCCTTAATTTGTCAATATTCCGCTAGGTTTTATGTGGACGATTGAGTAATAAAATATTGTTAAAACCAGGAAAATTAGTAATAGTGGCATGGTGCAGATTTAGCGTCAATGTTTCACTGAGTGGACGAAAGTATATATTTTTATGGGAAGAAAAAACAATTGGAAAGGGTACCATATCAAGCGTCATTTAAAGGAAACACAGTTATTACAATAGCTATAATGTGTTAGTCTTGTAGTTAAAAATAAATGGTTTCCCTGCTACGAAAACATGAAGCAGTTTGGTTCCACGTGAATTGGATGCATGGAAAAACGGCGGGTTCGGTTGCAATTGGTAACAGTTCACGTAATTTCCATAAATTCATGAAGCACAGAGCGTCGCATTTGGTTGATGTTGCTGTATTTGTACAGCGAAAAAGGTTTATTTCTGTTGATGATATGCATACATGTGTAAGGATTTTAATGTCTGAGATATACTGGAATAGTGAACCTGTAGTGTAGGGGCAGAATCTTTGATTAGTTATCAAAACATGCTCTTTTCACGGTTCGAACTATGCCACCTATTAAATTTTGAGTAAAAATCATCGGCTTTGATGGCTCTAAGACTTCCGGCACAAAAAATCACCCTCATTCTGCCAACTGCTTTGTCAAAGATCGCGGTGGAGCAGAGAGAGGTTCAGGGCACTCTCTTGCCCTTGGCGTGTGATACTGCCCCTAAAGGCGGAAGAACTATCACTGATCAGTGGCATGAGGATGCAGATGGCAATGAGAACTGCTGCTTCAAAGTCATAATGTGTATCCACAGGACATTTGGGCAGTAACTGAAAAAGTGTCATGATGATATCTTCATTGCCGGCCGCAGTGGTCTCGCGGTTCTAGGCGCGCAGTCCGGAACCGCGCGACTGCTACGGTCGCAGGTTCGAATCCTGCCTCGGGCATGGATATGTGTGATGTCCTTAGGTTAGTTAGGTTTAACTAGTTCTAAGTTCTAGGGGACTGGTGACCTAAGATGTTAAGTCCCATAGTGCTCAGAGCCATTTGAACCATTTTTTTTTATTTCTTCATTAGCAAAACATCCCGGAATAGCCCTCCATTCGGACCTCAGGGAGTGACCTCCAAGGATAGGTGACCATGAGAAAAAGACTGAATAGTCAGCGAAAGGATAAGGTTCTATGAGTCGGGGAGTGGAATGTCAGTAATCTGAATGCAGTAGGGAAGCTATAAAATTTGAAAATGGAAATGCAAAGGCTTAGTCAGGATATAGTTGAGATCAGTGACGTGAAATGGAATGAATATAAGGATTTCTTGTCAGTTGAGTATAGGGTAATATAAACAACAGCAGAAAATGTTATAATGTGAGTAGGAGTCGTTATAAATAGGAATGTACGACAGAGAGTCTGTTGCTGTGAACAGGATTGTTCTCATCAGAACTAACAGTAAACCAACACCAACAACGATAGTTCATGTATAAATTCGACTTCGCAAGCTGAAGATGAAGAGATAGAGAAGATATATGAGGATTTTGAGCTGGTAATTCAGTACCTAATAGGAGATGATAATGTAATAGTCATGATGGAGTTTAATGCGATTGTAAGGGAAGAAGTAAGAGAAATGGTTATGGGAGAATATGGGCTTGGTACTAGGAATGAGAGAGGAGAAAGAATAATTGAGTTCTGCAATAAATTTCAGCTACTGACAACGAATATTCTGTTCATGAATCACAAGAGCAGGTGGTATACTTGGAAAACGCTGGGAGATACGGGAAGATTACAGTTAGGTCAGACGGAAATTCCGAAATCGGAAACTGGATTGTAAGGTGTATCCAGGAACAGATATAGACTCAGATCACAATTTAATAGTGATGAAGAAAGGACTGAAGTTTAAGGGAGCAGTCAGGAGGAATCAGTGGGCAAAGAAGTGGGATACAGAAGTACGTAGTAAGGAACAAAGCGGTCTGCTTGAAGTTCTGTCAGGTTATAGATACAGCAATAAGGAATAGCTCCATAGGTAGCACAGTTGAAGAGGTACAGACATTTCGAAAAAGGGAAGTCACAAAAGTTGGCAAGAAAAACATAAGTACAAAGAAGGCAACTGCGAAGAAACCATGGGTAACGAGAAATACTTCAGTTGATCGATGAAAGAAGGAAGTAAAAAAATGGAATATAGAATTACAAGTCACTATGGCATAAAATAAAAAGGAAGTGCAGGGAAACTAAGACGAAATGGCTGCATGAAAAATGTGAAGAAATCAAAAAAGAAATAATTTTTGAAAGAACTGACTCAGCATATAGGAAAGTCAAAACAACCTTCGCTGAAATTAAAAACAGGAGCGGTAACTTCAAGGGTGCAACGGGGAAGGCACTATTAAATGCAGACGAGAGAGCGGATAGATGGAAAGAGTACATTGAAGTCCTCTATGAGGGGGAAGATTCGCCTCATGTGATAGAAGAAGAAACGGAAGTCGATTTAGAAGAGATAGGGGATGCAGTATTAGAACCAGAATTTAAAGGAGCTTTTGGGGACTTACGATCACACAGACAGAAGGGACAGATAACACCCCGCCAGAAGTTCTAAAATCATTGGGGGAAGCAGAAACAAAACAACTGTTCACATTGGTGTGTAGAATGTCTGAGTCTGGTGACATACCATGTGACTTTTGGAAAAATATCATCCACACAGTTCCGAAGACTGAAAGAGCTGACAAGTTCGTGAATTATCGCACAATCAGCTTAACAGCCCACGCATCCAAGTTACTGACAAGAATAATATACTAGAGAATGGAAAGGAAAATTGAAGATGTGTTATATGATGATCAGTTTGGCTTTACGAAAAGGAAGTTCTCTATAGGGGCAAGTCTGACATTGTGGTTGATAATGGGAGCACAATTAAAGAAAAATCAAGACACGCTCATATGATTTGTCGACCTGGAAGACGCGCTGGACAATGTAAAATGCTGCAAGATGTTCGGAATTCTGATGAAAGTTGACGTAAGATATAGGAAGAGACAGGTGATATACAGTATGTACAAGAGCCAAGAGGGAATAATAAGAGTGGAATACCAAGAACGAAGTGCTTGGATTAAAAAGGAGTCTGCCTGTACATCGAACAAGCAGTGATGGAAATAAAATAAAGGTACAAAAATGGAATTAAAATTCAAAGTGAAAAGATATCAGTAATAAGATTCGCTGCTGACATTGCTATCCTAAGTGAAAGTGAAGAAGAATTAAATGATGTGCTGAATGAAATTAATATTCTAGTGAGTAGAGGATACGGACTGAGAGTAAATCGAGGAAAGACGAAAATAATGAGAGGTTGCAGAAATAAGAACAGCGAGAAACTTAACATCAGGATTGATGATCACAAAGTAGATAAAGTTAAGGAATTCTATACTCTAAGCAGCAAAATAACCAATGACATATAGAGCAAGAAGACATGGAAAGCAGATAGGCTCTGGCAGAAAAGACAATCCTGGCCAAGAGAAGTCTACTAGTATCAAACATAGGTCTTAATTTGAGGAAGAAATTTCTGAGAACGTATGTTTGGAGCACAGCATTGTATCGTAGTGAAACATGGACTGTGGGAAAACCGTAACAGGAGAAAATCGAAGCATTTGAGATGTGGTGCTACAAGCGAATGTTGAAAATTAGGTGGACTGATAATGTAAGGAGCGAGGAGGTTCTGTGCAGAATTGTAATGGAACTGAGTATATGGAAAATATTGATAAGAAGAATAGAGAGGATGATAGGATAACAATCAAGACATCAGGGAATAACTTCCATGAGAGGATAAAAACTGTAGAGGAAGACAGAGGCAGGAATTCATCTAGCAAATAATTGAGGACATAAGCTGCAAGTGCTACTCTGAGATGAAAATGTTGGCACAGGGTAAGAATTCACAGCAGGCCACATCAAACCAGTCAGAAGACGGATGACTAAAAATAAGTAAAAAAATAAAAATAAAAATCTACTGAAGCAAAAATTGATGTATTATTTTCACGAGTTGCATAATGTAATATTGTCTACATTACATGTTTGCAGAGTTCTGTACATACACTGTGTCCTCTGGTTTTGTTTCTTTTATCTTTCGTAGTACCACTTAAGTATGACCCAATGGCTGAAATTGCAGTTGTGAAAAAAATAATTTCTACACTGAACGGCAAATATGTTGTCCTTTAGAAAAAGTTCTTGACACCTTCAGTTGTCGCTGAAGCCCCGGGCTTTTCATTGTCTTATAAGGATATTGTGGGGCAATGTCCCCACTGAATATGATTACACTCCATTGGAGAGCAGCATTACTCCAATTTTTGCTTTCATGTACAGGCTGGAGCCACTAGGGACCATTGAAAACCATTCCACGAAGTCTGAACTTGATCCAAAGCAACAAAGGATGCTTTACTTTTTTCCAGCCCTTCTGTTTCACTCCCTCCTGTGGCGTGATCACAGAGGGATCTGACATTGACACATGCATGAATACAATGACAAACGTTTCTGCTAAGAACCCGTTGTTTGGATGAATACAATGACGAACGTTTCTGCTTAGAACCCGTTGTTTGGCAATGTATTATGTAGCACCCACCCACAGTAATTGAAAGTTATTGAAATGTGGCTTTACAGGGTAAACCTTCAAATTACCTCTTGGCACGTGCAGGCAGGCAACCACTTTACACTCTCCCAATGCCAGTTGCCTCCCCGCAGGCGTCTGGGACTAATTTGCAGGTTTTCTTTGTAAAGACACATTTATAAAATTATCAGCAAATGTGGGTGGGTGCCACTGAGATTGTTGCAGAACTAGGGGGGAGGGGGGGGGGGAGGATTTTGTACACTTACACCTACTCCTGGAAATGGAAAAAAGAACACATTGACACCGGTGTGTCAGACCCACCATACTTGCTCCGGACACTGCGAGAGGGCTGTACAAGCAATGATCACACGCACGGCACAGCGGACACACCAGGAACCGCGGTGTTGGCCGTCGAATGGCGCTAGCTGCGCAGCATTTGTGCACCGCCGCCGTCAGTGTCAGCCAGTTTGCCGTGGCATACGGAGCTCCATCGCAGTCTTTAACACTGGTAGCATGCCGCGACAGCGTGGACGTGAACCGTATGTGCAGTTGACGGACTTTGAGCGAGGGCGTATAGTGGGCATGCGGGAGGCCGGGTGGACGTACCGCCGAATTGCTCAACACGTGGGGCGTGAGGTCTCCACAGTACATCGATGTTGTCGCCAGTGGTCGGCGGAAGGTGCACGTGCCCGTCGACCTGGGACCGGACCGCAGCGACGCACGGATGCACGCCAAGACCGTAGGATCCTACGCAGTGCCGTAGGGGACCGCACCGCCACTTCCCAGCAAATTAGGGACACTGTTGCTCCTGGGGTATCGGCGAGGACCATTCGCAACCGTCTCCATGAAGCTGGGCTACGGTCCCGCACACCGTTAGGCCGTCTTCCGCTCACGCCCCAACATCGTGCAGCCCGCCTCCAGTGGTGTCGCGACAGGCGTGAATGGAGGGACGAATGGAGACGTGTCGTCTTCAGCGATGAGAGTCGCTTCTGCCTTGGTGCCAATGATGGTCGTATGCGTGTTTGGCGCCGTGCAGGTGAGCGCCACAATCAGGACTGCATACGACCGAGGCACACAGGGCCAACACCCGGCATCATGGTGTGGGGAGCGATCTCCTACACTGGCCGTACACCACTGGTGATCGTCGAGGGGACACTGAATAGTGCACGGTACATCCAAACCCTCATCGAACCCATCGTTCTACCATTCCTAGACCGGCAAGGGAACTTGCTGTTCCAACAGGACAATGCACGTCCGCATGTATCCCGTGCCACCCAACGTGCTCTAGAAGGTGTAAGTCAACTACCCTGGCCAGCACGATCTCCGGATCTGTCCCCAATTGAGCATGTTTGGGACTGGATGAAGCGTCGTCTCACGCGGTCTGCACGTCCAGCACGAACGCTGGTCCAACTGAGGCGCCAGGTTGAAATGGCATGGCAAGCCGTTCCACAGGACTACATCCAGCATCTCTACGATCGTCTCCATGGGAGAATAGCAGCCTGCATTGCTGCGAAAGGTGGATATACACTGTACTAGTGCGGACATTGTGCATGCTCTGTTGCCTGTGTCTATGTGCCTGTGGTTCTGTCAGTGTGATCATGTGATGTATCTGACCCCAGGAATGTGTCAATAAAGTTTCCCCTTCCTGGGACAATGAATTCACGGTGTTCTTATTTCAATTTCCAGGAGTGTAGATACTCTGCAAGCCAGCATATGGCGCTTGGTGGAGAGTGCCACATGCCACTAGTAGTCATTTCCTTTCCTGTTCCACTAGCAAATAGAGCGAAGGAAATACGACTGTCTACATGCGTCTGTATGCCCCTGCAGAATCATTCTGCAGTGAGCTTCAAATAACGATTCTCTAAAGTTACTCAACAGTGTTCCTCGAAAAGAATGTTGCCTTTCCTGCAGCAATTCCCCTTTGTGTTCCTGAAGTATTTCCATAACAGTAGCGTGTTGTTCGAACCTACCAGTAACAGTTATAGCAGCCAGCCTCTGATTTGTTTCAATGTCGTCCTTTAATTCGACCTGGTACAGATTCCAAACACTCGAACAGTTTTTTCAGATTCAGAGCTAGCTGTCATTCATCACACCAACTAGAAATTTTGCCTAAGTCATCTTGTGTCCTCCTACAGTAACTCAACTTTGACACCTTACCGTACCCCACAGCATCGTCAGCAAACAACCGCAGACTATCGTCCACACTGACCACCAAATCCAAACTGTTGTCCACCCTGTCCACCAAATAATTTATGTACACTCCTGGAAATTGAAATAAGAACACCGTGAATTCATTGTCCCAGGAAGGGGAAACTTTATTGACACATTCCTGGGGCCAGATACATCACATGATCACACTGACAGAACCACAGGCACATAGACACAGGCAACAGAGCATGCAGAATGTCGGCACTAGTACAGTGTATATCCACCTTTCGCAGCAATGCAGGCTGCTATTCTCCCATGGAGACGATCGTAGAGATGCTGGATGTACTCCTGTGGAACGGCTTGCCATGCCATTTCCACCTGGCGCCTCAGTTGGACCAGCGTTCGTGCTGGACGTGCAGACCGTGTGAGACGACGCTTCTTCCAGTCCCAAACATCCTCAATGGTGGACAGATCCGGAGATCTTGCTGGCCAGGGTAGTTGACTTACACCTTCTAGAGCACGTTGGGTGGCACGGGATACATGCGGACGTACATTGTCCTGTTGGAACAGCAAGTTCCCTTGCCGGTCTAGGAATGGTAGAACGATGGGTTCGATGACGGTTTGGATGTACCGTGTACTATTCAGTGTCCCCTCGACGATCACCAGTGGTGTACGGCCAGTGTAGGAGATCGCTCCCCACACCATGATGCCGGGTGTTGGCCCTGTGTGCCTCGGTCGTATGCAGTCCTGATTGTGGCGCTCACCTGCACGGCGCCAAACACGCATACGACCATCATTGGCACCAAGGCAGAAGCGACTCTCATCGCTGAAGACGACACGTCTCCATTCGTCCCTCCATTCACGCCTGTCGCGCCACCACTGGAGGCGGGCTGCACGATGTTGGGGCGTGAGCGGAAGACGGCCTAACGGTGTGCGGGACCGTAGCCCAGCTTCATGGAGACGGTTGTGAATGGTCCTCGCCGATACCCCAGGAGCAACAGTGTCCCAAATTTGCTGGGAAGTGGCGGTGCGGTCCCCTACGGCACTGCGTAGGATCCTACGGTCTTGGCGTGCATCCGTGCGTCGCTGCGGTCCGGTCCCAGGTCGACGGGCACGTGCACCTTCCGCCGACCACTGGCGACAACATCGATGTACTGTGGAGACCTCACGCCCCACGTGTTGAGCAATTCGGCGGTACGTCCACCCGGCCTCCCGCATGCCCACTATACGCCCTCGCTCAAAGTCCGTCAACTGCACATACGGTTCACGTCCACGCTGTCGCGGCATGCTACCAGTGTTAAAGACTGCGATGGAGCTCCGTATGCCACGGCAAAC
The DNA here is from genome assembly GCF_023898315.1 of Schistocerca nitens. Taxonomy (NCBI): domain Eukaryota; kingdom Metazoa; phylum Arthropoda; class Insecta; order Orthoptera; family Acrididae; genus Schistocerca; species Schistocerca nitens. Next base: position 259,959,939 of record NC_064622.1, read on the forward strand.
TGGCTGACACTGACGGCGGCGGTGCACAAATGCTGCGCAGCTAGCGCCATTCGACGGCCAACACCGCGGTTCCTGGTGTGTCCGCTGTGCCGTGCGTGTGATCATTGCTTGTACAGCCCTCTCGCAGTGTCCGGAGCAAGTATGGTGGGTCTGACACACCAGTGTCAATGTGTTCTTTTTTCCATTTCCAGGAGTGTATATAGACAATCATAGCGGTGCTATCACACTTCCCTGGGACACTCCTGAGGATACTCTTGTCTGTGATGAACACTCACCGTCTAGGACAACATACTGGGTTGTGTAACTTAGGAGTTTTCGAGCCACACGTATGTCTGTGAACTCATTCCACGTGTTCTTACCTTCTTTAACAGCCTGCAATGGAACATCGTGTCAAACGCTTTCTGGAAATCTAGAAATATGACATCAGCCTGTTGCCCTTCATTCATAGTTCGCAGTATATCGTCTAAAAAAAGGACAAGTTGAGTTTCGCTCGAGCAATGCTTTGTGAAACCATGCTGATTCGTGGGCACAAGATTTTCGACCTCAAGAATATTTATTAAAATCGAACTGATAATGCGTTTGATGATTCTGCATTAAACCGATGTTAGAGATATTGGTCTTTATTTTACAGGCCCGTTCTATTGTCGTTCTTATATACAGGAGACACCAGCGCTTTTTTCCACTCGCTTGGGTCTTTACGATATTCACGATAAATGCAGGCCAAGTAAGGAACCAGTGCTGTAGAGTACTCTTTGAATTGGTATTCCACTCGGGCTTGGTGACTTATTTGTTTTCAACTCTTTCAGTTGTTTCTCTAAGCCAGGGATTCTTATTAGAATATAGTGTATATGGGAGTCTGTTCAGTGGTCAAACGACGGTATGTCTGTACGATTCTCTTGTGTTAACGTTTCTGAAACGTGAAATTTAAAACTTCCGCCTTCTTTTTTCTGCCTTCAACTGCCACATCAGATTAGTCAACAAACGACTGGATGGAAGCCTTAGATCCAATTAGCTATTTTACACAGCACCAGAATTTTCGCGGGTTCTCTCCCAAATCTTTTGCGAAAATATTACGGTAGTATTTGTTGTATGCTTCGGGCATAGATCTTTTCACAGACCCACGAGTGTCTACAGACCTTTGTTAGTCGTCAATTTGTCAAAAATGGTTCAAATGGCTCTGAACACTATGGGACTTAACATCTGTGGACATCAGTCCCCTAGAACTTAGAACTACTTAAACCTAACTAACCTAAGGACATCACACACATCCATGCCCGGGGTAGGATTCGAAAATGCGACCGTAGCGGTCACGCGGTTCCAGACTGAAGCGCCTAGAACCGCACGGCCCGGCCGTCAATTTGTCGTCGTTTGTCTTTTGAACCGAGAGTGCAACAGCCTCTGCTTCCTCAGTATTTTCCGAATCTCGTTATTAAACCATGGGGGTCTTTTCCGTTCTTAATCCACTTACTAATCACATAATTCTGCAGACAACGATTTACAGTCTTCTTAAAGTTGTGTATGTATATAGACTGAAGCAACATGTGATAATATATACCAAAGCCAGAAATGGAACCCGGGTCTCTTGCTTACTAGGCAGGTGCGTTTGCCACTAAGTCACCTTGGCACAGCAGTTCACACAGCTGCACAGATTACCCTGTCACGTCTCTCTTCTCGATCCAAATTCTCACTGCAATCCCAACCTACCTTATGTTCCCCCCCCCCCCCCCCAATTCTCCCTTTACACACGAACAGAATTTCATCTATATGAGACCAGTTAAGTCTCTGAAGTGTGTCATTTCACTTGTGCAAGTACCTGCACCTGGGTTTCAGGCTGGATCTCCCAGCTTCAGCTACTTACCTTCTTTGTATCTCTGTTTTCCTTTTCAACTTCTGTGATTATCCTTTTTACAGATGTCCGTTAATGTTCAACTGAACTGTCTACTGAACTATTCCTTATCGCAGTATCCATTGCCTTAGAGAACTTTAAGCGTACCAAAAAAATGTTCAAATGTGTGTGAAATCTTATGGGACTTAACTGCTAAGGTCATCATTCCCTAAACCTACACACTACTTAACCTAAATTATCCTATTGAGAAACACACACACCCATGCTCGAGGGAGGACTCGAACCTCCGCCGGGACCAGCCGCACAGTCCATGTTTGCAGCGCCATTAGACCGCTTGGCTAATCCCGCGCGGCTTAAGCGTGCCTTTTCATTCTTCATTCCGTCTGTATCCCACTTCTTTGTGCGTCCCTTAAACTCCAGCCTAATCTTCATCACTTCTAAATTGTGATCTCAGTGTCCGCCTGCTCAGCGGAGTGCTTCCTTTTTGTTTAATTATTTGTTTGTGATACGTTAGATTGTATTTTCTTCAGATGTTACATTATAAGATGATGTCACATTATCAGGCAATCTGTGAATCGTTCAGAAAAGAAATAGCTGAAAAAGTGGAGTGTAGTGCGCATTTACGGGAACGTCTACGTGAAGGAGAATGGACGATAGTGATTCGCGATCGAGATCCGACGATAGTTCAGATCAAGACTCGGACTTAGCAACTATCTTGCAATATCTGATTAGGAGCCATTACTCAATAGAGCTTCAAATGTTTTGAAGAACTGAAGCTTTCCTACATGATAATCCCTGGAAAGCCTAAGACTAAATCTTTCTGATGATGACATCCGCCACTGGGACTGAAGTACTGTCTTTCTGGCGAGGTGGAATGCAGAGCAGCCAAGTGCACACCATCTCTTCTGAACAGGACGACAGTGATGATGAATTTGTTGCTGCTGCGACACCTCCAAGGATAGATCCAGATCACAACACAAAAAATTTAGGTCAAAGCGAGTTTAGTCTGACTACAAGACAGTCTGGCGACATACCATCTGACTTTCGGAAAAGCATCATCCACACAATTCCGAAGACGGCAAGAGCTGACAAGTGCGAGAATTATCGCACAATCAGCTTAACAGCTCATGCATCGAAGCTGCTTACAAGAATAATATACAGAAGAATGGAAAAGAAAATTGAGAATGCGCTAGGTGAGGATCAGTTTGGCTTTAGGAAAAGTAAAGGGACGAGAGAGGCAATTCTGACGTTACGGCTAATAATGGAAGCAAGGCTAAACAAAAATCAAGACACTTTCATAGGATTTGTCGACCTGGAAAAAGAGTTCGACAATATAAAATGGTGCAAGCTGTTCGAGATTCTGAAAAAAGTAGGGGTAAGCTATAGGGAGAGACGGGTCATATACAATATTTACAACAACCAAGAGGGAATAATAAGAGTGGACGATCAAGAACGAAGTGCTCATATTAAGAAGGGTGTAAGACAAGGCTGTAGCCTTTCGCCCCTACTCTTCAATCTGTACATCGAGGAAACAATGATGGAAATAAAAGAAAGGTTCAGGAGTGGAATTAAAATACAAGGTGAAAGGATATCAATGATACGATTCGCTTATGACATTGCTATCCTGAGTGAAAGTGAAGAAGAATTAAATGATCTGGTGAACGGAATGAACAGTCTAATGAGTACACAGTATGGTTTGAGAGTAAATCGGAGAAAGACGAATGTAATGAGAAGTAGTAGAAATGAGAACAGCGAGAAACTTAACATCAGGATTGATGGTCACGAAGTCAATGAAGTTAAGGAATTCTGCTACCTAGGCAGTAAAACAACCAATGACGGACGGAGCAAGGAGGACATCAAAAGCAGACTCGCTATGGCAAAAAAGGCATTTCTGGCCAAGAGAAGTCTACTAATATCAAATACCGGCCTTAATTTGAGGAAGAAATTTCTGAGGATGTACGTCTGGAGTACAGCATTGTATGGTAGTGAAACATGGACTGTGGGAAAACCGGAAGAGAAGAGAATCGAAGCATTTGAGATGTGGTGCTATAGACGAATGTTAAAAATTAGGTGGACTGATAAGGTAAGGAATGAGGAGGTTCTACGCAGAATCGGAGAGGAAAAGAATATGTGGAAAACACTGATAAGGAGAAGGGACAGGATGATAGGACATCTGCTAAGACATGAGGGAATGACTTCCATGGTACTAGAGGGAGCTGTAGAGGGCAAAAACTGTAGAGGAAAAGAGCTTGGAATACGTCAGGCAAATAATTGAGGACGTAGGTTGCAAGTGCTACTCTGAGATGAAGAGGTTGGCACAGGAAAGGAATTCGTGGCGGGCCGCATCAAACCAGTCAGTAGACTGATGGGGAAAAAAAAAACCAAGACAGTCATTTGGCCTTCATTGAGAGGAAGCGGCCGATTTCTGTTACTGCCAAGATAAATCCAATAGAGCGTGGTAGGCGTGGCTCAGAGGCCTTCACAAGAGACCTCTGCAGGATTGCAAATTCATATCTTCCTAACAGGATGAGAACTGTTGCATATCAGAGCAAGGCTTTTTGTGGTTTCTTCTCTCAAGATGGAAACATTTTCCTAAGTGATTGTCAAGATCGCAACCCGAGACTTTATCATAACAGCGAGGGAAAATTTAAATATATACGTTCAATACAAGCAAGAGATGTAGGCTAGAGCTTACTAGACACTGCTTTTAGCCCAGACAATAACTACATTGTATATTGCAGTTGGTCAGAATGTTTGCATCTGTAAAAGTTGTATGGGTATTCTGATAATCAAGATGAACTGCCATTAGGACCAGCCGGCCGGTGTGGCCGTGCGGTTCTAGGCGCTTTAGTCTGGAACCGCGTGACCGCTACGGTTGCAGGTTCGAATCCTGCCTCGGGCATGGATGTGTGTGATGTCCTTAGGTTAGTTAGGTTTAAGTAGTTCTAAGTTCTAGGGGACTGATGACCACAGATGTTAAGTCCCATAGTGCTCAGAGCCATTTGAACCATTAGGACCACAAGAAAGACGTTTCTGTATTTTCTCTCTCATATTCTCTTCTGATGGACGAGAAATACTTGGTGGAGGAAATAATGACTACCTGTATGTATATGAGAGAGAATGCGACCAGAGAGCTCTGAGAACAGAAGGTCATGATAATGATGTAAATACATTTGATTTTGCTGATGATACATCACATATTTTCTACAGTGGAGGCGATGATGGCCTCTGTAAGGTTTGGGATCGCCGAACTTTAAGTGAACAAAATCCTGTCCTTGTCGGTGTTTTAGCAGGCCATATGGATGGCATTAGATTTATTGATCCAAGAGATGACGGTCGGCATTTTATTTCCAACTGCAAAGACCAAAGTATGCAGATATCGTTGGAGCATCAACAGTCACTCTTGACGATGCTGCATAGGATTCAGAAAATGGGAGAAGACGACTGCGACGTAGCCAGCGCCCTGCACAACAGCGAGCATGACAGCAGTTTGAAAGTAGTAGGCCTAGTAGTGCTGGATCCTGACATCTTTGTCCATGCACCATCATGTACATTACATTCATCTTCATGTGTTTTCATTTTTCTCACATCAGTTTTCATGGGCAGTATAAACATTTTTATTTGATTTTGTGAAGGGGTGACTTTTTTGTTTGATAAAAAGACGCTTTCAAGAATTTACATGAGGAAAAATTGACTTTTTTCAACAGGCGATTTATTTCAGTTTATGTCTGTTGGGGTTTTTGTCATGGATGCATAACTTATAAAAACAACACATGTGTAAGTTTCTTTTAAAATTATAATGCTCAATTTTGTGTTGTGTGCGTCACTGTGCAAAAATTGCATTTTGGAAAATTTTGATAGGTGTAAAGCAATACAAACTTTCACTAAATATTACTTACCCTGTGATAATCCTCGATAAACGCAGTTTCCTGTTAACTATACATACATTACGCTGTTTATTTTTATTGATCTACGGTTAGCGAAATTCTTATAAAAATTAAATCATTTATATTTTTGTCTTAATAGATAATTATAAATTAATCTTGTCGTGTAGTAAAGAGCAAATTACCACCTTATTCATTTATGCAAATAATCATCTCGTTTCCTAATTATCATTTATTATGCACATATACATGTACATTATACATGTCCTGTGTCTCTGCCCTAGATTCAAAAAGAGATAACTACCTGTGTGTACCCTCATATTGTAACACACATAAATATGCATAATGTAAAAGTTATTTAATGTACAGCAAACCGAACTGTTAACAAAAAGAAAGATTACGTGCTTGCCTGGCATGCAGTGGGCCCGGGTCCGATTCCCGGCCGGGTTGGAGATTTTCTCCGCTCGTGGACTGGGTGTTGTGCTGTCCTCATCATCACTTCATCCTCATCACCGGCATGCGAGTCGCCCAATGTGGCGTCGACTTGCACTCGGCGGCCGAACTTTCCCTGATCGGGCCTCCCGGCCAACAATGCCACACGCTCATTTCGTTTTTTTGTGATCTGAGTCTCTATGGGCGATCCAGCCCGAAATCAAAGGTGCAGGCACTTATACAGACGAAATGACACTATTTCAGATACTTTACTGATCTCATAGAGATGCAGTTCTGTTCCTGTGTAAGGGGGGCTGATTTAAAGTAAATTGGGACGGGACGGCAGTGTGAATTTGGATCGAGGAGGGAGGCGTGCCATGGTAATCCGTGCGGTTGTGTGAACTGCTTTGGCAAGGTGTCGTAGCGGCTAATGCACCTGCCTAGGAAGCTTTAGACCGGATTCGATTCCCGGCTTTGGTACAAATTTTCACTCTGTGCTTCAGTCTACATACATAAAATCGCATCTGTACGAGACCATGAGGGCTCTGAAATTGTGTAATTTCATTTTATTAAACTTTGCCACTTAATTCCTCTACGTCCCTGTTACTGATACTCAGTAATGTCAGTTCATTTTCTAAGTGAGAGGCTAACAACTGCTTAGACCTTGTAGCTCAAATAGACCGAACCTTATCGACAACGTCAGTATAGAAATTGGGATAATCCCCATACAATGAAAGCAGAAACACTCTCATAGACCTCTTAACTGATCATCTACTTTCGTAACCTTTCGTAACATCATTGTATGGGGATTATCCCAATTTCTATACTGACGTTGTCGATAAGGTTCGGTCTATTTGAGCTACAAGGTCTAAGATATTTCCACTGCATGTGAGCCGCGGAAATAGCTGCTCAAGACAGTTTTCAGAAAACGTGTTCAAAAATACTTCACACTGCTGCTGAGAATGCATAGACGTCCCAGTCTATACTCCGTAAGTTAAAATTGCCTCCAACTAGTAGTGTATGATCCAGCTATTTACGCGCTACTGACCGTAGAATTTCTTTGAATGCCTCTAGAATTGGTCACAGCAGAATCGGGTGGCTGGTAAAAACACCCAAGACCTGCTGTACGCTACCAGATAATTTCACTGTTGTACTCAACTTCGACATCAATACAGACTATTTTTGTCAACTGCAACGAACACTCGCTCTGCTATGGCCTTTAATTCGTGTTTCTGATGTCCTTTCCACGACTCGCTAAATATCTCCAAGCTTTTCACTTCGGGTTTCAGCTAACTCTCGGTCCCGAGAATAATTTCAATGCGAGAGCTTTCCTGGAGGGTAGTAAATTCGAGAGATTTGTTAAGACTGCTTCAAAAACTTACTGATAAAATTTTCACAGTCTTAGAGAGACCCTTTGCTGCCGTATTCGTGCTTATGTAAATGACGCACCTCTCTGTGATCAGACCACAGCCTGGCACAAATAAGGACGGTTGGAAAAGCATAAGAGCCCTTTGCTCCTGCGGATCATGTTCAAATTCCGTCGAATAATGTAGACGGTCCCTAGTGATTCCAACCTGCATACCAGAGCAAAAACTGCAGTTGCGCTGCACTCCAAAAAGGTCAAAAAGGTGAAATCACACGTTAGATGGGAATGCAATCACACAGTGCCCAGATGCAACCCCACAGTGCCCGCAGAGAGGAGTTGAAACGTCCGGGGTTGTCAGTAGCGTCATAGTTGTCATTGACTTAGCTCTATTGCTCATCGCACAGAGAACTGTCGTCTTCGACCGTGAAAAATGCACGAATCAACGCCCCAAGGAAAAATGGTTGAAATGGCTCTAAGCACTATGGGACTTAACATCTGAGGTCATCAGTCCCCTTGACTTAGATCTACTTAAACCTAACTAACCTAAGGACATCACACACATCCATTCCCGAGACAGGATTGGAACATGCCACCGTAGTAGCAGCGCGGTTCCGGACTGAAGCGCCTAGAACCGCTCTATCACAACGGCCGGCCATAGAGTGGAGCTAACAGTCATTCGCGGCAGGTTTGGTGCTCACACAGAATCGTACAGTCAGTAGCATCAGCTAGCAGGACGGGTTGTAGAAATACTCTACGACAACAGAGTTATCAAGTTACGGGTGATAGGACTATTCACTATGGAACGAAAATGTGTAACCACATTCTGTAAACAGATCTTCTTGAAGAGGTCTGACAGTAAATCAGTCTTCATTGAACAACAAGTGGCACCTAGTATACCAACTTAGAAGAAGACATTATGCAGATGTATTGCAGAACATCCCTGCAAAACAAAGGTACAGAAAATTCCTCGTCACAATTTTTCGTCTCCACTTCAATCACGTCTGTCGTATACAATGGACTGACCGTCTTGCGGAGGATATCGAACACATCATTTTCGGCTGCCACTGCGGTACCATGCAACATTCAGTGTGTGTGTGTGTGTGTGTGTGTGTGTGTATGTGTGTGTGTGTGTGTGTGTGTGTTTTTAGCTAGAAAGTAACCCAGAGCTCTCCCTTAAGATTTTAACCCAGCTCAGAAGTATGCGTTACCTGTATTCACGCAGTCATGACTCTTAATTACATCTGGCTGACGTAGTAGGGCGAGAGTAATAGTGTGCCTTCTCCCATTAACTTCTGAAACAAACTGTGTTTGTAAACTACAAGTGCTTAGGTCTTATGATGACGCCCGTGAAACCGAAAGTATCCAAATAACTGGATCTCGTAATAGTTAGTAGCTAGCAATTGCACATAGCAATGTAATGTCCAAATACAGCTACTTTTAATCTGGTACACCATTTGAATCTGATAGTCACTGAAAACTCTCCTCTAGTTCACATGAATCGAGAAACTACACAGATGAGTTGTGTGATCGGACACGTGAACAACATCGGCAACAGACGGATACTTCCCTGCCTCCCTCTACCAGCCCCACCACCGCCACGCCCGCTCTCTCTCTCTCTCTCTCTCTCTCTCTCTCTCTCTCTCCCTGTCCCTCCCTCCCTCGCTTCCTCCATCTATCTCTCCCTCCCTTCTTTCTCTTTCTTCATCCGCTTCCTAAGGAAACTACTCCGGATTCGGTCCATTGCGATAAGTTTCTCTAACGTTGTGTGTAACTTAGCGATAATACCTTGGCGTACACTGATGGCTACAAGACTGACCGTAGTGTCGGGTGTGCCTTCGCCAATAGCACAGACGATTTTCGGTACGGGCTTCCGGGACACTGCTCAACATTTACAGCAGAGTTCTTCGTCTAGTATCAGGCCCCGCAGTTCATCCGGCGACACAGGCTTTTTAATTATGCCGCCCGCATCTCGTGGTCGTGCGGTAGCGTTCTCGCTTCCCACGCCCGGGTTCCCGGGTTCGATTCCCGGCGGGGTTAGGGATTTTCTCTGCCTCGTGATGGCTGGGTGTTGTGTGCTGTCCTTAGGTTAGTTAGGTTTAAGTAGTTCTAAGTTCTAGGGGACTTATGACCACAGCAGTTGAGTCCCATAGTGCTCAGAGCCATTTGAACCATTTTTTTAATTATGCCATATGCTCCGATTCTCTCAGTGCGCATCAGAGCCTCTCTGTGCTGTACAACGTCCATCCGTTAGGGCAACGGGTCCAGGAAAGCTGTCACTCGCTCGCTCTTGATGGAGCCCCTATGACGTTTATGTGGGTTCCTGGCCACGTCGGTCTGACGGGAAACGAGGCTGTCCTACCTCGGCCCGCTGGCTCTTCCATTCGTTCGGATGATCTCCGTGTTGCCGTGTGCCGGCAGGCTGTGTCACTTCGGCATCACCACTTTTCTTCTCTTCACGGGAACAAGCTGCAGAGAATTAGACCTCTCCTAATGTCATGGCCGACCTCCTCCGGCCATCTCGCCGCAATGAGATTATTATAGTTAGGTTGTGTATTGGGCACTGTCGTTTTAGCCATCGTCATTTGTTAGGCGGTGATCCCCCACCACTATGCGCTCATTGTCGTCAACCTTTGACGGCTTCCCGTTTACCGAACGAATGACATATTTTAAACCATTTTCTTGATAGTATGTGTTTTCCCTCTGAGTTATTCGCCGTTTTAGCGACCGACGCACAGACTGTCAACCGGGGTATTTTGTGGACCTTTCTCCAAGAGGAAGTCTTTGTCCTTAGCTCTCGTTCCTTCCATCGATTCTGCTTAGCGTGTATTCACTTTTAACTTCATTTTCGTATTAGTGTTCTGAGGTTATGACAGGGGCACGTATTATCTCAGATGTTTTTGCGCCCTAGAACAAAACAAATCAGAACCCCCCCCCCCCCCCCCCCCCCCTTCACCACAATGTACATTACCTGTTACTTCTGTCGTGTAGCAGGTTGTGGCATTACGAAGCCGATGTCAGAAAGGATGAAAGATGCAGTTAGTGAGCTGCAATTTAAATTAGCGAACTTTAAATGCGACAGTAATATTATTAAATTTCTTGGTCACACCAGCATTAGCATGAACCAAGAGAGGCAGTACTTTTATAGCACACAGACTGAAATTTTATTTCAATATTTGAGTTTCAATTACTTAGATCTTTAAAATAAGAGATCTATTTTGTGGAAAATATTGATGTGATAGAACAAGATGCAAGTGATATCCAGAATCTGTGTTGATTGCAGAACACTTCTTTTTGAGAAATCGTTTGCCAAAAAGTTCTAAAACGGAGACTTGTGTAATCAACACTGCGCCACACAATTGAAGGCCTAGTTTTTCTAAATACCTTGATTCAGTCCCACTGCAGCGTATATATTTAAAATTAGATACAACAGTGCCTGCAACATTTTTCTGTAATGGTGCAAAAGCGTGGCGGCTTGCACCGTCACCCTCGGCCTCAACGACTCTTCCAGCAGCAGGGTGACGACACATGCGGACAGAAGGCTACAGCTCACAAGTTCATGTCGTGTAAGGTGGGTTAATGATGTCACATTGGCACCAAATTTCACCACAGTTCCGACCAACGATATCGTGGATTTGTCACACGAAGGGAACGACGTCACATGCCCTCTTACCCGCATTTCATTCCTCCCTTTGACGCCTCTGACATGGAGATTAGAACGGCGACACCGATCGTTGGAATCTGGCTGTTTTCTTACGGGTGGCCGGGGTAATGATTTCAGACGCATCGCCAGTCAGAACAGACACGAAAAGCCCTCAGGACGTGGCATAAAGAGTGTCAATGAACCATCCCTTTCCTTGGGGACGGCTGCTGTGACCGCGCGGTTCTAGGCGCTTCATTCCGGAACCGCACTGCTGCTACGGTCGCAGGTTCGAATCCTGCAGCTGACATGGATGTGTGCGATGTCCTTAGGTTAGTTAGGTTTAAGTAGTTCTAAGTCTAGGTGACCTCAGGTGTTAAGTCCCATTGCGCTTAGAGCCATTTGAAGCATTTTTTCCACTCTATGGGGAAAAAAAACTACCCCCAAAGAAACATAGTGGGAGCCACAGTGGTGTCTTGTCGTCATCGCATTTGCTGTCAACGGCACCTGAATTACGTGACCATGAGCCTGTTCCCATCCACATAAAAGGTTCAACAGTTCCGAGTATTGTGTGTCAGCGATCATTCGTTGAGAAGCAGAACTGTGTATTACCTCGATGTCACGTTGCGCAATAGGTTAAAATGGCGCCATCATGTACAGAAGTTGCAGGGGAAGACGAGACAGATATAAGCAATACTCGTAGGCTACACGTTTCTGAGAAACATGTAGCTTTCTACAACGTTAAGGGAACGTTCCTTCATATGGGGTGTGTATGGGAGAATTATTTTTGCTTCAGGTACAAATTATGAGCCTCAGTTTGGTATTATGAGTCTCAGATTGGTATATGTTCTATTCGTGTGCCGCTGTTGCAGACAGAACAAATGCAATTAAACCTTTTATGTACGGCCTCTTGGCCTCTTCGTATTCACAAGTGTATGAGGAAATATTTTTTGCGTCTCTGGTGAAAATTATGTACTTAAACCACTATATCTTCGACATGTCTACCTCTATAGCAGTTACAGCAAAATCAGTTCACTTATTTCAGTTTTATTATTTACAAATGCATTAATATTGAGTCCAGAAATTAAGCGCGCATTCTCAGTCTTCTATGCTCCTCAGTTACAGCCCGTTTAGATTGCTCCTCCGCCGTCTCCACGTGTCTTGAGCCTTCTAATGGTCAAATCTGTCAGACACCGCAGTATACTTACGAGTCGTCTGCAAAAAGCTTCGACGCCGTCACCTCTTGAGCTTTTGTGCTGCAGGCGATTTGTACTCGGCGGCGGCGGCGTCGTACTCAGATAAATCCAAGCCTCTGAAAAAAAAAAGAGTACATGAGAAAATGTTTACTGCAAATTATGTGAGCTCGTACGTGCTCACACAATAAGGTAGAGGTCGCAGACAGCATTGACACCGCCACCTCCTCAGGTTTGTGTAGTGCGTCGTCGTCATCTTACTCAAATCCAAGGTTCTGAAAAAAGGAGTACATAATCAAAAGTTTACTGCGGGTCGTTGGAATTCGTATGTGCTCGGACAGCATGGTATATCTTCGTATAGTTCGCAAACATCAACGATGCCGCACCTCCTCAGCTTCTGCGCTTTCAGCGACTTGTACGTGGCGGCCGAGTCGTCGTTGAGCTCAAATAAACCCACCCCTGTGAAAAAAGAAGAGAGCACGTGAGCAAAAGCTTACTGCGAGCCTTGGGAGCTTGTACCCACACAGACACCACTGCATACCTACCTATTGTTCGCAAACAGCTTCGACATCTCCATCTCCACATGCTCACCTCTCGCTCTTCTAGCGACTTTTACACGGCGACAAAGTCGTCGTCGTACTTACACGACAAACCATCGTACTTTTGAAAAATCCGTCGTATCGTTCGGAACAGCTGTGAAGCGCCATCTCCCCAACTTTTGCGCTTCCAATGACATGCACACGGCGGCGGCATCGTCCTCGTGCTCAAATTAATGCAAGCATCTGAAAAACACGAGAGTACGTGAGCAAAAGTTTACTGCGAATCGTGGGAGCTCGTACGTGCTCAGACACCACAGCATACCTTTGTACCTTTCGCGAAGAACTTCGACGCCACCACCTCAGCTTTTGCGCTTCCAGCGACCTGTACAATGATGTGGCGTCGTCGAAATACTTTCGCCTTCTACGGCATGCTGGTTGCTCGCAGCGATCTGTTCTCTGAAACACAGCCTAAACTTCCCAGCGTATTGCCTTATATAGAAGTATGACAATGCTAAGCATGGTTTCCGTGGAAATGTCCTATGACGTCATTTCTCCACCCATTGTCTATTACAATTCCACGTCCATTTATCGATACAACACTACCATTCGTGACAGATAAAGTGACGAATCATACACCAGTTCACTCACTGATTCTATGCTGGATATCTACACTGAAAACTTGGTGATTTTATTCCCCAGACAGTTTTTACGTAACTTACAGACACTGTCGAGTATACTGCGTTTTTAATCTCTTTATGCTATCCTAGACCTGTACTAGTGGCTTCCTCGCTTATAACAGGGATTTGTACAACAGCCATATTCAATATTATATACACCTAATGTTAGTGAGTGCGGTGAAACATTTCTTAAGGCACCAGAGTGGTGTTCGAATAATACTAGGTTCAGCTCTCTGGATAGTTTTCTGTATATTCTTATTTCGTAGCTTTTTTTCACAGCTTAACGAAACCGAATAAGCCTCAACCCTTTCGTGTCTTAGCATTCGCCTTTAGTGACTTTCTTGACAAAGAGACCTTAAGTTCTAACTTTCCTCTTATTCGATTTTGAATGTATATTACGAAGCTAGACTTTCGGTACAAGAAGTCGCCATCATCATTCTGCCAAAAGCCTTGTCAAACAGGATGGAGTAGGTGAAAGAATTTCAGGGAACTCTCTTGCCCTTTGGGTGGGAAACTATCCATAAAAAGGAGAATAATTAGCAGTAATCAACCATATGACGATACGGAAGGCAATGAAGACCAAGACATTAAAGGTGCATAGCGCCTATCTACAAGAAAAGTGCCCTATTACAGGTGGCGATGACATAAAACCAGTCAGAAAACCCTTCCCCACAAATAAGGCAACCTGCACAGTAGCCAACGTAAGAGACTGAGGGACAAAGGACTTTGATTCGATCCCACTTATTGAAAAACTGTTAAAATAATTTGGAAGACATCTGCGAAGTCCCGTGTCGTCCCTGCGGTACTCACATCCAGAGACTGCTTAAGCAGATGATGTGGCTGCGGTCCGTCGCTGTGCCAGTGTCCTGTCGGTCAATATGGCTACAGACTTCACTCCACGAAGATGTCAGTTCCTGCGTCACTTGCACCAGCATGTCCGCTTTTTAAGGGGTTCAGTGGGTCCCACCTGTGACTTGGCACAGCAGTTCTCACAGCTGCACGGATTACCCTGGCACACCTCCTTCTCGAGTCATATTCTTACGGCCTTCCCAGTCTATTTTAATTTCCATTCCCCCCACCCTCCCACCCCCTTTACACACGAACAGGATCTGAGACCAATAAAGTGTCTGAAGTGTGTCATTTCATTTGTGCAAGTACCTGCACTTGGGTTTCAGGCTGGATCTCCCAGCTTCAGCTACTTACCTTCTTTGTACCTATGTTTTTCTTTTCAACTTCTGTGATTTCCCTTTTTACAGATGTCCGTTCCTGTTCAACTGAACTGTCTACTGAACTATTCCTTATTGCAGTATCCATTGCCTTCAAGCGTACCTCTTCATTCTTTAATAGTTTCGTATCCCACTTCTTTGTGCGTTGATTCCTCCTGACAAGTCTCTTAAACCCCAGCCTAATCTTGATCACAACTAAAGTGAAGTCTGAGTGTCCGCCTGCGTAGCTGAGTTGTTACGTGCTTGCCGCCCATGCAGCAGGCCCGGCTTCGATTCCCGGCCGGGTTGGAGATTTCTCCACTGGTGGACTGGCTGTTGTGTTGCCCTCATCATCTCTTCTTCCTCATCACCGGCATGCAGGCCGCCCAATGTGGCGTCGACTGAAGTAAGACTTGCACTTTTTTGTGATGCGAGTCTCTATGGGGGATCCAGGCCGAAACCAAAGGTGCAAGCACTTATAGAGACGAAATGACACTATTTCAGATACTGTACTGATCTCATAGCGATGCAATTCTGTTCGTGGGGGGAGGGGCGTTAAAGTAGACTGGGACGGGACGACACTGAGAATTTGAATCGGGGAGGGAGGCGGGCCAAGGTAATCCGTGCAGTTGTGTGAACTGCTTTGGCAAGGTGGATTAGTGGCTAACTCACCTGCCTAGGAAGCAGTAGACCGGGTTCGATTTGCGGCCTTGGTACAAATTTTCACTCTCTGCTTCAGTCTACATACATAAAATCGCATCTGTACGAGACCATGAGAGCTCTGAAATTATGTCATTTAATTTTATTGAACTTTGTCGGTAATTCCTCTATGTCCCTGATACTGAAACTTAGTAATGTCAGTCCACTGTCTAAGTGAGAGGCTAACAACTGCTTATCTGCTCTTTCTAGCAGAAACAGTCTAATTAACGGATGTTCCACTTTCGTAACGTTTGGTGCTGTAATGACATCATGATATGAGGATTATCCCCATTTCTATACTGACGTTGTCGATAAGGTTCGGCCTATTTGAGCTACAAGGTGTAAGATATTTTGAAGTGCATGTGAGCTGCCAAAGTAGCTGCTCAAGGCAGTTTTCACAAAACGTGATCAAAAATACTTCACACGGCTACAATGAGTGCATTGATATCCTAGTCTATATTCGTTAAATTAAAATCGCCTCCAACTAGTATTGTATGATGCAGCTATTTACGCGCTACTGACCGTAGAATTTCTTTGAATGCCTCTAGAACTGGTCACAGCAGAATCGGGTGGCTGGTAAAAACACCCAAGACCTGCTGTACGCTGCCAGATAACTTCACTGTAACACTCAATATCGATGTCAATAGAGATGAACACTCGCACTTCTATGGCCTTTAATCTGTCTTTCTGATATCCGTTCCACGACTCGCTAAATATCTCCGAGCTTTTCACTTAGGTTCTCAGCTAACTCTCGGTCCCGAAAATAATTGACGAGAGAACTTTCCTGGAGGACAGTAAATTCGAGAGCTTTGTTACGAATACTTCAAAAACTTACAGATAAAATTTTGACAGTCTTAGAGAGACGTTTTTCTGCCGAATTCCTGCTTATGTAAATGTCGCACCTCTCTGTGATCAGGCCACAGACTGGCGCAAAGAAGGACAGTTCGAAAAGCATAAGAGCCCTTTGCTGCTGCGGATTATGTTCAAATTTCGTCAAATAATGTAGACGGTCCCTAGTGATTCCAACCTGCACACCAGAGCAAAAACTGCAGTTGCAGTGCACTTCAAAAAGGCGAAATCACACGTTAGATGGGAATGCAATCACACAGTGCCCAGATGCAACCGCAGAGTGCCTGTAGAGAGGAGCCGAAACGTCCGGGGATGTCAGAAGCGTCATAGTTGTGAGTGACTAAGCCCTATCGCTCATCGCACTGAGAAATGTCGTCTTCGAGCATGAAAAATGCACGAATCAGCGCGCTGAGGAGAGGGATAGTGCATTGACACCCCTTATGCAACCTTCTGAGGCCTTTTCGTGTATGTTCTGACCGGCGATGCGTCTGAACTCTTTACATCGGCCATCCATAAGAAAAACGCGTGATTTCAACGATGGGTGTCGCCGTTATAATCTCTACGTCAGAGGCGTCAAAGGAAGGAATGAAATGTGGGTAGCAAGGTTCAAATGGTTCAAATGGCTCTGAGCAACATGGCACTTAACATCTGAGGTCATCAGTCCCCTAGAACTTAGAACTACTTAAATCTAACTAACCTAAGGACATCACACACATCCATGCCCGAGGCAGGATTCGAACGTGCGACCGTAGCGGTCGGGCGGTTCCAGACTGAAGCGCCTAGAACCGCTCGGCCACACTGGCCGGCAGGTAAGAAGGCATGTGACGACGTTCCCTTCGTGTGACAAATCCACGATAGCGTTGGTCGGAACTGTGGTGAAATTTGGTGCCAACGTGACATCATTAACCCAGCTTACACGACATGAACTTCTGAACTGTGGCCATTTGTCCGCGTGTGTCGTCACCTTGCTGCCTGAAGAGTCGTTGAGGCCCACTGCAGCGTATATATTTAAAATTTGATTCAACAGTGCCTACAACATTTCTCTGTAATGGTGCCTAATCGTGACGATTAGGCACCATTACAGAGAAATGTTGTAGGCACTGTTGAATCAAATTTTAAATATATACGCTGCAGTGGGACTCAGTCAAGGTATTTCGAAAAACTGGTCCTTCAATTGTGTTACGCAGTGTTGATTAATTACACAAGCCTGCGTTTTAAAAAAAAATGACAAACGATTTCCCAAAAATACGTGTTCCTCAATCAACACAGATTCTGGAAATCACTTGCATCTTGTTCTACCACATAGATATTTTCCACAAAATACACTCCTGGAAATGGAAAAAAGAACACATTGACACCGGTGTGTCAGACCCACCATACTTGCTCCGGACACTGCGAGAGGGCTGTACAAGCAATGATCACACGCACGGCACAGCGGACACACCAGGAACCGCGGTGTTGGCCGTCGAATGGCGCTAGCTGCGCAGCATTTGTGCACCGCCGCCGTCAGTGTCAGCCAGTTTGCCGTGGCATACGGAGCTCCATCGCAGTCTTTAACACTGGTAGCATGCCGCGACAGCGTGGACGTGAACCGTATGTGCAGTTGACGGACTTTGAGCGAGGGCGTATAGTGGGCATGCGGGAGGCCGGGTGGACGTACCGCCGAATTGCTCAACACGTGGGGCGTGAGGTCTCCACAGTACATCGATGTTGTCGCCAGTGGTTGGCGGAAGGTGCACGTGCCCGTCGACCTGGGACCGGACCGCAGCGACGCACGGATGCACGCCAAGAGCGTAGGATCCTACGCAGTG
The DNA here is from genome assembly GCF_023898315.1 of Schistocerca nitens. Classification (NCBI taxonomy): domain Eukaryota; kingdom Metazoa; phylum Arthropoda; class Insecta; order Orthoptera; family Acrididae; genus Schistocerca; species Schistocerca nitens. Next base: position 259,978,077 of record NC_064622.1, read on the forward strand.
CCGTAGGGGACCGCACCGCCACTTCCCAGCAAATTAGGGACACTGTTGCTCCTGGGGTATCGGCGAGGACCATTCGCAACCGTCTCCATGAAGCTGGGCTACGGTCCCGCACACCGTTAGGCCGTCTTCCGCTCACGCCCCAACATCGTGCAGCCCGCCTCCAGTGGTGTCGCGACAGGCGTGAATGGAGGGACGAATGGAGACGTGTCGTCTTCAGCGATGAGAGTCGCTTCTGCCTTGGTGCCAATGATGGTCGTATGCGTGTTTGGCGCCGTGCAGGTGAGCGCCACAATCAGGACTGCATACGACCGAGGCACACAGGGCCAACACCCGGCATCATGGTGTGGGGAGCGATCTCCTACACTGGCCGTACACCACTGGTGATCGTCGAGGGGACACTGAATAGTGCACGGTACATCCAAACCGTCATCGAACCCATCGTTCTACCATTCCTAGACCGGCAAGGGAACTTGCTGTTCCAACAGGACAATGCACGTCCGCATGTATCCCGTGCCACCCAACGTGCTCTAGAAGGTGTAAGTCAACTACCCTGGCCAGCAAGATCTCCGGATCTGTCCCCCATTGAGCATGTTTGGGACTGGATGAAGCGTCGTCTCACGCGGTCTGCACGTCCAGCACGAACGCTGGTCCAACTGAGGCGCCAGGTGGAAATGGCATGGCAAGCCGTTCCACAGGAGTACATCCAGCATCTCTACGATCGTCTCCATGGGAGAATAGCAGCCTGCATTGCTGCGAAAGGTGGATATACACTGTACTAGTGCCGACATTGTGCATGCTCTGTTGCGTGTGTCTATGTGCCTGTGGTTCTGTCAGTGTGATCATGTGATGTATCTGACCCCAGGAATGTGTCAATAAAGTTTCCCCTTCCTGGGACAATGAATTCACGGTGTTCTTATTTCAATTTCCAGGAGTGTAAATATCTTATTTTAAAGGTGTAAGTAATCGAAACTCAAATATTGAAATAAAATTTCAGTCTGTGTGCCTTAAAAGTACTGCCTCTCGTGGTTCATAGTAATGATGGTGTGATCATGAAATTTAATAATATTATCGGCGGTTTTGAAGTTCGTTAATTTAAATTGCAGCACACTAACTGAAGCTTTCATCCTTTATCACATCACTTCGTAATGCCACAACCTGCTAGACAAAAGAAGTAACTGCTAATGTACATTGAGGGGGATGGGGTTGTTATGTTCTGCTCTGTTTTGTTTTAGGGCGCGAAAACACCTGAGGTCATCCGTGCCTCTGTCACAACCTTAGAACAGTAATACGAAAAAGAAGTTAAAAGTGACTACACGCGAAACCCAATCGATGGAAGGAATGAGTGCTATGGACAAATACTTCCTCTTGGCGAAACGTCCATAAAATACCCCGATGAGACAACAGAGGTCCAGAACTAAAGGTTCGCCATATTACTAATACGGATAAAAAGTAAAACGTGGTTGACAGTCCGTGCGTCGTTCACTAAAATGGCGAATAACTCAGACGGCAAACAAACACTAGCATGTAAATGGTTAAAAAAAAAAAAAGGGGCATTGATTCGGGAAATTGCTCGCCGTCAAAGACTGACGACAATGAGCGCATAGTCCTGGGGGATCACCGCCTAACAAATGACGATGGCTAAAATGACAGTGCCAAATACACAACCTAGCTAAAATAATCTCATCGCGGCAAGAGGGCCGAGAGGAGGTCGGTCATGTCACTAGGAGAGGTCTAATTCTCTGGAGCTTGTTCCCGTGAAGAGAAGACAAGAGATGATGCCAAAGTGACACCACCTGTCGTCACACGGCAACACGGACAGAAAGCTGTGCTGATCCTCCCACGTTTCCTATCTTTCGGCTCGCTGTCTGCGATCCCTCAACACCCTCCGTGTCCTGAATGGCACCTCCTGGGGAGCGGACCGAGTGGTCCTTCTCCGCCTCTATCGCGCCTTAATGCGCTCGAAATTGGACTATGGAAGCATAGTTTACTCCTCTGCCTAGCCGTCTATTCTTCGGCGTCTTGACTCTATCCACCACCGTGAATTACATTTAGTGTCTGGAGCTTTTTACACCAGCCCTGTGGAAAGCCCGTATGCTGAGACTGCTGAAGCTCCGCTGTCCAATCCGCGAACTGTCCTTCTCAGTCGTTATGCTAACCATCTGTCTTCCATGCCTGCAAATCCGGCCCATGACATTTTTTTCGACGCCTCCTTGGATTTAGGGTATGCTGGCCGCCCTTCCTCCCTACTACCACCGGGAGTCCGCTTCCGTCAACTACTCCATTCTCTTTCATTCCACTTTCCTAAAACTTTCTTGACAACTTGGGGTTCAGCACAGCCTTGGCTCCGGCCCCGGACCTGCCTGCTCCGTGACCTTTGTCAGTTTCCCAAGGATGGTACCCCTTCTCTTGTTTATCGTCGGGCATTTGCTGCTCTATGCGCACAAATGAAGGATGCCACATTTATTTACACTGATGGCTCAAAAACATCGTTTGGTGTTGGGAGTGCCTATATTGTTGGCGACTCCCGAAATCGAATTCGGCTTCCCGACCAGTGTTCGGTTTATACTGCGGAGCTTTACTCTGTTCTCCATGCTGTCCAATATATCCGTCACCATCAGCGGATACAGTATGTTACCTGCTCAGACTCTCTCAGCTCTCTTCTCACAAGGGAACCTCCCCATCGCACCCCCCTCAGATTTAGTTATAAGTTGGCACAGTGGATAGACCTTGAAAAACTGAACACAGATCAATCGAGAAAACAGGAAGAAGTTGTGTGGAACTATGAAAAAAATTAGTAAAATATACAAACTGAGTAGTCCATGCGAAGATAGGCAACATCAAGGACACTGGGAGTCAAGGTGCGCCGTGGTCCCGTGGTTAGCGAGAGCAGCTACGGAATGAGAGGTCCTAGGTTCAAGTCTTCCTTCGAGTGAAAATTTTAATTTTTTATTTTCAATTTATGTGACAAACTCTTATGTTTTCATCCCTTTTTTGGGAGTGATTATCACATCTACAAGAAAACCTAAATCGGGCAAGGTAGAAGAATCTTTTTACCCATTCGCTAAGTGTACAAGTTAGGTGGGTCGACAACATATTCCTGTCATGTGACGCACATGCCGTCACCAGTGTCGTATAGAATATATCAGACGTGTTTTCCCGTGGAGGAATCGGTTGACCTATGACCTTGCAATCAAATGTTTTCGGTTCCCATTGGAGAGGCACGTACTTTCGTCTACTAATCGCACGGTTTTGCGGTGCGGTCGCAAAACACAGACACTAAACTTATTGCAGTGAACAGAAACGTCAATGAACGAACGGACAGATCATAACATTGCGAAAATAAAGAAAGTAAAATTTTCAGTCGAGGGAAGACTTGAACCAAGGACCTGTCGTTCTGCAGCTACTCACGCTAACCACGGGACCACGGCGCAAATGAGCTCACATTCTCCTTGATGTTGCCTATCTTGCATATGGACTACTCAGTTTGTATATTTTACTAATTTTTTTCACGGTTCCACACAACTTCTTCCTGTTTTCTCGATTGATCTGTGTTCAGTTTTTCAAGGCCTATCCACTGTGCCAACTTATAACTAAATCTGAGGGGGGTGCGATGGGGAGGTTCCCTTGTCAGTCTCCAAGCTCTCTACCCTGTTCACCCTCTTTTCCACCGGATTCAGGACTGCCTCCACTTGCTCCACTTGGGGGGAGTGTCTGTGGCGTTCCTCTGGATCCCGGGACACGTTGGTATTTGTGGAAATGAGGCGGCCGATATAGCGGCCAAGGCTGCAGTCTCTCTTCTTCAGCCTGCTATTCGCATGGTTCCCTTCGCCGATCTACGGAGTGTTTTATGTCGCCGTGTTGCTCTTTTATGGCACGCACATTGGTCGATACTTCCCAATAATAAATTGCGGGATGTGAAAGCTCTTCCCTGTGCTTGCACCTCTTCCTCCCGCACTCGTCGCCGGGAGGAGGTAATTTTAACTGGACTCTGGATAGGGCACTGTCTTTTTAGCCATCGACATCTTTTAAGCAGCAATCCTCCGCCACTCTGTCCCACTGCTCTCAACTGTGGACGGTGAGACACCTTTTACTTGAGTGCCCCTATTTTACTCCGTTACGCGCCCGTCTACAGCTGTCGCCTGATATATCTTCCATTTTAGCAGATGACACGCGATCAGCCGATCGCGTTCTCGAGTTCATTAGTGCCAGTGAGATGACGTCAGTAATTTGAAGCTCTTTTTGGGGACAAACAACCCCCTTCTATAGTGGTTTTTTAAGCTTTTTTTTGTTTTTGGTTCCCCACTTTTTTGAGTTTTGCTCCCATTGCTGCTGGTTCCCAGTTTCGTTTTCTTAGCTTTTCCTAAGTCACAGACCGGGCACTAATGTCCATAGCGGTTTTGCGCCCTAAAACCATAAAAAAAGCACGGAGATCATCCGAAGGAATGGTAGAGCTAGCGGGCCGAGGTAGGACAGCCTCGTTTCCCGTCAGACAGCCGTGCCCAGGATGCAACGTAAACGTCATAGCGGCTCCATCAAGAGCGAGCAAGTGACAGCTTTTTCTAACGGATAGACGGTGCACAGCAGACAGAGGCTCTGAAGCGCACTGAGAGAATCGGAGCATATGGCATAACTAAAAAGCCTCTGTCGCCGGAAGTACTGCGTGGCCTGAAAGAAGGCGAAGAACTCTACTGTACAATGAGATCCAGTTATTTGGTTACTTTCGGTTTGAAAGGTGTCATCAGAAGACATAAGCTCTTGTAATTTATACAGTTTGTTTCAGAAGTTAATGGGAGAATGCAGACTATTACTCTCGGCCTAACACATCAGCCAGATGTAATTAAGAGTCGTGATTGCGTGAATACAAGCAACGCATACTTCTGAGCTGTGTTAAAATCTTAAGGGGAGAGCTCTGGGTTACTGTCAAACTAAACACACACACACACACACACACACACACACACACACACACACACTGAATGTTGTATGGTACCGCAGTGGCAGCCGAAAATCATGTTTTCGATATTCTCCGCAACACGGTCAGTCCATTGTAGACGACAGAGGTGATTAAAGTGGAGACGAAAAATAGTGACGAGGATTTCTCTGCACCTTTGTTGTTCAGGGATGTTCTGCACTACACCTGCAAAATGTCTTCTTCTATGTTGGTATACTAGGTGCCACTTGTTGTTCAATGAAGACTGATTTACCGTCATACCTCTTCAAGAAGATCTGTTTACGGAACGTGGTTACACATTTTCGTGCCATAGTGAATAGTCCTCTGATACCACAGGCCCCTATCACCCGTATCATGCTACTGACTGCACGATTCTGTGTGATCACCAAAGATACCGCGAATGACAGCTCCACTCTATGGGGAAGAAAACCATCCCGAAGAACTTGAATTGGTTCAAATGGTTCATATGGCTCTGAGCACTATGGGACTTAACTTCTGAGGTCATCAGTCCCCTAGAACTTAGAACTACTTAAACCTAACTAACTAACATAAGGACATCACATACATCCATGCCCGAGGCAGGATTCGAACCTGCGACTGTAGCGGCCGAGCGGTTCCACACTGTAGCGCCTAGAACCGCTCGGCTACCTCGGCCGGCCACACCTGAATTACGTGACCATGAGCCTGTTCGCATCCATATATAAAAACCTGTTCGCATCCACATATAAGGTTTAACAATTCCGAGTATTGTGTGTCAGCGATCATTCGTTTGGAAGCAGAACTGTGCATTACTTCGCTGTCACGTTGCACAATAGGTTAACGTGGCACCAGCATGTACAGAAGTTGCAGCCATAGGCTCTATGAGCGAGACAATTATAAGCAATAATGGCAGGCGCTTCTTTATAGGCAACACATTTCTGAGAAACATGTAGCTTTCTACAACGACTGAACGTTCCCCCGTATTGGCTGTGTATGGGGGAATTATGTTTGCTTCCCAGGTACAAATTATTTGCGTCTCTGATGAAAACTATGTAAATCGATATGTTTACAGCTATAGCAGTTATAACAAAATCAGTTTACTTATTTCAGTTTTATTTTACGTTATTCTCAAATGCATTAATATTGAGTCCAGAAATTAAGCGCGCACGCTCCGTCTTCTATGCTCCTCAGTTACAGGGTGTTTAGATTGCTCCTCCACCGTCGTCACGTGTCTTGAGTCTTGTAATTGTCAAATCTGTCAGACACCGCGCTATACTTTCGTGTCGTCTGCAAAAAGCTTCGATGCCGTTACCTCTTCAGCTTTTGCGCTGCCAGCGAATTGTACACGGTGGCGGCGTCGTCGTACTCAGATTAATCCAAGGCTGAAAAAAAGAGGGTACATGAGAAAATATTTACAGCAAATTATGTGAGCTCGTACGTGCTCACACAATAAGGTAGAGGTCGCAGACAGAAGTGACACCGCCACCTCCTCAGGTTTTGCGATACAAGCGGCTTGTACGGCGCGTCGTCGTCGTCTTACTCACATCCAAGGCTCTGAAAAAAAAAAAGAAAAAAAGAGTACATAATCAAAAGTTTATGCGGGAGTACGCAATAAAAAAGTTTACTGCGGATAACTGGAATTCGTATATGCTCGGACAGCATGTAATATCTTCGTATAGATTGCAAACATCATCGATGCCGCACTTCCTCAGCTTTTGAGCTTTCAGCGACTTGTACAACGCGGCCGATTCGTCGTACTCAGATAAATCCACGTCTCTGAAAGAAGAAGAGAGCACGTGAGCAAAAGTATACTGTGTGTCGTGGGCACACAAGTATTCTGCGAGTCGTGTACACACAGACACCGCAGCATACCCACCTATCGTTCGCAAACAGCTTCGGCACCTCCACCTGCTCATCTCTCGCTCTTCTAGCGACCTGTACACTGTACACGGCGGCCGAGTCGTCGTACTTACACGACAAACCATCGTACTTTTGAAAAATCCTTCGTATCGTTCGGAACAGCTGTGAAGCGCCATCTCACTTACTTTTGCGCTTCTAGTGACTTGCACACGGCGGCGGCAACGTCCTCGTGCTCAAATAAATGCAAGTCTCTGAAAAACACGAGAGTACATGAGCAAGAGTTTACTGCGAATCGTGGGAGGTCGTACGTGCTCAGCCATCACAGCATACCTTTGTACCGTTCGCGAAGAGCTTCGACGCCGCCTCCTGCTCAGCTCTGCTTCCAGCGACCTGTACAATGACGTGGCGTCGTCCAAATACTTTCGCCTTCTGCGGCATGCTGTCTGCTTGCAGCGATCTGTTCTCTGAAACACAGCCTAAACTTCCCAGCGTCTTTCCTTATATAGAAGTACGACAATGCTAAGCACGGTTTCCGTGGAAATAACCTATGACGTCATTTCGTCACCCATTGTCTATTACAATTCCACGTCCATTTATCGATACTACACAACCATTCGTGAAAGATGAAGTCAGGAAATATACACCAGTTCACAATCTGATCCTATGTTGTATATCTACACTGCAAGCTTGGTGGTTTTAATCCCCAGACAGTTTTTACGTAACTTACAGACACTATCGAGTACACTGCATTTTAATCTCTTTATGTTATCTGGACCTATACCAATGTATTCCTCGCTTATAACAAGGATTCGTACAAGAGCCATATGGAATATTATATACTTTTGATGTTAGTGGTGTGGTGAAACATTTCGTAAGGCACCAGAGTGGTGTTCGAATAATACTAGGTTCAGCTCTCTGGATAGTTTTCTGTATCTTCTTATTTCGTGGCTTCTTCTCACAGCTTAACACAACCTAATAACCCTCAACCCTTTCGTGCCTTAGCTTTCGCCTTTAGTGACTTTCTTGACAAAGAGATCTTAAGTTCTAATTTTCCTCTTCCTTAGTTTTGACTATACAAGGTGAGTCACCTAACATTACCACTAGATATATTTCGTAAACCACATCAAATACTGACGAATCGATTCCACAGACCGAACGTGAGGAGAGGGGCTAGTGTAATTGGTTAATACAAACCATAAAAAAATGCACGGAAGTATGTTTTTTAACACAAACCTACGTTTTTTTAAACGGAACCCCGTTAGTTTTGTTAGCACATCTGAACATATAAACAAATACGTAATCAGTGCCGTTTGTTGCATTGTAAAATGTTAATTACATCCGGAAATATTGTAACCTACAGTTGACGCTTGAGTACCACTCCTCCGCTGTTCGATCGTGTGTATCGGAGAGCACCGAATTACGTAGGGATCCAAAGGGAACGGTGATTGACCTTAGGTACAGAAGAGACTGGAACAGCACACTACGTCCACATGCTAACACCTTTTTATTGGTCTTTTTCACTGACGCACATGTACATTACCATGAGGTGTGAGGTACACGTACACACGTGGTTTCCGTTCTCAATTACGGAGTGGAATAGAGTGTGTCCCGACATGTCATGCCAATAGATGTTCAATGTGGTGGCCATCATTTGCTGCACACAATTGCAATCTCTGGCGTAATGAATGTCGTACACGCCGCAGTACATCTGGTGTAATGTCGCCGCAGGCTGCCACAATACGTTGTTTCATATCCTCTGGGATTGTAGGCACATCACGGCACACATTCTCCTTTAACGTACCCCACGGAAAGAAGTCCAGAGGTGTAAGATCAGGAGAACGGGCTGGCCAATTTATGCGTCCTCCACGTCCTATGAAACGCCAGTCGAACATCCTGTCAAGGGTCAGCCTAGTGTTAATTGCGGAATGTGCAGGTACACCATCATGCTGATACCACGTACTTCGACGCGTTTCCAGTGGGACATTTTAGAGCGACGTTGGCAGATCATTCTGTAGAAACGCGATGTATGTTGCAGCTGTTTGGGCCCCTGAAATGAAGTGAGGACCAATGAGATGGTCGCCAATGATTCCGCCCCACACATTTACAGTCCACGGTCGCTGTCGCTCTACCTGTCTGAGCCAGCGAGGATTGTCCACGGACCAGTAATGCATGTTCCGTAGATTCACTGCCCCGTGGTTTGTGAAACCCGCTTCATCGGTAAACAGGTAGAACTGCAACGCATTCTCTGTTAATGCCCATTGACAGAATTGCACTCGATGATTAAAGTCATCACCATGTAATTGCTGATGTAGCGACACATGAAACGGGTGAAAGCGGTGACGATGCAATATGCGCATGACACTACTTTGACTCAGTCCACCGGCTCTCGCAATGTCCCGTGTACTCATGTGTGGGTTCATGGCAACAGCAGCTAACACATCAACTGCACCCGCTTCTCCTGTGACGGGCCTGTTACGGACCCGTTTGCGTGCTACGACCATACCTGTTGCATACAGTTGGCGGTAGATGTTTTGCAATGTGCGGCACGTTGGATGCTCTCTGTCCGAGTACCGTTCTGCATACACCCTGCAGGCTTCAGCTGCATTTCGTCGACACTCACCATAGATGAGTATCATCTCCGCCTTTTCAGAGTTCGAATACACCATGGTCACAGTTCCTACAACACTCCACTATCACAGACGTCTGGTAACACGGTGTACTACAGTTGGTCTGCGTGCGGAGACGAATGCAGAATAACAATAGCAGGAAGCGCTACATGCGGACACTGCGACAGCTAGACCAAACCACAACAGTGCACTACAGCCACACTCGTAAACACGGCCGTCATCGTAAACATGTCCCTGCAGATGCTGCTCGCCGACCGTGGCCCGTGTTTGTTACAACACGCAACTGAACGTCGGAGGTTTCAAGCGTCAACTTTAGGTTACAATATCTCCGGATGTAATTAACTTTTTACAATGCAACAAACGGAACTGATTACGTAATTGTTTATATGTTCAGATATGCTAACAAAATTAACGTGGTTCCATTTAAAAAAATGTGGGTTTGTGTTAAAAAACATACTTCCCTGCATTTTTGTATGGTTTGTATTAAACAGTTACACTAGCCCCTCTCCTCACGTTCGGTCTGTGGAATCGGTTCGTCAGTATTTGATGTGGTTTACGAAATATACCCAGCAGTAACGTTAGGTGACTCACCCTGTATATTACGAAGCTACCCTTCCGGTACAAGAAGTCATCATCATTCTGCCAACAGACTTTTCAAACAGGACAGAGTAGGTGAAAGAGTTTCAGGGAACTCTCTGGCCCTTTGGGTCTGAAACTATCCCTGAAATGGAGAATAATTAGCAGTAATCAATGATATAACGATACAGAAGGCAATGAAGACCACGGCATTAAAATTGCATAATGGATATCTACAAGGAAAGTGCCTTATTACAGGTGACATAAAACCAGTCAGAAGACCCTCCCCCACAAATAAGGCAATTTGCATCATCTGCACAGTAGCCAACGTAAGAGACTGGTCGTCCCTGCGATACTCACATCCAGAGACTGCTTAAGCAGATGATGTGGTTGTGTTCCGTCGCTGTGCCAGTGTCCTGTCGGGCGACACAGTTACAGACTTCACTTCATGAAGATGTCAGTTCTTGCGTCACTTGGTAGGCCTACGTCCTTACGCTGCCATGTCTTAGAATGGAGAAAAAATTGGTGTACGGCCTTCCTAGCACCTTTAACAAGAAGCTATACGACACACGCTGCCTGACAAAAATACTAAGCACGTCGAAGACATGGTCAGATGCCAAAGTAACTTTGTACACGTGCACACCTTCGGCAGACATGTAAATGATTAGAGCTGCAATTCTGTGTAGCAGGTGAAACAGCCACCAGAGTACATTAGTATTCTTAGTGTTCTTCGCAGATCTGGCAGGGTAATAAGTGGTGTGAAGAGCGCCAGATTTTGAGTAATTACCATGAAGAACACGGAGATGCAATTTACTCGTGTCAAACAGTGCATCATCAAGAGTTTGAAAGTGGATTCACTGTAGGTCTCCATTCGGTTGACTGGTCGAATTGAACAATATCTTGATTTGTGGGGCATTCGGATGTGACAGTGGCCCAATGTTGGACCGCGCGGGAAAGCGAGAGCAGTCATACGCATCGTCGAAGTTCCGGTCGACCGTGTATGATCACCGCAAGGAAGGATCGCCGTATTTTGCAGCAGCCACGTCAAAGGACTTTACATGTGTGCCAGATATCGGAGAAAGAGTAACGGGGTTCCAGCAACATTCTGTGTCTTCCCACAATATTAACCGGAGAGTAGGCAGTAACCAGAATAGAGAATTACCGCCCCACATATATTACATCGCTAACACCCTAACACAAACACACAGCCTGGGGTGGTGCTGTGGCCGAGAAGTATGAAGTGCTGATGAATGTCGTAGCATTGCGTTCAGCGATGAATCAGTTTTCTGCATTGCTCCGATGAACATCACCGACAAGTATCGCGGCGAATATGGGAGAGGTCCCATTCTTCCAAAGATTCGGAGAGGGACAGCGGTGTTACTCTGCATCGACATACATACTCCACAGACCCCTGTTTGGTGTGTGTCGGAGGGTATCTTGTACCAATAATAGTCATTTCCTTTCTTATTTCACTTGGAAATAGAGCGAGAAGAAAACGACTGCCTGTATGCCTCCGTACGAGTCTTAATTTCTCGTATCTCCTCTGCGCGGTTCGTATGTGAAATGTACTTTAGCTGCGGTAGAATCCTTCTATGGTTAGCAGAAAATGCCTGTTCCCCAGATTTCCTCAATAGTGTTTCACGAAGCTAACATTGCCTTCCTTCAAGGGATTCCCATTTGAGTTCACGAGGCATCTCCGTAACACTCGTGGGTTGATCGAACCTACCGGTAAGAAATTTAGCTGCACACCCCTAAATGACTTTGATGTCGTCCCTTAATTATACATGATGGGGAGCTCAAATACTCGAGTAGTAATTAAGAGTAATCGCACAAGTAATCTACACGCAGTCTAATTTGTACATGAATTGCAATTTCCTAAAACTCCCTCAGTAAACCGAAAATGATCTCTCGCCCTCCATGTTGCCGTCCTTCCTTTCTTGTTCCATTTGATATCGCTTTGCGACGCTGCGTCTCTCGTAGTTAATCGACTGCTTGTGTCCAGAAGCACACCACTAATACTGTATTGCACTATGCAATATGCATATTGTGTTCTGGAGAGACCTATTTCTGAATTTTTATGTTATCTATAAGACACTGAATATGAATTGGAAAGTAAGTGTTTTATCTCAACAGTTCAGTTTATTTTTATTTTCAGAGTTAGTCAATGTTCTGATATGTTATAGGTGCTGTAAATACAAGTTTTTTACCGATGTGATATTGCATTTCGTAACCAGACATTGTACTAATGTGCAGAACAGTCATACTCAATGATAGCGCCAGTACAAACACTGTGATATTCACAAAGGATTTTAATGAGGTCAAGAATCGTTTAAAATCGCTAAGCCACAAATAAATTTCCATTTCACAGTAATATTTACACTCAAAGACAAAAGCAAAAAAATGTTACAATTACTCTAAAATAAAAAATACCCTTACAGTATTGACTATTTTGCAGTAATACACACCCCAGCGAATTCACAATCGCAGTTTAAATACTTTTTAATCCATTCCGTCTCTTCTGATCATGGTGTGTTACTCTGTTTCAAATTAGTGAATACAAGGAGTTGTTAAATATTAGAATGAAATTTCTATTAAACTTTTGAAGAAGGTTTTCCCAGTTTAGAAAGTATTTATTTACGTAGTTGAAGACTAATTCCATCATTTTGACATGTACATAACGAAACGATTCAGAAAGTGTCCTGTAGAATGAACCACTGCAGACTGAGAGCAGATCTACCAGCAGTAGCTGAAGCTCATACGCTCTTGTGGGGAGTGATATCATGCAAGAAAGTAGAACACCTTTCAACTTTCGTAACTTACATATATACATGTAAGAAATTTATACCTGACGAAACCTGACAAAGCCAGGGAATAAAATAGGGCCATACAACGTGCACACCAATTTAACCCATGGCTAGCCTACTCCTCAGTTAGCTATTCCTGGATTGTACAACTGACACTAAAATAGATATATAGATTAGTGAAGAGATGAGCAGATGTAGACTGGTAGGGTAAGGTTAGATGCAATGTATACTTGTAAGATTCCTGTTGCCGTGTTCTGTATGTGTGTGTGAGACCTTTTGAACAGATTACATATGTATTTTTATGCTCTTCTGTTACCAATAAATTTTCCTACCCTGTTCCCTTGCACTTTATTACTATATCATCACCTAGAGCAGTATGTTGTCAACAGATGTAAAAAGTTGTTATGATACAAAGCTCACAATTGCCAGCTCTGGGAATGTACTTTCTTTGATAAGTGCTCAGACAGTGTGACTGGCGAATGTATTTTTGCAGCCTTGGTTCACATATAAACAGTGTGTTAGAACATTGATTTGTAGCGATTTATGTTGAGGATGTTAACATTGTGTAATGTAACAGCTTAAATTTCATCTAAATTTTAATAAAAATCCTCATTTAAATTTGAATATAAAAATCGACACAAAATTATCGATGTTTTCTTATTATATTAAGATTATCAATGTATACAAACTATGTTAAATGTCTCTGAGAAGTCGTAAAAAACAAATTAAGTAATAGATATTGTTCAAAGAACCCAAAAACATTACAACGTATGTTTTTTATAAATTAATTAATTTTAATATTCGTAAGTTATTTAAAAGTATATATTCATTTTTACAGCGTATATAAGAAAGCCGGGATTCCACTTTGGGTTTTCAACTGGCTGTTGTATGGATAACCTTTGCGCTATTTGCGCGAGGGAAAGAATGGAACGAAACGAAAATACGGTAGCTTTAGCAAGGTAGCATGTGTACATACATGGCTGCGCTATGTCTGGCGATTTAACAGTTCTGTAGATGCTAAAACGTTGCTTATGCTTATGCTAGTGAAAGTTGGTATGTGTGTCCTAAAGTCGTCTCCAGAAATCGCAGGTTTTGGACAGCAAGAATATCCAACATTTATGTAAGATGAAATCAGCAGCCACCGCAAGTTCGAGAAAAATGGCTACCATAAGTGCAGCACCATTGTAACGAATTATTTGTTACATTTCACTGGAGATGTGAAGAGCCTACACAGTTATCATTCTGTAACCATCATATACGGCAATGCATAGACTGCAAGAATTGAGGCAAGACATTTTATTTAATCCAAGTAATCAGAAGTGTGATGAACACTCCAGACACAAGTGTCATGTTTAATTACTTATTATATTATGTTTTATTCTTCAGTGTTTGTTAAAGTCACTGTCTTAAAGTAACTAACTGAATCCTAAATTCCTCAACAGTTTGTGTAAATAATTTTCAGTCACTCTCAATGCAAAAAAAGATGGTACGAAATAATTTCAGAATCACAGCAAAGGGAGATTGTCACAGAAGTATATACCTGTGAAACTCAACTTTACATTTATTTGTGTTGATACCAAATTATCTGATCGTATTGCTGTATCACGTAAAGCTTCAGATTTGGAGATTTCTTTTACATAACGTTCAGTTATCCAAGTTTTAGTAATATGCATCTGCAAAATTTTAAAGGTGGTAGCCATTGAGCTATGTAGGGATTTCACAGCTTGCATGGATCTTGACTTCAAGAAGAACATTCAAATGTAGTAGTAATAACACAAATTCATTTCACTAACAGTTAAATAACTTCTGAAAGAATAAAGTTAAACTGCTCCTTCAGAGTTGACGACCACAAACATTCGTGATATTAGTATCTTTTCAGAGGTACTGCCATACAGTAAGATTATATCAGTCATCAGTCTGTTTGCTACTGTGGCGCAGATAAAACTAAAAGATAGGCAATGCATCACATTCAGTGTGATGTTCTTTGTTGTGTACCAAAACTATCGCAAATGGAGCCCCATTACCCACACCACGCTTGTGAGTGCTAACCTAACCTAACCTAACCTAACCTATTGTTGCCTTAAGTTAAAAACACTGCTTTTGGTTATACATGGTCCACGCAGTAATAAAATATTGTTAAAATCAGAAAAAGTAGTAACAGAGATATAGTGCAGATTCAATGTCAAAGCATAACTGAGCAGAAGAAAGTCTGCATTTCTTTTGGAAGAAGAAACAGTTGCAAAGAGGGAGACCAATTTTCAGTGGCGATAAGTAGGTAGTAGATGTGCCACACTGTCCTAAAAGCGGCCAATGTAAGGCATGATTTCTGTGACCACACGGACATCGAAGTTTTGCCTTTCTGTTAATTTAAAACATTCTGTATCGTACTGCAAAATTTGAGGCAAACGCAGCTATTACAATAACTAAAAATTGCTAGTTTCGTGTTTACAAATAGATATTTTCCCTGCTACGAAAATGTTAAAACTTTCGATTACATGCGGTAGAGATACTCCCAGCACGAACCATGGATCTTGCTGTTGGTGGGGAGGCTTGCGTGCCTTTGCGATACAGATAGCAGTACCATAGGTGCAACCACAACGTAGGGGTATCTGTTGAGAGGCCCCCCTGAAGAGAAGCAGCCACCTTTTCAGTAGTTGCAAGGGCAACAGTCTGGATGATTGACTGATCTGGCCTTGTAACATTAACCAAAACTGCCTTGCTGTACTGGTACTACGAACAGCTGAAAGCAAGGAGAAACTATAGCCGTAATTTTTCCCAAGGGCATGCAGTTTTGCTGTATGGTTAAAAGATGATGACGTCTGTAGTGCTACAACGATGAAAATTAATATTACGACGATGTCAAACCTTATTTTCATGATTTAAAGAAGTATTCATGATATTAAAAATGTAATTATAATTTTATTATTTTCATTTTTGAGCTCAATGTATCAAAGACTTTCTCGTGCACGCAATAAATTAGCATTCTTTGTACTACGAAACTATATATGACTGTTAAGGGTTAAGCATGTAATAATTCGATGTAAGACATTTTGTTGAGTCTGAACTTTGTTCTCGTACTGGTCGGTAGAGAAGGAAAATTTCCTTAATCGATGTGAAGGTATAAAGGCTGTAAAAAGGAGAGGAGAGAAGGTAAATACAAGTTGTTCAAAACAAATATCTCTAAAGTGTAACATCTTGTGATTTCCTATAACAAAAAATTGCAAGGTCTAATCTGAACCTGTCCTGAATAACAGCGAAGAACATTTATGTTATCATATATTTTCTTCGTTTGATCACGGTTGTGATTCGCATGTTTCTTTTTGTTACGTGACGTGTTATGAATATTTTCATTATACGCGCAAAAGTGCTCACAGCTTTAATCGAACCTGCGTCTTTCGGAAACGATAACTTTTAATCAGTACAATTACGCGAATACCGTCTAAATCGCAAAAGTGTTTCCTGGACCAAATAATTCTTATAAAATGTGTATTCTCCAAAGCGAGCAGCATTGCACTATCACTGACTCGCAACAATCGAAAGAGTAAAAACAGTGCTTAAATAAAATTGCCACCTTTTAATAATTATTATTATCCCATTAAATAAATAAATAGCAATTCAGTGGCTATCCAATCAATAAACAGAGAGGGCAATTCGGATCAATTATATTTAAATAACTGCGAGAAGGATCAGTAAAATACAGCATCAAGTGTTTTCAGTAGAGGTTAACTGAACGAGATTGGAACTGAATTTTAATCAAACGAAAGTGAACATTTATAGTACTGATTCCAATTTGGTGCAGTGTAGTAATTATTTTATGTTTTGTGTGACGGAATAATTGATGTGTTGCGTGTGACGTTTTCCCGATTAGACTTGCACCCAAACATTTGCAAACATGGTAAAAACAGTGCGACGTGTAAGAAAAGCTACACAGCAGGAAGTAACTGTAGAACATTCAGAGGAGGAAGGAATAACTAGTGATGTAGAAATTGATAATATTTTTTTCAGATCAGACAGAGGATATAGAACAGGACACTAATATTAAAGTCAGTGATCCATCTGCTGTAGAACACTCAGGCAGAATACGGACGGTAATTCAAATGCGTACTGAAGCAGAACCACAAGAAACACCAGTTACAGTCGATTTACCACCGGTAGAGCCAACACAAACAGTAATGGACCCATTTTCTCTCTTAATGATGAAAATGGAACAAATGTTTAAAATACAGGAACAATCACAGATACAGCGTGAACAAGAAACTGCTAAACAGCTTGTAACTGAGATTAATAACAATATTAGCAGAGCAGATTAGGACCTTAGATGAACGCATCAGACAATTAGACGAGCGTACGCAGTTAAGCTTTTCACAGTTCTCAAAAGAGATAGATCAAAAGCTTGAAAACCGGTTAAAAGAACACGATCGCCAGCTGCGACAGCAAATAATTGCCCAGTTGTCTGCTATTCAGAACAACATTTCAAGTATGCAACAAACATACCACGACTTACCACAGAATTTAAAGCAAGTAACCCAGGATGTGGACAAATTACAACAAGCACACACTTCTTTGGAAGCAGAAATACGCAACATAAGTACACGTATAGAAAACCTTACGGTTGATAATCAAAACGTAATAGAACAAAAATGCAAAGAACAAGAAGAACGCGTTGTGACCACATTCAACACATGGCTAAATGACAAAGACAAACAAATTAGTACTGTTATACAGAAGGAACTACCTGTGATGTTACAACGAGCAGGAACACAACTGATACATGAAAATAACACAAAGATTCGTGAACTCCAGACAGAATTACAAAACGTGCAGAAAGTGCTTAATGAAACACGTATGCAAACATCTCATAACAGTTCACCGGAGTGTGTTAGTATCACAGAAACACACCCTGGTCATTATGAAACGCCTTTAACTGAAAGTAGGGGGCAGACGGGCAATAATTTCAATCCAACACGTGGAGTAACATCCGTTTATCAAGACCATACACTATCATTGGTGACTCAGGATGCTTTAGTGAAGAATTCACAGTTTCAGAAGTTTACCAATGATAAGAAC
The DNA here is from genome assembly GCF_023898315.1 of Schistocerca nitens. Taxonomy (NCBI): domain Eukaryota; kingdom Metazoa; phylum Arthropoda; class Insecta; order Orthoptera; family Acrididae; genus Schistocerca; species Schistocerca nitens. The sequence continues at coordinate 259,995,941 of NC_064622.1, forward strand.
GGACCCCATCAAATTGTGTTTATCAAAGGGATCCGCGGAATAATGCCAAAAAGTTGGAACGAAAGGGAGAAAATTGTCTTTACCATTACCCATATTCAAGGTGAGCCAGCGTTGTTCGCGACACAGAAAGCTGAACAATGCAGCTCCTTCGATGAATTTGAACAAGCTTTTCTAAACAAGTATTGGTCGCGTGGGGTACAAGAACGATTAAGAAAAGAGTATAGTCCTGAGCCATTTAATAGAAAAGGCGGTACTTTCCGGAAATATTTCGAAAAGTATTTGGACAAAGTGAAATATTTATCCACACCAATTCCTGAGTGTGATGTTTTAAAGATATTAAAGGAGAAGTTACCGCGTGATCTAAAGGAGAAATTGTTTCACATTCCTGAAGACAACGTGGAACATTTTCTATCTGTACTGGAAGAGGACAGACACCATTATGGGAATAATTCGTCGAATAATGGTAATGGTAATGGCAACGGGCGAAACCACAAGAACAATAGTAATAGAAACACCTACTATGGGAATCAAAATCATTGGAATAGTCCGAATTATTCAGGATGACAGAACCACAATATGAACACAAATGGACAGTACGGTAATGCACCGAATCACAATTACCATCCACAGAACAATAGTGGACAGAACAATAATGGAAACTTTTCAAAGATACGGAAACGAGATTTTAGAGCTAACGCCAATTACAATAACGGCAATTTTTCAAATAGTTAGCAAAACATGCAACCACCACATAACTGGTCAACACAGAATTATGCACAACAGCAATGGCAGCAGCCTAGGCCACCGCAATATCACAACAACAATCATGTACAACCCCCGTACAATACAAATATGCCAAATAACATGCAGCAGCATATGAATGCGCAGCCATGGCAACCTCCGAATCAAAATATCAAGATCATTGAGGTAAGTGAACCGCAACCATCAACCAGTACCAGTCAGTCAAACTAGATGCGACGACATTCTGCTCCCGTGTGTCAGTCGCAGGGTGTCTAGGGGGCACTTGCATGAATGGTGTTAGTAATAACGAGCAATTAAGCGTGCAGACAACCAGCTGTAGTAACAATGAGAATGTGTGTCGCATAGAATCAACAGCGATCGGGCCGAACGACGCAAAAGATGCAGTGTGTAGGAATAATTCTGTTGATGTTGCTCAGCAACGTAGTTCAACTGTGCAGATGTTGAGATGTAATGACGGAGTCGATATACGAGAGGAATTATGTCAAGATTTTCGGAAGAAGTGTAATTTGTTTGAACGGGAAGTTGTACAAGCAGCTATAGTTTGTGATATTTATGGTATTCAAACTACGGTGATTTTAGATACTGGAGCATCTGTTTCTGTGCTGAATGAATCGTTCTTTCTTCACTTAAAGAAGATTAGAGAGATTCCGGTTTTTCCAGTCACTAATTGTCGAGTTACAGGAGCCATTAGTCAGAAAGCCCAACTAGTTCGGGAACAGACACGGATTTGTATTAATTTTGGAATGGGAGCCAAAGAGTGCACCTTCCTTATTGTAAAGAATTTAGTCGTGAACAGTCTCCTCGGATTAGATATTTTGCAAGAGACGGAAACTATAATCGATCTCGCAAAGGGTGAATGCAGCATGTGTTTCGGTGACACGAGAGTCAGGTTAGAATTGATAAAGACCAAAGAATTGCATGGCAAGTATTGTCAAATTTTAAAGATAGAACCGATTCGCGCACATTTATGGCGGCTTCAAGATAGTTTCAGTTGCAGTACATTCCCGGTCGTGGAAGATGTGAAGAAAGAGGAGAATATCCACCTCTCTGAAATAGTAGAAAAAGTACAACAATCCTCTGGTCTTGACAGTCTGCAACAAAAGCAATTATTAGACACACTTACTAATAATCGTAAAGTATTTTTGAAAAAACCTGGACTAATTGAAGGTTACGTGTGCGACATGCAAGTGTTTCCCCATGAAATTTACTGTCATCAAACGTACTCAATACCCAGCGCGAAAAGGGAAGCAGGACTCTCAGAATACCAGTTAGTTGTAAGAAAATTTCAGCTCCAGTTCGACGGAGAAGAGGACGCCGAGCTGCAGCAAGGAGAAGAAGAATTGCTTCAAGATGATTCCACCCTAAGACACTTAATCAAACATAATACAAACTTGTTGAGATTTAGTAAACTTTCAGGAACTTATGCGTGTGAAACTACGAACAGTGAACAGAACTGCATATTTCACACAACAGTAGGATATAGTGACTTTAGAAAATAAACGTTTCATTTTGTTGTTTGTTAACTATTTTGAACTCACTATATATGATTGTTAAGGGTTAAGCATGTAATAATTCGATGTAAGACATTTTGTTGAGTCTGAACTTTGTTCTCGTACTGGTCGGTAGAGAAGGAAAAGTTCCTTAATCGATGTGATGGTATAAAGGCTGTAAAAAGGAGAGAGAGAGAGAAGGTACAAATATCTCTAAAGTGTAACGTCTTGTGATTTCCTATAACTAAAAATTGCAAGGTCTAATCTGAGCCTGTCCTGAATAACAGCGAAGAACATTTATGTTATCATATATTTTCTTCGTTTGATCACGGTTGTGATTCGCATGTTTCTTTTTGTTACGCGACATGTTATGAATATTTTCATTATACGCGCAAAAGTGCACACAGCTTTAATCAACCTGCGTCTTTCGAAAACGATAACTTTTAATCAGTACAATTACGCGAATACCGTGTAAATCGCAAAAGTGTTTCCTGGACCAAACAATTCTTATAAAATGTGTATTCTCCAAAGCGAGCAGCATTGCACTATCGCTGACTCGCAACAATCGAAAGAGTAAAAACAGTGCTTAAATAAAATTGCCACCTTTTAATAATTATTATTATCCCATTAAATAAATAAATAGCAATTCAGTGGCTATCCAATCAATAAAGAGAGAGGGCAATTCACGTCCTCTCGGGTAAAATATTCTGGAGGTAAAATAATCCCCCATTCGGATTTCCAGGCAGGGACTACTCACAAGGACATCGTTATCAGGAGAATCAAAACTGGCATTCTACAGATCGGAGCATGGAATGTCAGACCTCTTAATCGGCAGGTAGGTTATAAAATTTAAAAAGGGAAATGGATAGGTTAAGGTTAGATATAGTGGGGATTAGTGAAGTTCTGTGGCAGGAGGAACAAGACTTCTGGTCACGTGAACACAGGGTTATAAATACAAAATCATGCAGGGGTAGGTTTAATAATAATAAAAAAATAGCTACCCGAACAGCATAGTGAACGCATTATTGTAGCCAAGACAGACACGAAGCCCATGCCTACCACAGTATTACAAGTTTATGTGCCAACTAGCTCCACAGATGATGAATAGATTGAAGAAATGTATGATGAAATAAAAGAAATCATTCAGATTGTGAGGAGAAACGAAAATTTAATAGTCATGGGGGGACTGGTATTCGATAGTAGGAAAAGGAAGAGAAGGAAAAGTAGTAGGTCAATATATCATGAAAGAAGTACATGGAAGAGGCCTGGAAGCATTGGAAGGTTTCAGTTAGATTATGTAATGGCAAGACAGAGATTTAGGAACCAGGTTTTAAATTGTAAGACATTTCCAGGGGCAGATGAGGACTCAGACACAATCTATTGGTTATGAACAGTAGATTAAAACTGAAGAAACTGCAAAAACGGGAAATTAAGGAGATGGGACCTGGATAAACTGAAAGAACCAGAGGTTGTACAGAGTTTCAGGGATTGCATTGGGGAACGATTGACAAGAACAGGGGAAGGAAATACTGTAGAAGAAAAATGTGTAGCTTTGAGAGATGAAATAATGAAGGCAGCAGAGGATCAAGTAGGTAAAAAGACAAGGGCTAGTAGAAATCCTTGGGTAACAGAAGAAATATTGAATTTAATTGATGAAAGGAGAAAATATAAAAATGCAGTAAATGAAGCAGGCAAAAAGGAATACAAACGTCTCAAAAATGAGATCGATAGGAAGTGCAAAATGGCCAAGTAGGGATGGATAGAGGACAAATGTAAGGATGTAGAGGTTTATCTCACTAGGGGTAAGATAGATACTGCTTACAGGAAAATTAAAGAGACTTTTGAAGGAAATAGAACCTCTTGTATGAATATCAAGATCTCAGATGGGAACCCAGTTCTAAGCAAAGGTGGAAGGAGTATATAGAGGGTCTGTACAAGGGCAATGTACTGGAGGGCAATATTATGAAAATGAAAGAAGACGTAGATGAAGATTAAATGGTAGATACGAAACTGTATGACGAGTTCGACAGAGCCCTGAAAGACCTGAGTCAAAACAAGGCCCCAGGAGTACACAACATCCCATTAGATACTGATAGCCTTGGGAGAGCCATCCCTGACAAAACTCTACCATCTGGTGAGCAAGATGTATGAGACAGGCGAAATACCGTCAGACTTCAAGAAGAATATAATAATCCCAACCAGAAGCAGTGGTTTCAAAGGGAGTGAGACAGGGTTGTAGCCTTTTCCCAATGTTATTCAATCTGTATATTGAGCAAGCAGTAAAGGAAACAAAAGAAAAATTTTCGATAGGAATTAAAATCCATGAAGAAGAAATAAAAACTTTGAGGTTTGCCAATGACATAGTAATTCTGTGAGGGACAGCAAAGGAGCTGGAAGAGCAGTTGAACGGAGTGGACAGTGTCTTGAAAAGAGGATATAAGATGAACATAAATAAAAGCAAATCGAGGATAATGGAATGTAGTAGAATTAAATCGGGTGATGCTGAGGAAATTAGATTAGGAAATGATACATTTAAAGTAGTAGATGATATTTGCTATTTGGGGAGCAAAATAACTGATGATGGTCGAATTAGAGAGGATATAAAATGTAGACTGGCAACGGCAAGGAAAGCGTTTCTGAAGAAGAGAAATTTTTTAACATCGATTATAGATATAAGTGTGAGGAAGTCTCATCTGAAAGTATTTGTATGGAGTGTAGCCATGTATGTAAGTGAAACATGGACGATAAATAGTTTAGACAAAAAGAATATAGAGGCTTTCAAAACGTGGTGCTACAGAAGGATGCTGATGATCAGAAAGATAGATCACATAACTAATGTGGAGGTACTGGATAGAATTGGGGAGAAGACGAATTTGTGGTACAACTTGACTAGAAGAAGGGATCGGTTGGTAGGACATGTTGTGAGGCATCAAGGAATCCGCAATTTAGTATTGGAGGGCAGCGTGGAGGGTGAAAATCGTAGAGGGAGACCAAGAGTTGAATTCACTAAGCAGATTCAGAAGGATGTAGGTTGCAGTAGGTACTTCGACATGAAGAAGCTTTTACAGGACAGGTTAGCATGGAGAGCTGTGTTCAAAAATACTTCAAACGGCTGCAATGAATCCATAGACGTCCCAGTCTATATTCGGTAAGTTAAAATCGCCTCCAACTAGTACTGTATGATCTAGCTGTTTACGCGCGAATAACCGAAGAATTTCTTTGAATGCCTCTAGAACTGGTCACAGCAGAAACGGGTGCCTGGTAAAAACACCGAAGACCTGCTGTACGCTACCAGATAACTTCACTGTCACACTCAACTTCGACCTCAATAGAAATTATTTTTGTCAACTGCAATGAACACTCGCCCTGCTACGGCCTTTAATCTGTCTTGTTCATATCCGTTCCACGACTCGCTAAATATCTCCGAACTTTTCACTTCGGGTTTCAGCTAACTCTCGGTCCCGAAAATAATTTGAATGCGAGAACTTATCTGGAGGCTATTAAATTCGAGAGCTTTGTTACGAATGCTTTAAAAACTTACTGATAAAATTTTGCTGCCGTATTCGTGCTTATGTAAATGTCGCATCTCTCCGTGATCACGCCACAGGCTGGTGCGAAGAAGGACGGTTGGAAAAGAGTAAGGGCGCTTTGCTGCTGCGGGTCACGTTCAAATTTCGTCGAATAATTTTGACGATCCCTAGTGATTCCAACCTGCACACCAGGGCAAAAACTGCAGTTGCGCTGCACTCCAAAAAGGTGAAATCACACGTTAAATGGGGATGCAATCACACAGTGCCCAGATGCAACCCCACAGTGCCCGCAGAGAGGAGCCGAAACGTCCGGGGATGTCAGTAGCGTCATAGTTGTGAGTGACTAAGCCCTATCGCTCATCGCACTGAGGACTGTCGTCTTTGAGCATGAAATATGCACGAATCAGCGCCCCGAGGAGAGGGGTAGTGCATTGACACCCCTTATGCAACCTTCTGAGGCCTTTTCGTGTGTGTTCTGACCGGCGATGAGTCTGAAATCTTTACATTGGCCTTCCATAAGAAAACAGCGCATTTTCTACGATGGTTGTCGCCGTTCTAATCTCCCTGTCAGAGGCGTGAAAGGAAGAAATGATATGTGGGTAAGAGGATATGTGACGACATTCCCATCGTGTGAAAAATCCACGATAGCGTTGGTCGGAACTGTGGTGAAATTTGGTGCCATTGTGACATCACTAACCCACCTTACGCGACATGAACTTGTGAGCTGTGACCTTTTGTCCGCGTGTGTCGTTACCTTGCTGCCTCAAGCGTCGTTGAGGGAGTGCGTGAAGGGGCAGGGCGTCACGCTTAGGCACCATTACAGAGAAATGTTGTAGGCATTGTTGAATCAAATTTGAATTATATACGCTGCAGTGGGACTCAATCAAGGTATTTCGAAAAACTGATCCTTCAATTGTGTCGCCCAGTGTTGATTAATTACGCAAGCCTGCGTTTTCAAAATTTTTGGCAAACGATTTCTCAAAAAGGCGTGTTCTGCAATCAACACAGATTCAGGAAATCACTTGCATCTTGTTCTATAACATCAATATTTCCACAAAATAAATCTATTTTAAAGATCTAAGTAATCGAAACTCAAATATTATAATTGAATTTAAGTCTATGTGCTATAAAAGTACTGCCTCTCGTGGTTCATAGTAATGCTGGTGTGATCAAAAAATTTAATAATACTGCGGGGGATTTTAAAGTTCGCTAATTTAAATTGCAGGTCACTAACAGAAGCTTTCATCCTTTCTGACATCACTTCGTAATGCCACACCTGCTACACAACAGAAGTAACAGCTAATATACATTCTGGGGGGGGGGGGTTGTTTTGTTGTGTTTTGTTTTGTTTTAGGGCGCAAAAACACCTGAGGTCATACTTGCCCCTGTCATAACCTCAGAACACTAATACGAAAGCCGGCCGAAGTGGCCGTGCGGTTAAAGGCGCTGCAGTCTGGAACCGCAAGACCGCTACGGTCGCAGGTTCGAATCCTGCCTCGGGCATGGATGTTTGTGATGTCCTTAGGTTAGTTAGGTTTAACTAGTTCTGAGTTCTAGGGGACTAATGACCTCAGCAGTTGAGTCCCATAGTGCTCAGAGCCATTTGAACCATTTGACTTAATACGAAAAATATGTTAAAAGTGACTACACGCTAAGCCCAGTCGATGGAAGGAAAGAGAGCTAAGGACAAGGACTTCCTCTTGGAGAAACGTCCACAAAATACCCCGTAGAGACAACAGAGTGCCAGAACTAGAGATTAAGGGTTCATCGCCATATTACTAACACGGATAAAAAGTAAAACTCGGTTGACAGTCCGTGCGTCGGTCGCTAAAACGGCGAATAACTCAGACGGAAAACACAGACTAGCACATAAATGGTTAAAAGAAAGGGCTTTCGTTCGGGAAATGGCGAGCTGTCAAAGGTTGACGATAATGGGCGCATAGTGGTGGGGGATCACCGCCTAACAAACGACGATGGCTAAAACGACAGTGCCCAATACACAGCCTAGCTAAAATAATCTCATTGCAGCGAGAGGGCGAGAGGAGGTCGGCCATGTCACTAGTAGAGGTCTTAATTCTCTGGAGCTTGTTCCCGTGAAGAGAAGACAAGTGGTGATGCCGAAGTGGCACCACCTGTCGTCACACGACAACACGGAGATCATCCGAAGGAATGGAAGAGCCAGCGGGCCGATGTAGGACAGCCTCGTTTCCCGTCAGACCGACGTGGCCAGGAACCCACATAAACGTCATAGGGGCTCCATCAAGAGCGAGCAAGTGACAGCTTTATCTAATGGATGGACGTTGTACAGCACACACGGGCTCTGAAGCGCATTGAGAGAATCGGAGCATATGGCATAATTAAAAAGCCTGTGTCGCCGGAGGTACTGCGTGGCCTGCTAGAAGGCGAAGAACTCTGCTGTAAATGTTAAGCAGTGTTCCGGAAGCCGATACCGACAATAGTCGGTGCGAATGGCGAAGGTACACTTGAAACTATGGTCCGTCTTGGAGCAATCAGTGTACGCCAAGGTACCTTTTTTTTTTTTTTTTTTTTTTTTTTTTTGGTTTTAGGGCGCACAACTACAGAGGTCATTAGCGCCCAGACTAAGTTATGAATGCACTGCGAGGCACAAGGTTAAAACAGCAACTAAAAGGGACAACACCATAAAAGGCACATTAACAGGCAAGGGATTAAAAGAAAACAGCATAATCAAATGTCCTTAGACAGATTTGTCAAGTGGATAAAACGAAGAACGCGAGCAGCTGCTCCTGGGTCATCCGCTAAAATGGCATCTAGAGTACATGGCAGGCCAAGATCAACGCGCAATGTATTAAAATTCTGACAGGACTTTAAAATGTGGCGTACCGTCAGCAATTACCCACATGTGCAGAACGGCGCCGGCGCAGCCGTCAGCAGATGGCGATGGCTGAACCGGCAGTGTCCAATTCGTAGCCGGGCCAAAACGACCTCCTCCCGCCGGGAAGGGCGTGAAGAGGTTGTCCAAGCCGTGGGGAGAGGTTTCAAGGCCCGGAGCTTGTTGTCAGTAAGTGTAACCCAATCGGCATCCAGAGTAGTTGCCTTAGGAAGCGTATGAAGAAAGAGACGGAGTGTGAGGAGGGAGGGAGAGGGAGAGTGAGGGATATAGAGAGAGGGAGAGAGAGTGTGTGTGCGGGTGTGGCGGGGGGCGGGGGTGGTTGAGGGAGGCAGGTATGTAAGCGTCTTTTTCTGTGTCCGATCGGAAAGGGAAGGAGGATAGAAGCGCCTATGTTGAGACAACTCATCTGTGCAGTTTCTCGACTCGTGTGAACTCGAGGGGAGTTTTCAGTAACATTCGGATTCAAATGGTGTACTAGATCAAAAGTAGCTGTATTTGGACAATAAATTGCTGTGTGCAGTTTCTAGCTACTGACTATTATTAGATCCAGTTATTTGGTTACTTTCGGTTTGACAGGTGTCATCATAGGACGTAAGCTCTTGTAATTTACAAACACAGTTCGTTTCAGAAGTTAATGAGAGAATGCACGCTATTACTCTCGGCCTAGTGATTGCGTGAATACAGGCAACGCATACTTCTGAGCTGGGTTAAAAACTGAAGGGAAGAGCTCTGAGTTACTGTCAAGCTAAACACACACACACACTCACACACACACACTGAATGTTGCATGGTACCGCAGTGGCAGCCGAAAATCATGTGTTCGATATTCTCCGCAACACGGTCAGTCCATTGTAGACGACAGACGTGATTAAAGTGGAGACGAAAAATTGTGACGAGGATTTCTCTGCACCTTTGTTGTGCAGGGATGTTCTGCACTACAACTGCAAAATGTCTAATAATTTGTTATTCTAGGCGTCACTTGTTATTCTATGAAGACTGATTTAGCGCAGACCGATTCAAGAAGATCTGTTTACGGAACGTGGTTTCACATTTTCGTTCCGTAGTGAATAGTCCTGTGATACCATAGTGCCTATCACCCGTAACATAACTCTGTCGCCGTAGAGTAATTCTACAATCAGTCCTACAAGCTGATGCTACTGACTGCACGATTCTGTGTGAGCACCAGAGCTGCCGCGAATGACTGTTAGCTCCACTCTATGGGGAAGAAACCAACAGGAAGAAACATACCGGGACCCACTGTGGTGTCTTTTCGCCGTTGCATTTGCTGTCAACGGCACCTGAATTACGTGACCATGAGCCTGTTCCCATCCACACAAAAGGTTCAACAGCGATCATTCGTTGAGAAGCAGAACTGTGCGTTACCTCGATGTCACGTTCCGCAATAGGTTCACGTGGCGCCAGCAGGTACAGAAGTTGCAGGGGAAGGCATAGGCTTTAAGGCATAGGCTGTATGTGCGAGATAGATATAAGCAATAATCATAGGCGATTCTTTATAAGCAACACATTTCGGAGAAACGTGTAGCTTTCTATAACGTTGTCATCTTTCCTCCGTATGGGCTGTGTATGGGGGAATTATTTTTGCTTCTCAGGTACAAATTATAAGCCTCAGGAGTCTCAGATTGGTAATGTTCTATTTGTGTACCGTTGTTGCAGACAGAACAAGTGCAATTTTCACATTTCAACTTAAAACGGCTCTTTGTATTTACAAGTGTGTGAGGAAATATTTTTGCGTCTCTGCTGAAAATTATGTACTTCGATATTTCTACCGCTATAACAGGTATAACAAAATCAGTTTACTTATTTCAGTTTTATTTTACGTTATTTTCAAATGCATTAATATTGAGTCCAGAAACTAAGTGCGCACGCTCCGTCTTTTATGCTCCTCAGTTAAGAGCCCGCTTAGATTGCTCCTCCACCGTCTCCACGTGTCTTTGAGTCTTCTAATGGTCAAATCTGTCAGATACCGCGGTATACTTTCGTGTCATTTGCAAAAAGCTTCGACGCCGTCACCTCTTCTGCTTTTGCGCTGCCAGCGAATTGCACACGGCGGCGGAGGCGTCGTACTCACATAAATGCAAGGCTCTGAAACAAAAGAGTACATGAGAAAATGTTTACTGCAAATTACGTGAGCTCGTACGTGCTCACACCATAAGGTAGAGGTCGCAAACACCACTGACACCGCCACCTCGTCAGGTTTTGCGCTACCAACGGCTTTGTACAGTGCGTCGTCGTCGTCTTAACTCAAATCCAAGGCTCTTAAAAAAAAGAGTAAATAATCTAAAGTTTACTGCGGATAGTTGGAATAAAAAAAAGAGTACATAATCAAAAGTTTACTGCGGATAGTTGGAATTCGTATATGCTCGGCAGCATGGTTTATCTTCGTATAGTTCGCAAACATCATCGATGCCGCACTTTCTCAGCTTTTGCGCTTTCAGCGACTTGTACATGGCGGCCGAGTCGTCGTCGCACTCAAATTCACGCCTCTGAAAAAAGAAGAGAGCACGTGGGCAAAAGTTTACTGCGAGCCGTGGGAGCTTGTACACACACAGACACCACTGCATACCTACCCATCGTTCGCAAACAACTTCGACAACTCCATCTCCGCCTCCTCATCTCTCGCTCTTCTAGCGACTTTTACACGGCGGCCGAGTCGTCGTCGTACTTAAACAAACCAATCGTACTTAAAAAAATCCTTCATATCGTTCGGAACAGCTTTGAAGCGCCATCTCCCAAACTTTTGCGCTTCCAATGACTTGCACACGGCGGCGGCATCGCCCTCGTCCTCAAATAAATGCAAGAATCTGAAAAACACGAGAGTACGTGAGCAAAAGTTTACTGCGAATCGTGGGAGCTCGTACGTCCTCAAGACACCACAGCATACCTTTGTACCGTTCGCGAAGAGCTTCGATGCCGCTACCTCCTCAGCTTTTACCCTTCCAGCTACCTGTACAATGATGTGGCGCCGTCGAAATACTTTCGCCTTCTACGGCATGCTGTCTGCTCGCAGCGATCTGTTCTCTGAAACACAGCCTGAACTTGCCTGCGTCTTGCCTTATATAGATGTATGACAATGCCAAGCATGGTTTCCGTGGAAATGTCCTATGACGTCATTTCTTCACCCACTGTCTATTACAATTCCACATCCATTTATCAATACTACACAACCATTCGTGAAAGATGAAGTGAGGAAATATACATCGCTTCACACACTGATTCTATGTTTGATATCTACACTGGAATCTTGGTGATTTTAATCCCCAGACAGTTTTTACGTAACTTACAGACACTGTCCAGTACACTGCGTTCTTAATCTCTTTATACTGTCTAGACCTGTACCAACGTCTTACTCGCTTTCAACAACGATTCGTACAAAAGCCATATGCAATATTATATACTTTTAATGTTAGTGCGGCCTTGCTGCATTGGTAACACTGGTTCCCGTCAGATCACCGAAGTTAAGCGCTGTCGGGCCGGGCTAGCGCTGTAGGCAAGCGGGGTGCACTGAGCCCTTGTGAGGCAAACTGAGGAGCTACTTGATTGAGAAGTAGTGGCTCCAGTCTCGTAAACTGACATACGGCCGGGAGAGCGGTGTGCTGACCAAATGCCCTTCGTATCCGCATCGAGTGACGCCTATGGGTAGAGGATGACTCGGCGGCCGGTTGGTACCGTTGGGCCTTCATGGCCTGTTCGGGAGGAGTTTATTTTAGGTTTTTAATGTTAGTGAGTGTGGTGCAACATTTCTTAAGGCACCATACTGGTGTTCCAATGATACTAGGTTCAACTCTCTGGATAATCATCGATTATTCTTATTTCGTGGTTTCTTTTCGCAGCTTAACACAACCGAATAAACCTTATGTGTCTTAGCATTCGCCTTTCATGACCTTGTTGACAAAGAGACTATAAGTCTAAGTTTCCTCTTTTTGACTATATATTACGAAGCTAGACTTCCGGCACCAGAAGTCATCATCACTCTGCCAACAGAATTGTCAGAACGGAGCAGGTGAGAGAGTTTCAGGGAACCCTCCTGGGCTTGCTGTGGGAAAGTATCCCTGCAATGGAAAGTAATTAGCAGTAATCAACGATATGTCGATGCAGAATGGAGATCACGGCATTAAAGGTGTATAATTTTTATCTACAAGAAAAGTGTCCTGTTACACGAGTCTATCACATAAAACCAGTCAGAACACAGATGATTCTTCCACCCCAAATAAGGCAATTTGTAACAATTATATAGTAGACAACGGAAGAGACTGCTGGACGGAGGACTTTGGTTCGATCCTAGTTATTGGAAAACAGTTAACGTAATGTGGAAGATAGCTGCGGACTTACATGGCGTCTCAACGGTACGCATATCCAGAGACTGCTTAAAAAGACGATGTGGCTGCGGTCCGTCGCTGTGGCAGTATCCTGTCGGGCGATACAGCTACAGACTTCACTTCATGAAGATTGCAATTCCTGCATCACTTGGTAGGCCTACGTCCTTACGCTGCCATGTCCTAGAAGGGAGAGAAATTGGCGTACGGCCTTCCTAGCGCCTTTAACAAGAAGCTATATGAAATACGCTGCCTGACAAAAATGCAAAGCACGTGGAAGACTGGTCAGATGTAGCTTTGTACGCGTGTACACCTTCGGCGGACATGTAAATGATTAGAGTTGCAATGCTGTGTGGCAGGTGGAACAGCCATCAGAGTGCATTAGTATGCTTCGTGTTTAGTGTTTTCCAAGATCTGGTAGGGTATTAAGTGGTGTGAAGAGAGCCAGATTTTGAGTGATTACCATGAAGAACACGGGGATGCCATTTACTCGTGTGAAACAGTGCATCAACAAGAGTTTGAAAGTGGCTTCACTGTCGGTCTCCATTTGGTTGACTGGTCGAATTGACCAACATATTGATTTGTGGGGCATCCAGATGTGACAGTGGCCCAAAGTTGGTCTGCATGGGAAAGCGAGAGCAGTCATACGCGTCGTCAAAGTTCCGGTCGGGCGCGTATGATTACACAGGTGTACAGGATGGCGGGTATGGGCAGGCGGTGGGCGTTATGGAATAATAGTGTAAATTTTAGAGAAAGGCCATTTATTGGCTAAAGCATGATGAAAGGGGCTACATAGGCCTAGGGAGGTGAGGGTGAGCCAGAGCTTATAATTTGGCGAACATTGTTCGCGAAGCTACCGAAAGTTGTTGTCTTCCAAAACTAAGTCCACAGTGCCGTAGCACCGGGAGAAGCGGGAGATGTTCAATGCTACAGGGCGCGCATCCGACTCGCGGGTGAGCAAGAATACAAGAGAGCGGGCCCGGCGACGGGCGGCCGGGTATATTCGACGCACCACGCGGCTTCCTCCACCCTGATTGGTCAGGACCGAGCAAACCGTGCGGGCGGCATGGAACTTTCCAGAGCGTTGCCTGCTAAGCGACGCCTGGGACGGCGTTACCTCGTCAGCACATGAGAGAGGCGCGTGATCAAGGTGCCCTTTCTCGGTGCTGACTTCCTGTTACTAGACCGTGGGACGAAAGAATTTACAGGCAGCTAACACTGCCGGCCGTGGCTTGGCCGCAATGGAAAAATGAAGTTACCGGTTGGAGGCTCATATAATAAAGTAAACTCCCTTATTGTCTGGCTCATCCTTTACATTCCTCCCCGTTCCGTGGGAGCGGAGAACGTACATGAATTCGCTCAATGTAATTATTATTTGAATGTAAACAAATTTAGCTTGCAAAACAAAGTAAACACTACTTGATTAAGAATGGCCCTCACGGAAGACGGCAGGGGTCTTAGTCTATGGGAGGGTATAGAGACTCTAAAGACCTAAGGGTCGCAAGGGGACTTACATCAATAATATTGTTTGCATACAAGAACCATCATAAAACATCAAAACATCATAAAACATCAAAACATCATAACATCATAAAATATCAAATCAAAATTCGAACAAAACATGACAGTGTGTGTTAGGTAAATATGTCAAGTGTTCTTGTTGCTAAGTTGAAGCAAAAATGTTTTTTTTTTCTTTTGTTAAAATAAGTTGAAAATGTAAACAAATCACCACTGATGAGTCACGGCGAGGGCGACAGACGCGAGGCGGCGTGGTGTGTTGTCCTCAGCGGGCAGCGCGCAGGCTGCCGGCGGATAGGGGGCGTGGCCGTGGCCAGGTTCGTGCACTGGAACTCAGCGCAGGGAGGGTATGAGTGGAGATTCACACGCTCCAAACACATTCAGAAAGGGAGTTATCACTAAGGGAACACTTCACTACACTACACTAGTTTTTCCACATTAGTTGTTATTTCAGTTTCAATCTTAAAACTAAGGGAGGGCACATGCCTGATAGGTTTTTGTTTTCTCTTTTTTGTTTAGTTTAGTTTGTGGCTGTTTACCATTCATTTAAGTGTGCCAACAGGCGAAGGTAAGAAATTTGTCCTTTTTCATGTTTTAGCAAGTCATCAATTGACGATAGGTGATCATTTGACTTATTAGATAAAGCTGGCAAGTTAGCTGACAGAGGAATCATGAAATGGCTTTCAGGTATAAAAAAACATAATTAAAGGGGCACGAATAGTAATTGAGTAAGCCATAGTGGCATGAAAGGTTATAAGTGGTGTTCCAACAGGAACCGTTTGCTAAAGATCTGCGCGGAGGCTACGTCAAAGTATCAGCTGACTGCAAGGCCGAATCTCGAGCTACGTCAGAAACAAGCGCGGCAGATAATTTCCAAGGCCAGCGCGGCGTCAGATCTGCACGCGGCAGCTGAGAAGCGAAGCCGAGAAGGCTACGACTGTCAAATGCCTTACGCAGGGAGCACGTGCTCTGCGCAGGTAGCAAGCGTCAGGTGTAAGAGCGAGAGAGAGATGAAGCATACCGACGCTGTCCACTGCGCTGTCTGTACTTTACACACTCTCTACATGTTCTTGGGCTCCTGCGCCCGAGGAGCTTATTTATGTGCTCCAAAATGAGAAGTGACAAATATTAATGTCACAAAATGGAATAATGTCACAAAGTGGAATAGATGTACCTCATCGACATGGTTTTTTTTCAATGATGACCAACAAAATAGAAGTGACATCACGCTAGATGAGTTGTTACAGTGGGTTCTGTTTAAAATTACATTATGCCATAGTAAATTACTTCATAAGTGACAGATACGTCACAACCCCGTAACATAGGTCCTATGAAATCCATTTTAGCCCAAACATAATTGTTACAAAAACATGAAAATATAAAAGTAAGGTACACAAGTATCATATTATTTTGCTGCATATTCCATATCGCTAAACAAAGTAAGTTAAGTGCCTCTTTGGGCTGACTCTCTACGTGTAATAACGTTCACATTATGAGAAGTTTCTCATGCATCAACATTTCAGCTGAACATATCAAGTAAAATTGACAAAGAAAAGTGACACCAGTTTTGTGCAGGTGGGGTGTAGATTGTGTTGTTGGATGTCAAGGCTGTTGCTAATGAGAGGAGAGAAACAAAACATGACGATGTCCATAGTGGGCAGAGGGACGGATAGCTGAGTACTCGGTGGGGCAGTTGCGTTGCTGTAATTTGTGGAGGCTCAGCCATCTTGGAGGACAGAATATCAGAAAGCAGACATCTGACAAATGGGCGGACTCTCTACTGTGGCACTTGTCAAAAGTGCTCACAGGAACAGGAAATAACACAGGGAGAAACGAGATGAATGGCAAAGACCCAAGAACGGGTGGATCCCCTAAGGGCGTGACACTGTTTAATCTTTAGTAGTAAATCAGCCTGTGAGTAGGCTGGGTGCAGGATGAACGCTGCTAGACTATAGTAGTCATATGGAGACAAGAGCCACTGACGCGTAGACGAAAGTGATAGGTAGGCGATCGATTTACGAAACCGAAAATTGAAGGAATAAATCGATCAGCTGGGCTCTCTGCGGGCGCTAACCGCAACGTGTAAGGTACACGGCCCTGGAGGAATTCAACGCCGTTGGTAGGGAAAAGCAAAACTCGACAAGAACCTAGAGATTTCCACAGTAGAAGCAGAAAGCGCAAGGAGTTAAATTAGAATCAACTAAGTTGAGCGTAATTTCTGAAGGACTTTTCCTTTATGAAGATACAGTGCATGGCGCATCGTTGACACGACGTTATCGCCTACTTAACTGTGTACATGACAATGCTGCGACTCCAAGATAGCTGCTACCTACTTCTTCCTCAAACTCGACATCTCTTACATAAAAAAAACTTTACTGTGCTACCCAAATTCGCCGTCTTTATCCTCTCAACATCTTGCGACTAACTTTACTTTGCGACCAAATTCGCCGTCTTCATCCTCTCAACGTTTTGCGACTAACTTTACTGTGCGACCAAATTCGCCGTCTTTATCCTCTCAACATCTTGCGACTAACTTTACTTTGCGACCAAATTCGCCGTCTCTGTAACTCCGTAGTGCTGGCCTCCTCGGGCCCAGCTGGTTGCTTAAAACTCCGTCTATTCTTGCTTGTATCGCAGTGTCCTGGGACACGTCATACAGTTAAATGCTACTACTTCAATAGTCGGTATTCCTTCGGAAAATACAATGGGGAAACAAAGAAGGCTCAAGGTTTTGAACAGAGATTTCCGCTTACTGGCGTTTAGCTGCGGGCTAGACGCGGTTAGCGTCTGATGTTGCCTGATCAGCTGTCGTCAGAGAGCACGGAACACTGTTCTCGTGAACTCTTCTTCGAGATGGAAGATCAAAGTCTGGGCTGAATAGTTTTGTGTCTGTTGAAAGTTGACAGATCAAAGTGGGTAGAACGGACTATGCCGCGAAACGGAAAAGTGAAGAAACGACACAGACAGCTGAGGGACCGCGCGGGTGCCAGCCGCGTCACGTAAGATACGTGCCCTCGCGGGTTGTGCATGACTCTTCAAGGGTGGTTCTGTTGATAGTGGAAAGATGAAAGTGGGTAGAACAGACTATGTCGCGGAATGGAAAAATGAAGAAACGACACAGACAGCTAAGGGACCGCGCGGGTGCCAGCCGCGTCACGTAAGGTACGTGCCCTTGCGGGTGTGGTTCTCTTGTACATCCAACAAACTAGGTGTATGGCCAAAGCTTGCTCGTTCTGTGGGTGTGATTCACTCTGTTTACGTTATCTATCACAGGGGTAGGCATGTGGTATGTCTCTCCAGATAAACATTCAAATACAAATCAAAATAAAGCATGGTTACATCCTAAACTACTCTTCCAAAACAATTTATCACCTAAGACATCATTATTATTAAACAAATAATTGGCAGTACTCGGGAACTTACTCTAGCATACTTGAAATCCTACAAAATGATTATCCTCATCAGTATAGTAACACAGCGACACATGGAAACACTAGGTTGATACAAATACTAAATTACTGATGCTGGCAAAACTTTGCAAAATTCTCTAAATAGGTAGTAATAAAACAGTCAAAATGAACAACAATAAGATAATACATGGACTTAAGTAATTGGACACAAGTAATTAGACATAAGTAATTGGCAACTCGTCATAGTGATACAAGACATGGCAAAACCGCAACAAAAGCAAAAGTTTAAAATATTATTTCTTTCAAACAAAACTTCCTTATCCTCCAGTTACATTTCGTAGCAAAATGAGTGTAAGTATCCCTTGGTATTCCTTTATGCTCTCGTTGGCATTTCCATACCAACTAATAGTCTTTGGTACGTCTACCCACAAGAAAACTCTCATTAAGTAATGGCAATGTTGTGTGTAATGCTATGGAAGTGTAATGTCACGTTAATACTTCCTTTAACAAGATTCTGATGAAAAATGATTTTATGTCTCCTTCAATGGACAGACCAATAATTATTAAACGTGTGATAAACCGTTTCCTGTGTTGATTTGCTTTTGCAAATATTTGTGATTATCAGTCACCCAGTCAATCGTTCAAGGATATGATTGTTGTTCCTTTTGTTAATTCAAAAAAAAAATGGCTCTGAGCACTATGGGACTCAACTGCTGAGGTCATTAGTCCCCTAGAACTTAGAACTAGTTAAACCTAACTAACCTAAGGACATCACAAACATCCATGCCCGAGGCAGGATTCGAACCTGCGACCGTAGCGGTCTTGCGGTTCCAGACTGCAGCGCCTTTAACCGCACGGCCACTTCGGCCGGCTTTTGTTAATTCTCTCACTTACCTGCTTCCATATAATCAATATTGGCGGCTCGACGAAGCTGGTTGCATCTCGAAGACGTCGATATGACTTACCTGTCGGTGCTTTGGTTTATAATAAAATTAGAGTTCATTTGTCATATAAAAAGTGTGTAGGGAGCAAAGTAAGTTCCTGACTATTGAAAATGTGCATAAAGTTATTCATAGGGTTCGTTATATCATGGTTAAGAATTTCTGTGTTGAGATTCAGTGCAGCTTGAGGTGCTAAGGTGCGACACGCGTCGCGCTCGTGAGATTGTAAGTTGCTGACAGCACAGCTGACAGTACGGCTGCGTCCGGTTTCACTGGCTCGGCGGCATAACTGGCGTTCACGCTGGGTCCGTCCTCTTGCTACGCGTGGAGTTAATCTCTCGGTACAGTCACAAAATTTCCTTCCAGAATTATCTTATGTTGTTCACGACAGTTATGCATGGGAGATGTTCTTTTCTAAGGGACTCTAATAACTTCAATCGCTAGAGGTCACAAAACTATCGGGTTCCAATTATTTTACTTAAACATTTCTTCTAAAATTTAGATAACTAACAGGTGTTAGGCTTCTAGATAAACTGTATTTTTGCGATGGCATTCCAAACCCAACTCCTTGGCTAACGCGTTTCCCACACAGCGGTCGTTTACAGGACAGATATAGCGGCAAGTGCCGGCTTCCTTGACACCATATAGATCCGTTTATTAACCGTGGTGGTAATACAACATAGCCGGAGATCGATCTGAAATTCCAACGTTTGCTAATCCTGATGGTTTAGACAATGCGTACCAGGAAAAAGTTCTCTCTCCGACAACACAAATAGATCCCCATCTTTAGATCAGACTAGTAAAATCTGCAGGGCGATATTAAGCTGGCGAGTTTATTTCTATAACTATCACTTTAGGTTTGCTGTTTAAACTGCAACGTACGAAGGTGTAGCGTGGCTGACGCATGCGGCGTGCAGGGAGATTGGTGGGTGGAGAGGAGGGGCGAGGGGAAAGGTGCAGATACTGTACGCGCTAAAGACAGAGGCGGTGGGTGGGGAAGGGGGAACTGCAATGGCCGCTCTCTCGGCAGGCTGGTGAGGGGGAAGGGAAGGGGGCCGCGTCGCCAGCTGACAGGGAGGGGCGGGACTCGGCGCATGTAAACAGCTGTAGACAACAGCGGCGGTATTTACGCAACTCCTTTCGTGGCATTTGATATACAGAAATACGTGGTACCAAAAAAACTTACCTTGTTGTCTGTTCACATTGCATCATGAAAACAATAAAATAGCACTTGAGGAAGACTCCTTTTACTTTAGAGTAACCTATTTGTTGTTTAACTTGGACATACTTATTCTTGTTATTATCGTTGTGTGACCATTTAGCAAAACATACATGTAATTGGGCGTATTTCAAAGGACAGGTAGACGGCAGCATGTAGTCACTGATCTACTGGCAGTTACGAAGGCGTGTTACTGTCATGTTTTTATGGTAAAGCTTTAATACCTGTGTTCGTGCACTATTCACTAAATTAACAAGTGAAATGTGAATCCCTTTGAAATATACAAGATTAACTGATTCTTTCTCTACGTGTTCTTTTGACAAGGACAACTTTCCCCTTAATTCCATGATTAAAGAATGTTTGTGGTTTTAATTCTCGACTGCTACGATAACATTACTGGAGACGTTAAATGACAAGACAAAATGATTACATAACTTCAATCACTTCATTAACATGTGACGTCATAAATTCTATTATTAGCTACCAATGGTTGCCAATTCTTATGTCTACTTATAACTAACATGCACACTTCAATAAATGTATAGTAACAACGGTGTTTTCCGTCAATTAATTCTCTTGCTTCATGCAGGACTTTTTCAACTGTTTACATACCATCTCAGATTTACTCTCTGGAACGCAAATCATAGGGGTTTGACCTTAGAGCATATCTACGTTGCTGTCTAGGCGGTTGTATTACCTTCTTTCTTGCTTTTTTAGGTGGAACTACTGGCGTAATAGGCCGAGCTTCTCCGGTCGGAATTTCGTGCTGAACCAAATCCGTAGCCGGTAGAAACTGCCTCTCTTCAAACAACCACGAAAATTCCTCTAATACTGGCTGCAACATCCTTTTCTCCTCACTGTTTAAATGACCTAACTTCTCTGCTAACTGACTCCTTATCGTCGACGCGACATATCGCACTTCTCTAACTGAACATTTCTTTCCTTTCCTTCCTTTCTTATCTTTATTTCGCTGCTTATCAGCTCCTCTTATTTCCTCAAAAATTTCCTGACCACTGGCAACAATAGTACCCTTCGGTATCACAACATCTTCTACACCAAAATTATCTATACTTACTGGTATCGCAAAACCCTTCTGTCTCCTCTCCGGTCGGCAGATACTTCTCTTTATATGTACTGACTGACGATCTAAAACATCATTCTGGGTGAGCGGGTCAACCAGAATGTCTGTCTTGGGCTGTTCTTGACTTTTGACATCTATCCAGAGAATCTTTCCACTTCCGCGTTTTATCCCCACAGGGTCAGTGGTTTTTATCGCCCACATCTGCGGTTTTATGGGAGACTGTGAACGGCGCCTTTCGCAGCTCCCTCGCGTCTGACGGGGGTGCGCACTGGCAAATCGGTGAATTGCTTCGCCGAACTGCACAGTTCGCGTTCGATAATCCACTATCCTCTGATAACGGTGCAGGAAGTCATTCCCTAGTATGATGTCAAATTCACCCTTCTTTAGCCTTACTACCTCCATCCTCTGACTGTATTTACCCTCGTCTATTTGCAGATTCACTACACACGAACCTGCAGGGACAATTACTTCCTCTCCAAGGCCACTGATATGGTACCGGGGTGGCTGTAACACCCTTCGATCATTTTTCTCCACAAACAATACACTAACTTGAGCACCAGTATCAACTAAAATTCTAACTAATTTGTTCCCGAGTACGCCAAATAGACTAACGTGTTCCACCTCTTTACATTTTTCGGTCCTAACCAGGTGTATTATTTTTGTCGGGGGCGCGGGTGGGTGGCGGAACCTGCCCCCCAAGCGTTTCCGCATGACCTACTGTCTGGCCAATACTGCAATACGGCGCGCGACAGCGCATTGCCGTATGGTTGGGCTTCCCACAACGCTGACAAAATACTTCTTTTGCTGGGACCGGTACTGGGTCCGGCGGGCATGGGGCGGCAGCGCAAAAACGCAACACCTCTTCGCGTAGCATTGCCAAACGAACAGCTTCAAACAGAGAAGTGGGGGAGGCTGCTTTGACTTCTCCTCCGATGCGGGGGTCAATACCGCGAACAAATGCATCAATTGCACGCGCTTCGGCTTCTGAGCGCAAAATTCTGTTTTCACTGGCATTTTCGCCTAGCTTATAGGTACGACAAGATACTGCTCGTATGCGATCTGCAAAGGCATCAAAATCCTCATTAGGCTTCTGCCTAAGGGTTGATAATTGATCTCTGTAATATGCGGTACCTCTGGTATCGGAATAACGCGTAGTCAATCCGCGGGCCAATACTTCAAATTCGTGCGTGTCACGCAATTCGTCCACCGTTTCTATGAACATTCGGGCTTCCCCTGTCAACTTCAGTCTGGCTACATTGACCAGTAGATCATCCGGCCAGGCACACGTGCGACCCACATCACGAATATTTTGTAAGAACATAGCCACATTTTCGTGGGACTTCCCAGAAAACGTGGGAATGAAATCAGACGCAGGAAAATTGCTTACAGTCGCCATGTTAGCAGAAATTGTGGCGTTTGTATTAGAGACAGAATTAGTGTTAGTTGCCTCTGTTTGAGCATTAGTTAGAGGGGTGGAGCTAGCCACAGATATGGAAGTTCGCGCACTAGCTTCCAGCGTCTGTTTCAAGACGCGGTTTTGCTCAACTAGCTCCTGATTTTGTGCGAATAACTGGCGCATTTGTGCATTTATGGCCTCGAGCGGGTCTTGCGAGGCAGGTGCCTCTGCGGGAGTATCCCGTTCCGTCGCTTGTGTTCCTATCGGCATGTTTACAATATTATGGGACGCTAGTGACCAGAAAAAAGTAATGATTGTTACAAAAAAAGGACGGCCACAAAGATTCTCAATCCAGCGGCGGAAGATCGTCGAAGCTATAGTTGTAAGCATCGCGGCGACTTACATGGTGATGGCGGCGGTGCGACGCATTGGTGGCGGCGACGGCATGGTGCAGTGGCTGCGGCGGCGGTGGTCGGTGGTCGGCGGGCGGCAGCGGGCGGCGGCGGCGGCGTCCGGATCCTCGGGCGGCGGCAGATGTGTTGGCGGCGGACGGCGCTGGCTCGGCCGGTCGGCGATGGCGGCAGGCCCCTGGCGCGTCGGTGGCAGCGGCGCGGCGGCGGTGGGCGGCGCGGCGGCGGCTGGCTCGGCGGCGGAAGACGGCGTCCCGGCCGGTCGCGCAGTGCAGCGCAGGCCCCTCGAACTCAGGCAGCGGGCAGCGCGGCGGCGTCCGGCTCACGTGGCTGACTAGCGTAGGCTGCCTCGCTGCAGCGCGCGCCCTGTGCGTGTTTAGTGGAGCAGCCACGGCCCACGTGGAGCAAACGTGGCGGCCGGTTGGCGCATTCCATGCGCGAAGTGTACGGCGTTTTGCCGGGAAAAATTTAGTGTAGAGACAAAGTCACTACGGGAACGCATCCAAACTTCTGACACCAATTGTACAGGATGGCGGGTATGGGCAGGCGGTGGGCGTTATGGAATAATAGTGTAAATTTTAGAGAAAGGCCATTTATTGGCTAAAGCATGATGAAAGGGGCTACATAGGCCTAGGGAGGTGAGGGTGAGCCAGAGCTTATAATTTGGCGAACATTGTTCGCGAAGCTACCGAAAGTTGTTGTCTTCCAAAACTAAGTCCACAGTGCCGTAGCACCGGGAGAAGCGGGAGATGTTCAATGCTACAGGGCGCGCATCCGACTCGCGGGTGAGCAAGAATACAAGAGAGCGGGCCCGGCGACGGGCGGCCGGGTATATTCGACGCACCACGCGGCTTCCTCCACCCTGATTGGTCAGGACCGAGCAAACCGTGCGGGCGGCATGGAACTTTCCAGAGCGTTGCCTGCTAAGCGACGCCTGGGACGGCGTTACCTCGTCAGCACATGAGAGAGGCGCGTGATCAAGGTGCCCTTTCTCGGTGCTGACTTCCTGTTACTAGACCGTGGGACGAAAGAATTTACAGGCAGCTAACACTGCCGGCCGTGGCTTGGCCGCAATGGAAAAATGAAGTTACCGGTTGGAGGCTCATATAATAAAGTAAACTCCCTTATTGTCTGGCTCATCCTTTACACAGGTCTGCAAAAAAATATTTTTTGAAAGTTGTTTGAAATTTGAAAACTGACTTTTGTGTACTTTTCACCGCTGATTGCAATCCGTTTTTTTTCTATCACGTCAGGTTTTCACACAAAAAAGGAAGTATTTTTGGGTATAATAAAAAAATTTAAGCAATTTAACACATTTTTTCCAACGTTATGAAATTTTATTTATAAATCATGTTCTAAACTACTTTTCCAGTATACTTCCATTTCTCTTTAAGCTCATAAGTCCTTATAATAACGCTTTTGCTTTCTGTCGAAGCTTCTTTTATTGCTTTTCCGCCTGTGGACAAGTATAGTATTCACACCTGACAAACAATAATTAACTGATGAAATTGTCAATAATGTCTTTCAGAAAATTACGAAGTGGTTCCTTGTAAATGGACTCTCACTGAATTTTGATAAGACACAGTACACACAGTTCCGTACAGTAAATGTTATGGCGCCATTAATAAATATAGACCTTAATCAGAAGCATATAGCTAAGGTAGAATATTCAAAATTTTTAGGTGTGTCCATTGATGAGAGATTAAATTGGAAGAAACACATTGATGATCATCTGAAACGTTTGATTTCAGCTACTTATGCAATAAGGGTCATTGCAAATTTTGGTGATAAACATCTTAGTAAATTAGCTTACTACGCCTATTTTCACTCATTGCTTTCATATGGCATCATATTTTGGGATAGTTCATCACTGAGGAGTAAAGTATTTATTGCACAAAAGCGTGTAATCAGAATAATAGCTGGAGTCCACCCAAGATCATCCCGCAGACATTTATTTAAGGATCTAGGGATATTCACAGTAGCTTCTCAGTATATATACTCTCTTATGAAATTTTTTATTAACAACCAAATACAATTCAAAAGTAATAGCAGTGTGCATAACTACAATACTAGGAGAAAGGATAATCTTCACTATTCAAGATTAAATCTAACTTTGGCACAGAAAGGGGTGAATTATGCTGCCACTAAAGTCTTTGGTCACTTACCAAATAGTATCAAAAGTCTGACAGATAACCAACAAGTATTTAAGAAGAAATTAAAAGAATTTCTGAATGATAACTCCTTCTACTCCATAGAGGAATTTTTAGATATAAATTAGGAAAAAAAGGAAAAACCAAACAAAAAAATTATAAAAAAATTAAAAAAAAACAAAAAATAAAAAAGTTGTTATATTAACTTAATTATGTTGTTAAATTAACTTAATTATGTCATGTATTGAAAAATTTGACTCGTTCCACATCGTTACGAAATATCGTATTCATGATCCATGGAGCTAGTATTAATCTAATCTAATCTAATCTAATCTAAGGATCATCTCTTTTTATCATCCAGCAGTAGTCCGCTATCATGTTGACGTTTCATCTTCCTTGATATCTTCTTTCCATTTCTTCGATGTCTTTGTGGAATCTTTGGATTTACTCTTCACTTACATCACCAAGGTTTGCAGGGAAGTAGTCAAGATGTGAGTGGAGAACATGAACTTTAATGCTCATGTTACATCCCAGCTTCTTAAAGTTGCCAAGAACGTCTGTGACGATTGTCTTGTAGTTTGGATCTCTTTTGTTTCCTAGGAAACCGGCAACAACTAATTTAAAAGATGTCCATGCTGCCTTTTCTTTTGTTTCCATTTTGTCCACGAAGTTGGGATCTGCCATTAGTTTTCTAATGTCTGGCCTCGGATAAACCAGGAAACTGTCCACAAAGATATCTGAAACACTTCCCCTTTTGGCAATGCCTTAACAGATTGTTTCATCAGCCCCAACTTAATGTAAAGTAGTGGAAGTAACACCTTTTTTGGACCCCACAAGGCATTTCCTCTCAACATTTTTAACCCCTACCTGTGAGGTTTTTCTCAAGGAGCAAGCTTTTTATACGTACTGTTGCTTTCTGTCTCTACTGTCCCATTCACAGAGAAAGCAAGGGAACTTTGTATAGCCACCATGTTAACCAAGCAGCATTGAAATCACTTTTAAAACACCACATAGTGTCCATTTGTGGTCTGAATAGCAGAGTTTGCTTAAAACCAGTTCAAGGTCTTCGTAACATTCTTTTAAGTGAACCAAGTATCCAACTGCTATAAAAGCATACTTATTGCCATTGTGTAGAAGTACTGCTTTAAGACATAGGAAGTCTCCACTCATCACGAGCATATTCTATTTTGAAACGTGACGTAAGTCCAGGAACATCACTGCAAAACACCAGGTAACCTTCTCGATCGTTACGAAGAAAAGAATGTACCTGGAGCCAACATATGTTTATCTTTCAATCTATATCCTAAAACCTCTGACGATTCTTTAGAAAGGCCTAGGCCTCTAACTAAATCGTTCAGATCAGATTGTGAGAATGGAATGGGATCGGTTGTGCCAGGATCGTAGCAATCTCGTCTTGTTCACTATCCACTTGCTCAGCCAATGGCTCGTGATAATCTATATCATCCAAAGAATCTGGAGGAGGGTATTGGTACTTCAGGTCCATGATGTACAGGGCGAATGGCTGATTGAATGATATGGTAAGAAATATGCTTTTTGTTTTCCAAATTGAAACCTCGTATGTTGCAAGAACAAAAATAGCAAAAATGCTTTTTGGGCTCTCTCCAAACCATTGGTATTCCAAAACGTAAGGACTGCTTTTTACGCTGAAACCATTGACTCAGATCTTCAACACACATTGAACAAACTTTGTGTGGGGCCCAAGGCTTATTTTGATCGCCTAACTTTATACCAAAATAGGCGAAATATACTTTTTCAACAAAATCGGAAATGTTTCGTTGTTGCTTTTTGACGGTATAATTACCACAAATGTAGCAGAAGCAATCTGGCGAATTTACACATCCTCTGGTAGCCATTGTCCATAAAACAACTTCACAAGACAAGAAAACAGTCACTACTTTAAAGCACTAGTAACAACAACAAATGAACAGCACAGAGTGAAGAGGTACTGTGAACTGAAGGAAAATAGCAGAAGCTCTCTGCTTCGTGATGGCGGGGGAAGGGGCAGCGTGACAGACAGGCACTGACATGAAAATACTGCTGGGTTTACGTATATATAGTATAAAAACGGCTAAATAACAGTTTATGGAGATCCTAAAAACCAAAATTCAAACTCACTAGAGTTCTGAAATACCGAAAAAAAACTAAAACTAGACAAGCAGTTGTGAAATAACCGTAGGTGATGGAATTTTTTCACTATTTTTCCCGAAATCGGCGTTGAAAACACTATAAAAAATCACTTAATAAATTTGAAACAATTTTTGTGTCGCAGACCTTTGTTACCACAAGGAAGGATGGCCGTATTTTGCACCAACGACATGATAAGGTCTTCACATCTATGCCAGCCGTCGGAGAACGAGTAACGGTGTTCCAGCAACATTCTGTGACATCTCACACTGTTAGCCGGAGACCAGGCAGGAACCAGACTAGAGAATTACCGTTCCACATATAGTCTGTCGTTACCACCTTAACGCAAACATATAGCCTGGGATGGTGCTATGGCCGAGAAGTATGAAGTGCTGATGAGTGGAGTCGCATTGTGTTCAGCGATGAATCAATTTTCTGCATTGCCTCCAATGACCATCGCCGACTAGTATGGCGGCGACTATGGGAGGGGTCACATTCTTCCACAGATTCAGAGAGGCACAATGGTACGGACGTACATACTCCGCAAACCACTGTCTGGTGTGTGTCGGAGGTTATCTTGTACCAATAATAGTCATTTCCTTTCTTATTCCACTTGCCAATAGAGCGAGGGTGCCTGCATGCCTCTGTACGAGTCTTAATTTCTCTTATCTCCTCTGCGCGGTCCTTATGCGAAATGTACCGTAGCTGCAGTACAATCCTTCTATGGTTAGCAGCAAATGGCTGTCCCCCAGATTTCCTCAATAGTGCTTCACCAAGTGAACGTTGCCTTCCTTCAAGGGATTCCCATTTGAGTTCACGAGGCATCTCCGTAACACTCGTGGGATGATCGAACCTACCGGTAAGAAATTTAGAAGCACACCCCTAAATTACTTGCATGTCTTCCTTTAAGTCGACATGGTGGGGAGCTCAAATACTCGAGTAGTGATCAAGAGTAGGTCCCACAAGTAATCTATACGCAGTCTCATTTTTACATGAGTTACACTTTCCTGAAACGTTCCCAGTAAACAGAAATCCACCATTCGCCTTCCATGTTACCGTCATGCCTTGCTTGTTTCATTTGATATCGCTTTGCGACGTTACGCATCTCGTAGTTAATAGACGTGGTTGTGTCCAGCAATACACCACTAATGCTGTATTGTGGGAACGAAGTTTTTCGCGACGGCACTTATACAGGGTGTTACAAAAAGGTACGGCCAAACTTTCAGTAAACATTCCTCACACACAAATAAAGAAAAGATGTTATGTGGACATGTGTCCTGAAACGCTTAATTTCCATGTTAGAGCTCATTTTAATTTCGTCGGTATGTACTGTACTTCCTCGATTCACCGCCAGTTGGCCCAATTGAAGGAAGGTAATGTTGACTTCGGTGCTTGTGTTGACATGCGACTCATTGCTCTACAGTACTAGCATCAAGCATATCAGTACGTAGCATCAACTCGTCAGTGTTCATCACGAACGTGGCTTTGCAGTCAGTGCAATGTTTACAAATGCGGAGTTGGAAGATGCCTATTTGATGTATGGATTAGCACGGGGCAATAGCCGTGGCGCGGTACGTTTGTATCGAGACAGATTTCCAGAACGAAGGTGTCCCGACAGGAAGACGTTCGAAGCAACTGATCGGCGTCTTAGGGAGCACGGAACATTCCAGCCTATGACTCGCAACTGGGGAAGACCTAGTACGACGAGGACACCTGCAATAGACGAGGCAATTCTTCCTGCAGTTGACGAAAACCCTAATGTCAGCGTCAGAGAGGTTGCTGCTGTACAAGGTAACGTTGACCACGTCACTGTATAGAGAGTGCTACGGGAGAACCAGTTGTTTCCGTACCATGTACAGCGTGTATCAGCAGCTGATTGGCCTCCACGGGTACACTTCTGCGAATGGTTCATCCAACAATGTGTCAATCCTCATTTCAGTGCAAATGTTCTCTTTACGGATGAGGCTTCATTCCAACGTGATCAAATTGTAAATTTTCACAATCAACATGTGTGGGCTGACGTGAATCCGCACGCAATTGTACAATCTACATCTCTACATCCATACTCCGCAAGCCACAGATTTTCTGTGAACGTTTGGGCAGGCATTGTTGGTGATGTCTTGATTGGGCCCCATGTTCTTCCACCCATGCTCAATGGAGCACGTTATCATGATTTCATACGGGATACTCTACCTGTGCTGCTAGAACATGTGCCTTTACAAGTACGACACAACATGTGGTTCATGCAGGATGGAGCTCCTGCACATTTCAGTCGAAGTGTTCGTACGCTTCTCAACAACAGATTCGGTGACCGTTGGATTGGTAGAGGCGGACCAATTCCAAGGCCTCCACGCTCTCCTGACCTCAACCCTCTTGACTTTCATTTATGGGGGCATTTGAAAGCTCTTGTCTACGCAACCCCGGTACCAAATGTAGAGACTCTTCGTGCTCGTATTGTGGACGGCTGTGATACAATACGCCATTCTCCAGGGCTGCATCAGCGCATCAGGGATTCCATGCGACGGAGGGTGGATGCATGTATCCTCGATAACGGAGGACATTTTGAACATTTCCTGTAACAAAGTGTTTGAAGTCACGCTGGTACGTTCTGTTGCTGTGTGTTTCCATTCCATGATTAATGTGATTTGAAGAGAGGTAATAAAATGAGCTCTAACATGGAAAGTAAGCGTTTCCGGACACATGTCCACATAACATATTTTCTTTCTTTGTGTGTGAAGAATGTTTCCTGAAAGTTTGTCCGTACCTTTTTGTAACATCCTGTATATAAAACATTCTCGATATTCTTGCCGCGGCAAGAATACGGAGAATGTTTTATATAATTCTGTATTGCACTAATTTACATATTTTTCACGTTTAGGGCAAGCGGCTCTTTGTCGTTCCAAACAGAAATTCTACCTAAGCCATCATGTATCCTTTGACAGTCGTTCAACTACGGCAATTTTCGATACAGTATAGTGACATCAGCCATCACTGTCCGTCAGATTGCTTACTTATACAAAGAATAAGAGCGGTCGTATCATATTTCCATGGGAAAGTTCTGGCGATTCCCTTGTGTTTGATAAACATTCGCTTGCAAGATATTCACAGGTTTGATAATGTATTCCGAATGCTCAGCAGCGTTTCGGAAATACAGGAATACGCCTGTTTCCTTTCATCCATGATTCACAGGATATCGTGCGAGAAAAGGACAAACTGAATTTCACACGAGCGATGCTTTCTCTAAATTCTTGCTGATTTGTGGATAGCACTCGAACTCAAGACATTGAGCTCAAGAGTTACGCAGTAAGCCGACGTTAAGTATGTTAGTCTGTAATTTTGGGGGCCTCATACTGCAGAGAGGGAGAGAGTGAGGGAGGAAGAAAGAGAGAGAGAGAGAGAGAGAGAGAGAGAGAGAGAGAGAAAGAGAGGAAGTCGAGCAAATGGATCAGCTAGTAGGGTGGCGTCACAGGTGTAATTACAACCGTAATGAAAAAGGAGTGTTGGTGGAGAGAACATGTAGCCAGACGAATGGATGGCAGGCGGAGGAAGGAAGTTCTTTATTGTTCTCAAGCAATAGGAGATGACCGAAACGATAACGCAATGGAGGTGGAGGAGATCAGTGTTTAGCATCCCGTCGACAACGAGGTCATTAGAGATGGAGCACAACATCGGATTACGGAACCAACCTGACATTTGCCTGAAGCGATTTGGAGAAATCACGGAAGACCTAAATTAGGCACGCGGGACGCGAGTTTGAACTGTCGTCCTCCCCAACGCGTGTCTAGTGCTAACCAGTGCGCCAGCTCGCTCGGTATAACGCACTGGAAGACGGGGAGATGTCGTTAGAAAACACACACGCAAGATGAATGTGTACAGCCAAAGACCATTGCACTTGGAAAGTATAGAGTGAGAGAGAGGGTATTACCCAATATGATGACTTTGTTGGGATAAGTCTATTGAGATAGTTCAATATGAGCAGATTATCCACTGACTACAAAAAAAAAACAAAAAACAAAAAGTCAGTGAAGCTCCCTGGAGGAGAACAGGAGCCTTCAAACGTTGTGAAGGTATATGATGTTATTCCAGTGTTTACAAAAGAGTGTCAGATTTACAATAACTTGCCAGTAAGCACTGACTTACCAGTACGGATGCATGGAGGGACGCATGCACTGATTTGCTTGGGAAGGGTGTCATGAAGCCATTGTATCCTCTCCTGAGGCGAACTGACCCACAACTGTTGCATTTATTTACTCGAGTCAGAAGCTGTACAAAATCTAGATCACACGAATGTACAATAGTAAGGGGTACTATACTACTGGCCATTAAAATTGCTACACCAAGAAGAAATGCAGATGATAAACGTGTATTCATTAGACAAATATATTATACAAGAAATAAACTGTGATTACATTTTCACGCAATTTGAGTGCATAGATCCTGAGAAATCAGTACCCAGAACAACCACCTCTGGCCGTAATAACGGCCTTGATACCCCTGGGCATTAGTCAGACAGAGCTTGGATGGCGTGTACAGGTACAGCTGCCCATGCAGCTTCAACACGGTACCACAGTTCATGAAGAGTAGTGACTGGCGTATTCTGACCAGCCAGTTGCTCGGCCACCATTGACCAGACGTTTTCAATTGGTGAGAGATCTGGAGAATGTGCTGGCCAGGGCAGCAGTTGAACATTTTCTGTATCCAGAAAGGCCCGTACAGGACCTGCAACATGCGGTCGCGCATTATCTTGCAGAAATGTAAGGTTTCGCAGGGATCGAATGAAGGGTAGAACCACGGGTCGTAACACTTCTGAAATGTAACGTCCACTGTTCAAAGTGCCGTCAATGCGAACAAGAGGTGACCGAGACGTGTAACCAATGGCACCCCATACCATCACGCCGGGTGATACGCCAGTATGGCGAAGACGAATACACGCTTCCAATGTGCGTTCACCGCGATGTCGCCAAACACGGATGCGACCATCATGATGCTGTAAACAGAACCTGGATTCATCCGAAAAAATGACGTTTTGCCATTCGTGCACCCAGGTTCGTTGCTGAGTACGCCATGGCAGGCGCTCCTGTCTGTGATACAGTGTGGAGGGTAACCGCAGCCATGGTCTCCGAGCTGATAGTCCATGCTGCTGCAAACGTCGACGAACTGTTCGTGTAGATGGTTGTGTCTTGCAAACGTCCCCATCTGTTGACTCGGGGATCGAGACGTGGCTGCACGATCCGTTACAGCCATGCCCATAAGTTGCCTGTCGTCTCGACTGCTAGTGATACGAGGCCGTTGGGATCCAGCACGGAGTTCCGTATTATCCTCCTGAACCCACCGATTCCATGTTCTGATAATAGTCATTCGATTTCGACCAATGCGAGCAGCAATGTCGCGATACGATAAACCGCAATCGCGATAGGCTACAATCCGACCTTTATCAAAGCCGGAAAGTGATGGTGCGCATTTCTCCTCCTTACACGAGCCATCGCAACAACGCTTCACCAGGCAACGCCGGTCAACCGCTGTTTGTGTATGAGAAATCGGTTGGAAACTTTCCTCATGTCAGCACGTTGTAGGTGTCGCCACCGGCGACAACCTAGTGTGAATGCTCTGAAAAGCTAACCGTTTGCATATCACAGCACCTTCTTCCTGTCGGTTAAATTTCGCGTCTGTAGCTCGTCATCTTCGTGGTGTACCATTTTTAATGGCCACTTGTGTATTTAAACAAAAATTTCCACAGTTTACTACTTACATGGTTAACATAATGAACTAAATGATCTTTGCTCAGATGTGAACAACAGCAATTGTACCACCTTCAGCGACTATCAGCTGTGCATCACTGCATGAATCAGGGCAGCATGGAGAGTGGCACAGGTGATCCCTTGTCGGTTCTCTTCTGTATTCAGATTGTGTCAGTCTTTCTGAAAGTCCCATTCCACAAACCTGTCCCTGGATTTACCAACACAGTTCAGAGATCTCCAGGTGGATCAATCAACAGCACCTCCATACAGTAAACACGCAGCAAATTTCATCTATGTTTTGTTCTCTGGCATCACATGGAAACACAGTTAGCTGGACTAAGGAAACTGCTTCTGGATTTCAACCTAGACCTTAGTGGTCGCTGGTCATGGAGAAAGTGTAAATGATTTAGTTCAAACGTTTTCCTTTCAACGTCTGCAACTACTTTACGACATATATCATTATGCGGAATACCTGCCAAGCAGTTAACCTTGTCTGTAAGTGCCGGTTTCAGACATGCATTTGTCAATCGTGTAATTTCATTCAGTGCGACGAGATCTTGCTTTGTAAGGGTAGAGATGAACCGTACGCAGCACGCATACGTCCCCTGCACAGAAACAAAGTGCCCAGGCGGACGTTATGATCAAGTGAGTTTGGGCTCCCCCAGTTACAGCCAGTGATTTTCCAAATGATGTAATTTCGGGCTGACACTTTTATCTTGGTGTTGAGACCGGTTTTACAGTGCGTTAAAGACCTGTCTAAAGTAACTCTAAGGTGTTTAGGCGTAAAGCAGTGTTCCAGCTCGGTACTATCCCAATTAACTTTTAGTTTCGTCACAACTGTTGTGATTGCTTCTTGATATCCTGAACGAGATGGAGTTGACGTCCGAGCTGGTACCTCACATGTTCTGTCGGGGACACATCTTTCTGGTCACGGAAGGACTTCAACATGATGCAGATAGTTCATAGGGACATGTGCCATGAAAAAGTCGTTACTATACTGTCGCATGACAGATAACACATCAGGAAACAGGATGCTGTGACATAGCACTGTGCCACCAGAGTTCCCTCAGTCGCTACCAGCCATGATCCGAAGTCATACAAGATGGTTCCTGTAGTGGACTGACAAGGCAGCCAGTCCACAGTGAAGTAGCCGAAAGGGCACGCGTCAACTCACGCCGTCTGGCGTTAAGTCTGGAACAGGATTCGTAATGAATGTGATAAAGAAAAGAACGTAGCTACTAGAACACTTAACTTTTATATTGTCCTTTGGTATACAGCATTCTGGATGATACAAGTGAGACTCTATCTTGAGGTACATGCAACGTTACAAATGGTTAATGGCGCCTTGCTAGGTCGTAGCCATTAACTTAGCTGAAGGCTATTCTGTCTCTCGGCAAATGAGAGAAAAGCTTCGTCAGTGTAGTCGCTAGCAACGTCGTCCGTACAACTGGGGCGAGTGCTAGTACGTCTCTCTAGACCTGCCGTGTGGTGGCGCTCGGTCTGCGATCACACAGTGGCGACACGCGGGTCCGACATGTACTAATGGACCGCGGCCGATTTAAGCTACCACCTAGCAAGTGTGGTTTCTGGCGGTGACACCACAGTTCCCTCACCGTGACGCCAGGAGTAACACAGCTGGCCAAAACACTGGAAGAGCGGAGCCTCTCGCGAGGTCGCCGTCGTAGTCACCGACGATGGTCTTCGGGGGTGGTGCAGAACTGTGATTCATCGCGTGACACTATGTGACACCATTCATCATAAGTCCATGGTTCTCTGTCACGACACCACTGTAAACACAGCTGTTTGTGTTGCTGAGTTAACGGTAGAGTAGGCTTGGCACCGTCAGCAGCTCATGGTCTAGTGGCTAGCGTTGTTGCCTCTGGATCATGGGGTCCTGGGTTCGATTCCCGGCCGGTTTGGGGATTTTCTCCTCCTCATCATCATTCATGACAGTGGCTAGATTGCACTGTGTAAAAAAATTGGACTGTGTAAAAATTGGGACTTTGTATGGGGCTGATGATCGTGTAGTTGAGCGCCTCACAAACTAAACATCATCATCACGCTTGGGACAGTAATTCCCTAGTCAGGTTGCTGCTAGACTTCTACTAATGATGCGGATGGCAGAGAATGTTGTAGGGAGTCAATTACTTGTTTTTGGATGGCGGAAGCATATGCTGAAGCGGTTATTATGTGCCAGGGACACAAAGTGGCGATCCTCTTTCGTGGTGGAGAAACGTGGTCGACCGGAACCTTGCTTGCTCTCATGTTCAGATTCAGTCCAACAATGGACCACTGTCACATCTGAGTGCCTCACAAGTATGGATACGGCACTATTCGACCAGCCGCTCAAATGGAGGCCCAAAGTTAGATCTCTTTCAAACAATTACGCTGTTCACGCCCATAACGTAGTCTATCGGGTCTGGTAACAAAAGTAAACATGAACGCCACTAATGCACTCTGGTGACCGTTCTACTTTTCTGAGAGAATCATCTACACACTCGCTCGCGGTGTTTTCGTGTACGAAGCAATATTCACATCCGACTGTGTCTTCTGGGTGCTTCACTTTCTTGTCATGCAGTGCACTTCGGTGATTTTCTTGTCTGTTCAGTATTAATTCTGTACCAGGAATTGCTATACACAGATGATGATGACGACGATGATGTTTGTTTTGTGGGACGCTCAGCTGCGCAGTTATCAGAGCCCGTATAAATTCCAACCCGTTGCTCAGTCCAATCTCGCAACTTTCATGAATGATGATGAAATGATGAGGACAACACAAACATCCAGTCATCTCGAGCTGTGAACAGAGGAGTTCTGTTTTAGACATATACAGAGTGCCTATTATATCCATTTACGAGAAGTGCTGTGAAACAAATTCAGAGAATCAACGGTTTTCAACATTAAAAGCAACGTCTTGTGACATATTTGGCTGTAAGACACAAATAAGGAAGATTTTCTTTCTTCACGCACAATAGTGTCTTAAGATATCTGTTCACTGTAAGTGCCTGTGATGAATGTGTGTGGAGTTCTACTATCGTGCTTGCGTTGTTATTAAGGATATGGGAGATGTCGAGGTGAACGTCCCCATTCGAATGAGCCACTGTGAAGAGGTTTGCAATTTAGCACAGGACACCTGCGCAAAGTTTGGTCGTGGGGAACTAAACGAAACCGCCTCTCGTCACCTTGGTTGTCAAATACTGCTGGTGTAAAGTTCTTTCACCACCTGGATTTGCACCACCAGGATTTGAAAGGAAGTCGTCCGCCACTGTGATAACATACATTAGCAGCCTCGGCTATTGAAGGAGTACAGTCCCCATTATTCTCTCTGTATGACTTGTACCTTGATGGTACCTCGGCAAAGACCTAGTTATCAACACAAAAATTGCAATATCAGATGATATTTCATTACAGGAATTTTCCCCCTGCTTTCACTCAACGTGATATTCATGCCTGTCAGTAATTAGAGCATCCAGAAATGTCAAATACCACTCTGGGTAATTTTCAGCGGTAAGTTATGAAATATGAAGTGCAAGGAAGAATGATTTGGACTCAATGTTCTGTTGCTGACGAGGACGTTAGAAAGTGAGCTCCATCTTGAACAGGACAAGGTGGCAAAGGAAATAGATCGTGATTTTTTTAAGGGAACCATTCCACCAATAGGCATGGTCGATATCTTTCGGACACTGTGTTTGTTTAGCGAAGGAACAGAATTCGAATCCTCGCCTGGCTACGCTGATTTGAACAGACATAAGTCGCTTCAAAGAAATTCGACGCGTGCTCGACGGGGGTCCACTCACCGCTTATCCTCTCGTTCCAAGAGCTCCGCCACCTGCACGGTTAGACACGGTCGCGCTTTGTCATCCATGAAACTGAAGTCAGGGCCGGATGCACTCTCGAAAAACCGCACGTAGGAAAGGAGTACAGTGTGAAAACAAACTGGCGTGTTTCCGGAGGCTCCTATAACGCGACTAACCCGCAACGTTGCAACGCTATGCGGGTCATCGCTCCAGTTCCGCAGGCACAGTGGCCGAAGTCAGCTGAATTTCGCATGGCCTGCGGGAAGCAGGTTAGTTCCGTGGGCACGCACAAGAGCAATAGAGGCTTCCTTTGGTGCCTCCGTAGGGCCGTTTTCCTCAGCCAAATCGAGCCCATATAGCTAGACCAATAGCTATCTAGCAGTCATCCGCCGCGTGGGTATAACTGCTCTTGCCCTCCGAGCAACAGACAGTCCCGTCTCCGCCAGCAGAGGCAGAAGTTCGCCAGCACGACGCCGCCGCCCGGATTCGACGTCCCCCTTGCCACCCGGGACCATTGCGACCCGCTGCTCCGGCTGTGAGCTCTCAGGCTGGAAGTCCTTGTACTGTTCGTGAGATGGGACTTGAATTTTCTGCCTACTGTGCGTGTCTAAGAAGATAGTCGTTTTCGTTTGCAAGAGAACTTTTCAGAGGATAGTCTCACGGAAAGATTTATTTATATCGTTTTCCAAGAACTTTAATTTATGAAAGAAGCCACTCCTTTATTTTCAAGAAGAATTTTTCTTATTTGTTTTGAATTGTTAACGGAACACAGAACTTACTTTTGAGAACACGAACTGATTGTGTTCATAAATTGATTTGTAAGTGTATTCACTGAGTTACTACCAAAGTGCCCCAAGCTGGGACACGTAGCAAGAATGTTCAAAGATTTGGAGGTCAGTATGCGAGGTGCCGGGGTGGAGAAGAGTTTGTATCTCTTTAATTCAGACGAATTTTGCATGAGAACGAGACATGCACTCGACCTCCTCCTTATCTACCAGCTAATTAATTATGCGCACAATGGTAACGGAAGGAAATGATGATGGACCCTGCTAGTTGGTAAAATAAGGGGCGCACACTCACAATAATTTAATACAAATCGTAATCTACTCAACAAAAGAGAACTTTATCATAATAAACAACAGGAAATGAGATTCTGCATATATCTACGAAATGATATGCGGATTAAATATTACAATGAGATTTATTATACTTCAGAACGTAAATGCACATGATTATCGACACAAACAGTAGGTTAAAGGATAGGGTATACTGAACTACACTCCTGGAAATTGAAATAAGAACACCGTGAATTCATTGTCCCAGGAAGGGGAAACTTTATTGACACATTCCTGGGGTCAGATACATCACATGATCACACTCACAGAACCACAGGCACATAGACACAGGCAACAGAGCATGCACAATGTCGGCACTAGTACAGTGTATATCCACCTTTCGCAGCAATGCAGGCTGCTATTCTCCCATGGAGACGATCGTAGAGATGCTGGATGTAGTCCTGTGGAACGGCTTGCCATGCCATTTCCACCTGGCGCCTCAGTTGGACCAGCGTTCGTGCTGGACGTGCAGACCGCGTGAGACGACGCTTCATCCAGTCCCAAACATGCTCAATGGGGGACAGATCCGGAGATCTTGCTGGCCAGGGTGGTTGACTTACACCTTCTAGAGCACGTTGGGTGGCACGGGATACATGCGGACGTGCATTGT
Source organism: Schistocerca nitens (assembly GCF_023898315.1). Taxonomy (NCBI): domain Eukaryota; kingdom Metazoa; phylum Arthropoda; class Insecta; order Orthoptera; family Acrididae; genus Schistocerca; species Schistocerca nitens. The sequence goes on from NC_064622.1 coordinate 260,034,459, forward strand.
CCTGTTGGAACAGCAAGTTCCCTTGCCGGTCTAGGAATGGTAGAACGATGGGTTCGATGACGGTTTGGATGTACCGTGCACTATTCAGTGTCCCCTCGACGATCACCAGTGGTGTACGGCCAGTGTAGGAGATCGCTCCCCACACCACGATGCCGGGTGTTGGCCCTGTGTGCCTCGGTCGTATGCAGTCCTGATTGAGGTGCTCACCTGCACGGCGCCAAACACGCATACGACCATCATTGGCACCAAGGCAGAAGCGACTCTCATCGCTGAAGACGACACGTCTCCATTCGTCCCTCCATTCACGCCTGTCGCGACACCACTGGAGGCGGGCTGCACGATGTTGGGGCGTGAGCGGAAGACGGCCTAACGGTGTGCGGGACCGTAGCCCAGCTTCATGGAGACGGTTGCGAATGGTCCTCGCCGATACCCCAGGAGCAACAGTGTCCCTAATTTGCTGGGAAGTGGCGGTGCGGTCCCCTACGGCACTGCGTAGGATCCTACGGTCTTGGCGTGCATCCGTGCGTCGCTGCGGTCCGGTCCCAGGTCGACGGGCACGTGCACCTTCCGCCGACCACTGGCGACAACATCGATGTACTGTGGAGACCTCACGCCCCACGTGTTGAGCAATTCGGCGGTACGTCCACCCGGCCTCCCGCATGCCCACTATACGCCCTCGCTCAAAGTCCGTCAACTGCACATACGGTTCACGTCCACGCTGTCGCGGCATGCTACCAGTGTTAAAGACTGCGATGGAGCTCCGTATGCCACGGCAAACTGGCTGACACTGACGGCGGCGGTGCACAAATGCCAACACCGCGGTTCCTGGTGTGTCCGCTGTGCCGTGCGTGTGATCATTGCTTGTACAGCCCTCTCGCAGTGTCCGGAGCAAGTATGGTGGGTCTGACACACCGGTGTCAATGTGTTCTTTTTTCCATTTCCAGGAGTGTGTTATGAGAATAAGAGTTGGCTCGAGAACAAGGGTTTCCTACTTTCTGTGATGCAATAGATTGACGATAATGACTGGAGGTCCTAATGAATCAAATATTAATCTCCCGACTATATAGCAGAATCGCAATTAGCAGTGACAGCTCAAATGGGATCACATGGAGAAACAAGCAAGATCGACTTGTAGCAAAGTGAGCGCGTGTGCTGCTGAGAGATTCGGTATAAAACTGATGAGGTCCCACAATGCCGGAGCCGCAAAATACTGTACCAGTACTGAAATTTGCAGCACGTCGGCGGTAGGCAGCGTCCTGATGATGTAGGCGCCGACTTTTGCCGTGCGGCAACTCTGTGTCAACCCCTGGCCTCGAAGGCTGTCCGAGAATTCTAAGTCCTTCCGAAAAAGAGAGATCTTCGACTCCGACGAAGATCAGATCCCGAATCTCCTTTGTGCCCGCGCAACGCAAGAGCGAAGCCAACATTGCTCAACTCCCTACTCTCCTCGAAAACCGCGAATCAGCATTCAGTGCTGATTCCAATATCCCCCTACTCTGTCTCAGAACATCATTCGCGCCAGTAGCGACCGTTCCCTCCAATTTCGAGCAGGGCTTTGTGATGTCAACTAGCCTCAGTTTAAGTTGACCAATTATGCCTCTGCCAATCAGATGAGGGCACTGAACTTTCTGTTTGACCGGCTATGAAAACAACCTGCCTAGACCACCTGCTATCCGGCGCCAGACAGTCGCACCCAGCAGGGCACGGTCCACAAGTATTCTCAGAATCAGGAGGACAATGCAGTCAGTCGGTGCCAGGAGTCTTCGTTCCATACGCTCCAGAACGGTAAACACATAAACTGCGGCGGCACTCAGACGTCTCGCAGATCGTTTTGCACTGCATACAATAGCCGAAACTCGACCGACGTCAGTCGTTCCGCCAGGCGCGTAAGCATATTGTACGAACCCCTCAGAATTCAGGGAAGTGCAGCCTCCAACCGGAAACGCAGTGTGCCGCGTCCGCCGATACTTGCCGCGCATGGGCCACCAAGGGAAGTAACCCAACATGTGCAGGAATCAAGTGAAAAGTATTTTTTTTGAGCTCTCAGTACAAATACTCTCATTACAATAACCTTATTCGGTCTGTTACTACTGTGCAATGACATAGAACATTAATAAAATTGATGAAAATGAGAGGCGACATGCAAAAGAGGCCGTGGAAGCTCTGAAGTATGTCAATCTAACATTATGCCTCCCTGCAACATTATTTGGCCCTGCAACATAATACAAGGATCACTAAAACGACCATGTTCGACAATTCTGGACGTAACCTCTTATGGCGACAGATGTGAGCATGCAATGCAGCCAGGAACGTTAGCGAACGTTTTGATTGCCCGAGTGTTATGGCGTAGGGAGGTGTAATGTTGCAAGGGCGTAGTGAACTTCAAATCTTTGAATAAGGTACACTCGCCGGTCAACATTATTGTGACACGGTACTTTTTCCCATTCTGCGTCTTTTTATGGGCACATTCAGCCCTGCCTTCATTTTTATGGATGAAATGCACCGCCGCATCGAACAGTGCAGATGAAGATCTTGGAACGGGAGAATACTTGGCAAGTGGACGGGCATGCCTAGTACCCCGACAAACAATCCCATCGAGAATGTGTGGGATACGTTGGGGAGGTGTACTGCAGCAAGTCCACACGCACCAACGACCATTCTGCATTTCTCAACTGCGCTGGTGGAGGAATGGAATGAACTACCAAATCGTTCAAATGGCTCTGAACACTATGGGGCTTAACATCTGAGGTCATCAGTCCTCTAGAACTTAGAACTACTTAAACCTAACTAACCTAAGGACATCACACGCATCCATGCCCGGGGCAGGATTCGAACCTGCGACCGTAGCAGTCGCGCGGTTCCGGACTGGAGTTCCTAGAACCGCTTGGCCACAGCGGCCAGCGAATGTCCTACCACAAGAACTTTTTGCCAACCACGTGGCCAGCATGGGAGCACTTGGCAGAGCAAGCACTGCTGCCTGTGGTGATCACACAACCTTTTACGATCGAAGTCCCACCTTTTGTAACATCAATGAGACCATCATGAATCGCGGCGACTTTAGCGTAAATATAATTTTTGAGTAATGTATCATTTCTGTTCGTTTCACTGAGTATTTCTTTGAGTTACCTTCTGATATACACTGGGGTGACAAAAGTCATGGAATAGCGATATGCACATATACAGGGTGAGTCACTGACTATTGTCATCTAGGATAACTCCAAAAGTACGACAGTAGCTGAAACGTTTGCGGAACAAATGTTGCATGGGACAACGGGGGCCTTAATATGACGTTGGTTCTTTTCTTACTAGGTGGGGTCGCGTCTGAGACACGAAGGTCAACCTTTTATTTTTTTTAATTTGATGCTATAGTTTGGTAATTGTTTTCTGATAGCGGCTATCAAGACGAATTCAATGATGTGTAACAGTAAGATCTTTGAAGGTCAACGAAGACCACAAAGGTGGCATGAACGTCCATTTACAGAAGGTGTTCGAAGTGATGACCATTGGTATCAATGCAGTGCAGCAATCGTCTTATCATGGATTGAGCGGTATTCTACATCTACATCTACATCCATAATCCGCAAGTCACCTGACAGTGTGTGGCGGAGGGTACTTCGAGTGCCTCTATCAGTTCTCCCTTCTATTCCAGTTTCGTATTGTTCGCGGAAACAAAGATTGTCGGTATGCCTCTGTGTGGGCTCTAATCTCTCTGATTTTATCCTCATGGCCTCTTCGCGAGATATACGTAGGAGGGAACAATATACTGCTTGACTCCTCGGTGAAGGTATGTTCTCGAAACTTCAACAAAAGCCCGTACCAAGCTACTGAGCGTCTCTCTTGCAGTCTCTTCCACTGGAGTTTATCTATCTTCTCCGTAACGCTTTCGCGATTACTAAATGATCCTGTAACGAAGCGCAGTGCTCTCAATTGGATCTTCTTTATCTCTTCTATCAACCCTATCTGGTACGGATCCCACAGCGGTGAACAGTATTCAAGCAGTGGGCGAACAAGTGTACTGTAACCTACTTCCTTTTCTTTCGGATTGCGTTTCATTAGGATTCATCCAATGAATCTCAGTCTGGCATATACTTTACCGACGATTAATTTTATATCGTCATTCCATTTTAAATCACTCCTAATGCCTACTCCCAGATAATTTATGGAATTAACTGCTTGCAGTTGCTGACATGCTATATTGTAGCTAAATGATAAAGGATCTTTCTTTCTATGTTTTCGTAGCACATTACACTTGTCGACATTGAGATTCAATTGCCATTCCCTGCACCACGCGTCAATTCGTTGCAGATCCTCCTGCATTTCACTACAATTTTCCATTGTTACAACCTCTCGATATACTACAGCATCATCTGCAAAAAGCCTCAGTGAACTTCCGATGTTATCCACAAGTTCATTTATATATATTGTGAATAGCAACGGTCCTACGACGCTCCCCTGCGGTACACCTGAGATCACTCGGAAGACTTCTCTCCATTGAGAATGACATGCTGCGTTCTGTTATCTAGGAACTCTTCAATCCAATCAAACAGTTGGTCTGATAGTCCATATACTCTTACTTTGTTCATTAAACGACTGTGGGGAACTGTATCAAACGCCTTGCGGAAGTCGAGAAACACGCCATCTACCTGGGAACCCTTGTCCCGTGGACGAATAGCGCGAGCTGGGTTTCACACGATCGTCTTTATCGAAACCCATGCTGATTCTTATAGAGTAGATTTATAGTCTCCAAAAAAGTCATTATACTCGAACACAATACGTGTTCCAAAATTCTATAACTGATCGACCGTAGAGATATAGGTCTATAGTTCTACACATCTGTTCGACGTCCCTTCTTGAAAACGGGGATGACCTGTGCCCTTTTCCAATCTTTTGGAACGCTACGCTCTTCTAGAGACCTACGGTATTCCTTATCACATCGGCACTTATCGAAGCACATGCTCTGACAATTCTCCCTCGTATATCGTGCAAATAGTAAATATTCGCCGAATACGGCGTATCCATCTAACGTGCCATTGACATGTAAACCCCATTCGACGGTTTCGCAATACAACACTAATAGGAACGGTAAGACTAGTATCGTCGAATCAAGCGAATGTGAATGATGTATTCCTTCGAAGAACAAGTCGATATGCTTCTCATTTACGGAGAATGCCAACGAAATTCAGTGAGAGCTAGAGACTTATACGCTGAAAGATATCCTCAACGGACTGAGCGAGGTGGCGCAGTGGTTAGCACACTGGAGGACGACGGTTCAATCCCGCGTCCGGCCATCCTGATTTAGGTTTTCCGTGATTTCCCTAAATCGCTCCAGGCACATGCCGGGATGGTTCCTTTGAAAGGGCACGGCCGACTTCCTTCCCCTCCCTTACCTAACCCAATGAGACTGATGACCTCACTGTTTGGTCTCTTCCCTCAAATAACCCTAACCTCTATATCCTCAACGTACGCAACCTACACGTCGTACATTTAAATATGTGTGCGATAAGCTGAGAACAACTGGATCTTCAACGCATCGGAAACGTATCCGGCAAAGGAAACTTACTAACGAGGAAACGGGATGGTTCGAATCCTTGTGTTAGTTCACATCAGATCAAAGGGGAATCTGGCATGAGCCAGAGTAGTGTTGTTCGTGTTCTGCATCGCCATAAATATCGTCCTTAGCATATCAGCCTCCACGAAGAATTAACTGGTACGGATTGTATGCGCCGCATTTAATTCGGCCGAAGGACAACTTCAGATTCAAATGGATGACGCATTTATTAATTCAATTTTATTTACTGATGAGGCTACATTCACGAACCGTAGAAATGTTAATTTGCATAACATGCATTATCGGGCAACTGAAAATCCATGTTGGCTGCGGAAAGCTGCGAGCCAAAAAGCGTAGTTGGTGAATGTATGGTGTGGGATTCTGGAGGACAGAATTATAGGCCCCTATTTCATCGAAGGAAATCTTAATGGTAGGAAGTACACCACATTCCTGCAAGAAACATTAAGTCTGTTATTGGAAGAAATACCTTCAGGAACGAGAACAGAATGTGGTATCAACGCGATGGGTGCCCGGCACATTTTTCGCTGATGGCTAGAAATGAGTTACAGAGACAATTCCCAAATCATTGGATTGGACGTGGAGGAGATGTGTCGTGGCCGGCTCGTTCGCCAGACTTGACGCCTCTAGTTGTTTTCTTGTGGGGATTCGTAAAAGACATTGTTTATAGAGACGTTCCAACTACACCTGAAGATATGCGAGAGAGAATTGTCAGCGCATGTACTTCGATAAGTGCTGATGTGATAAGGAATACCACTCAATCCATGCTAAGAAGATTGGAGCACTGCAATGATACCACTGGTCATCACTTCGAACACCTTCTGTAAATGGACGTTCATCCCCCCTTTGTGGCCTTCGTTGAGCTTCAAAGACATTACTGTTACACATCATTGGATTCGTCTCGATAGCAACTATCAGAAAATAAGTACCAAACTATAATATCACATTTAAAAAAACAAAGTTGACCTTCATATCTCTGAAGTGACCCTATCTAGCAACAAAAAACGAACGTCATATTATGGCTCCCGTTGCCCCGTGTAACTTTTGTCCCACAAACTTTTCAGCCCCTATCATACTTTCAGAGTTATCCTTGGTGGCAATATATAGTGACTCACCCTTTATAGATAGCGGTAGTATCGCGTATCAGAGTAGAAAAAGGCAGTTCATTGGCGGAGCTCACATTTACAATCAGATGTCTCACGTGAAAAGTTTTCCAACGTGATTATGGCCTCACGATGGGAATGAAAAGACTTTGAACGCGGAATAGTAGTTGGAGCTAGACGCATGAGATACCAAATTTGAGGCATTATCTCTCACTACTGACAACGCAGTCGTTTGACAGGCTTCACTTGACGACCGAGAGGAGCGGCCTTGGCGTAGAGTTGTCAGTGGTATAAAAAAAAAGCAACATTGCGTGAAATAAGCGCAAAAAACATTCTGGGACATACGACGAACGTATCCATTAGGACAGTGCGGCGAAATTTTGCGCTAGCTGGCTACGGCAGCAGACGACCGACGCGAAAGCCTTTGCAAGCAGCATGACGTCGCCTGCGATGCCTCTCCTGGCTGGTGACCATATCGGTTGGACCCTAGACACTGGAAAATTGTGGCCTGGTCAGATGAGTCCCGATTTAATTTGCTAAAAGGTGATGCTAGGGCTCGAGTGAGGCGTAGAGCCCACGAAGCCATGGACAAAAGCTGTCAAAAAGGCTCTATGTAAACTACTGGTGGGCTGAGTCCTCTGGTTCAACTGAATCGATCACTTTTTCAAAGGAACACACCGCCATTTGGCTGGTTCATTGTTTATTTAAATACAACACGTGTTTCGGCCTGTTATGCCATTTTGAAGTAGTTGATTTTATGTCTTTAATATGCGGGGTGTAAATTTTATGTTGACAGACCAGAATAACTCGGAAATAAGCTTCACATGAAAAAATGTGTAGAATCCAAAGTTGATTATTTTAGAACGGGACATCTTCTGGTGCTAAAATTAGCCCGCCGCCTCAGCCGCCTGGGAACCCGCATTTTTAATTGAAGAATCAGATTCTACATAAAAACTACGTAAATTTTGTCTTAAACATTTGTTTTGGTTCTTGGCAGTTGGCGCTGTAATTCAAGAAAATCCATGTTCTCATTTCTGAGTGGAAAATGGTTACGGATAAATAAAAAAATACCTATTTACTTCATAAATTTTCAGTCGCTAAATCTAAAACTCTCCCTCTCTCCCCAAAAGGGAGGTTTGCGAGACAGGAATTAGAGTTTTACAAATGTTGACTCAAATATTAATTTTTTCCGCATATTCGGATAAGTTTTGTTTGTTTCGCGGTCATGAGGCCACATAACTTTTAGTTATCAAACAAATCATCTGACTAGCTAACTAACTAAACAAACATCCTACTTACTAACGAGTCAATTCATTAACTAAAAAACTAGCTCACTCACGAACCTAATTTTTTATTAGATTCGGAGTAATAACTCTTGTTTGGGTCAACATTTATAAAACTCTAAATCCTCTATCTCAAGCCACACCCTATGGGGAGAGAGGGAGAGTTTTAGTTTTAGCGAATCAAAATTTTTATTTATCCATAAGCATTTTCCACAAAAAATTATGAACATGAATTTTTTGAATTACAGCGTCAACTACCAAGAACGAAAACAAATGTTTAAGACAAAATGTACGCCCGCCGGTGTGGCCGAGCGGTTCTAGGCGCTTCCGTCGGGAACCGCGCGACCGCTACGGTCGCAGGTTCGAATCCTGCCTCGGGCATGGATGTGTATGATGTCCTTAGGTTAGTTAGGTTTAAGTAGTTCTAAGTTCTAGGGGACTGATAACCTCAGATGTTAAGTCCCATAGTGCTCAGAGCAATTTGAACCATTCTTGAACCAAGACAAAATGTACGTAGTTTTTTATGTACAATCTGAATCTGCAATAAAAAATGGCGGTTCCCACTTGAAATTTGAAAGTTGCCTCCCGCCCCACAACCAGGGGGCTGGAGTGGCGGGCTAATTTTAGCACCAGCAGATGTCCACCTCGAAAATAATCAACTTTGGATTCTACACGTTTTTTCGTGTGAAGCTTATTTTTAGAGTTATTCTGGTTTGTCAACTTAAAATTTACACCCTGTATATTGCAGGTATCTTAACATGTTGTCAGGCTCAAAATTTGGGCATCAATTAAGAAAAATTTTGGCTCCTCACGAAACCGGGGTTGCACTCAAATAAACTTTAAAATATGCAAATAGAGGTGTGTTCCTTTAAAAAAATATTGTATGACTGTTGCTCAGAAACGTCAAATACTGAATCGATCGCTGACTGTAAATGGTTATATTCGGCTACTTGGAGACCATTTGGAGTCATTTAGGGACTGTATGTTCCCAGACAATGGTGGAATTTTTATAGATGACAATACGCCTTATCACCGAGGCACAGTTGTTCGTGTTTGGTTTGGAGAGCATTCTGGACAATTCGAGCGAATGGTTTGACTCCCAGATCGCACATTTATGTTACATAATCGAGAGGACAGTTCGTGCGAAAACCTGCGAGACTTACGCGGTTATGGATGGCAATAGAGACAGCATGGCTCAGTATTTCTACTGGGGACTTGCAACGACTTGTTGAGTCATGTCACGTCGAGCTGCGGCACTATGCCTTGAGGTATCCCCTGACATTTGTCACCTCGGTGTAACGCGCGCTTGTGAATCCATGTTACTTTCATGCCAAAATTTGTGTCATAGCAGCTACTTGGTACGTTCGCGGAGGCCCGCGAGTTTTCAGAGCTGGATGTACTGGAAGAGAGTGTTATGCAGTCAGAAGTGAAAATTTATTTCTTTAGTATTAAACACTAACTTTACAGTAACATGTGAAAAATTTCGTACTAATCAATGAATACGTTTAGTGTGTAAAGGTATTTAGTGCGATGTAAGCATGGATGAAGTGTGCACATGGTTTAATGATTGGCATATCTGTGACGCTAACAACTCTGTTGTAACTTCCAGCTGAGTGGAAGCTGCGGCAGACCAGGGTTCGTCTTAGCGTATGGGTAGGTGTGGATGGAGGTCAATGACTGGGATTACTAAATGGCTAACCTGATGGATGGTGCACGACCCCAGTTGCAGGTTCCGTATCTGACTGCGTCCAGAGTCAACAAAAATTGGATTATCATTATTCCATATAATCACGGAACGAATTTAAAAATTTAAAGTGTTGTCATAATCTGCTCGTTAACAGCTATAATCTTATATTAAGGCTTAACACTTTAATACAAGTGCTATAGTTAGAAATGTGTATGCGTTTTGAGACAGCGTAACTCATGGTGCACAAGTTACGCATTATAGTCATCCACTATTTGAAAATGAGAGAGCACTTAGCGATTATCAACAAGCTTTACACATAATTTTCATGCAGCAAAACTTCAGTATCAGGCATGGAATTTTAATGTATTATTTCTTTACTACTAATGTTATTCACAACACATTTTGCATACAGTATTTCCAGATACTACCGTATATACCAGCAAAATTATATCATTGTACGGCACATAGTTGAGGGTATGCGACACCATAAACATTGAGATCCGTGAAGAACTTAGTGTTGCTTAAAACGGACCGCAAATTATCCGGACTATACCTATCCAGTGTTTGATGGGACCGCTTAGCAACTTACAACAAACCTTTAACATCATTTCAAAGCATTTCTAAACTTTTCTCTCTGAAATTCTTTTCTTAAAATAATCAAACTTTTGAAACTGTTTTATACATGGGGATTCGTTTTTTTAAAGGACTGGGAGTGGCAGGGTTTACTGGTAGGATCTAATTACTGTACCCATGTTGTCGATACCGGTGCATGTTGTTATAACGAAACTACCTAGTTTGTTGCTATGTTCTGCTGACACAAAGTAGTAATAACTGCACCAATCGACAATAAATGTCTGAAATGTTTCATTTTTGGAAATTTCTCTTTAAATACAAATGCTCTCTTTGAGACGTCTATCTGGAGGCAACATAACAGTACTTTGTTGATTGAGAATGAAATCTGAGCAACAGGCAAAATATTAAAAAATAGCAGAATTCCAGTAGTGCACAACAGAAGCAAATAGAGACATAGGTATTTGTAAAATTAAAGTTGGTATTTGTATCACAACCAGTTTGATAGAGATTAGTACACAGATATAAACTCATTAATGTCATGAACTGTTGTTCGTGTTGCCTTTAATCTTTAACAAAACATTTACAAAAAGAAAGGAAAAAAACACTTTAGTCTCATTTTATTTTCATCTCTCGAAACATTATTTTCTGTGCGTCAGTCAATGAACTGATCAACTTTCTCTGCAGAAGAATAAATGTGATCCCCTTCTTTCATTTTCCTTTCTCTACCCAACAGGGCAGACTCAACCGTTCTGGAACTCTTACGATAAATGTTCGGATCCTACTGAATTCAGTATTTATCAGACGAGTTCTTTATTTATTTGCAGATGGAACGTGGGAGTGACAGCTAATTGTCAAAGTTATTGACCCGCATATAACACTGCTCGTAGAGCTCTCTCTCTCTCTCTCTGTCTCTCTGTCTCTCTCTCTCTCTCTCTCTCTCCGAACCCTGTCCTTTGTCTTTATCTCACTTTTTGTTTCCTTTTCTCCTTCTCCCTGCGATGTCTTCAATGGATAATAGCTTCGGCGATCAACTACAAGGCGCAACACAGTATTGGCAATTTCAGCATTATACAATATATTCTGGAGGTTCAGATCTATACCAGACGACAAAATACGTTGCTCTGAAATGTTCATGGAAGCCGTCAGTATAATACTTCAGGAGCTGAGTTTATGTGAATAAATCACGTAGTGGGTGTCCTTTCTCGAACGTTCTACGCGCACTAATTTTAACCTGTTAAAGTTACGGTTTCGTTTAAACAGTTTTCGTTCTAGTGAAACATACGTCCTCACAAAACAGTTTGTCAACAGAATAATGCTCACACTGGTTTCCTTTGTAGTGGGAAAAATAGTTCCGATAATGATTGGTCCAAAATTTTCTATCACTTGTGATTCGCACTGAACACTTTGTGTCGTGACGAATTTTACATTTACAGGCAGTTTCCATGTTGTAAAATTTATAAATTCCCATTTGTAACAAATATTTATCGTTCCACGAACAAAGTATTACTGATTTCTTGGGTTTTCTACATTGGCTATCATCTAGTATTACTTCACATAACAAGCCCTTTCTACTTGTTTTACTTTCTTCTTACGCAGTCTCAGGCAGTAAAGATACATATAATAACAAGTTTTCTTTCTTTAAGACGTTTACTTTGACTTAATATCAACAAAATTAAAATTAAAATTTTTAGAAATGCTTACACATGCGAGTATTTACAAATTACCCGTAATGTGAAATAAAAATGAATCATTTTATTATACAAAGAGTGCTGTTTCGGCACAATTTTTACGCTAAAATGAAGCGTCCGAATCTCAACGATTAATGGCTCATTTATACACGACCTGAATTCACACACATTCCCCTATCAATTAGATGAAATGTAACTTCACTTAGCTGGAATGAAAAACCGATTATCGATGATATGCAGTATATACACAGTTTCGAAAACATCTTTCATTTCTTCGCATCGTTATTTATCGAAGTGCGTATCTGGTGCTGACGATGAATATTTGAACTCCATTGGAAATAACTATTTCCTTTGACACATAAATGGAATTTAATAGCCTTATCTCGGCTGCAATAACTTTACTTGACCGGGAGATAACTTTATTAAACAGTACTATGGATCTATATGGAATTAACCGAGACTTCTAGAGACGTAAAAATATTGAAGAACCAACCTGGAAGTTAATTTGTATTTCTAAGGAAATAAGCCAAGCCCGAAGATCTGTTAGTTCTCATACTGTTTGTTCAGGCGTTTATAACTGACGAAAAAGTTCCTCAAATATTGTTTGTGTGGGGAAAAACTGTTGTTCAGTTTTCTCGTATTAGTGTTTCATGGCTGTGGGTAGCTAATTAATGATTTTTGCGCTAGAAAACAGTGCTCGATGCTGATTGACTGTAACAGCGTGTACAACAAAAATAACTTCAGTCCTCAATAATCTTGCCCCTCATTTCGGCAATATAAGTTTTAGATGCAATTCAGGAGTATATTGTCGGAAAACAGTACGACAAGCTATGAATATTTACCCAGATTTATTAACTACTATAGTAATAATATACTAAACTTTGAAAATGCTATAGCGAGATATTAACGTCCACTCAGATGTATTCGATACACAGGTACTATGGTAGCCTCTTTCTACAAATACATAAATTACTCATTAGCAACCCAATCTCTCTTGTAGGAACGCTCCTCCATTAGGAATGACAGAAAAATTCAGGGTATCCATAAAAAAATGGTTCAAATGGCTCTGAGCACTATGGGACTTAACATCTTAGGTCATCAGTCCCCTACAACTTAGAACTACTTAAACCTAACTAACCTAAGGACATCACAGACATCCATGCCCGAGGCAGGATTCGAACCTGCAACCGTAGCGGTCGCGCGATTACCGACGGAAGCGCCTAGAACCGCTCGGCCACTCCGGCCGGCTGTCCATAAAAGAAATGCCCAGTTTGAGTAGTATATTGTATGAGCGGCAGTCAAATGAAAACCAAACACGCACCAAAAGGGACCATGGAATGGTTTCATTCAAAAGTAATTACCATACGCATTAAGATATTTATATCACCGAATAATGGGACGATCAATTCCTGTTTCGTGGAACACAGTCAGCCACTGACGGTCCTCAGCCGTAACTACTCTTGTAGTTCCTCGTCAGACTTGAACCAAGGTCCACTCATGTCTTTCTTCAGGTCGCCATAGATGTCAAATTTTTTATTTTTAGTTTTATTTTGTTTATTGATTTACTTAACCTGTCAAGATTAGGGCCATCAGGCCCTCTCTTACATGTATCCAGGCATTATACTTATTTTACTTTCATATGTTTTAGTACAAAAGGTGAAATAAACAATAACAAAAGCACACTTGGAAAAACACATACATATACAGTTTAAAATTCGTCGATGATAAGTACTGCTATAATTAGACATTATGATAGAGACATATTTTAGAGCCGGCCTGAGTGGCCGAGCGGTTCTAAGCGCTACAGTCTGGAGCCGCGCGACCGCTACGGTCGCAGGTTCGAATCCTGCCTCGGGCTTGGATGTGTGTGATGTCCTTAGGTTAGTTATGTTTAAGTAGTTCTAAGTTCTAGGGGACTGATGACCACTGCAGCTAAGTCCCATAGTGCTCAGAGCCATTTGAACCATTTGAACAGATATTAGATAGGAGTGCTAGCAGCAGGAGCTATGAGGGAGACAGATGGTGAAGGGAGGAGAAGAATAGGGACATGATGAAACATAATTAATGAAATACAAAGTAAAAGAAGACTGCGTGGCTAATAGAGATAGGTGAAGAGGAAGAAGAGATGGTTCAAATGGCTCTGAGCACTATGGGACTCAACGTCTGAGGTCATTAGTCCCCTAGAACTTAGAAATAGTTAAACATAACTAACCTAAGAACATCACACACATCCATGCCCAAGGCAGGATTCGAACCTGCGGCCGTAGCGGTCTCGCGGTTCCAGACTGCAGCGCCTAGAACTGCACGGTCACTTCGGCCGGCAGGAAGAAGAGAAAGGAGCATGATAGGAGATACTAGCTTTGCTATTTGACAGAAGCGAGGATTGGCGTTGTACATTAATTTTGTGGAAAACGTTATGAGGACGATAGTAGGAAATGCTTTAACTTCTTCTTAAAAGTAGGAGGGGATGAATTTTGCGCAAGGTAAGGGGCAGTTTGTTCCAGAGGCGGACAGCGGCAACTGAGGAGTTTGCCAAAGTTTTTGTTTTGTGAGTGGGCACAGTTAGGATACCAAATAACAGAGACCTCGTGTTTCGTTTATGATGGCATGAAAGGTGTGTAATCTGTGAAGCAAGGTATTGGAGTGCTTGCGCGATGAGGAGCCGATGAAGTAGACATTGAGTGTGGTAGTCACGCAATTTGTCCGGCCGCTGCCACCCTAGCTGGGAGTATGAAGCACTAACATGATCATATCGGCGAATGTTGCAGGTGTAACGCCCACAGGCATTCATGGTTAGTTCTAACCGTTTTTTTTTCACTACTCATGCCTTGTTGAATTACATCACAATAGTGGAGATTCGGTAGAACGAGTGCTTGCACGAGCTGGCGCATCACGTCCTGTGGAAATGCGTTCCGAAACTTTTTGAGAGCATAGAGACAAGCGGACGTGTTCCGGCACACTGCGACTGTAATCTCTGCCCAGTCGAGATGCTCATCCAAAGTTACACCCAAGTTCTTAACTGTTTTCTGATATGGTATTGGAATACTGTCGAGCAGAATAGGAGGCAGTCGTTCGTGAAAATCTGAACTTATTAATTTCTGATGAGCTATTAAGATTACTTTTGTCTTTTTTGCATTTAGTTTAAGCCCCAGGTTTTTCGCCCATGTCACCACTGAAGACAGATCATCGTTCATCTGAGCGACTATAGTGTTAATATCTTCAGATTTGACTCTTAGGTAGAGCTGGAGGTCGTCGGGATAGAAATGATATTTACAGGAGGACAGAACCGACGAAATATCATTGACAGATAAGGAAAACAAAAGTGGTCCTAAGACTGATCCTTGTGGCACCCTTGAGGAGACATGTTTCCAGGAAGATTTTTCATTTACACATGATGAACGATCCCGGCTGTACATAGGATGTTGCAATTGGGGGCGAGAGTATGATTCCGTCCGACAGCATTCCTGGGCATTTTGACTTCATGGCGGGTCGCAGTTTCTGAAAGGCGTCTTCACAGAACTGCGCATTGACTGTGGCTCCACGCTCGAGAACTCGACAAGCGGAGGGATCCCGTAGTCGAAGAAGCTCACCGTGACGTTATGTGGTGCCACCATTTCGAGTCCGAGGACAAACGGGAAAGCCAACATTGGAACATCCGCATTTTCCCCGCCAAAGAAATCTAAAGCTGTTCACACAAGTCCGGTAAGTCATGATGACCTCATTCTTTGTCTGCAGGGGCCGTCTGCTTGTCCAGTTCCTCGAGCCTGAAACCACAGTCAAAGCCAGTGCCACTTTGCACAAATTGAGACGTGCTATAAAGTCAACACAGCCAGGAATGCTGTCGGGCGGACTCAGCCTGTTGCACGATAACGCCTGCCCTCACAAAACGAAAATTTCTGTTCCGACACTGACAATGTTGAGTGTTTATGGAAAAAGTTCAAGGCAATCGTAAAATGCGTTTTAGACAGGTACGTGCCGAGTAAAACTGTGAGGGACGGGAAAAACCCACCGTGGTACAACAACAAAGTTAGGAAACTACTGCGAAAGCAAAGAGAGCTTCACTCCAAGTTTAAACGCAGCCAAAACCTCTCAGACAAAAAGAAGCTAAACGATGTCAAAGTTAGCGTAAGGAGGGCTATGCGTGAAGCGTTCAGTGAATTCGAAAGTAAAATTATATGTACCGACTTGACAGAAAATCCTAGGAAGTTCTGGTCTTACGTTAAATCAGTAAGTGGCTCGAAACAGCATATCCAGACACTCCGGGATGATGATGGCATTGAAACAGAGGATGACACGCGTAAAGCTGAAATACTAAACACCTTTTTCCAAAGCTGTTTCACAGAGGAAGAACGCACTGCAGTTCCTTCTCTGAATCCTCGCACAAACGAAAAAATGGCTGACATCGAAATAAGTGTTCAAGGAATAGAAAAGCAACTGGAATCACTCAGCACAGGAAAGTCCACTGGACCTGACGGGATACCAATTCGATTCTACACAGAGTACGCGAAAGAACTTGCCTCCCTTCTATCAGCCGTGTACCGCAAGTCTCTAGAGGAACGGAGGGTTCCAATTGATTAGAAAAGAGCACAGGTAGTCCCAGTATTCAAGAAGGGTCGTCGAGCAGATGCGCAAAACTATAGACCTATATCTCTGACGTCGATCTGTTGTAGAATTTTAGAACATGTTTTTTGCTTGAGTATCATGTCGTTTTTGGAAACCCAGAATCTTCTATGTAGGAATCAGCATGGATTCCGGAAACAGCGATCGTGTGAGACCCAACTCGCTTTATTTGTTCATGAGACCCAGAAAATATTAGATACATGCTCCCAGGTAGATGCTATTTTTCTTGACTTCCGGAAGGCGTTCGATACAGTTCTGCACTGTCGCCTGATAAACAAAGTAAGAGCCTAAGGAATACCAGACCAGCTGTGTGGCTGGATTGAAGAGTTTTTAGCAAACAGAACACAGCATGTTGTTATCAATGGAGAGACGTCTACAGACGTTAAAGTAACCTCTGGCGTGCCACAGGGGAGTGTTATGGGACCATTGCTTTTCACAATATATATATAAATGACCTAGTAGATAGTGTCGGAAGTTCCATGCGGCTTTTCGCGGATGATGCTGTAGTATACAGAGAAGTTGCAGCATTAGAAAATTGTAGCGAAATGCAGGAAGATCTGCAGCGGATAGGCACTTGGTGCAGGGAGTGGCAACTGTCCCTTAACATAGACAAATGTAATGTATTGCGAATACATAGAAAGAAGGATCCTTTATTGTATGATTATATGATAGCAGAGCAAACACTGGTAGCAGTTACTTCTGTAAAATATCTGGGAGTATGCGTGCGGAACGATTTGAAGTGGAATGATCATATAAAATTAACTGTTGGTAAGGCGGGTACCAGGTTGAGATTCATTGGGAGAGTGCTTAGAAAATGTAGTCCATCAACAAAGGAGGTGGCTTACAAAACACGCGTTCGACCTATACTTGAGTATTGCTCATCAGTGTGGGATCCATACCAGATCGGGTTGACGGAGGAGATAGAGAAGATCCAAAGAAGAGCGGCGCGTTTCGTCACAGGGTTATTTGGTAACCGTGATAGCGTTACGGAGATGTTTAATAAACCCAAGTGGCAGACTCTGTAAGAGAGGCGCTCTGCATCGCGGTGTAGCTTGCTCGCCAGGTTACGAGAGGGTGCGTTTCTGGATGAGGTATCGAATATATTGCTTCCCCCTGCTTATACCTCCCGAGGAGATCACGAATGTAAAATTAGAGAGATTCGAGCGCGCACGGAGGCTTTCAGACAGTCGTTCTTCCCGCGAACCATACGCGACTGGAGCAGGAAAGGGAGGTAATGACAGTGGCACGTAAAGTGCCCTCCGCCACACACCGTTGGGTGGCTTGCGGAGTATAAATGTAGATGTAGATGCTAGAATGACAGTTTAACACAGACTACTCCCCTAATCCAGTGATCAATAACAGCAATTTGAAAACCTTAACCAACAATGAGCAAATGCTCAGTCTAAATAGGATGACTCCACTGGCTGTGCCTATGTAAAATTTTTTTAAAAAAAGCGTCACTCTATACACACAAGCGCCAGTTTTCACAGCGAAACTCTTAGCCATTGGAAGGGCGCTAAGATTCAGCACGATGATGCAACCTGACCATATTGCAATAATGATGCACTTGCTCTCCATGTTGCAAGTACCATCAGCAGCTGACACTAAGTAATGAAACGTGTGAACTCATCTGCACGACTACTAAAAGAAATCCGCTAAATTTCGGTTACATGATAAATCATACAAATCTAAAGTGTGTGAAATCAACTAATACTTAGGGATTACAATTACGAGTAACTTAAATTGGGATGATCACACAGATAATGTTGTGGGGAAAGCAAACCAAATACTACGATTTATCTTCAGAACAATTAGAAAGTGCAACAGGTCTACTAAAGAGAGTGTTTACACCACACTTGTCTGCCCTACTCTGGAGTAATGCTGTACGGTATGGGATCCGCGTCAGATGGGACTGGCGGAGGACATCGACGAAGTTTCAAGAAGGGTAGCTCGTTTTGTATTATCGCGAAATAGGGGATAGAGTGGCAAGAACATGATACATGAATTGGGGTGGCAATAACTAAACAAAGGAGTTTTTCGTTGCGACAGGATCTTCTCGTGAAATTTCAGTCACGAACTGCCTCATTCGATTGTGAAAATGTTCTTTTGGTGCACAGGGAGAAACGATCATCACGGTAAAAGAAGAGAAATCAGAGCTCGCACAGAAAGATTTATGTGCCTATTTTTCCTGCGCGCCGTTCGTGAGTGCAACGGTAGAGAAAGAGCTTGATGGTGGTTCGATGAACCCTCTGCCAGGCGCTTAATTGTGAATTTCAGAGTAATCACATAGATGTACATATAGATCAGTTGGTAAGGACGAAGAGAACTACCATTTATCATAGCAAATACAGCGTGTCCTAAAAGTGATGATTCATTTTTCATGAAAACATTATTGTAATCGTTTCTTCTTTCATGTGTCATCGAGATGCTCTCTGTAGAAGAACGAGGAACTTCCCTCAAAGAACTATCAGATAAGAGCAACCCATAAACACACACATATACACACACACGCACGTACACACACGTACACACACATACACACACAATTCCACAGAGAATTTATTAACGGTAGATGCAAGCATAACATTCCCAGCTGTAAAATAACTTTTGTACATTAAGTTATATAATAGCAGATGATAAAGCGTGACACGAAAACAGCTGTAACGCAAAATTAAAGAAAGAGAAAACGACAGAAAAACCGCAGCATGTGGTAACAAGATATGTAAACAAAATCTTGTCTGTTTCTCAAATTTGTAAATACAATATTAGAATACAGGATATATGCATGTACAAGTACATATGCTTTTAAAATAAAACAAGCGTTATTAGCATGCTGCTTCTGTGTTCTTCATGTCTACATATTTATTTCTCATTATAGTCACCGTGGCGACGAACACATTTCTCCCAATGAGAGGAGAACAGTTTGTTGATAGGGTCACTGTAGAATGTTTGATTTTGTCAGCAGAGCCACAACCTCACATCTGCTTGCACGACTTCATCACCATCAAAGTGAAATCCTCGAAGGTGTTCTTTAAGTTTTGGATGGGGCCAGGTGGAGACTGTATGGAGGACGATCGACGGCAGCGAACACAAGGCGTCGTGTTGCTGCAGATGTCGCAGCTCTCGTGTGTGGTCTCGCATTGTCATGCTGAAGGAGAGGGTACTCAACGTGTGGACCAACTCTTCGAATTCGAAACTCGAGTAGAGCACACTGTTTTTCACCTACCGACATAGTTACGTTACACCCTGCCTTGTTACTCGCTAGAATTCGGAGCCTTCTAGTAGTAGAGGGCTGCAAATATTTACACACGAAGAATAAAGCGACAGAATGTGACTGATGTTTGCTTAATTCAAAAAGCTTTAATAGTTTTCACATAAAAATTCGGAGACTTTATTTTCCAGCACGCCATCGTAGTAAAGGGCATTTTTCTTATTGTTTAATAGAAAGAAAATAAAAGTCCACTGATGGTGCTGAAACTTCAGATCGTTTTCCGGGCTATGGCGGAAAGGTGGTTTCTTTGTGTTGACATACAAGGTGGGCACATTGAACTTTAATCATTTCTGATGCATCACGTGTGCCCTTGTTACGTAAACATATGAATAGTGGAAATGTCAAATGTTCTTAGTGCCATTTTTTAACAAAATGCGTTTTTAGCTTTATTGTTTTCTCGGTACTCTGTTGTGTGTCCCTAGACTTGCTGCAAGTGGCAGATCATTGAGAGAATGTTTAAGACATTCACTAATAGATGGCGCAAGGTTTCTATGCGAAGCAATTCTCTACACAAGACTGTTTAGTCAACTAAACCTTTGAACCCATTTCATGTAATCCCAATGCATAGCACTGAGTTCCTCCGAGATGCTCCTGAAACGCTGATGTGAGAGCTCCAAATTCAGTATAATCAAAGTTTCTCATAGTCATCTCAAATTGTTATTAAAATTGCTTACTCTGGAACATAGGAAGGGAGAACGTTAATGTACTCCTGTTCAAAAGAGGAAAGACCACAGCTGATGGATGGCATGCCATACTTTACATGAAAAACGAGCCACGTTTTTCAGTTGCATGACAGAAAGACGATATTGTCGTGTATTCCTCGACAGCACGAGTTTTACAGCAATCTTTGCAACATCTGATCCCAAAAATGGATCTGTGCAAGAAAAAAAGTCAACATTGAATTTTTTATTCTCTTGAAAAAATTTCAAAAGTGTGAAAAAAGGTATTTGTTGGCTAAAATTCAGTGAGATAGAACCATTACAGCTGTGCTTCTGTACTTGAAGAAAGAGGGGAGAAAGATTAATGTTTCATTGACAATGAGGTCATTAGTAAAGAGCACAAGCTCGTATTAAGGACGTAAATCGACCGTGTCCTTACAAAGGAACCACAGCATCATTTGCCTTGAGCGATTTAGAGAAATCATGGCAAACCTATGTCTGGATAGCCAGACGGTGATCTGAACCATCGTCGTCCCGTAAGCGAGTCCATTGTGCAAACCACTAGGCCATCTCACTCGGTTTCTGTAGCTGTATTTTCAGAAATAAAACATAGTGCGCCAGTATTAACGACACTTACCACAGTGTTTATGGTACATGAAACAAAAGCTTTGTAAAGTATTATGTTTGTTTTAAGCAGAATCGCTTTTTTATGATAGAATCATAACGGCTTTAGTCCTTCAAAGGCCACTTCCAGATGCTCTGAGCCGCATTTTATGAACAAGATTTTGATATTAATAAACTGCTTCAGTTATATTTAGTCCTTTATTTTTAGATCACTACCTGTTTCTTGGCACTAAAACTTATATCTTCAGATGAGCATATTACTAAAACATTAGAGCTGAAAAGCTCGAAACTTTCTAACAAACATCCGTGGTCCGTCAGAATAAAACACCGCTAAAAGGTGGTAAGTCATGGAATAAAATAGCCGGATTCCGATAATGTGAGTGGGTCCACTTTTCTGGTCTACCGAGCGAGGTGGCGCAGTGGTTAGCACACTGGACTCGCATTCGGGAGGACGACGGTTCAATCCCGTCTCCGGCCATCCTGATTTAGGTTTTCCGTGATTTCCCTAAATCGCTACAGGCAAATGCCGGGATGGTTCCTTTGAAAGGGCACGGCCGATTTCCTTCCCCATCCTTCCCTAACCCGAGCTTGCGCTCCGTCTCTAATGACCTCGTTGTCGACGGGACGTTAAACACTAATCTCCTCCTCCTCCTCCTTTTCTGGTCTACACGCAATCACGAACAGGGAACGCAGCCGCGTGCCGTGAATGTGACCCTTCGAAGAAACAGTACAAAAGTGTCGTTTGTACGGGTCAATGTATATGCCGGGATTGTTGGAGACGGGATGGCCGACCAAGTGGAAAAGAACGCAGCAAAGAATGAAATACAAGGGAGATTCTTCTCAGCTGTTGATCTAAGTGCTGTAGCTACAGGGATGAGCGGAAGGTAGTGGACCAAGTAGTGGTAGGCCGAAGTCTCCAGGAGAAGTGTGCTTAGTACAGACAAATCTACCCAAATATACAGAACGTACAATGGTGCGCTGAAAAGTGGGCTACGAAACTTAACTGCATTGGCAAAGGGAACTAGAGACCAGTTTACATGGACTGCTGCGAAACAGAAATTCAAACACAGCTACTACCGACAGTACCTTCACAGAATTCACATAATACCTTCACCACACCTGTTTAAAAGGTTAGGAATTCTTACAACTGCTTCACAGTACATTTACTCAGTAATAAAATTTTTTCTCAGCAACATGGACCAGTTTAAAATCAACAGCGACATTCATGATTACAATACCAGAAAAAATAAAGACCTACACTATCCTTTACTTAACCTATCTTTGGCATAGAAAGAGGTAAAATATGCTGCTATAAAACTTTTTGATAAAATGTCTGACAGACAGCAGTAATAGTGTCAAAAAAAAAAAATTGAAATCATTCCTCCTTGAGAACTCCTTCTATACCATAGATGAATTCTTGAATATGAGTAAATAAACCTGGAGATATAATATATGTATTTTGTGCCATTTAAGGAATGTATAACACTATAATGAAAACAAAAAATAAAAAAAACTTGTTTCCTCGGCGCATGTCTTGTGCATTTGACACGTTTCACATCATAACGGTTTTCCGTGCTATTGATCAATGGAACAAGTAACTAACTAACTAACGACTGGAAGGAGTCCATGGCACATATACGAAAGGACAGTTCGTTTATTAGCGTGCGACCGGTCGCGAAATTGAATCCACGGTGATAATCCGATGAAGGTTTGCACGAATGAGTTGGGCAGAGTCTCTAGTATGCTCATTAATCGAGTCATGTCGCCCTTTTTTGCATTTCTGAGCGCCCAACGAAAACGTAAAGATGCCTGAAAATAGTGTCTCCTGCTAATTTCAAAGCTTGCTGAGAGATTTCGTCTGATTTCATGCAGAACACATAACGTAACTGTTATGCATTTCCTTCTTCATGAAAATTCTCAGGTACACACTTCAGGGGCAATGAAGAAGCACCTGCAGCGTTTTCGATGGGAAGTGTTTGATCACTCACCTTACAGCCCGAACTTGGCTCCCTCTGAGTTTCCTCTCTGCTCATGTGAGCCGCTACCTATGAAGACAATATTTTGGCACTGACGACCTGCAGACCGGAATAAGACAATCAGCTGCCTTCTATAACGACGAAGTTGTTACAACGCTACGACAAACGTCTAAGTCGGAGTGGCGACTACGTGGAGAAATAGCTGGACGGTCTAGCAAGATGTAGCAAATAAAACATTTCTGATTTTCACTGCGTCCTTGGTAAACGAATAGCCCTCGTAATTTGACTGCCCTAAACACAGAAAGGTATCAAAGTGCGTGGATATAGAGTTAGTTAAAATGTAATGAGATGAGGTGCTGGCGGAAGTAAATCTGTGAGGGCGGGTTGGGAGTCGTGCTTGGATATATAAGCTAGTAGAATACTTGCAAAGGCCCAGGCTCGAATTCGTGCTGTAGTCGCACTCGCTGCACGCGTACCTTGGTGTGCCAGCCATGTCGGGCGGGTTGCGTCACCGTCTCGCCAGGCGCTCAGCGGGCAGTGCGGCACTATGTTTTCGATTTTTTTTCTCAAACTGTTGCATCCTTGAGCCCCCGGTTCGCGATGTACGCTCCCCGGTTGCTAAAGTCAGGGATCACACTTTATTAATAATTATAGTACAAAGTAATATCTCCTACATAGTTTTTATCTGCCAAGAAGTTTGAAAAAAAAGAAAAGAAAGAAAATAACCGCACACTCCGCTGCAGAGTGTGAAAATTCATCCTAGAAAGTTATATTTACTGTTGATGCTTGAACAGTTCCTGTTAATATCGTTACCATTCTTCTTTCCTTTCGTGCATGACGAAAGGACAGTTCCGCGTGCGCGCTCGCGCGCGCGCGCGCGCGTGTGTGTGTGTGTGTGTGTGTGTGTGGGAGAGAGAGAGAGAGAGAGAGAGAGAGAGAGAGCAGCTCTTTGTACTCCTAATGGTGTCCCATTAGGCCGCATCCTCTCCAATACGAAAGGAAGAGCATCTCAGTTGCACTTGTGTAGAGCTTTACTCGAATACGGGGTGGTCTGAAAGCGGAGCCGTTATTTGTCGCGCAGTTTAATGCCCAGAGTCGTTCGCGATTTTACTCTGCGTTAGGCAGCTGACGCTACTGCTGCAATTTCAGCCTTCCTGTCCTTTAGACAGCCACAAATTGGAAACAGTAATCCCCTATTTGAAAAGACGCTTTTAAGCTTTCAAACAATTATGCGCAAAGCACTTTCGGCCTCTATTGTTACTTCATCTAAAATTTCTTAGTATTGCGTTCAAAATGGACTGGTTTTACAAGTGTTTTATACGAATGTAGATTGTCGAAGTGATAACTTTGTACAAAAGATCTCAGAGTTCAAACAGCGTCAGATGCTTTAACAAGAAGCAGCTTTTGGTAGTATTGTGCGCTACTATGGTCAAAGGTTAAGTACTGTGTGCCGATAGGTTTACTAGATTCACTTGATAGGTTTGCTAAAAAACACAATAAATAACATCTTTTCTTCAGAATAGATTGTTTTTTTTTTTCGACAAAATTCACATTAAGTTCAATGTATGCAGTCCAGCGAATTTACAGTTGTTTAAATTCCCTCAGAAATAAAATGTGCAAATTCCGTGTAATAATTGAAAGGGTCCCATTTCATTATCATTTTATTTGCTTTCCAATGATACAGAACTCTCTGGCATGCGTGAGTGAGTGAATGAATGTCGGTGTGTTTCATTTTGCTATACAGTGATTTAGTCTGCTGCAGAGAATCACCGGTAGCCGTACAGAATGGCCAACCCTTCTACTTTTCAGGCAGGCAAAGAGGTTTGCTCCACTTGTGTGAAAGTTACCGGTGTTAGTTTGGTGGCGGAAGCATCATCTCTGCGTTTTCCTGGCCACGGGTTGGCGTGGAGTGTGTGAGAGGGTCAGTCTGCTTGCAGCTCGCCGAGGGTCTGCAGCCGAGCTCTCTTCGAAGGAGGGTGACTTGGTTCAACCGCGTGGCGAGTTGCGTCGTAGCGAGAGGGGAGCTTTTAGCTTTTGGTCTCGTGGCTCGTCTTATAAAGATTGTTTAACCTTGACGCAGCAAGGAATGCAAGGCTTTTGCAGATTTCCATTTTGATTCCCAATGCAGACTATGATCCGTAAGAAGAACGTAACACAAAGGGGTTGCATATGTAAGAATTGCTCCCTCTGTTCAGTGTGAATGTTTGTCTGCCTGCAGCTGCGTCTGTATACGTTCTAATCTTCCCTGAACCTTAATAATTTTGCCTCATCGCGAAGTTTCATTGTCTCATTTACCCTATGTCCGTTGGAAGCCATCCACGTGGTTTAACATTAGAGTTTGTTGGTCCACTGCCATTACCCTTTGTCTATTCAAATGTGCCTTCTGAAAAACGTTAATTGTTCGCGGCTGCGTGGTTTAATCTTGTTAAAACTTGGCCACGGCACGTAGAAATTGTGTCTCCGCAAACCACGTGGGCATACGAGTGTGTTGTGAATCGTGCACCGTTTCACACGAAATTGTACTTAGTTACCAGGCAACAGCAGTTGTATAGATGCATTACCTCAATGTTTTAAGGAATAAATAATTTTGCCGCCAATCTTATCCTGTGTACTGATGTCACGTCTCTGTTACCTATGCAATCTACTTTGTAGTTTCCTTGTTAGCCCATCCATGGCGTTTCCATGCGCACAGATCCAATGATTAGTGTTCCCTTTTTATTTAAAACAAATTATTTAGAATACATCTTGTTTTCAGGAGTGTTGTTGCAAGCTGCTCTTATGCACAGTGTCCACGTACTTTTTACTTTATTTTAATATTTGATTCACGGGAACAATGCCTGGATCATAACAATAATTACATCGCATTCCTTATGAGTGACTTTGCAGAGAATGTTTTTATGAGTTTTTTTATGAACAAATTAACTAAATTTCCGACTCAGCCCAACTTCTTATTTGTCGATGTGGCTAGAGTTGGTTGCGACCCAATCTTTTATGTTGATTTCAATGTCGGATAGCTTCTTCTTATTGAAAGTGCGCGTGGCTCTTTTAGCCATCAGGATACATTCGAAGTGCGCTTCACGCACCTTACACATAGCGACCTTTTATACACGCTACTTACATAATTACCTACAATTTTTTGGCCACCAGCGGTGAGAACATTGTGCTTGTACCTATCAGTGCTTCCAACACTCTCGGTCTTTGAGGAGCCCAGGTCCTTGATTTTGCTCTACCCCCATCTCCTGTCCCCCTTTCCAGGATCAAAAGGCAAGTGAATAGAACAAAGTAACTGAGCGTTATGCCTCAGTAAACGTTCCCCGAGCCTTGTGTCCAGAGCGATTACTTGGGCGTCATTAGACACTGCTATTGATGGCTATCTCTTGACTCTTGTTGCCTCCTTGGGAAAGCAGCCATGACAAAACTATTTCACCTGGTAAGTCAGACACATGAAACAGGCCAAATACCTTCGGATTTTAAGAATAATGTAATAATTCCAGTTCCAAAAAAAGACATGTACTGCTAAATAAAAAAAATAACTGATAAGGGGCTATCAAAAAGTTTTCTTTTGAGGACGTTACTGATGCTTATACGAACGTATGGCGACTCCGATGCGGGTATACAAGCACCGACGTGTAGGCAAGGGATTAAAGTGGCATTTGTGTCTCACCGAGAAGCATTCGGTAAATACGGATGAAAAAATGCTGGTCAAGTTGACACAGAACGATGTACTGGGATGGAACGACAGTAATATAGGAGACCAAGTAACACGTCAGTACTCAGTAAAGAACTGAACTTTGCTCCAGCTCCACAGCCACTACCAGTGACCAAGATTATTACTGGAGTAGAAGAAGCAGTGGGACATGCAACATTACGAGTGTGAAAAAACAAAGTCTGAAATCTTTGGAGAAGCATGAAGAGTTAGCTGTCCTACTGGCAGATCTAATCTATGGTTATCCTCAGTGCCACAGTTTGTCATAAGGAAGTAGTCTGTTACTGGAATATAGCACATGCCGCATTCTCAAGGTGTATTCCACTTTGACAGCAGGATGGCAGGAGAGATACTAAACAACTCCGGCCTCCCTTACGACCTTGTGAAGAATTTTAGGCCGAGACCACTTAGGCCACATAGGGTGTATGGTCTGCCTAAAATAGACAAAGATGGTGTAGCACTGAGACCGATTGTTAGTGATATTGGCTGTCCTACGTAAAGGCTGATAGTACTTAAATAAATTATTTGCACCTATAATCGGCCACTTTAGACACTGGTTAAGAACTCAAAAAATGTTTATTGATATTATAAAGCAGATGAGGATAGGCTCAAGTGAGGTCATTTTACGAAGGTACTGACCGCCCATTTTAGCCTTGAAATTTTAAAGTAATTTCATCACATCTTGACAACCACTTATTATTTGCATAGCTTTTCATCGAGTATTTTGAAGAACAAGTGTTAAACAACGCTCCCTCATGTCCATCCTGCTTCTTCAGATGTGTTGGCAATACATTTTTAACGTGTGGACATGACCGTGAGGCGCTGCGGTAGTTCATCGACCATGTGAATGGTATACATCCAAAAATAAGATTTAAAGCGGCAGTGCAGAAGGACTGAAGTTGCCTTTCATAGGTGTGTTGGCCGAATGGAAGTCAGATGGATGACTCGACCATTCTGTGTATAGAAAACAGATGTATACGAACTTGTATATGAACGGATGTAACTTCCACCATCCAGCTCAGAAAAGAACTATACTGAACACTTTCGAGTCTAGCTCTGAGATTAACCATCTCACAACGGCGTTCAGAAGCAACTGGAAGTCTGTCTGTGACACTAGGTCAGCGTTATCGAAGAAATCAAGATGTGATGCCACACAACCAAGTCAAGAGGACCAATATGTAGCACAGCTTCCATTCTGCGATGCAAAAACTAGTAAGATGGGTAAAGTCCTAAACGTACAAGGAATCAGACCAGTCTTCCCGCCATCCAGGGAAATGAAAGAATTGTTGTGACCCATTAAAGATCAGCGCAGTCTGAGAGCATAACAGACTTATAATATCCTTTTTAGTGTCGCGAAAGTTGTATGGACCAATCAATAGGGACTGCTGCCAGCCGCTGTTCGAGCAGCAGCGTCATCTTAAATACAGGAATTTCGAAAAATCAGCGGTTGCCGAGCATAGCCTGTAAAATAAACATAATATATTGTTCCAACAAATGAGAATACTTACTCATGCATCGAACTATTGGACTCTGTAATCAGGAAAACAGTTGAAATTAGGTTATGTGAAAACAACTTGACCGGCCGGTGTGGCAGAGCGGTTCTAGGCGCTACAGCCTGGAACCGCGCGACCGCTATGGTCGCAGGTTCGAATCTTGCCTCGGGCATGGATGTATGTGATGTCCTTAGGTTAGTTAGGTTTAAGTAGTTCTAAGTTCTAGAGGACTGATGACCTCAAAAGTCTACATCGTAATGCCATCATCATTTCTATTTCAGTCTGTTTCCGAACAATCCGGTTGTAAATTTACGCTGATAGTTTTAATGCTTATATCCATCATCATTTCCCTGTCCGATTATTCTTTCTGAAGCTTTTCAGCATGCCGCCCCGACTGTGCCCATGCTACAGGTGGGATGTTGTCTATTGCCTCATGCACAAGCGATTCAGTGAATATTGTCTTGAATTTTTTTTCCTCCCATATAGCTACTATATCCTTTGCTCAAATTAATTCCGTGTGGCTACACTGACAGTGACATGACGTTAATCACAAAACTGTGTGACCCCATTCACATTCAATGACGTCAAGTTTGTACGTTCTGTCACGTTACTTGTATAAATTAACGAGGTGCAGGAGATCGACACATATCTGGTTTATATTGAGCTTAATATTTTTATTTTTAAGCCAGGGAAAAATATCCGCTTTTCTGGTCTTTGCACTTGGTGTTTTCTCTGTAACAGTTGAATTATAACTGGCAGTGACCTATCTCGAAGCAAGATATGACAAAAATTGTGAATCACGTCACGAGACTGACAGCGTTCGTTTCCGAATGGTAGTCACTGCTGTTTTTCTTACACGTAAATACAAGTTTACTCTCAGAAACAAAACCACAAGAAGAGTCGGTATGTAGAATAACCTATTCCTATGAAAATTTTAAAACCGCCAGTAACGTAATTCATTTTCCAGCAGATCTTCCTGGAATGGTTCTAATTGACACATGTTTCGTCAAGATAATACACTGTGGAACTACAACCTTCTCTTGTATCGTGAATTCTTATATGTGATGTAGTTCGTGCTGCATCTATGTCACTTCTCTGAACTAAAAACTCTCTTCTTAACATATCTGGAATCAATGTCTTTTAAAATTCTTTTCATTGACGAAGCCCTTACTATTGAAACCAGTTTTCTGCTGCGTAATTGTAACACGTTTTAGTGATGTCGGGCATTCATCAATCACATGGAGAACTTTACAGCGACACGAAACCAACTTTTCTACGGTTCCTACAGTTCTGACTCTTTCGTTTACAATTATCTTTACAGTTCTCTTGCCGACACCACATGGTTCTGGAGTCCATTCTTGTGTCTTCAAATGCCAACAGTAGGAGACTTGCTTTCAATTTCACGTTTGGAAAAGTTATAAATGCGGTATTATTTACCCCTCGCCTGCTTGTGTAACACTTCACATTATCGCCGTCATCTGGCTTTTTTTTAATCGCACTTAAACATGTACAGTGACAGTCGAATGAATAGCTAGTGGAGGGGGATGTGCAGAACGGCTGAAAATTGGGCCGCCTTCCAAACTGACGTGAACTTTAGTCACGATAACTAGCTTCGCTGACATAACGATAATCGCTTGAACGTATGATCGCCGCTAACCTACGAGGTCAGCCATGCTGGGGCTCAGGTAGCAACGTTCTACTTGCATTGTATCATTATTTGATGACATATGTCTAGTTCGCTTCATTATTTCACTGTATTTCTTTATTTATTATGGTTTATAGTCTCCAATTGACTAAGTCAGACGGATTACAAAACTTTGTGTTCTGCCTTGTCATGGGGGAAGCATCGTCAGAGAGGTCCACCGCATGAGCGTCTAGGGAAGTGATTCCCGCGGTGGTTTCCCGTTGCCTTCCACTGATGATGATGAAAGGATAATGAGGACAACACAACAGCCAGTTCCTGAATGGAGAAAATCGCCGACCCAGCCGGGAATCGAACCTCGGCCCCTTGGCGTGTCAGAGAGCTGCGCTGACCACTCAGCTATCTTGGCAGACAGACGGATTAAATTCATGTTTATTTTAAACAGCTTTATCTCCCTTTGCTACTTATTTCAGAGTGATTACGTTTGACAAACAGTAAGGTTCTTTGTAAATGTAAATGAAGATTTCAGTATACCTGTTTATTTGTGTCTGAATATGACTCTTATTTCTATAGTGTTGTAAGCATTTATTATGTTAATTATAGCTAAAGAAAAGACTTAGTTTAATTACGACTACCAGGAGGGAACGAAAGCTAAGGCTTAGGTCATGGGCAGCGCCACAGGAAACTACCTGGCAGATTTTCACTTTAACAGGACGTGGCAACAGTGGGGGAGAATGTCGTCGTTTAGCGACCATAGCACGCCCCGGGTTTTTTACGAACTGTAATGTCCTAACAGAGTTCCACCCACAGCACAGCCTGCAGTGTCAGCCGCGAGAGGTCTGAGTTCCACGTGCCACGCCTACCCACTGTCGAGTCCAGATTCCAACATGTTCAGAAATGAGGCTGGAAATTTCACCTTCCGGATCCAAAAACACACCAAACCCTCCTAGTTTCCTTACCTGTTAACATTTAAGCCTACTAAGCGAATTAAGGACCTAGCACGAAAGACGAGCACTGAAAATTTCCTGGAATTCCAGAGGTGAGATCAAATTCTCATCACCCTGTCCTGACACTTATCTGTACCATGTTGTTCAGCGTTGTTCAATTGCGAGGTTTGAAGAAAGTGATAAAAGTAAAGCCACTGAGCGTCAATTTCCCTGGGGCCCTCATGGTAAGAACTAATTTATACAGTCTTCAGGAGACCCTTATTCAAGCTATTTATCATGATGCAAGCATCTCAAAGGGTGAAAAGTTCTGTTTACTTTCCGGATCTAATACGGTTAAAATCCAGAGCTTCCGATGATTGCCTTTATCATCGTTATCAGAGGATAAGACTGACTGTCGTGAAACTGACTAGGTTCCCACCTTTATGTCCAAAAGGTGGCATCTGATTGGCTATATTACGTCATGATGGCATCACGGAAATGGCGCATGCTGTGGCGGTGTTCTCTGTTTCCACAGGTTATGCTAGCGCTCTCTATCCAACGAACCAACCACCACATGCACTTGCATGAGGCAGTAATCTACCTGAAGTGTTCCTGCAGTATCTCTTTATCATTGCATGCATTGCTAAGTGCATACATAGCAGGTGTCTCTATTCAAGTTGTTTTCAAAAATGGTTCCAATGGCTCTGAGCACTACGGGACTTAACTTTTGAGGTCATCAGTCCTCTAGAACTTAGAACTACTTAAACCTAACTAACCTAAGGACATCACATACATCCATGCCCGAGGCAAGATTCGAACCTGCGACCATAGCGGTCGCGCGGTTCCAGGCTGTAGCGCCTAGAACCGCTCTGCCACACCGGCCGGTCAAGTTGTTTTCACATAACCTAATTTCAACTGTTTTCCTGATTACAGAGTCCAATAGTTCGATGCATGAGTAAGTATTCTCATTTGTTGGAACAATATATTATGTTTATTTTACAGGCTATGCTCGGCAACCGCTGATTTTTCGAAATTCCTGTATTTAAGATGACGCTGCTGCTCGAACAGCGGCTGGCAGCAGTCCCTATTGATTGGTCCATACAACTTTCGCGACACTAAAAAGGATATTATAAGTCTGTTATGCTCTCAGACTGCGCTGATCTTTAATGGGTCACAACAATTCTTTCATTTCCCTGGATGGCGGGAAGACTGGTCTGATTCCTTGTACGTTTAGGACTTTACCCATCTTACTAGTTTTTGCATCGCAGAATGGAAGCTGTGCTACATATTGGTCCTCTTGACTTGGTTGTGTGGCATCACATCTTGATTTCTTCGATAACGCTGACCTAGTGTCACAGACAGACTTCCAGTTGCTTCTGAACGCCGTTGTGAGATGGTTAATCTCAGAGCTAGACTCGAAAGTGTTCAGTATAGTTCTTTTCTGAGCTGGATGGTGGAAGTTACATCCGTTCATATACAAGTTCGTATACATCTGTTTTCTATACACAGAATGGTCGAGTCATCCATCTGACTTCCATTCGGCCAACACACCTATGAAAGGCAACTTCAGTCCTTCTGCACTGCCGCTTTAAATCTTATTTTTGGATGTATACCATTCACATGGTCGATGAACTACCGCAGCGCCTCACGGTCATGTCCACACGTTAAAAATGTATTGCCAACACATCTGAAGAAGCAGGATGGACATGAGGGAGCGTTGTTTAACACTTGTTCTTCAAAATACTCGATGAAAAGCTATGCAAATAATAAGTGGTTGTCAAGATGTGATGAAATTACTTTAAAATTTCAAGGCTAAAATGGGCGGTCAGTACCTTCGTAAAATGACCTCACTTGAGCCTATCCTCATCTGCTTTATAATATCAATAAACATTTTTTGAGTTCTTAACCAGTGTCTAAAGTGGCCGATTATAGGTGCAAATAATTTATTTAAGTACTATCAGCCTTTACGTAGGACAGCCAATATCACTAACAATCGGTCTCAGTGCTACACCATCTTTGTCTATTTTAGGCAGACCATACACCCTATGTGGCCTAAGTGGTCTCGGCCTAAAATTCTTCACAAGGTCGTAAGGGAGGCCGGAGTTGTTTAGTATCTCTCCTGCCATCCTGCTGTCAAAGTGGAATACACCTTGAGAATGCGGCATGTGCTATATTCCAGTAACAGACTACTTCCTTATGACAAACTGTGGCACTGAGGATAACCATAGATTAGATCTGCCAGTAGGACAGCTAACTCTTCATGCTTCTCCAAAGATTTCAGACTTTGTTTTTTCACACTCGTAATGTTGCATGTCCCACTGCTTCTTCTACTCCAGTAATAATCTTGGTCACTGGTAGTGGCTGTGGAGCTGGAGCAAAGTTCAGTTCTTTACTGAGTACTGACGTGTTACTTGGTCTCCTATATTACTGTCGTTCCATCCCAGTACATCGTTCTGTGTCAACTTGACCAGCATTTTTTCATCCGTATTTACCGAATGCTTCTCGGTGAGACACAAATGCCACTTTAATCCCTTGCCTACACGTCGGTGCTTGTATACCCGCATCGGAGTCGCCATACGTTCGTATAAGCATCAGTAACGTCCTCAAAAGAAAACTTTTTGATAGCCCCTTATCAGTTATTTTTTTTATTTAGCAGTACATGTCTTTTTTTGGAACTGGAATTATTACATTATTCTTAAAATCCGAAGGTATTTGGCCTGTTTCATGTGTCTGACTTACCAGGTGAAATAGTTTTGTCATGGCTGCTTTCCCAAGGAGGCAACAAGAGTCAAGAGATAGCCATCAATAGCAGTGTCTAATGACGCCCAAGTAATCGCTCTGGACACAAGGCTCGGGGAACGTTTACTGAGGCATAACGCTCAGTTACTTTGTTCTATTCACTTGCCTTTTGATCCTGGAAAGGGGGACAGGAGATGGGGGTAGAGCAAAATCAAGGACCTGGGCTCCTCAAAGACCGAGAGTGTTGGAAGCACTGATAGGTACAAGCACAATGTTCTCACCGCTGGTGGCCAAAAAATTGTAGGTAATTATGTAAGTAGCGTGTATAAAAGGTCGCTATGTGTAAGGTGCGTGAAGCGCACTTCGAATGTATCCTGATGGCTAAAAGAGCCACGCGCACTTTCAATAAGAAGAAGCTATCCGACATTGAAATCAACATAAAAGATTGGGTCGCAACCAACACTAGCCACATCGACAAATAAGAAGTTGGGCTGAGTCGGAAATTTAGTTAATTTGTTCATAAAAAACTCATAAAAACATTCTCTGCAAAGTCACTCATAAGGAATGCGATGTAATTATTGTTATGATCCAGGCATTGTTCCCGTGAATCAAATATTAAAATAAAGTAAAAAGTACGTGGACACTGTGCATAAGAGCAGCTTGCAACAACACTCCTGAAAACAAGATGTATTCTAAATAATTTGTTTTAAATAAAAAGGGAACACTAATCATTGGATCTGTGCGCATGGAAACGCCATGGATGGGCTAACAAGGAAACTACAAAGTAGATTGCATAGGTAACAGAGACGTGACATCAGTACACAGGATAAGATTGGCGGCAAAATTATTTATTCCTTAAAACATTGAGGTAATGCATCTATACAACTGCTGTTGCCTGGTAACTAAGTACAATTTCGTGTGAAACGGTGCACGATTCACAACACACTCGTATGCCCACGTGGTTTGCGGAGACACAATTTCTACGTGCCGTGGCCAAGTTTTAACAAGATTAAACCACGCAGCCGCGAACAATTAACGTTTTTCAGAAGGCACATTTGAATAGACAAAGGGTAATGGCAGTGGACCAACAAACTCTAATGTTAAACCACGTGGATGGCTTCCAACGGACATAGGGTAAATGAGACAATGAAACTTCGCGATGAGGCAAAATTATTAAGGTTCAGGGAAGATTAGAACGTATACAGACGCAGCTGCAGGCAGACAAACATTCACACTGAACAGAGGGAGCAATTCTTACATATGCAACCCCTTTGTGTTACGTTCTTCTTACGGATCATAGTCTGCATTGGGAATCAAAATGGAAATCTGCAAAAGCCCTGCATTCCTTGCTGCGTCAAGGTTAAACAATCTTTATAAGACGAGCCACGAGACCAAAAGCTAAAAGCTCCCCTCTCGCTACGACGCAACTCGCCACGCGGTTGAACCAAGTCACCCTCCTTCGAAGAGAGCTCGGCTGCAGACCCTCGGCGAGCTGCAAGCAGACTGACCCTCTCACACACTCCACGCCAACCCGTGGCCAGGAAAACGCAGAGATGATGCTTCCGCCACCAACCTAACACCGGTAACTTTCACACAAGTGGAGCAAACCTCTTTGCCTGCCTGAAAAGTAGAAGGGTTGGCCATTCTGTACGGCTACCGGTGATTCTCTGCAGCAGACTAAATCACTGTATAGCAAAATGAAACACACCGACATTCATTCACTCACTCACGCATGCCAGAGAGTTCTGTATCATTGGAAAGCAAATAAAATGATAATGAAATTCGTCAAAAGTCCGATATTTCCACATGTACACCTCTGTCATTTTCAAGGTACGAACTAGATGAGGCCATAAAATCACAGTAACTGTTACGGGGCGAGATATCGGTGGCTGTCGATGTTATCGGTCATCATTTCCTGGAGTTATTCACAGATGACAGTTAACTATTTGCTTGTTCAATGGATTATAGATGTAGTCTCTCACTGTAATGTCGAACGATTTAGTTTACAATCATTAGGCCCATTAACAGCGAAAAATATGACAACTCACTGACCATTTTTACAATAGTCTTTTCATTAGTCTTTTCTACCACTAATTCATTTTAAGCGCAGTGATGGTTGGTTGGTTGGTTGTTTTGGGGAAGGAGACCAGACAGCGAGGTCATTGGTCTCATCGGATTAGGGAAGGACGGGGAAGGAAGTCGGCCGTGCCCTTTGAAAGGAACCATCCCGGCATTTGCCTGGAGCGATTTAGGGAAATCACGGAAAACCTAAATCAGGATGGCCGGACGCGGGATTGAACCGTCGTCCTCCCGAATGCGAGTCCAGTGTCTAACCACTGCGCCACCTCGCTCGGTTACGCGCAGTGATTACACTTAACTACAGTCAAACAAATCCACACACATCTTATACACATTTTTAAAAATTCTATTGAGTAGAAGCAGTTGTCAAGCAAATATAATGATTTCGATTTGTGCTTCAAGTTGATTTTGTTGTCTATTAAATTTTTACTTACAATGTAGTTCAAATCGCAATAAATGATAGTTATTGCAAGCAGTTTCAATGATCTTGTTGTAGACAACTGTCATTTTGAGAAAAATTTTACTTCACGTCTTTACGAAGCTGTGTGAGCTGTTCTCGCCTCCCGACGTCACGCAGAGTAAATCTGTGGAGCAGTGGACGCAACGTCGTCAAGACGTGAATTAATATTTCTCTCATGACGACTGACCAAAATTGGTTTTAATATGTACTATTCCTCTCATAGATTTGAACGTATAATACGATGTACCGTAGGCAAATGTGCGTGCCGTCCGCAGCAATGCAGTTCGGCAACGTGGACTTTGTTTGCCCGCTCTCTGCTGCCGCGCATGCGCAGTTCTCATCCCTTAACTGCTCCGCCTCTATGCGCGGAAGCGCCGTCCTACGTGACTTGAGATATAGCAAGCAATAACGTGACTAAAACGACTGCTCGTCGAAAATCTACAATTTGCCTAAGGCTTATGAGGGTTCAGCACACATTCAGGCAAACTCAACAGTTCCATGTGACTCACAGGCTGATTGTGCAGACCGTTTCATTTCCTCGAAGACCAGCTAAAAAATCATACGACTGTTCTTGTTGCATACTATTTAAAACGTCTGGCGTCGAGAAAACGATTGACTGATCAGAACGGAACTACTTTTATCAGTCAAACTGGGTCCTCATAGCAGAGTTTGAAAGTATCACTCCGGGGTGATATGTTGTCAGGCTCTTGCCTTTCGGTTGCCAACTCCACCTTAAAAGTGCATCACTACCTGTGAAGGAAGACTTGTATCGCACGGAGATTTCATTTTAACGGAAATCGACATCATGGCGATAATCTGTACCTTACTAATTGTAGTGGACTGTTAAGGCAGCCAGTCCACAGTGAAGTAGCCGAAAGGGCACGCGTCAACTCACGCCGTCTGGCGTTAAGTCTGGAACAGGATACGTGATGAATGTGATAAAGAAAAGAACGTAGCTACTAGAACACTTAACTTTTATATCGTCCTTTGGTATACAGCATTCTGGATGATACAAGGGAGACTCTATCTTGAGGTACATGCAACGTTACAAATGGTTAATGGCGCCTTGCTAGGTCGTAGCCATTAACTTAGCTGAAGGCTATTCTGTCTCTCGGCAAATGAGAGAAAGGCTTCGTCAGTGTAGTCGCTAGCAACGTCGTCGTACAACTGGGGCGAGTGCTAGTCAATCTCTCGAGACCTGCCTTGTGGTGGCGCTCGGTCTGCGATCCTGACAGTGGCGACACGCGGGTCCGACATGTACTATTGGACCGCGGCCGATTTAAGCTACCACCTAGCAAGTGTGGTGTCTGGCGGTGACACCACACTAATACTATTAGAACTTGTGCAAGATAACTTACCCCTGAGCAGAAACACATTCTCGATCTCAGCGTTGGGCGAGTCCACCAACCTGCTTCGAAGACGTGTCCACCTCAGTTTGCTGCTGTCTGCTGAGCCGTGTGCTGCATTCACTCTAAGCGATGTAAAATAGAAGGGGGCTCACTGCTTTCAGCTGCAATGTGTCATTAAGCGCAATCAGGGGCGACGAGTGAAAATGTGTACCCGACCGGGATTCGAACCTGGGATCTCCTGGTTCCTAGGCAGCTGCTGTAACCACTGCGCCTTCTGGGACACGATATTATCGCAAAGGCACTTTCTCTGCCTGCTTTGGCTACACTGCAGAAACAGAGGTGTGTGCACGCCACCTCTTCAGTAATCTTCCACAGACGATTTGAAAGAAATTAATCGATAAAACTATAATTAACTGACACCTCGCAGCTTCATCTGTCAGCTTCATGGGAACTCCCTATCATTTCGCTAAGAGTGATAGTCATTATGATATTTCGAAATTAAGTAAGGTACTACATGGTATTGTAATAGTTTCTGTTGAAAAATAGTGGTCGCTTTTAGTTTTTGAGTTTCAGTTTGGTGTATGTTTAATTCATACACTGCTGGGTTTGAAATGTAGGAAATGTATTGAATATTTGTTTAAACTTGAGAAGTGTTTTGTGGTGGTGTTCTGAACTTTATGCTTACTAATACTCTCGCCGCACAGCATGGCAGTGGCTGGGTTACCGTAGCACTAGTATGTGGTCCTAAAGTAGAAAAAGTACCAGGCCTCGAATCATTTAACAGTCGTGACGTCATCGCCTATCGGACATTTCAGATTTGTGAGGTGTACAACAGAGACATGGGTAAATCATATTACATGTTCACCATGAAACGCGTACGTTTCATATGTATTCATTACCAGCGATGGCGAGGCATGACAGAATCTCTGACCAGAGAGTTATTTATCGTTGCTAGTCTGCGCTTGACCGCGCGAGTGTTCAGTTGCGAGTTGTACTCTGTCTGTAGTAGAAGTCGGCAGTAGTTGTAGCGAGTGGACGGTTGTACTGAGCGGGAGTCGGCATGCGTCGACGGCGTGCTGTTCTTCCGAATCTGGTCAGGATTGTGGTGGACGATGTGTAATATTGTAGAAGGTAATGAAGCAGCATTGCGCTCAGCTAATAACGTATGTTAATTGTAATTAATTTGTTCAAAAAATTTCCCAATAATAATTTTTCTATAAAATAAATCTTTTAAAGAAAAGTAATCATTTCAATTTAAAGAATTTTTCCATTCTTTTGAAGAAAAAGCATTGATTTCAATTTAAGGAATATTTCCTATGCATTTCCTCCAACAATCAAAATTAAATATACGCCAGCATTGCACAGAGCTGTGCCGAAAAATAAGAGCAGATATAGATGCAGTTTTACTGAGGTAAGAATTTATCAGGTTTAATTATTTCACAGGGCCGAAGGTCAGTGCAGGTGCCCTTATAAAATTTATCAGGTTCAATTATTTGTGTTGAGATGTTACATTCAGTTCACGGTTCATTATTTAATTAATATTATTGTGGGTTTAATGAGCAATCATCTTAACGTTAATTTTGTGGGGAGTTTACATTTGGGCCATTATTATTCTTTAATTTTGCAAGGAGGTTACGCTTGACTCATTTTTATTATTCACTTTTGTGGGAAGACAACATTTCACTTAACATTGACTTTCATATTCTTGCTGGGAGGTTACAATTTCACTAATATTGACTTTTAAAATTTTTGTGGGGAGGTTACACTTGGCGACATCCGGACCAGGATCGTATTTCTTTGAGAATCTTCTGATAAGTAGTCATATATCTGCTCTTATTTACTTAATATAATTAGGATTTGGCGCAACACATTTTCTAATTTGTCAATCTTTCTTCCACAGATCATCGGCAATTTTGTTAGCTCTTTGTTGTAATAGTGTTTGTTGCATTTTGCATTGTGTTTGTTTCATTTGTGAATAATTTTGATTTTTTGATTTGAGAAAAATGCCGCGAAAAACAGTTAACAGTACATCGCGATGTGTGATGAATGAAATAACCGACTCTAATAGTTTGAGCGATAGTACTTGCGACACGCAGTGTAATAATGACAGTTCCCCATTTACGGACAATCAGTGCATGCTGATCACCGGTAATGATTTTATTGCTAGTGATGAGCAAATAAATTCAATTGTGTCCTCTGTTAATTTGACGACAATTGATGACGAGGGGCGTTCTGTTGCAATGAGCGCTGCCCAGCTTGACACACCCGGTTTGCAGGATTTACGTGACGAACGGACGGATTTTCTTAATGAAAACGTACAGTGTAATCAGAATGCGTCGGATTTATTTAATTCCGAGGTATGGAAACAATAGAATGAAAGTGAAATATTCATATCGTCCTTCATATCTGGTAAACGATTTGAGATAACAAAACGAATTTTTGGCAAATGATAGCATGCTAAGTGGAGAATTTTATGCCATACGGTTAACACGCGAATCTTCCTTACCTGTTGCGATTATATAAGTAACTGCAAACTGTTTCAACAAAACAAAATAGTTATTTTACAGGCCGCTGAAAGCTCTTGAAATGAGAATTAGTGTGCATTTGTAAAAACGTAAGTTATGGAATCACTTGTACCGAACAAAAGCTTTATATAAGCTGTTGATCTGACATGCCCTCAGTTGTTTGATTAACAACAGAGAATTTCAGGATTATGTCACTACAGCAACTGCTCTTTCATTTGCACTTTCAGCATAATCCTGTAACCTACTACAGAAGATATGGTACGTAGGACATCTGCAACACCGAGCGAGGTGGCGCAGTGGTTAGGACACTGGACTTGCATTCGAGAGGACGACGGTTCAACCCCGCGTCCGGCCATCCTAATTTAGGTTTTCCGTGATTTCTCTAAATCGCTTCAGGCACATGCTGGGATGGTTTCTTTGAAAGGGCACGGTTGACTTCCTTCCCCATCCTTCCCTCGGCCGATGGGACCGATGACCTCGCTGCTTGGTCCCCTCCACCAAATCAGCCACCCAACATCCGCATCTGAGAGACATGATAGTTATTTAGAGAGATCTACTTCAGTTTTATTAATTGTTTATTCAAACCGCGATCAGTTTCGGGATTTTCCAGCCAGTGCACGAGCTCCAGTCACTGCCCGCCCGCCGTCAGCCACGTGGCAGGAATGCCAACTACTAGTGAGCGGAGACCACGCCGGGGCACCGACTGGCCCGACCGCATGTTATGTGTTATCAAATATAATAATTTCGTACACCTGAAGATGGGATTTCAAAATCTCGAAACCGATCGTGATCTGAATAAATAATTAATACAACTGAAGAGGGTTTCTCTAAATTAGTTAAGTAACTCGATGTGTTCTTAATAGTAAACGCTAGACTTGTCGAATTATTGGTCATACTTGCAAAACCTGTTAACACTACCATTTGCTGAGTTTCTAACTGTAGCTTAGAAGAGCTGCGAGATTGGAGTCTGTAGGAAGGCTTCAGCTATAAGGCTACACTTCCCATGCCGTGGTACCCTATCGGAAACGGAATCTTCACCATCACTGTTGTCCCCTTCCCTACTGTGCCATCTGTGAAACTTGGAGCCAAGTAATTTTATACGCATTGTATGTGAGGGATCACATAAGGCATGGAAAAATACCCCTATTCCTACCAAACATCGTTGTTTTATCATAACCTCTTGGTCACTTTCAAAACCCATAAATTTAATATTCATTTTTTCTCAGTCATTAATTAATAAAATTGTTTCATTCAGTTCTAGCGACACTGACTTCTCATATTCAGTTCTTTAATTATACCTAAGTATGGAATATAACTTAGATAGAACCTTCCCCTGAGGATGCAGGATCACAAGTTGTCTCTTTACAGTAGTGAAGGACCACATTGACACTACCTCCGCATCGTTACTCAAGAGCGCTGGCCATTGCGTTCCACAAAATGCAGACCAGATTTTTTTTCTGAGTAGGTCATCGTTAAGTAGACATATCAGTCTGTAGGGGTAGCCAGAGAACAATCTAGATGCAAGCGTAAATCTGCCACAATTGACAGTTAGGTGGTCAGTCGAGCAAGTGAGTATCTGAATGTAGGTTTAGGTCTGGAGTCAAGAAACATGGGATCGGGCGAACTCAGTTTTTGATATGTGCGGGATGGTCAAAATAACACTAAACAGGAAAGAATCTCTTTCACCTCATGACAGGCAACCGAACTTACATCATCTAAACCTGGGTAAGGATGCTGTAAGTTGGATTGTCTATTTTAAGGTGCAAGAAATTCTCCCCTGGCCAATTTTATTTTGACCACTCTCGAGAATCTGGTTGATGTATAAATATGTAGGCTACTGTGACAAGAGTCGGTTAATAAACCGCGAGGGTGGCCACTGCAACAGTGGTCTTTTCGTTGGTATTAATCGCCCAGTGGTAGTTATTTTCCAACTTACAGGGTTCCATATCCAGAAATTGTTTTTTATCCTTTGACGATATTCTGTACTGTTTCATACGAAGTGCCTACTACATCAGCATCTCAAAATGTTAATATGATGGTCTTCAATCAAGATTCCAAGAACTTTATCGATATTTGTTCAAGAAAGAAAACATCAGTTGGACGACCGCAACATTTTTACTTGCAGTAATCCTTCAACCATGTTTCAGTTCATTTCTACCGTAACAGACGTCCTTAACATTTGTGGGATTAGCTCTGATTTCTTGGAATAGAAATTTAGAAACTTTTGCTTTCTTACCATCTTCTTGTTAATGGAAAACTACTGTTTATACCCATATGGAAGTTATGCGTTGGTGATGGTGTTCTTCCATTGCATTGACAGAGTTCATGAGTTGCCTGGCAGACCACCAAGAAGATCCATTTAAGGGAGTGGACTGTTCTTGGAGTGCCAGTGTAGGTGGGACGTTAACCCTGGTGTCTCAGTACCATAGTTTTAACCGGAGTTAGGACATAAAAGAGTGTTATCGTGGGTTCCACATTGTGAGTTGGTCTGATTTATCCCGTGCCTCAAAATCAGCAAACTCGGAGGAATTTAAATATACCTGACTACGAAGCACATCGAACAGTTCACTTACTATAGTGGTGTTCAAGTAATATGGTGGCAGTGTGATGTATTCTGCACAGAGAGGGACGTCGCTAGTGTCTCTCCCGCGCCACCAGCTCAGCAGTTCCCTACCCTGGTAGCTGAGAACACTCGCGTAACCACCACAGGTGACAGCTGTTTCTAGTTTTCCCCAGGTAAATTTAAATGCCCAGAGAACTATCGCTGTCGCTTCATAGTATACGAGGGTTGGAAGTTAAATAGTGGCAACTATTTATTCACAACCGATACAAAAGAGTCACATGTTTGCACCTGTTGCTGTCCTTCAAAGTAGTCACCAGCGTTGTGTAGAACCTGTTGCCAGCGATGTGGAAGGCATAGTATACCGTTAGCAGAGCCTGTTCTGTTGATTGTGCAAATGGAGCAGTCTACTGGCTGTCGAATCTCTGGAACACTTGTGAAGTGAGTGCCACGAAGTGGTTCCTTCATCTTCGGAATCAAATCAAAGTCACAAGAACTTACGTCCGGGGAGTATGGTGGATGGTACAGTACTTCCCACTTCCATCGACCGAACGGAGCAGCTACAGCTTGCGCTGTATGCGCCCGCGCATTGTCGTGCAAAATGATGGGTCGGTTGTGCAGAAAGTGTCGCCGTTTCTTTCGCAAAGCTGTTCGCAGGTGATGCTCCAAAAACGAACAGTAATACTGTGCATTGACGGTGGCATTCGCTTCAGAACTGTTCCAGAGATTCAACAGGCAGTAGACCGCTCCATTCCCCCCATCAACAGATCAGGCTTTGCTAAGGGTATACTATGCCTTCCACATCGCTGGCAACGGGTTCTACGCAACGCTGGTGACTACTTTGAGGGACAGTAACAGGTGCAAACATGTAACTCTTTTGTATCGGTTGTGAATAAATAGATGCCACTATTTAAGTTCCAACCCTCTTAATACTTGGTTTGTACGTCTTCTACTTATTGCAATTAAAGAGAATTTTTCACCAGACACGTTTCGCTTTCATTTATGAAAATAAAATATGGTATACACCACATGTCTTTACATTTTAGTATCTGAAGGTTAAAAACAGTATTTATTCAAAAAACTTCCGCAGAATTTACTTATAGAATTTTTGTTACTAGTAAAAAATAAAAATAAAAGACTTTGTTGCAGATTTACTTTTCGCAATTTTTCAACTTTTATGAAACGCCTTTTCTTACACAGAGCTCTTGTGTCGTTTTCTACATCGCTCTCATTTGCAAACACCAGAAAACGAACAGTATTGTGGTTTTCATGTGTTTCACACTCAGCACAGTGTCTGTATTTCTTCATTTCTTTTCGATGTAGGTTGCGAGTATTGTCAACTTTGTGAATGCATATTTTGGTAGTTATTTGTTTGTTTGTTTGTTTGTGTGTGTGTGTGTGTGTGTGTGTGTGTGTGCGCGCGCTTTGTAAATTAGATCTGGGTGCACAAGTTAAATAAAAAACTTAATGTGTAGCTTGCAAGAGGGGTTTTACTTTTAAACTAGTGTAATCTGTTTGTTTTATATTGCGGTTTTATGAATGTGGTCGTTTCTCGTAGGGTCAAAAAGTGATTTTTTGTTCTTTATCCTAATGATTTACGTACGTGCGTCTCCGGTGGTAGTTTTATGTTGGTATACATGTAAGAGTTTGGAAAAGGTGAACAATTTGTCCTGTACTTCCATGTCTTACACGTTGTTTGTAAATTGTGTTAAATGTTCTCTTGATCTGTTCTATATATACTACCCAGACACATTGATGTCTTCACCTGTCAAAAGTCTGGGTAACCACCTTCTGCAGCGAGAGCCACTGCAAGACGTGCAGGAGGAGTCAGTGAGGTTCTGGAAGATACCGATAGGGATGTGCAGCCATACGGATTCCATTGCAGTGGCCAGTTTTGTTAGATTTCTC
Organism: Schistocerca nitens; assembly: GCF_023898315.1. Lineage (NCBI taxonomy): Eukaryota > Metazoa > Arthropoda > Insecta > Orthoptera > Acrididae > Schistocerca > Schistocerca nitens. The sequence continues at coordinate 260,078,896 of NC_064622.1, forward strand.
GGTTGAGAATCCTTGGCGCGAACAGCCCTGTAGAGGTGATAGCACAGATTCTCGACTAGTTTGAATCCGGGGAGTTTGGTGGCCAGGGGAGGAGTACGGTAAACTTGTCCTGGCGCTCTTCGAACCACGCACGTACAGCGCGAGCCGTATGAAGCGTCGCATTGTTCTGCTGGTAGATGCCATTATGCGGAGCAAAAACAAATTGTTTGTAGAGGTGGACATGGTCCCCAAGGATACGTGCATTCTTGTGTTGATCCCTTGTACCTTCCAGGATGACGAGATCACCCAGGGAATGCCACGAAAACATTCTCCTGACCCTAAATGTCCCTTCTCCGGCCTGGAGCCTTTGCCTTCAGATGTTTCACGCGGTACATGCCAAAGGCCATTTGTCTGGTGAGTATAAAACTTTATTCACCTGAAAAGGCCACGTGTCGCCACTCAGTGGACTTCCAGGTGCGGTATTGGCGTGCTAATTCCAACCTTCTTCGCCGATGGAAAGCAGTCAGCATAGGCGCAAGAATACCCTGTGGACGCCCATGCACAGCAATGTTCGCTGAACGGGCGTGGAGGAGTCACTGTTGGTAGCCACTTGGTTCATGTGGGAGGACAGTTGGTCCACAGCTGCACACCTGTTCGTCTGTACGTATCCCCGCAAAGTCACTCACCCCTGTCATCTATAGTCCTTGGTGCACCACAGTTGCCTCAGCACCATGGACAGCAACGTTTTGCCACACACGATATTTTTTAACAATGGGCGTTTCAGAAACGCTTCCGCGCTTGATCCGAAAGTCAATGATCATGCCCTTTTAGACGCCTCATAAAATAATTTATTTCTCCAATACGACACCGACTCCACCGTTTTTCACGTTCCCCAGCACGCTTTAATTTCGCTCCACAGCTTCTACTGCCGTCTGTCGCCTGTGAGTGGTTATAGCACGTTGACCTCAAACATCAACGTGACTGGACTGTGTATAAGGCATAACAGACACAACTTTTTATGAGGGCTATTCAGAAATTAGGGAACGTTTTGGCATAAAAAAAACTAAGTGCAAGAAATACATTTTATTATATACATCTAAAAGAGCGAGAGACTTATTACTTTTCCACATAGTCACCAAACACAATGAGACACTTATTATAGCGGTGGACAAGATTTGAAATACCTTCGACGTAAAATTCTTCCGCCTGAGACTTCAGCCAGTGAGTCACGCCCGCCTGGAGTTCTGCGTAGTCATCAAAGCGTTGTGTTGCAGGCCAGTTCCTCATCTTGGGAAACAAGTGGAGGTCGCTTGGTGCAAGATCGGGGCTGTAGGGCGGATGAGGGAAAATGTCCCATTTGAACGAATTAAGGAGTTCTTTAGTGCGGTTTGCCGTGAGAGGTCGGGCATTGTCGTGCAAAAACAAAATTTTGGACGTCAGCTTTTCCTAAGCGTTTGTTTTGAACTGCTCTTCTAAGGCTGTGCAAAGTTTGACAGTACAGGGCAGAATTTATGGTTGCTTCACGTTCGAGGAAATCAATAACAAGCACACCTTGCCTATCCCAAAACACTGTCTCCATCAAATTCCTTGCTGAAAGGTTTCTAAACATTTTCTTGCTTTTTGGGGGGCCTTGTGTGCCCCCACTCCATGGATTGTAATTTTGTCTCGCAATTGACGCGTTTCACCCAAGTCTCATCACTGGTTACGATTCGATCCAGTAATGAATCACCATGTTTGTGGTAGGCCTCCAGAAATGTCAACGTTCCCCCCATTCGCTGTTCTTTATGGCGCTCTGTAAGGATTTCTGGGCACCCATCGTGCACAAAATTTGTAATAGCCTAGCTTTTGAGTTACAATAAAAAAAAAAAAAAAAAACAAAGTCCGTGAAACGTGTGGTAAAGAAAGCGGAAGCTCCTTATTGTGAAGCGACGGTTGTCACGAATCGTTTCATCAACTTTAGCGATAAGATCATCAGTCACAACGATCGGGCGTCCACTCTTCTTTTCATCATGAACGTTGGTTCGGCCATTCACTCATTACGTTGTTTGTGTACACTTCGCACAGTTCACGATAAATATCTGTAGGTTTAAGGTTTTTTGAAAACCGTATCGCAGACCGCACCTCACAACTGGCGGGATTTTCGATTGCAGCGCACATTTCAAATTCGAAAATCGAAATACCCAGACGCGCAGAGACGTTCCCGCTGTCACGGATGGATGCCGACTGAGCTGCCGAGCACGCACATACCAAAATATACACGATGGGCACGAGCCTAGCGGCGTCAGACGGAAACATTCCCTACTTTCTGAATAGCCCTCGTATTTCGTTGATTTCTGATATATGTTTTTTTCTGTTGCTTTTGGAAAGTACATCTGAACTGAATTCTTGGTTGGGCGAGCGAGTTTTATGTCTTGTTTTCTGAAAAATTCTAGATATTTGCCATTACATTTTAATGTGTGTCGCTTTAATTTTTTTTTATTAATCTGTGTTGATACTGTTCATCTACCTTGTGTGACTGCATATGTGGCATACTGTTCTTATGATAGCTGGGTTTCCACTCTTTTCCATTTCTTGATTTTATTGTTCAGTCTTGTTACTAAGTTTTCTTTGATCCATTGTTTGTGGCTATTTGTGCTATGTACTAACCAAAACCAACCGCGGGAACGCCTTGCGCTGCGGATCGTAGCCGCCAGGCGGGGAAGCCGCCGGCGGTGGAGCACGCACCACTGCGTAAACACAAGGACGAGTCGGACGACAGACCAACGACAACCGACAACAACCGACTATGACCGACACAACAAGGAAGAGATAAACAACGGAGGCTTGTAGAAACCACAACACCAAACACCAACAGTAAATCCACTCGGAACCAGAGCCAGGCAAATGTCAACAACGAGCAACGACCAGAACGCAGTACCGCCGAGACAGAGACGCAATCCAGAGCGAGTACCAGACTGACTGGATTAGGATTTTTTTCCTTTATTGAATTTCGATCCCCCCCCCCCCCCAAGAATGGGGGCGGGCTGGCAGCAGCTTAGTATGCCGCTCTTCAGCCTACAGACTTTGTTTTAAAAGGTGAAGGTAATACACAATAAAAAACAGGTGATAAAATCGAAGACTTACAGGGTAACATGGCGAAAAAATCGTGGAACTTACAACAGAACAAAGGGATGAAGATGTTAATAAAAATACATACGAAGCAGACAGGTTAAAAAAACACGGCGACAGTCTGGTTTCTGTTCTCAAAGGACATAAAATTCACACCCAGCTACAGCATGGTTTCTGTTCGTAACACGGGAAAAGATGAAACGACGCTGAACATGCTCTGGAACACTGCACTAAAATATGACATACCACAGCCGAGAGCATGTGGGGGGAAACCAGACAGATGAGGGGAAGATAAAAAAGGGGGGAGAGGAGCCAATGGAGGATGAGGACCCATAAGAGGGTGGGGGGCACTAGACGCGACATGGAGTGTGGAAGGCAGAGGATGGGAATGCAAACGGTCTCGGGGGGGGGGGGGAGAAGGGAGGTAGGGAGAGGTTAGGCGGGGAGAAACACAGGATGGAAGGGGGGAAGAGGGAGCCCAGGGAAAAGATGGAGGAAAGGAGGGAGGGGTGAGGATCAGAGTTGATAGGAGGGATAAGTGGAGGGAGAGAGGGCATCATCCAGGAGGGGAAGTTGATGGAAGCCACCTTGGGAAATCAGATGAAGGGTGTAGAGATGGAGGATAGGGGGGACACAACAATAAAGACGCGGCAGGGGCGGGGATGGGAGAGGAGAGGAGCAACCAGGGGGTGAGGGGGATCAAGGCGGCGGGAGGTACTGGACTAGGTTTTTTTTTTTCTTTATTGTGATTTTTATCACCTTACACAAGGCGGGCTGTCAGCAGCAGAGTATGCCGCTCTTCAGCCTTGAGTTTTACAATAAGTAATACATAGAGGGGGGACATAAAATACAATCAAAACAGCGGGCAAAACAATGTAGACACCAAAAAAACAAAAAAACATGGAGCCGTTCATGCTGGACGAGAAAACATCACTGACACTAGTTGACACAGCACACACAACAAGGATGATGGCGACGGTACATGGGAACAGTGGCGGCGTGACGGGGAACAAACACTAAACACAAACGAAGGCACACACATGAGACACTGATGGCGATGATCTCCGGCGCGCGAATGTTCACTGTGCGTGTACGAGTCCAGGGACCTGCCAAGAGAGGAGGAGGAGGAAGGGGAGTGTGAGAGAGAGAGGGGAGAGCAGAGATGCCACAGGCATGGGAGATAGGGGGAGGGAGGAAGGGGTAGGGGAAGCCCGGGGGAAGAGCGGTGGAGGGAGGGGACGCGGGAAAAGGAAAGAGAAGGGAAGGGAAGAGAAGGGAGGGAGGGTGCCTAAAGGAAAGGACACCGGAAGTGGGGGGTGGGGCAGGGTCAAAGTTGATAGGAGGGGTAGATGGAAGGGAGGAGGACATCATCAGGGAGGGGGAGCTGGCGGAAGCCACCTTGGGAGAGGGTAAGGAGGGTAGAGAGATGGAGACCGGGTGGGACGTGGGAATACAGGCGCGGCAGCGGGCGGGGGTGGGAGAGGATCGGGGAGACGAGTGGGTGAGGAGGATCGAGTTTACAGGAGGTGTACAGGATTCGTATCCTTTCAAGGAAAAGGAGGAGGTGGGGGAAGGGGATGAGATCGTACAGGATCCGCGTAGGGGAGGGGAGACGGATGTGATAGGCGAGGCGGAGAGCATGGCGTTCAAGGATTTGGAGGAATTTGTAAAAAGTAGGGGGGGGGCGGATATCCAAGCCGGATGGGCATAACAAAGGATAGGGCGGATGAGGGATTTATAGGTGTGGAGAATGGTGGAGGGGTCCAGACCCCACGTACGGCCAGAGAGGAGCTTGAGGAGACTGAGTCGGGAGCGTGCCTTGGCTTGGATTGTCCGGAGGTGGGGAGTCCAGGAGAGGCGACGGTCGAGGGTGACGCCAAGGTACTTAAGGGTGGGAGTGAGGGCGATAGGACGGCCATAGATGGTGATATAGAAATCAGGGAGGCGGAAGGAAGGGGTGGTTTTGCCTACAATGATCGCCTGGGTTTTGGAGGGATCTGGACTAGGGCAGAGTGCGTCCCTATATACGAAACCGGAGGGAGCGGCTATTGGCCGCGGTCTGCACGTGGTGTAGCGGTGGCGCCCTCGCTGCGCCGCTGCACGGAATAGCCGTCGCGAGGGCGGAACCCTCTATGGGCTGACCACGTCCATTTGTTCTGGCACGTGTTCGACTTCCGCGGCGGGAGGTACTAGATGCTATGCTATTAATTTCGTCTTGGCAGTTGTCAGTGTCTAGTGGTATTGTGTTTAGTATGTGGAGCATGTCTGTAAGTGCTATTTGTTTTTGTGAGTTTGGGTGATTTGATGCTTGGCCTATGATTCTATCGATTGTAGTACGTCTTGTTGTTCTGAATGTTTAAGGTAGTGTCAAAAAAATGTAAATGTTCATTTTGCACTTTTTCCATACAGAATTTATCTCATCATGAAAAGAATTTTTTATGTCTGCAAGTAACTGGCCAATTTTACTGCTGTCAGTTAGAAGATGCCATCGAAATATCTACTCCAATAGACGATCTTGTACTTGTTTGGCACCATTTTATTAAATATGTTTTATCTGATACATAAAAAAATGTTATGATTTCAGACTCTGTGGATCCCATTGATAATAGTTCGCTGTATAAATAGAATTCAATACTGAACTGGAATTAGTTCATTTCAGCTGAAAGTGTCATCTCAGAAACAAGATGAAGAAATGTAAGTCTCAGGATTGAATCTGAAATAAGGATTGCAATTTTAAAATTTTGGAAGATAAGCTTACTTTCTTTTGTTCTACGTTTCTAATACATAATGAGCTGCTGCCCAACCAAATGCAAATAGAGATAACTGACTTCCTATGTGATTCAGATTTGAAGTCAAAATTCAGCCAATTGCATAACAGGAAAAATCTCATGTCAGCTCCAAAATTACTGATATTTATCTTGGATAAGTAATCACTTCTAACAAGGTCAGTGTCTCTCTTAGGGATGATGAACTGTAGCTGTGATTTAAACTGGTGATATATTTGAGTATAAATAAGAAAACAGTGTTTTTTTTTTTTGCGATTTATGTTAAATTTAAGTTAACACCATGATTCGAGCCACTGCAGGCTCATCATCAGATGGAGATATTACAGGAACATTATGACATGGACAAAGTATAATGAGACGCCGCGGTGATGGGGCTGGCGAAATTGACAGAAATTTAGTATTCGTTAATGAAACAATTATGAAATGTTGTTATGTGTGTGTACTTACAGTGCACTGAATCTTGATGTCCCCAGCAAATCAGCTCCCATAATGTAGATTATCAGCTAATATACACAAATGTATATACCATTTAGGTGCACTTAGTTTTACACTTATTTGTAGAAGGTAAACACTGGATATAATTACAAATAATATGAATATGGTAGATACTATACTTTACTACGTCACAAACATTGCCTTGAGATGCATGTATTAAAGAATAAAGTTTGAAAATAAGATAATATAGCAAAGTGAATCTTGGTAGCTGCAATATACATGTAATGACGTAATATGGATTAAAAAGTTATACAAAAGATAAACGAATAGAGTGAAGTATTTACTAAGTAATTAAAGAGCGAATGAGTTACAGGATGCCGTAGTTGTTATATGACTAAGAATATAATTTATGCAGGAGGATGACTATGTCTTATTATTATCTTTTATGATGTTTTGGTTCCAGGATGTCTTGGAAACTCTGGAAGAACAAGTGTTACATTGATTTAGTTTTTTCGTTAAGGTTTTTTGGAAGTGTTTTCAGCTTGTGAATGAAAATCTCTAATTACTCAGGGATATGCCTCTGAAACCCTTTGTCAGAAATGTGTAGCGCAGAAAGTCTGTCGCTGATATCACCAACAGAGTGTTCATAATGTGCAACATGTGATGCATAGCTGTACTTATTTAAGTTTTTTAGTCGTAGGCGACTGGTCTGCTCGTTCCCCGACTTAAATCACAACCAGTACGTGTGGAAGCATTGGGGAGCTGTGTTACAACACGTTTACATGTACCAGCGATCATCCATCGGCTCTCAACCGCCCTGGTGGAGGAATGGAACCCCTTACACAAGGCCTTCTTAACAGTCTTATGGCCTGCATGGGAGCACGTTGCAGATAATGTCGTTGGTGTCCTCAGAGATCACACACCCTAAAGAAACACGTTTCGTGTGACTAAAAGTGTGATTTATGTTCATCTCATTGCTTATTACTTCCAGTTATCTGATCCGTGCCCACTCCCAACTGGTTTTCGTGAACTTCGCTGCGCCGGCCGGAGTGGCCGTGCGGTTCTAGGCGCTGCAGTCTGGAGCCGGGCGATCGCTACGGTCGCAGGTTCGAATCCTGCCTCGGGCATGGATGTGTGTGATGTCCTTAGGTTAGTCAGGTTTAAGTAGCTCTAAGTTCTAGGCGACTGATGACCTCAGAAGTTAAGTCGCCTAGTGCACGGAGCCATTTGAACCATTTTGAACTTCGCTGTATATCGGTGTTTGGTCTCCCGCCCTTGTTGCGGTTACGTCGTGGCTCTTCTTTCTTATACGTGTGGCAGCAGTGATGTGTATCGATATTTGTGCCGTGTACCATCTTTGGTTTGGTGCAGACAGTTTCCGGCTACGGGGTCTGTAAGCGGCCGACGAGGAAAGTTATCTCCGCGCTTTGCAGTCGGCTGGGTCCGCTGGCAGCCCCTGCGCAGTGTCGGAGCGTGTGTGGAGCTGTCCGATCGCTACGAGCTTCGTATGTTTGTTCTATCTACTTTGCTGTGATGTTTTTTCTCAATTATTTTATTGCTATCATAATTGCATTTTTATCTTGCTGATTTGTTAAGATTTCTTGTTTGGAGGCCTTCAGGCGTGAAAGAGTTGCTTTCGGCAAAGGTCCAGCTATGTGCCACTTTTGGTTGCAAAAGTGTTATTAAATTTCAATAAAACAATTAGAAGGTGAAACTAACCCTAACTTTATTTGGCCCTTTCCACAATCCTAATTACCTGTTATGCCCAGCGGGTTTAGCGGGCGTATCTTCTGCACTATACCTCAGTATTGTTTTATGTATGGTCCAAGTTTCATTGAGCTGTGTTACTTAGCAGTGACACATCATGCGAAGCTACTTTCGTCATTAAATTTACACACCACTGTAGTTTTCTGCGTCTTGTTATATGCACGGCCTTACTATATGCACGGCCTTACACCGTTGTCTCTTTTTGGATTTGTCCTTCTGGGTCAGTGGAGTCGATTTAGAACGAGGCACACTGATTTTCGGTTGTATTCTCCGAACTGGGTGTCCTCACCTGTGTACTGAAGCTTCATTTATCCATCGTGCTCTTTCATCTGTCTATTCCAGCAAGTATACTTGCACGAGAACTTTTTCACTGTCCGAATCACTGGCCTGAATCTGCGTTGATGAGTATATTTTCTCTGTCCTTGTCTTCAGCTCCTCCTTGAAGAACGGTGAGAGTATTGGGATGTGAATAGATTTTTATGTTCTTTGGTTTAGCGTAAGATATGAGCTTAGTCACCTTAAGTTAGTCGATCTTCTCTGCGAGGAAGGTAAGGCACACCATAGTCCTCACTGGAACAGCTGACTCGGGAGCCAAGTTGTTCCTTCGGCCTAAGTGGCCATACCGCATTTTCACACCTTGTGTAACCATCGCAGCTCACAGGGATGTGCCTGAATTACTGATGTTCGAAACATGTCATGTGATTAAGAATGTATGGCGTCACGTTTAGCCCGGTAAATCCTGCTTGAAAGCAACCCAGCAATACTGTCGTGTCAAATGTTAGTGTAAATGGAGCTAAGAGGGTTGAATGAAAAGTAATGCCTCCACCTTCGTTAATTCGGTTTGTATCGGAATATTTTAATCAATCAAACGCAGAAATAATCCTTAGAATGTGATCTTTATTTACCAACATTCACTTTTCCACATAATCACCAGCCATTTGGATACAATTCTGCCAGTGATGAACAAGTTTTCTGAAGCAGTCACGGAATAAGTCCACACTGTTTCCGCAACCAAAGTCTCAAATTTCTCTCATCACAAGCAAATCGATGTCCCCGCAGAACGTCTTTCATTATCGGGAAAAGATGGAAGTCGGACGGTGCTAAATCTGGACTGTATGAAGGATGCCGTACGGTGGTGAGTTTCAGTCTCTGAAGTGCTGCTGTGGTGGTACAGATCATCCGATAGCCAAGCAGAGCAATAATGTGACCAACAAGTTCTTGTGAAACGCCGCTTCTGCTTGCAATGTCTCTCTGAATGATACGACGATCGTCCTGAATCAATCTGTCAACATTTTGCTTGTGACACTCGGTGGTTGCAGTCACAGGATGTCCAACTCTTTGTTTGGTACGCAGGTAACATGTTCCGCCTCAGCATCTTTAAACTTACTCGCCAAACGACGCACAGTAATCACATCAACACAATCACCATAAACTGCTTTCATTATTTGATGAATCTCCTTTGGAGTGACACCTTCTGCTGTCACGAATTCAATGACTGCACGTTGCTTAAATCGCATTGACCGACCGTCTGCGTAGGGTTCCATACTTTACACGGTAACAATACAACCGTTCAATGCTACGGCCTTCCGCCAACTGGAGCTGTAGAGAAGAGGCTACGGAACATGCCAGTACCTGTTCCATACCAGTGCTGCCAATTGTTGAAGAGTTACGAAGGTGGAGGCATTACTTTCCAGTCAACCCTCGTATTTCTCTGAAGTGCCATATACCCATTACACTATGTTTCGTAGTTCAGCTTCTCCATTGCATGCCCTTTCTTCTTGAAGCTCTGTTTCTACAAGAAATACCCTATTACCTACTGTTTTAAGATCACATGCTTGCCGGCCTTGGTGGCCGAGCGGTTCTAGGCGCTTCAGTCTGGAACCACGCGACCACTACGGTCGCAGGTTCGAATCCTGCCTCGGGCATGGATGTGTGTGATGTCCTTAGGTTAGTTAGGTTTAAGTAGTTCTAAGTCCTAGGGGACTGATGACCTCATATGTTAAGTCCCATAGTGCTCAGAGCCATTTGAACCATGTTTTGCAATCTCCCCTCCATACTCAATACACGAGCTTGCTTTTGCTTTTTTACTGTTTATGGCAAAGGGTTAACTTTGACATTAAAATGATTTTTATGAGTCCACCTTTGATTATTTCATGAATTTCTGATGATTTACTGTTCTCTCTCTCTTGTTTATAGTCAGCTTCTTAATTAACCATTCTGCAGGAACCAGTTCACTCCCTGAATCTTCAACAAACACTTTTATGTCTTGTATTATGGCTACAAGTATGACAGTCTATATACATTAGCATTTTTCATATATTTTCGTTACTAATGAGTGAGTAATTGAAGTAGTGTAGAAACAGAAGGATGGTAGCAAATATAATGGATATTACATCTGCAAGTGATTAATTACATGATCTTACGAATAAATGAAATTTAGGAATTTCTTACATACTTGCTTACCCCTGTACAATATCTATGATTTATCACAGTAGATTAACACACTGTTGGCTTTAACAGTGCTTAATACTAGACCAAGGTTTCCAAAACTGTGTTCTGTGGAACAGTCATGTTGCACGAAAAGTGAATAAATGCTGCATGATAAACTCTGAGTGAGAGGGCATTTTTGGTCAATATTTTGACGATACTGCCGTTTTTCAAATTTTATTATGATTTCTGTGTTACTAGTCACGATTTAAAAGCGGAACTAATCACTAAATATAACAAGTTCTTGTTTTTAACATTTTTTAACATCCAAAACAAGGTATTCCATAGGAGGAATAGTTTGGGAACCCCTGTGCTACACTCATACTTATCCAAGAAATCTATTTAGTCCTCATGAAGAGAATCTGCTTGCTAGTGATCTTTGGTACAGAGGTATATGATGAACGTGCCTCACACAGCTAAGTTGTTATAAGAAACCTTTATTGTTCAGTTCACATTTATATGTAATATGCAGTTACATGTATATGGCGGATGACAAACGTATGTTTTCCATCTTGCAGAACTCTTAACTTAATTACAATGTCACATACAATGCCAGGCATAGAGTCCTACTCTTTCATGAAACACAAGCTGGTAATGTACAGCTTGTATCTATAAACAAAATCTATTCTAGTCCAAAAAAGGCACGGAACACAAATTTTTATTGTTCTGCTTCTTCATTATTGTGTACAACAACTTCATAATTATCTTCCTTTTCCTTTTAACTTACAGAGTGAAAGACAACAGAAGAGCTGTGACAAGTTAAAGCTGGCTAATCTTCACCATTGGTGTTATCTCATAAGCAACCTTAAAAGTAACTAGCTGGAAATTCATTCTCTCTTTTTAGCTGTTTTGTGCATTGTTGTCAAAGGCAAACACAAGGGAATAGTAGGTTCCACTTGGAGATAAGCTTATTACGCTGAAAAGAAAACAAAAATTCTCCCTTTCATTTACAAAAAAATATAACATTGATTTCCATCGACTTTTCTTGTCACCATTTCATTTCTAGCCTTGAGTAAATATATTATCTCATGTTAAAGGACACAAAGTAAATTTATGGAGGAGAGTGTAATGTGTTCATTCAGTTGTGAATGTGAGAAAGGAATTATGTCCGTAATTTATTATTTTTGGTTGATATTTTTTGATAAAATTGGATTCTGGATTGATTTTGATTCACATTCACAATTATTTAAGAAAAAATTACTAGCACAATAAATTCCAGCAGAATCACATGCAGGCAATTTCCCATTTTACCTTAACGTTGGAAATCACTTTAGCTCCCACTTCAAATAATAGCACTCAGTGAAACAAGAAGTAGGGTACAGTTTCTTGATATAAATTGATAAGGGTGCATGAGAATAATGGGTTTTAGAGTTGTGCCAGAAATCACATAGAATCTACTGCCACATCATTGACTCGAGAACAGCTCATTGTTGTTGTGAAGGTAGATTCTGAAAATAAAGGTTACGAAAGGTGAAAGGTAAAATTCTGTGTTAACTGTGAAAAAAACTGGGATATTAACAATCCTATGATCCATAAAGACTGACAATATCTTTTACAGCTAGAAACATCTCAGAAGCGGTGACAATGAGTTAAGCTAGGAAAACAGTGGAAGAGACAGAATTACAATTCATGTACATCCATAAGATTTATATTATTAAAACTAATATGCCCCTTTAAAAATACTTTTCATTTAGAGAGCAGTAACTGCATATGACAATGCTTCACTAAAATAATGGTTCATATAAATGTTGTGGTCATACAGCCAAATTAAACTCATAAACTTTGTCAACATTTTAAATACGTTATCTGGAAAAATGCAAGTAATTGCAGTGAGCTGAATTTTTTTCATGAGAGAATTCTATTACAAATAAAAAAATGTTCAGTACCAATGTCGATAATAATTATATGAAGGAGTATTTTAATGTTACATTCACAGTTTTCAAATAAGTACCTGTGAAACCTGCACTGTTGAAGGTAGTCAGCGTTGTACCTTGAATCATACAATGTGATACTGCCATGAAAGAACTGCTGAATCAGCTTCAAAGAAGGATTGCTATATGAGTTCGGTTCTCTCTGCAAATGACTAGCACATTTCTCTTAGACATGTCAGAACTTATAATACTGTATAGAAAACGCAGTTTCACAATGAGCTGAACACCTCAGACTATTAAACTGGAGATAAGTTGTGTGACTAGCGTTTGCTTCCATACTTCTCCGAAACAGGTGAAGTGAAGCTTTCTGTGCCAAACTTTAACGTCTGAGCATATTTTTACTACTTAGGTGTGTTTAGAGGAATCTACTTTAAACAGGTGTAATTGTACAGTTTTTCGCATTTTGAAGGTAATTTTGCTGTCAGATTTTTGGGTAGCTTGTAGTATGTATAATGGAGAAGTCATGGATATGAAAGGAGATCACACGAAGATACTGAAAACCCACACAGTTTGTGGTCAAGTGATGCTGAAAATGTTGCAATACAAATCTCAGAGTATTCACTAGGATAGTAGGTTCTTTTTGTATTTTCCGTAAAACAACAATGTGATTCGCCTAAATTTCTGACAAATTTATGATGGCAGTAGCAAAATTACGGAAAATTCGACAACCTAGTTCCAACACCCTCCACACTCTTCGGAGAGTGCGTTTTACAAAAGGCAGTAATGATAAGTTGCAAAAAAAGTTCATTATTGTTTTTTCAAATTCAATTCTGGGTAGCTTGTCGAAAAAACAGTTCTGATCTATTGTTGAAAACAGGAAAACCCGGAAGAGGGTATCGGCGAGAAGGGAAGAGAAGACGCCATGACGCGCGTCTGCGTTACAGTTTCTTGTACCAGAACAGGTAGTGGTCACCCTCGTCCACGAACAGCCCGTCAACACCTGCAGACAGGAAAAGGGCACGAAATTAGTCTTGTTGGCTTCAAACTTCTGATTATGTTAACAACAAAAAAGTCACAAACACACACACACACACACACACACACACACACACACACACACACACACAACCACGTGCACAGGGGTGGATAAAAATATGGGAACACCATAAACACAATAGATTATGATGCCTAATACCGCGCAGTCATCGCGAATTGGATACGAGGGTGAGTCAAATGAAAACCTTAAATATTTTTTTAAATATTATTTATTGTGCAGAAGTGGTACAAAGATGTATCACTTTTCAACATAATCTCCCCCACGCTCAGTGCAAGTCCTCCAGCGCTTACAAAGAGCATAAATTTCTTTAGAAAAAACTTCTTATGGTAGTCAGCGCAACCACTCATGCACCGCGTGGCGTACCTCTTCATCAGAACCGAACTTCTTTCCTCCCATTGCGTCTTTGAGTGGTCCAAACATATGGAAATCTCTCGGGGCAAGGTCTGGTGAGTATGGTGGATGAGGAAGACACTCAAAATGCAGGTCTGTGATTGTTGCAACTGTTTTACGGGCAGTGTGGGGCCTTGCATTGTCATGTTGCAAAAGGACACCTGCTGACAGCAATCCACGTCGCTTTGATTCGATTGCAGGCCGCAGATGATTTTTTTAGGAGATCTGAGTATGATGCACTGGTGACGGTGGTCCCTCTAGGCATGTAATGCTCCAAAATAACGCCTATAACGCCTTTTTCGTCCCAAAAGAGAGTCAGCATAACCTTCCCTGCTGATGGTTCTGTTAGAAACTTCTTTAGTATTGGTGATGTGGAATGGGGCCATTCCTTGCTCGCTCTCTTCGTGTGGTGTGCGTACTGTAAGACCTTCGGAACACACACCATCAGATTATTTGACTTGTCGCTCTAACGAAGTAGGCGGGTGTCAGCAATATGTCTCGTGGTCTTATTGTGGCATGTTTATCTTCTGCTATTAGGTCAGACGATAGAAATGCCACTTGCACGTTTAGAGTAGCAGATTGACGGTGACCAACTTTAAACAGAACGTGATTAATTTTCACACACATTTATTAAAATAATAAATTGACAATCTGAAGTTCCTTTGGTCTTGGTACGTTAATCTTATTCTCACATACCTCTGATACTTGAAAAAGTGTCTATTCATTTATCTTCATGGCTATGTACAGGGATATGGTAATCTTATTAGGCGCAGACTGAAACTTGACTATAGACTGGTACAGACTAATGTAGACTGGTACTGACAGGTGCAGATAAATGCAGACTAATGCAGACTGGCTAATCGGAGGTCTGTACACTCGTTATAATACCTCGCGCGTTCATGTATCACTGCAAGAGTGTGATCCGCGAGGAGAAAAGGTTCTACGTTAGCAGCAATCACATTGGCTGCGTTACATATTAATACGCGGATCGGCGGAAGCAGAATTTGGTCCGTCTCTGAGGCAGCGCCATCTCGTAGTGTGGAGACGGACGAGCGCTGCGCCTGCGCTGTTGTGCTTAGTGGGGCGCGCTCTAGTGGGAAAGTTGTGTACGCGCTGACTACGCGGAACTATGTACACAACACTTCGTTTTCGGTTGGTGGAAGTGAACCCAGGTTTCGTCCCCAGTAACGATTCTTGCAACGGAGCCATCATCTTCTCATTCAAAACGCCGAAGAAGTTCTTCACAAGCATCAGAACATCGTTCTCTCATTTTAGGAGTCAGCTGCCGTGGCACCCATCTTGCCGACACTTTGTGAAACTGGAGCACATCATGCACAGTGTGCTGTGCTGAACCATGACTAATCTGTAAACATGCTGCAATGTCATTCAGTGTCATCGGCGGTTTTCCTTCACTATGGCTTCAACTGCTGCAATGTTCTGTGGAGTCACAACTCGTTGTGACTGACCTGGACGAGGAGCATCTTCCACTGAAGTCACACCATTTGCGAACTTTCTACTCCACCTGTAGACTTGCAGCTGTGGCAAACATGCATCGCCGTACTGAATTCGTCGATGAATTTCAATAGGTTTCACTCCTTCACTACGCAAATACCGAATAACAGAACGCTGTTCTTCTCTGGTGCACTTCTCAAGTGGGGTGGCCATCTTTATATTGATGCTGCCACGGTATGTGTACATCTGCACTATGCTGCCATCTAGAGGCCACTATGCACGCTGTTTGTAGCACGCTTACCAACTTACAGGGTAACGGCGGGAAATTTCGATGTGTTATTACAAATTTAAGGTTTTCATTTGACTCACCCTCGTAAATACAGGTCGTGAACGGTTTTCATGGTGATCTTATAGCATTCTTACTGCAAAACATTGGCAAGTTGAGATAACGATGATGGAGGTGGATAGCCATGACGTATCCTTCTCTCCGAAGTAGACCACAAAGAATCAATAATATTAAGATCTGGTGACTATGGAGGACAGGGTAGATGTGACAATTCATCCTCCTGCTTACAAAACCAGTCATGGAAGATGTAAGTTATGTGAATAGAGGCCCTGTCGTAACCCAGTACCTCAGACGGGGAAGAAACACTGTAGCATGGGATGGACCTCGTCTGACAACACGTTCACATAATCCTTGGCAGTAATGAGATCTTTGAGAGTAACAGCGAGCCCATGGAACACCACAATATGGCTGCCCAAGTCATCACCGAACCCCCGTCATGTTTCACTTTTCGGACGCAAACTCGGGCATAAGCTGGAAACAGTGTGAAACAAGACTCATGCGACCAAATGACTTTCTTCCATTTCTACACAGCCCAGATTTTATGGCCTCGGTACCACGGTTTCCTGTTACGGCTATTTGCACCACTGATGTGTGGTTTTGGTATTCCAGATCGTCATATAATTCCCTGCTTCTGGAGTTTCCTTCGTGTTGTTTTAGTACTGACAGGATTTGCAAGTGCAACATACAGTTGCGCAGTAACTTTACAGTTGTCGTCCTCCTATTTTTCGTCGCAGTCCTTTTTCATTGACCGTCTGTCACGATCATACAACACACACTTCCGTCCGCGTCGGCTTTAGCGGTAGATGTTATTCTGCTTTCGCAGTATGTGATATAAATCTTCCGTACGGTGTCTCTTGAAACACTAAACATCTCGGCAACCTTGGTTTTGAGAGCATCCACCATATGAACAGCAACAATTTGCCCAAACTCGAATTCGCTTAGCTGCGACGTAATGCACTCACAACATTATAGAACACTTTTCTGAGCACAACTGACGCTTGCAATGTATTAAGGATGTGCCACAGAGAAATAAAACAACACAACCTGCAGGCTTGCTTAGCATCTGCATGTTGTTCATGCGTGCCTTTCCACATTTTCCTCCAGCCTCAGTATTTGAATGAAAGACTCATTGATTATATCTATCAACTCCCCATTCAACCCTTTTCTATATAATCCATCTAGCAGTACACTTCCTCAAAATTCCTCGTCAACCCCATCGATTAGACAACAAAGCATGGTGGCGTAATTATAAAGGTCGTTCAAAAAGTTTTGCACAGTCGCCTCTTTTTTTTTATTTTTTGAAGGAGGAGAATGAAGTTTTTTGTGAACATACTTGGACCATTTAGTTATAAGTTGGTATATAAAAGTAGTTTTTTTCATTTACAGGTGAGCCATAATGGACCATGATGTAGATGTCAGGTTGTGACAACGGTCGGTGATGGAGTTCCTCTTCAAGACCGGCGATGACACGGCAACATCGATTCACAGGAAGTTGCTCCCTGTTTATGGGGAGGACACAGTGGATCGCAGCAGAATCCAGCGGTGGTTGCAGAAGTTTAAAGAAGGTGATTTCTCTCTACTGGACAATTCACGATGCGGTTTACCATCGACGGCAGTGAGTGATGTGAATAAGGAGACCATTGATCAAATCGCCCAAAATGACAGATGTGTGACGACACGACAGCTTGCTGAAATGACTCGTTTGTCATTGGGTAGTGTGGTATCACTGGTACAGTCACTAGGGTACAGAAAAATCTGTGCACGTTGGGTGCCTAGATTATTGACAAGAGAAATGAAAACGATGCGGAAGAATGTGTGCGAGGGTCTCATGAAGACCTTTACTGAAGAGCGGAAACAGTGTTTTGAGGACGTCATTACCCAGGATTAAACATGACTATTTTTGTCCGAACCTGAGAGCGAAACCCAATCTATGGAGTGGCGTCATCCGGGTTCCCCTCGGAAGAAGAAACCAAGACTTTGACGAACAGCAGACCGAAAGGTGATGGCCTCCTTCTTCTGGGATCAGTGTGGTGTCATTTTCATTGACTTTTTGGAACCTGGCTCCACAATTAACCGGGACCGCTACTGTTTGTCATTGGACAAGCTGCGGCATGCCATCAAGACCCACAGACCACAGCTTCAGGGTCAGCTCATCAGACTACACCATAACAATGCCAAACCCCATACAGCCTTTATGACGCAGGACAAAGTCAGAAAAATGGGTTGGAAAATTGTTCCTCATCCTTCCTACAGTCCGGTCTCGGCTCCGTCTGATTTTTACCTCCTTGGTCTTCTTAATTCTCACATGCGCGGTAAAACATTTGACAGTGAGAAAGACCTTATTTCCTGTGTCAAGCGATGGTGTAAAGGTCAATTCCCAGAGTTTTACCAAAGTGCATTTACATCATGGAAAGAACGTTGGGCTAGATGCGTCACAGCTGATGGAGGCGACTTTGAGTAGGCTCAATGTATACCTAAATGTTCAAAGTATGTTCACAAAAAATTTCATTCTCCTCCTGCAAAAAACAAAAAAGTTAGAGACGATTGTGAAAAACATTTTGAACGCCCTTTGTACAATTTTGATTATCTACAAGGAAGACATGCGAAAGAGATGTGGCTATATCGTGGAGGTGACCTGTTCTTTCTAGTAGAGTTGGCAAATACTTTGGTCCCGTTTTATGATTCTTAGATACTTACGAAATTTGAACCTGGCTCTCTTCTGCTCTGAATACAATTGGTATGTGCGGCCAGGTACTTGCACTTACGTTTACCATCGTGGTCATGACTTCCTCTGATGTTGTTGCCAACTCTCAATTTAAAGAAAAAAATTTTGGAGTTTATAATCTTTACTGCTTTTGTATTTGCCTGTCCGTTGATTGTAAGTTTTATAACTTTTACTCTTTTTTCCCACGGGTCTTTTAAATGTGACAGCCTCGTTTAAAAAAGTAAATGGGTTTTGCGTATATCTTACTATAATATTCGAAGCTTAAGTTCATTGAAATTTTATATTTTGTGGACACTTTCGCTGCACACAGTCCTATTATTTTATTTTTACATTTTGTTAGGAGACAATCCATTCCAATAATACGTCTTTTGATATTATGTATTTGTCTCACTGTTATTTATCTTTCTCCCAAGAGATACTTAACTGTATCAACTTTTCATTGTACTGATGTCCTCCTATTTTCCCTTCAGGCACGTATTTTAATTCTAATTTAGATTAAAATATCAGTGTACAGAGTCTTTTATGACTATCGAAGCTACGACTCGTCTTAGCCGGGCATTTCTTTTAACCCATATGTGACAGGGCAATATTTCCGTGGACTACTCCCGAGTTGTCAGTATACGCCATACTGTGGGTCGGGACGCCGAGCTCACGTACTATCATCGCTGCTTGTGTAAGAATTGTTTATTTGGGGATTCTCAGCACGAATTTTCAATTTCGCTTGAGTATCATCATATATCTCTAACGACCTTACCCCAGTGGCGACGCCGGTTCCCGTCATATCACCGAATTTAAGCGCTGTCGGGATAGGCTAGAACTTGGATGGATCACCGTCCGTGTCTGCTGAGCGCTGTTGACGAGAGGGGTGCACTCAGCCCTTTTGAGGCCAGTTGAGGAGCTGCTTGATTGAAAAATAGCGGCTCCGGCCACTAAAACTGACAATGACTGGAAGAGTCGTATACTGACCATATGCCTCCCATATCCGCATCCAGTGACGCCTGTGGGTCGAGGATGACGAGGCCGTCGGTCGGTACCGCCGGGCCTTACGAAGCCTGTTCGGACGCAGAGACAGTTATTTATCATCAGGATTCTTTTGTATTTTGATTGAGTATCAGTATTCTTGTTTGTTCTAGGTTCAACTCACATATAATTCACTGTCAACTTATCTGACGTTACATTTTTGTACTATGATCAGCGTTATGGTAGGGGACACCTGTGTTTTATTGAGGGGCGTCTTCTCTGTCTAGAAAAGGTCCATGGTCTTCCTTTTGTAATTTCTAATGCAATCAGAAATTTTGTTATGTAGTTTACGCTACACAGACTAAAAAGAAGTTTTTTGGATCTTCTTTAGGTCAGTCGTTTGACACCTGACGATGTGATTTTGTAGTCACGGAACGAGTGGTGAATCAACAGAAAATCAATAAAGCTTCTCATAGCAGCTGTTACTGTTATTTTTCATTCAAATTATAAGATTAGCTGGTGATTTGACTATCCTCAGTGAAAGTGAAAGTGAAGAAGAATTACAAGGACTGTTGAATGGAAGTGAAAAGTGAAATAAGTACAGAATCTAGATTGGGAGTAAACCGAAGAATGACGGAAGTAACGCGAAGTACCAGAAATGAAATAGCGGGAAATTTAACGTAAACATTGGTGATCACGAAGTAGACAAAAAGGAAGTCTACTACCTTGGAAGCAAAATAATACATGATGGGTGAAGCAGGAAGGGCACAAAAAGCAGACTAGCACAGGTAAAGAGGGACTTCCTGGACAAAAGAAGTATGTCAGTATCAAATATCGGTCTTAATCTGAAGAAGAAATTTCTGAGAATGTACGTTTGGAGCGCAGCATTGTATGACAGTGAATCGTGGACAGTGGGAAAACCAGAACAGAAGAGAATCGAAGTATTTGAAATGTGGTGATACAGAAGAATGTTGAAAATTGAGAGGACTGATAGGATAAGGAAAGGGGAGGTTACCCGTAGAACCGGCGGAGAAAGGAACGTATGGGAAACATTGACAAGAAGAAGGGACAGGGCGATAGGACGCGTGTTGAGACATCAGGGAATAACTTCCATGGACTTTATTCCATGGGACTAGTGGAGCTGTGAAAACTGCAGGAGAAGACAACGATTGCTATACGTCCAACAAACAAGGTAGGTCGCAAGTGCCACGCCGATATAGAGAAATTGGCGCATGAGAGAAATTCGTGGAGGACCGCACATACCAGCCAGAAGACAAATGATTAAAAAAAAATTAAAATCTCTCAAGCATAAAATGAGACTGTGGAACTGCAACCTCGGAGCTGTTGAATTGAGGGCCTGCTGTTGGGGCTTGCCTCATAAATAAATCTATTAAGTGCAGAGACAGATCTGTACGGCACGAAGTGTGGTCTGGATAATAAGCATGCAGCTGTAAGAATTATATTAAGTTTGCAAGCCAGCCAGGGAAGATGCTCTGCAGAGGAAGTAACTGAGGAAATGGAGCAGTACATCAACCGTAGAACCTGGAGCAGCTGTAAGACTATCAACATATTTGTTCACTCGTGATTTTCTAGCATCAAAAACGAAGAACAGCAAATGCGTATACAGCGAAAGACATGATTTTCCTTTTCCAACAGAAGATGCCCATATGTTGTCGAGTTTCTGAAGTACAGGGACACCATTAGCAGGTCGTGGTTGACGCCTTTGATCTTCGATTCTCTGGTAGTCTGTTGGTGTGGATTTTCATGTGTTGATAACCACTGAGATGCAGGTAAACATTTTTGCCGACTCGGTATTATGGAAAGACTATCCGAGGATCACAGAAATTAGTACGTACATCTGGACGACATGAAATGTGACAGTAGTGTTCGGTTTCATATTTGTAGCCCGATTCAGAGGTTATTCTTGCTTAATCCGATGACAATAAAACTAATTATAGTATTTGATTCATTTCAGTGACATGTTGTCACCTAATAGCCTACCAGCGTACTGTACCCTACTAAATCTTCCTTCTGATTCCGTAATTTACCCTACGATCTTCATCTTTCCATACACAATGTGTTTTAAGCTCTTCTTCTACTTCCAATTATTCTGACTGAACTGTAACACAACTCCTTTTCAATTTACTTCCTCAGGTCACTATATCTATGTCATGCATCCATGGATGAAAATCAACACAAAATTTACAAAACAGAGAGAAGTCTGTAGTGTCACAAACGAAACGCCGCTCGTGTTGTTGCACTGGCGTGACAGAATTCGAACAACATACCAACAGGCGTGATGAGTTGATTTGATGGGGGATCTGCAGGGTTTGGCAGTGTGGGCGTCTGGTACAGCAGCCAGAACAGGTAGCTGGCTGGTTCCTCCTTGCGACCCGCCAGTGTGTGTACATAGTGCCCGTTAGGCCACTCCGTCGCCTCGAACCTGTACAGAGTCAGAACGAGAGAAGTCGTTAAGTGGGCTTGACGGAATTTCAGCATGATTGGTTACAACAGACAAAACAAGTGTAGCAGCATGTACACATTGTGACTGGTGGTGGTTGCTGGTACTATAATAATTATTATGGTAATAGTGATGGTACAATGGTGGTGTTTGTGCTTGTAATATGATGATCGCAATGACTGTGGTCATTATGATGGTAGTGGTAGTGATATGGGATGGTGGTGATTCTAATATAGAATGTGATAAGATAGCAGTGGTGGACGATCAGTTAGCATAATGTAACCTGATAACGAAAAGATGTATTTTGGGAATGAATATATGCATCATAGTGATGGAGAGAGAGAGAGAGAGAGAGAGAGAGAGAGAGAGAGGGAGAGAGATAGAGAGAGAGAGAGACTGTTGGAAATGTGTAGTACGATGAGAAAGATGTGGTTAGAGGGACATGGGTTGGATGTAGCGACTGAGATGATGATACTGACCGGCATATAATGATGTAATCGTGACGATATATCGTTTTGCTGATGAGAACAATATGTTGATGATCACATGAAGATGATTGTGTGGTTAGTAAGGGAGAGTGCTGTACCTTGGAACACTTTCGCCTCTAGCTGGCCGTATAATAGAAGTTCAATGTGTTTTCTTATTCCATTTCAAATGACGTGATTCACTTTACGTTTGTAGTAGATATTTTCTGAAATTTCAGAAATTACCCCGCAATAAGTAAGGTTTTTCCAAATGTGAATAACTGTTCAAAGGTACAATATGGTCATGTACCCAGCAACAAATACTATATAAAAATCTAAATGCTTGCAATTGAGAAAATCCTGTTAGTACTATGTTTAATAGTCTGTATGTTACATTATTATTCTATTATACAGCAATTATCAGTAAGTGAAACGCAAATAAGAAATAGTAGTTTGAAAAACCAAAGTTAAACACATTTTGAAATAGAACCGTTGTAAACTAACAGAAATTGCCATTTTCAAGACGGGAAAATTGCTAAAACGTTTAAGACACTGAGCCGGCCGCGGTGGTCGTGCGGTTCTAGGCGCTCCAGTCCGGAGCCGCGCTGCTGCTACGGTCGCAGGTTCGAATCCTGCCTCGGGCATGGATGTGTGTGATGTCCGTAGGTTAGTTAGGTTTAATTAGTTCTTAGTTCTAGGGGACTGATGACCACAGCAGTTGAGTCCCATAGTGCTCAGAGCCATTTGAACCATTTTTTAAGACACTGAGTTATTTTGTAAATATCAAGTTTTCCATGGTGAAAAGACCTTCCGATTGAAGGTCACAAGAAGACTGTGCACGACTGACAAAGCATGGCTTCCATATGTTATGAAACTAATTTTAAAAACATACAGAATTTTACTTTGTAACTGAAGTACCATAAAAAAAGCTTCCATATACAGGAGGTAGCGAGTATAAGTGTCGATATTTCTATTGATGACTGAGGACAATGTACCGAACAACATTACATCAGTATTATTTATGGCATTGGAGACTAATAAGCCATTACTTGTCGTATGTTTTTACAGTGAGTAGTTCCTCTAAGTGCACATGGCAAAAGAAAGCCATAAATGCTTACGTATTTTCACCTGGGCAGCACGTCAGTTGTTGCAATGTGGCTGCATGGATACAAAATAGACAGACTATAGTGACACGTAGTCCACTTTCCCGTTAGCACTTAAATATGTGGAACTCTTAAAACTTACAAGGCTGCACAAAACACAACCTCATGTTCTATAATAACAACAAAAACAGTGGAAAATGAAAGAAACTGCTTATGGCGGCTTCCAGTGCCTGTTCTTTCTCATGATAGTAAAAAAAAGGCACTAGGTTGATACAGCACCCAAGAAACATCGTGTGTTCCTAGGTACAACACTCTCTCCTAAATTACAGAACAAAAATATTTAATCATATAAAAGCGCGGAGTCTGTTCTTCAGGACATGTCCGAAAGAACAGACAGTAGACAGAATCCACAGCTGTGATACATATGACGTAATTGAAGGTGGAGGCGGATGAAAGCAAAGGAAAGGGAAAGAATTATTGGTGTGGCACTGTATGCGGTATCAGCAGCGACAAGTGAAAATGTGTGCCAGACGGTGACTCCAACACGGAATCTCGTGCTTTCTAGGCGGCTCCATTAACGAGTACACCACCCTTACACTCTGTTGATCGTAAGTGTATTGACTATCTCGGTATGCTCCCCGCCTGACACACACTACCATCTAGCACCACCTATCCGCAGCCTCGTCCATATTCTCCAAACTCCCTAATTTTTAGATTCCCACTGGAGGTCGAACGTAAATGTAAATCCCCCACTGAAGGTTTTAGATTAATTGCTCAGCGAAGAGAAACAGTTATACGAATGTTCTTTGGGACAGACACAACATTTTCATATAACTGATTTGCATCAGTGGGTAATTCATCCACAACCTTCAATGTGGATGCACATTTACCTCCTGTGGGAATCTAAAAATTAGTGAGTGTGGATGACGTAGACGGGGACTGCGCATAGGTGGCACTAGGTGGCAGTGTGGGTTAGCTGGGGAGCGTACTGGGATAGTCAAGATATTTACGATAAACCTGTGCCCGGGTGGTGCAGGGGTAAACGCAACTACCTAGTAAGCAGGAGATCCCGGCTTCGAGTCCCCATGCGTCACACATTTTCACTCGCCGCCGCTATTTCAGCATAAATCCCAGACGTAGCTTATATAATTAGTTTCTTCCCTTTCCTTTCCTTTGTCCCCCTCCAGCTTTACATAGAAATATTTGGACTTAATGTGTGAGCCAGGCTATACAGATGCCGTCAGGGAGCGACTCACTGGTAGTGCTCATCCTGCTGGGCGGCGAGCATCATGACGTTGTAGAAGCTGGAGTTGCGCGCGGGACGCAGGGTCAGCGAGTAGTTCTCGGAGACCTCGGTGCCCACCCACAGCGAATACGTCACCGTCACCTCGTCCGGCTGCTGGCTCGAGTTGCGGCTGCCGGATGACGTCACCACCTCGTCGCCGGATCCGGCGCTGGAGTCGCCGTCGGGACGCCCGGGGGATGTCGTCGCGGCCAGCGGCGGCGCCAGAGGGGCCGAGTTGCCGCCGAAGTCGAAGGACACCGGGCCTGTGGAGGTGGCATCAGAGGACTGCCTGCACGTACTCCCAGGAGCACAAAAACTGGCTGTCAGTAATTGTAGCGTTAGATGAAGGTTTCTATACCACTACATTAAATTCTCTATTGTATGTCAGTGTTCCAGGCTACGCCATGGACACGCCTCAGGTGTAATCTACATGTATAAAAATCAATTGCCGGATGTATGAAACATCATCACCTGATAACAGCTTAACCGATTTGGTCGATTTTTGTTGTTGTGTTCGTTATTGTCAGGGCAAGGTTTCAACGAAAGAAAATTTTTGGAACATCCAACGGATATATAGGTAATATATAAAGCGGAAATGTTGTTGCGGAAAATCTAGAAACGTTGTTGACCGATTTACTAAAATTGTCAATGTCAATAAAATTTACCATCAGCCGTATACTTTAAGGTATTATACACATCGAAAAAGTTTTGCGTCACCCCGGTTCCCAGAACTCCTGAAGATAAACGTTGACTGTGGACTTTGTGTCACAGACACAGGCCCTTTGACTGTTCAGAGATGACACTAAACCCGCCCAAAGATGTAAACAACCGTGCATGAGCACCACCTGTTAGAGGTGTTATCCACAGAGAGATTGGGGGGTGGAAGGAGGAGGAGATGTATGGAGCTACTAGGCATTCAAACAGAAATTTGACATAGTGGGAGGACGAGGACGACGACGACGACGACGACGACGACGACGAGGACGACGACGACGAGGACGACGAGGACAAGGAAGACGAGGATGAGGAGATGGACAGAGAGAGGGGGGAGGTGTTTATGCACAGAGAGAGGGGGGTTGAAGGAGATGCATAGAGCTACTGACCGTTCAGAGAAAAATGAACATAGGACGAGGAAGAGGAGAAAGAGGGGAGAAGAAAGTTATGCATAGAGAGAAAGAGAGGGGGGGGCTGAAAATAGATGGAAATACTGAACTTTCAAACAAAAATGAATTTTGAGGGAGGAGCAGCAGGTGGATAGAGAAGGGGGGAGGAGGTTATACACAGAGAGATGGGGGGAGGAGGAGACGTACAGAGAGAGAGAGAGAGAGAGAGAGAGAGAGAGAGAGAGAGAGAGAGAGAGAGTTTTGTGACGGCCTTCATAGCGACAACACTTCGCTGTAGAAACGGCCTACGAAGTCACCGCCACACTTTTAATAGCGGGCCGACCGGTCCGCTGGAACAGTGAACAGAAAGATGAAAACCCAAACACTCGGATTAAATGAAAGTCGGTATTTATCTTTATTAACGACGATACAGAACACAGTGGTGAACATGGTCTACAGAAATCTGTCTAGTTCGAGTCGGAGCGGCTAGGTCAGCGTCGGCTGACGACAAACAACAACTCTGCTGCGATGAACACACAACTGACTAGCAAGTACACAATTCGGTGGCGAGTATACAACTGAGCGGCGAATACAGAACTGTCCTAGCGCTCGCGACTCCAGCGCTTAAGAAGCCAGAAGCCAGCGGTGGCGCGCGCAGACTTGCGGCGATTTCCTGTATCGCTGGCGCTGCTTATGCGGACGGCGTCCGGACTTTGATGCTGCCAACCTTTTGGCAGCGGGCTCGGTTGGCATTACTGGCTAGGATATAACAGAGAGAGAGAGAGAGAGAGAGACAGAGACAGAGACGGAGAGAAATGGACAGAGAGAGAGAAGGGGGGGGGGCAAGTAGATTAGAATATATATTCGAGGCCGAGCGGTTCTAGGCGCTACAGTCTGGAACCGCGCGATCGCTACGGTCGCAGGTTCGAATCCTGCCTCGGGAATGGATGTGTGTGATGTCCTTAGGTTAGTTAGGTTTAAGTAGTTCTAAGTTCTAGGGGACTAATGACCTCAGCAGTTAAGTCCCATAGTGCTCAGAGCCATTTGAACCATATATATTCGATTCCTATACATATTTAGCACTTGCTAAGCATTGACATATTCGCTAGTAGTTTTATAAAATTACAATAAAATGAGTTCTCACAATTATCCACACCAATTCATTGAAGATACTCGTTGAAATTCATGTTGAAAACCTTTAACTGTCTTATTTATGTCACAGACAATTTTCAAGCTTAGCCTAAACGAGGAAATACAAAAGTTAGAGATTGTACTATTTGACAATTTAGTGTAAGGTTATAAACATCGTACTTACAGGCATAATTAGCAAGAGTATCACACCATGGTTCAAACTATTACAAGTTGCTGTTGCAGGTCAACCATAGTCAATAAAATTGTTAGCAGTATAATAATTATACAGAGCAGTTGTCCCCAGAAGGCTTATTCACATCGAAAATCAATAATAAATTAACTGACCGAAATAGTTTAAGCAGTACGCGGAAAACACGCAAATAATGCTATGTTAAAGATAAAAACAATGCGGCTCATGCTAACAAGTGAAGCTCTAATCTAACAACCAAAGTAATACAATGTAGTATTTGGTTGAAGGTAAACAACTTACATGTGTGAAACAGATCGTAATATTAAGTGCAGAAACAAAGAATGTCAAACTGGCCAAAATATTTATTACTAAACTCTTTCATTTTCTTTACATTGTCTTTTGCTTGCAATGGATCATTAAAATTTCACTTTAAAGAAATGTTTCCTCCTCCAACCTCCCATCTTCTCTCTCTTTGTTAGTAATTCTGTTTAATATTTGAATATTTTTCTAAGCACTCAGTTCAACTGAATGTACTGCAAGTCATAAATTTATTACTAAACTTTTGATCAGTTTAACTGTTTCTGCACACGTCTGCAATGTCCGGTCTCGCTTGATTCATTCTTTAAGTTTAACAGACCACCCATCATCCTTATTGTTAAATGTCAGTCTGATCTCACAATATCACGCGTTCGACGTTCACTTCGATTTTTGACGTTGAAGGTCTCCCTGAGGAAGGTACGTCTTCAATGTGATCTCGACCTCACAAATATGATTTGTAACAGCGAAAAACTTGCGCTCTTGATAAGGAATGTTCCCCACAGCTTGTTTTAACTTTTCAAAGGTCACAGTCACGGATCCTCAAGTTTAACAAAAAACTAGATTGCTTAACGTTGCCCTAAATTCGGTTGTTCCATTTTCGTAACAGAAAACAAAGGCACAACTTCACTGATGGCGTTCTCAGAAATCGCGTGATGGCTGTACGGAGCTGAAATTTCGGACTGAGCGTCTGGAAGGGATGAACACACAAGTGGAAGAACACAACATTGCCAGATCACTCGCAGTGCTGTCAGTCTCATTACTTTGCCCACACACCGCGTATGCCCTATGAATGTTTTCTGTTTCAAATAGTCAGGATGTCTCGAAAACGCATCGACAGTGACACTGTAACACCGAAAATGCAGATAAAATACCTTCTGCACCATCCAGAATTTTTCGCCATTTAATATCAGTTAGTATCTTGTACTACTGCACTTCTAATTTTGGACCTGTAGGCTTTGTTACAGAAACTTTATTTAATATGTGATAGGTGTAACAGTGTATATAATTGTGAATGTATATAATTGATAGTAATTATATTGTAAACTGCTGGAAACGACTTGTGGTTCTCAACCAGCCGCAGCAACAGTAGCAGCTCAGCATTGTCGCCGGCTACATTCTTCGTCGTCTTCATGGCTGCAACATCGTGAGAATGTTAACTAATATTATACAGTCAGTACCCAGTGGCATTTCTTTCACAAACTTTAATAATTTTCTTCGATAATAACCTGCAATAGTTAAAACTTGTAAGGCAACTGTGTTGTCATTGCCCTAAGACACTAATACCTAGAAGGGTCCCTTTCCTTCCATACAATCACCGAGTGTCGTAAAAATGTGAAAACTGATTAACTGCTTACTGCCAGTTTTGTTTGTTAGCTAATGACCAGTTTCAGTCTAAATTTTGCTGCCTCAATAACTGTTAATTCTTGTATTCCATAACACAGGCTTTTCTGATTTTGAGTACTGCCTTCAGTCACTTGAAGCAATGTAAAATTTCGCTGGAAAAACTTATAAATAAAGATAAAGCAAAAATTAAGAGTGCATAATTTCATTTATTCTGTACATAGCTTAGACAATGACTTCTTCTGGCTTGGTATGTATTTTCTTGTTCTAATATTAAAAGCAAAATCAGTTGCTCTTTGCTTAAAGTAAATTCAATTCAGTCTTTCAATAATCAAAAGTAAATTGCTTACTTTTTTCTAAATTTTACATTACGTTAAGCTGAGGTCACTGATAGTCATGTTTTCGTAATAAGTTTCATTTACAGCTAGTCATTTTTTAACCAGTAACTTCATTTAACTTTGCTTTCAAAATTTAGCATTTCTGATCAAGTAAATCCAAACGCAGTGCTTTCTGATTCATTTATTTTCTCATAAACTAATGCGTTGTGGAAAAGCATAGCCTTCTGTTGCCACGCCAGTGATTATTTGCTTTTTCTTTGCCATTACCTTCCTTAAAGTTCTGGAGATTCATTCTCGTAGAGGGCTGGCTATGGTTTAATAACCCTTTTTTGCAAATCAGTATTATTTTATATTAAACATTACGTGGTACGTTTATCCCCACTGTGTGGTTCGTGAGCGATTGCACTGAATTTCCACCCATTTCCAAATTATCATCAGTATTTAGGTTAAGTTTACAATAGATTATTGGTTCCGAAGGGTCTATTGTGTACTATCCTCCTACTAGCTGGTATTATTTTCCTTCGGCAAAGATAGTCTTACTCACTGAAAAATTTCATTACGCATACGCGATCACGGCCAGACATATGGCAATCCACTAGACCGATTAGAAAGGGGGCAGGTTACAGTAAGATTTGTTATAATAAACTGCGAAGTAATAACAGATCGGTAGTTAAACCACAAAAGGCACATGTTCCTGGTGATGTAGTGGATAGATATGCCGAGTTTAGACGTGTGATATATCTGATTTGCCGGTCCGCGTCATGCCGCTTCTAATATTTTCTTTTTATCTTCACGTTTCTAAAAGATTTTGGGGCCGTATTATAAACTTAATAAAAGTATGTACTATAATATTCGTTGTTATGTATATATAAGAGCGCTCTTTACCAGGTGAGATTTGTCATTGTCAATAATTTACAAATAAAGCATGAAACACGCAGAAGCCAGTAACTATCCAAGACACGGTAATCATCTGGTGAAACAAACAAGATAAATTTGAGAAGAACTGAAAGGTAACTTAGTCTCGGCCATCTACAAAGCATAAAAGAAAAATTACAACTTAGTTATTCAACTTAGTTATTTTTGTAGCCTTCTTTTCCAGGCAAGAACATCTTTAATTAAAGAACATATGCAGATGAAATGTATTCCGGTACCGGTAGGGGAATGTTCCCTGTGTTGGTTTTCGTCGTTGTTCCGTTTACTTTCGAGTGCAATTGTATTTTTTGCACAAATTAGAACGTATTACACAAAGAGAGGCGTTGTTCCTCAACGGAGGGACAACGCCTCTGAAGATGTTCAACACAGATTTGGACGAGACGTTAGGAATAGAAGAGTTTCGTGGACCACGATCTCATTCCCCGAAACGTTTACCAGCAGCAAAGTCATCCGGCCGTGAAAGCCTTAATTCTATCAAACTTCACAATACAAGAAAACTTTTATCATTGTGGCTGTTTTTAAGTGCTTTTTGTAATACATCTTTAAATAACGAGCATGAAGTTTGCAAGTTCTCATTTTCAAAGAAAGAAAAGGTAGCAGTAGTTTCCAAAATTGCATAAACGTTCCAATTTAATAAGATATATGAGTTGTCGCTTTAATTCGTGTGCAAGAATGGCTAGCACAGTGACAACGATACTCCGTATTTGCAATGTTTTACCGACTTCAGAAGAGAGTTATGGTGTTACTACATTTATTATTCTGATGTATAAAGCACGTATAATTTTGTACACGTAACTAGACTACGTTACGTATAGGTCTAGAAATGAATAAACATAACAATTATAAAGAAGTCAATAAACATGTCAAAGCGAATAAGATGAGGCAAGGTATGAATTCCTCACTGGCATGCAACTTATACATACGTTTACACTTTTTAATTCCAGTGAGGCACAAGCAATAATTGTGCATTTGCAGACAGCATTTCTGAAATGAACATAACCTGCTTAGCTACACATTACTGTAATGCTCAGAAATAATTAAATTTTGAAAACGGCAACCACTCACGGCAGCAAGTAACCAGATGTGGGCTTCGTTGCACGAGAGGTTCACTGCGCTCAGACTCGGTACAACCACAAAGGACGATGCACATCACTAACAGTCGAAACTGGACGTGGACACGTCATGCTGGCATTAGAGAGAGATATCACCGTGTTGAATCTAACGTCTCCCTAAGTGCCTCCCCAAAGGGATTGGCCGACAGATATACTTGTCAGGAGGAGGGCAGAAGGGCTCGAGATGGTCGAGTTTGGATAATAACACACGGTGCGTGCGGTCAGTAGTCCTTTGTGTCCACCGTGAAAGCATGCGGCCGACTAACGGAAATGTTAAAACCACAGTCACATTCGAAAAGGTACGAAGCAGCACAGCTATGTTACAGTTATGTATAACACACTTAAGGTCTCGTCGAGATGAAAAACATAAGCCTATGCTGAACATCATAGTACAACTGGTTTAGGACCTACAGAGCTATAAAAATATATACGAGGTGAACATTAATAAAACCGACGAACTGCAGGAACGGATTTCTGACTGGAAATTGAGGAAAAAGGTCCCATGAACATGTTTCTGGATATGGACGGCGTGCGTTCAGCTACAATAAAAAAATGGTTCAAATGGCTCTGAGCACTGTAGGACTTAACTTCTGAGGTCATCAGTCCCCTAGAACTTAGATCTACTTAAACCTAACTAACCTAAGGACATTACACACATCCATGCCCGAGGCAAGATTCGAACCTGCGACCGTAGCGGTCGCGCGGTTCCAGACTGCAGCGTCTAGAACCGCTCGGCCATCTCGGCCGACTCAGCTACAACAAATCGCCCCGGATCACAGTACGGAGCTGCTTCGCATCCGTTCACTCGTCGCATCATAGGCTGCCGCACTTTTTCGCACTTTCCGGTGTCTCTCTGAACAGCGTCCCAGACATTGTGAAGACATTGTTGAAGGGTCTGCATATCAGAAACTGCTTCAGCATAAACGACGCTTTTCAGATGCGCCCAGAGATAAAAATTCAAGGAGTTTAAGTGTGGTGATCTAGCAGGCCATGCTACGGGGTCTCTGCGTCCTACCCAATGGTTCAAAATGGCTCTGAGCACTATGGGACTTAACAGCTGAGGTCATCAGTCCCCTAGAACTTAGAACTACTTAAACCTAACTAACCTAAGGACATCACACACATCCATGCCCGAGGCAGGATTCGAACCTGCGACCGTAGCGGTCGCGCGGTTCCAGACTGAAGCGCCTAGAACCGCTCGGCCACCAGCGGCCGGCCCTACCCAATGTCCGGGGGAGATGCTGAGGTGTTGGCTAACCATAATGCAGAAGTGGGATGGTGCTCCGTCATCCAGAAACCACAAAACCTGTCGTATTTCCAAATTCACACTCTCAAGCAGCTCAGCGAGAATTCCGCTTTAAGTCCACATACGTCCTCCATCGGTGAGTCGTGGAATAATAACCGGTCCAAATATGTGATGGCCAGGAATCCCTGCCCACACTTTAATGCTGAGCCGATGCTGATGAGACGTCTCAAGCATTCCCCGAGGATTGTCTATAGCCCCACAGATGACGATTCTTTAGAATGATGATGCCAGTTCTGGTAAAGGTTGCTTCGACAAAGAGACACAAATACGATAACTGTAATGGGCTATTTCAATAATCATCGACAAAATCCTTCCCGTAGAGGGAAATCCGCTGCTGATAATCCTGGCATTCGCTGTAGCTGATAGGGATAGTAGCGGTTGTCATGCAGAATATGCAGAATCGTTCTTTGGCTAACTTGCCTAGAGCTCGTACTACGGTTCGCCTTTGTCTGGAGCTTGTACTAGGATACGTCCAATATTCTGTAGAACCCGGTCCTCCAATTTGATGTACGCACAGTCCTTCGCCTCCCTGCACGTTCGTCTGACTGAATACACCGTTCTCACGCAAACGCCACAGAAGGGCTTAAAATATTGTGTGATTGTGGTTGTGTGTGAGGGTACCTGTTTTGGTATAGCCGTGCTGTCTCTCTACCGTTTCCATATCTGCTTGGCCGTACACAAACACCATCTCGGCTTGTTCCCGACATCAATACCGGACTATTCTGCTGCTTATAGTAGTCTACGTCGACAGCCTGCAACACTCAAGGATCACCCGAATGTTGGTCTGAGGAACTTTCATTCGTCAGTGACATCAACCGTCACAACGATGCATTTCCGGAAACAAGTTCATATGGCTTTTTTTCTCCATTTCCAGTGAGGAATTCGTTCCTGCAGTTTGTCGGTTTTATTAATGTTCATCCAGTGTCTTAAGGTAAATTAAGCAAATTAATGTCTATATAGAGCTGATTGGTGACTGGAGAAAATCGTAATGCAAAGCAGAACTCTGATCTCGTACCAAAAGATAGTAATCAATACGTTTTATTTTTGTGTTTTTAGCATTTTTGCTCATATTACATGTAATTTTAGTGAAAAAATGTTGCTAATCATAATTAGAAATAAGAAAGCCGAAACAGCATGATCAAGCAGAACTACAAATGAGTCTGCTGAAATGCCACCACGTAAAGTGCACTTAATCTAGTTCTAGAAAACTGGCATTTCACCGTATCAAAAAACGTGATCGCAGTTGCGGTAAGCAGACGCCACGAAAGTTCGGTGTGATTGGTTACTACAGACAGAACAGGTGTAGCAATATTTACATGTTGCGACTTTGTTGGAGATGGTGCTGGTGGTAATGGTGTAGGTGATGGTATAATACGCCGGCCGAAGTGGCCGCGCGGTTCTGGCGCTGCAGTCTGGAACCGCGAGACCGCTACGGTCGCAGGTTCGAATCCTGCCTCGGGCATGGATGTGTGTGATGTCCTTAGGTTAGTTAGGTTTAACTAGTTCTAAGTTCTAGGGGACTAATGACCTCAGCAGTTGAGTCCCATAGTGCTCAGAGCCATTTGAACCATTTGATGGTATAATATTTTCTTGGTTGTCATATGCCTGACTTTCGCCTAAAGTGATTGGCATTGGCAACCCCTCAGACAGTGCAGCATCACGTGGTTGCGTATGCACAAGGCGTTGTTTCCCCGGACTGCGGAGCCACAACAGGGACGACAGAACAAGCGCCACCAGAGGTCCTTCTCGCCAGAGACCTATTTCTTCCCCGGCATCACGCGTGCGGCAATGGATCGTCACGAATTTCTCCGCGTCCCGGCTATACAGGACGGTGCACGCTAAAATGTCAGCAGCTCGCTACGCCGAAGCTCTGGACCAATTCATACGCCGGCTTTTAACAGCCCATGAGATACCGGTCGCAAACCACCGATACGGACCCACTACTCCACAGCCATATCCAGAGACGTCTCTGTAAGCCAGTTGCGCCAAACGCTCAACTTCCGTTGTTGGGAATTATCAGCGGGGCGTAGTCTTCACGTCCCCCTACGTTTATTGACTGTGTGTTCCGGGTGTATGCCTGTTAGTGTCTGAGAAGCTGTATTATTTTTTATTGAGAAGAATTTTTTTGTGCGTTACGAGGCGTGTTTTTTAAGTAAGTACCGTTTCTAAATTAAAAAAAGACGTGCTAAGATAACTCAATAATTTTATTTTTACATGAAAGCCTGTACCTTAATCTACGCACTGACGCCATTACAGTCTGTTTCTTCCTTGTTTACGTTGTGTACTGAGTGTTTAAGATGCCTCTGATAATCGTGAGTCCCGTCGACTGTGAAGTAAGGGCTGTTATAAGATTTCTTAGTGATAAAGGCCTAAAAGTGATCGGTATTCATCGTGAGATCTGCGCAGTTTACGGAGAAAACATTATGAGTGATGGAATGGTAAAAAAGTGGGTGAGAGCATTTAAAGGTGGCGCACAGATGTGCATGATGAACAACGGAGTGGGCGTCCTTCGGTCGTTAATGAAAGTTTGGTGCAGGGAGTGGACAATAAAATGAGAGAAAACAGACGCTTTACGATATCCTCCATGCGGGATGACTTTCCTAATGTTTCTCGTAGTGTTGTGTATGGCATAGTGACCGAGCACTTGAATTACCGAAAATTGTGCGCACGTTGGGTACCGAAAATGTTGACGGATGTGCACAAAACCAAACGTTTAGACAGTGCATTGACTTTCCTTGAGCGGTACCACAACGACGGTGATGATTTCTTAAGCCAAATTGTTACGGGCGATGAAACATGGGTAGCCCACGTCACACCAGAATCAAAGCAATAGTCCATGGAAGTTGAGCAAGGGCATCGTTTTGCTGCAAGACAATGCTCGTCCACATGTGGCGAATCAGACCAAAGATCTCATCACATCTTTTCGATGGGAAGCTCTAGATCATCCTCCGTACAGCCCCGATCTTGCGCTCAATGACTACCATCTGTTCCTGCACTTGAAGAGACACCTGGGCAGTCAGCGTCTTCAAGATGATGTCAAAACAGTAGTGATGCAGTGGTTAACAAGTCAGGCGGTAGACCTCTATGAGGAGGGTATTCAAAAACTGGTACAACATTATGACAGGTGCCTCAATATTGACGAAAATTATGTAGAAAAGTAAATTAACGAACAGGCTTTCATGTAAAAATAAAATTATTGAGAAATCTTAGCACGTCTTTTTTTAATTTCAAAACGGTACTTACTTAAAAAACACGCTTGGTATTAAATCTCTCTAATATGGTCGTAATGAACTCCTGATTTTGTTTACCTTTGCTCATGATTGCTTATCAAGTATCTCCCCGTGAGGGTTATAGCACTGGTGATGGTGGTGATATTTAAAATGTCTGTTAGTACCTAACAATTGCACCCATTCCCAATAACACACGCCACATAAAATCTGGGATTTACCCTCCCTCAGCAGGTGATTGTGTTTTAACTTTAAACCATTTTAAGTGACCTGACTGTGTGTAAATTTTTATAGTGCACAATATGATTTCAGTACTGCACAGATTTGACGACAAACGTTAGTCACAGAGAATTTATTAATAAAACGAGATGCGTGATAAAAATAACCTAGAATTTTGACATGCATAACACCACTGTAAAGTGAAAGAATTTGAAATGTCGATGCGACATATAATTTGAATGTCACTAAGAAACAATAATCTCGATTGTACTGTATGAAAATGTCTTATCAAAGCTGTGGATTCAAAGATACTACAGAAGCTCCTGGAATCCTCCTGTTGGTCTGTAACATGATCCGCAGGTTATCTTGTGGGACAAGACGAGCTGTATTTATCGCTGTGCTTCGAAATCTCAAGAGACCCTTAACTTAAGGATCGTCCAAAGCTCTGTCTGCGTAAATGTCTGCCCTCATCACATCACACAGATCATTGCGTGTGAACAAGTGATTTGCGCAGGTACGAGATGTGCGCGGACCTGGGTTAGAGGATTGAGCGAAACTGCGTAGTTCTGTGGATTCAAATCGCATCTGCACAGTCAGATTAGTGCGCGTGGACAAGAGATCGCCGCAAATCTGGCGCTAAAACCTGTTTGAGTCAGCTTCAGTCAGCTGTTTCTCGCCTGTGTGTGCTCGGTGAATTTTAAAATGGGAGATAC